>NC_089493.1:202938493-203640493 GCF_036850765.1 Saccopteryx bilineata | reverse complement strand
TTTACCTTTTCTGAACATCTCATACAATAGGCTTATATAACATGTGGCTTTTGGTGTCTGGCTTCTTTCACTTAGCAGAAAAGTGTTTTCAACGTCTATGTATTTTGTAGCATTTGTAGCATGTATCAGTACTTCATTCCTTTTTCTGTGGCTTAATAGTATTCTGTTGGATGACTATACCACATTTGGCTAAACATTTGGTTTGTTTTCACTTTTTGGCTTATTAAAAAAGTTGCTATAAACATTCATGTACAAGTTTTTGTCTGAACACCTCTTTTCAGTTCTCAGAACTGAATTGTTTGGTCGTGTTTTAACCCTGTACTCTTTTTGAGAAATTGCCAAATTGTTTTCTGAAGCAATTGCATCATTTTACAGTCCCACCAGCAAGTATGAGGAGGTTTCCATTTTCTCCATCTCCTTGCCAACATTTGTTATTTCCCTTTGTTTTTTAAAATTATAGTCATTTTAGTGAGTGTGAAGTGTTATCCCATTGTTTTTTATTTACATTTTCCTGATGGCTAATGATGTTGAGCATCTTTCAATGTGCTTATTGGTCATTGGTATAGCTTCTTTGGAGAAATGTCTATTCTGATTCTTTGTCCATTTTTAATTGGGTTGTTTGTCTTTTTGTTATTGAGTTATAAGAGCTCTTTATATGTTCCTTATACTAGATCCTTATCATATATATAATTTGCAAACATTTTTTTCCTATTCTGTGGACTTTTTTTTTTATTTTCTTGATAATGTCCTTTGATATATAAAAGTTTTATATTTTGATGAAGTACAATTTATCTATTTTTTTTTTGTTTCTTTTGGGTATAATATCTAAGAATCCATTGCCAAATCCAAGTTTATGGAGATCTGTTCTCATATTTTCTTCTAAGAGTTTTATACGTTTAGCCTTTACATTTACATCTTCGAATACATTGATCTTTAGGTTGTGAGGTAAGGGCCCACCTTACCCTTCCAATGGAGAGTTTCCTGTACATTGTCCATGAGATATTGTCTGAGGAGTATCAGAGAACAGCCCACTTTGCAAATTATTTTATCATGAGTTTATCTCAATGGGGGATATATTCTAATAAAAGTTCTCTCAAGTCTCTCAAGATATAAATAAAATGAAACCTGGAAACAAATCCTTTAAAAGCATTTCCTTACTATCTAACTGCCATATAGACTGTTCGGTTGGGTTACTTTATTAGAAATAATGGCCAAAACTTAAATCATGGTTCTGGCCTAAGGCTGGGACAATGAACTGTGAGACAAAAGAGCAACATTTAGTTTTCTCAATCAACCACTCCCTGAAGTGGCCTGTGATAATCACTGAACTATTGCAGCTGCAGTTTGTACTTTGCAAAATGCTATAAACTATTACTAATAATTTCCATGAAGATTGTGAAATTCAGGGTTTAAAAAATACAATAAAACTGTGAAGTCATTAAAATTCAACGTATGCATCTGAACAAGCCTTATTAAAAGGTTTTATTTTGCAATATTGGGAAAGGAATACATTTTCCAAGGTGATTTCACAAGCTAGTTCCTTGAAGAACGCAATAAATGCACAATCTCTTACATTATAATGGTAGCAGGTTGCTGGCATTGCTACCTTCAGGCACTGGCAAGTTTCCTTTGTTTATAAGGTCGTGAGCCTGAAAGCTTTGGGAAGTGTTCTGGGTGGAGAAAAAGAGAAGCAATGCTTCTGGACCACAGCCAGATTCAGACAAAGAATAAGAAAGATTTAATAATCTGTTTTGTAAATTTGAAATGTTTCTCCTGAATTCCTTTTGTGTTATCAGGAGATGTGGTGGTTGCTTTTTTCTTTTGAGGTCTCCAAGATTCAAATGCACTTTAAAGAATTGTTTATTTTTGAACACGCATATCATATTGTCTTTCATCCTATGCTGAAGTGGCTACTTTCTATCAGGTCAAAGAAAGTTCAGGTTTCTAAGGGAACTTTGCACTGACAGATAGAATCCCACTTTAGAAGTCTCAGCAATGGTTTCTGATGTTAGCTTTATTTTTAGGAAGTGTTTATTGATTATTTTTTCCATGTTAATTTTTATCTCATCAGCAACAAATAAATGCATTAAAAGTTGCACTGAAACTTTATTTTGACTTGAAAATCAATAATTCCATTAGAATTTGAAGGCTTTATCTGGTTTACAAAGTTAGGAAAGTTTCCAAAGTAGTCTTTTGTATAAGTGCAAAAAAATATAATTCAGAAGAAGATAAAATTTCCTCTTACTTGTTATTAAGTTGTTGAAGTTGCTAGTAAGTCGATGCTGATCAGAAATACTGATTCAGATCACTGGTACGTTTTACATGTCCCCATAAGTGACAATGATATTTGATTGAACCCAAACTGGATAAACTACAAGACTTGATTTTAGCCAAAAGGCTGAGAAGCAATGGATAAACTTCTAGAGAGAGTTTCCCAGCCTCTATCAGAACCTGGATCATGAAGTCCTGGTGAGAGTCTTTCCACAGCTGCTCAAACTGACAGTTTGCATTTGGCTGGAAAGCATTCAGTATGCCAAGATTTATCAGCACTACCTAATGTTGGTGTAGTTTGAGTAATTGAGACAGAAGTTGGCATCTTCTAGTGCCTGAAGGCCTGTCCTTGGCTTGGTTACCAGGGAAGGTATAACTCAGCCCAACTCGACGATCTGGTAGCAAAAGGAAGGTTTTGACACTGATATTTCAAGTTTCCAGTTTTGCATATCTGTGGCCTATGGTCCTTTCTACTCATATGACAGACAGTCACCTTCACCATGCCCCCATGGGAATCTGGCCAATTGTCCCATGTTCACTGCCTCTGTGGCTGGCACAACCTGCCATTCATTACCCAGCTAGAAAACTGGGGTCACCCTTGACCTCCTTCTCTTCAATGACAACCCAGTTGGCACTGTAAACCCATCACCAGCAGCAATCTAGATCTTCATCCCCACTTTGCTGGAAGACAGATCTCTCCTTTTCTGGTCTTGCTCTCATCCAATCTACCTCCTTACACAGTAGCCAGAGCAATCTTTCTAAAACAAGATCTGATCATTTCTGATATTTAAAACCTTCACTGGCTTCCTGGGGACCTTCGATGGAACTTCAAAGGACCTTTGGGGGTCCTACTAATATTCACTTCCTCCCCCAGTCGGTTTCTTCTCCCCTCTCACTTTTCCTCTCTGTTGTGTTCTGCCATGAGCTCTCTGGTGCTTTGGGAGCCTTTGTGCATGCAGTCTCCTATGTCTGAGTGGACTGTATCCTCCCTTGTACCTTGTGAACGCCTACCTATCCTTGAATATAATGTCATAACTCCCAGAAAACCTTCTCTTACATCATCTCCTTCCACTGTTGTTTTCAGTGTTGATGGGCTCTGGGGGCACCTGCTCGTATCTTTAGCACAGCATTTTTATCTAGATCCTTTTCTCTTGTCTTCAAAGCATGGGTGCCTATAGAGAACTGGGACAGGCAAACTTGGTACTCTAAGCTTAGCACAGTGCTCAGCATCATGTATTAGATGAATACTATATATTACAGCTATTTATTTAATTATGGTCCCACTGTTAATCAAAATATGCATTGATTTTCACTAAACTATCTTTTCACTGGATTTTAGGCTCTTTGAAGATTGAGTTTATGCTTAATCATCTTTGTATCTCCCTTACACACAGCAAATATTTACTAAATTTTTCCTGGTTATTGACAGCACAATCATTTCTTCTATCATGTTTTCTCTTCTTTTTAAAATTGTCATATATTTTACATGCCGTAGAATCCACTCGTGTCAAGTATATAGTTCAGCAGTTTTCAGTCTGTTATCAAAGTTGAGCAACCATTACCACAGTCCAATTTTTGAACATTTTTGTCACTCCCAAAATAAATTATACCCATTATCAGTCACCCGTCACTTCCCTCCACCCCCACCTCCTTTCCAGCCCTAAGCAACGAGTCATCTATTTTCTGTCTCTATAGATTTGCATATTTTAGACATTTTTATAAATGCAATTATGCAATATACAGTCTTTTTTTTACTGATTTCTTTCACTTAGCATGGCGTTTTCAAAGTTCATTCATGTTTCAGCATAGATCAGTACTTTACTTTTATGGCTGAAAATAAAATGGATGTAAATGAATATTAAAATGAATGTATATATCACTTTTTGCTTGTTCATTCATCAGTTGATGGGTATTTAGGTTTTAATTTTTTGGCTATTATGAAGACTATAGCTTGAATATTTGTGGATAGGTTTTTGTGTAGACAAGTTTTTATTTATCTTCAGCATATGTCAAGAGAGGAATTTCTGGGACTTATGGTGATTCTATGATTCATCTATTGAGGAAATAGCAAATTGTTTCTCAAAGTTGATGCACCATTTATAATCCTATAAGTAATGTATGAAGTTTTCAATTTCTCCATATCCTTATCAACACTTGTTATTATCTGTTTTCTTTATGTTCTTCATGCTGGTATGTGTAGTGTGGTTTTCATTTGCATTTCCCTGATAACTAATGATGTTGAGCATCTTTTCAGGTGTTTATTGACCACTTGTATAAATCTTAGGAAAAAATACTTATTCAGATTCTTTGTCCTTTTTAAAATTGGATTGTCTTTTTATTTCTTGTGAGAATATTTTATATATTTTGAATATAAGTCCCTTGTCAGATACATGTTTCATAAATATTTAAATTCATTCTATGGTTTTTCCTTTCCCCACTTTATGAATGGTGTTATCTTGTTACACAACTTTTTGTTTGTTTGTTTGTTTGTTTTCATTTTTCTGAAGCTGGAAACAGGGAGAGACAGTCAGACAGACTCCCGCATGCGCCCGACCGGGATCCACCCGGCACGCCCACCAGGGGCGATGTTCTGCCCACCAGGGGGCGATGCTCTGCCCATCCTGGGCGTCGCCATGTTGCGACCAGAGCCACTCTAGCGCCTGGGGCAGAGGCCACAGAGCCATCCCCAGCGCCCGGGCCATCCTTGCTCCAATGGAGCCTTGGCTGCGGGAGGGGAAGAGAGAGACAGAGAGGGAAAGCGCGGCGGAGGGGTGGAGAAGCAAATGGGCGCTTCTCCTATGTGCCCTGGCCGGGAATCGAACCCAGGTCCTCCGCAGGCTAGGCCGACGCTCTACCGCTGAGCCAACCAGCCAGGGCTTACACAACTTTTTTTATGAAGTATAAATTATTAGTTACTTGTGATTTTGGTGTCATATCTAAGAAATTATTGCCTAACCCAAGATCATGAAGATTTATTCCTATGTGTTATTCTAGGAGTTTTATACTTTTAGCTATTACATTTAGGTCTATGATCCATTTTGAGCTAAAATTTTTGTGTGTGTGGTGTGAGATAGGGGCTTGTACATATTCATTCTTCTGCATGTGCATGTTTGTTTATCCCAGAATTATTTGTTGAAAAGACTATTCCTTCTGCATTGAAATGTCTTGGCACCCTTGTTCATTATTAGTTGACCATAGTGTGAGAGTTTATTTTTGGACTTTCAATTTTATTCCATTTATTTACATGTCTATCCTTATGCTAGTAACTTGGTGTTTTGATTCTCATATTGTTTTTGTTTGTTTTTAAATATAAGTAAGCTATATAATTGGAAAATTGGGAAGAGTGGTCTTTTTGAACTGGAGAAAATTCATTTTTCAGTAATATGGATGTCAAGGAAAGGGAATAAATACTCACTAAGCACCTATTACATGTTAGGCATTATAGTAGAGACCTTCATAGACATAGTAATAACAATCAGATAAGAGTCATAATAACCCCATGTGATAGGTGGTATTATCCTCACTTAAAGGCAAGAAAACTAAAGTTTGGAGATGTTAAGTGACTTACCTAAAGTTATTTAGTAACTAATGGTAGCAGAAGTCAAATTTGTACAGAGTCCCTTGGAATCCAGAGCCCATGATCATTTCATAACTGATACCTTTTCTTACATACATCTATTGAACACAAATTATATCCGAAGGTATTGGAGGAACTTGAATTCATTTTCAAACATTTTTCTCATGATACTCTATAAAATTAAAGAAGCACTTATATAGTTATCTTTAAGACAGTTGTCTACCAGCAAAATGTAACAGAATATTAAAAGAAATCACCTTCAACTATAAAAACTAGTTTTATGGTTTGTTTTAATGTTGTGATTTATGTTATTCTCATTTATATGACCTCAAAAGTGATTGAACATCATTTTGTATAGTTAGCATAGCACAGTGCCTTTTAATTGGAATTAAAGCTAGATCTAATCTTAATTGTGTAGATTAGCCTTGTCCTTAATTCCTGTTTTTATTAGAAACCTCTGAAGTTTGCTCTGACATGAACACAGGTCATCATTGTCAAATGAGTTCTCTGTGAAATAATAATTTGGAATTGAAAAAGATGTGTGAAGTTAATGGAAAAAAATGGCACTTTTTTGCATAATTTGCTTAAGACAAACTTCTATTAATTTTCTTTTCTTAATTGAGAGCACAAAGAATATCCTCTGGGTCCCAGAGTCTAGGTAGAAGTTAATTTCAGCTTGTTTACCACAGTTTCAACCAGGATAGAAACATGGGGGTCTCTTGTTAACTTTTTACCCTCTCTGCTCTGCAGGACAAGAGTTTATTGCTTTCTCTCAGTGAAGACGCTGCCCCTCGAAGTTTAGATTCTCCAGTGTTTCTTATGTAAGAATTTCCATGATTCAATTCCTCTTAGAAGTTAGTGCCAGGAAAAAGTTTGCCTAACTTGAAGAACAACTATAATTCTCTTACCAGATCATGAGAACTGTGTTATTTAATGTATGTCATTCTTACCTTGGCTCTGGAAAGCCCAGAGCTAAATTTAATGCTCAGCTATGGTAAATCAGGACCCTGGTAAGAGGATCTCTTACCTTCTGTTATTTTAAATAACAAGTCACCCAGGGCCATTTGGAAGTAAGCAGAATTATTAATAATATTCAACATTTTTAATCAGTAGAAAATACTATATCTTTCAATTCTAGAACTATGTGAAAATAGGGTGCCTAAGAATTGGTAGTTTTATAGATACATATATTTGTGCTTCTTGTTTCCAGGAAGAAGATTGGAAGAAAAAGTAAGAGGGAAAAAAGTTTCTTATAGGCAAGGTTTTCAGATTGGGGATTAGATATTTTTAGTCTGGGCCAAAAAAAAAAAAAAAAAAAAAAACACCCAAAAAATGTATTAGTTTCCTCAAATTCTCATCTTAGCATTGCTACTAAATCATGCTTTTTTCCATATGTTATTGTAGGTACAGTTACTAGTGAAAGTAATAGTAAAACCTTACCTCTTAGAGGTTTTGAGAGCAACATTAATTCATTAGAAAAGATAAAGCTCCTGAAAACACATGTCAGGGGTTAGATGCACAGCCTGTTGTTATAAAGGGCTAAAGCACTCTTTCTCTGGGTGGTTTTATGCCTGTCATGAATACCATTAAAACAGCTAATCCTCCAAGCCTCTCTGTATTTTTTACCTCTTCCAAGAAAGTTTTGGAATCCAAGAAAATGTCTGCAGGTCACAATTTGGAGTGAATAAATATTCAATGAATTGAATTTCTTAGTTACATGTTATTGAGCAGCTAAGAATGTTACAGAATTTGCATGCAACTTCTTAGCAGTAAAACATTCTCACTATATGGAGATTTCCACCTCATTTCAGGGGTAAGCTTGTTTGGATGAGGGCCAGACGGATATGTTTATGGTAGTGGTGACATAATAGGAGGAAATGAACGGAGTACCTTCTGAGGTGGAGCTTAGCCAGAGTCACATGAAGTCTAGTTTTAGAACTAGGAGCAGGAAAGCAGACTACTTCTTTGGAAGTTAGTGGCAAATTAAAACTATTGCTTCATTTATAGAAGAAAGGAAGACCAAGAGGTAGAGACCGTGGCTGGAAGATAAAAGTGGCCAATAGATTTCACTTTTTTCCAGGAGAGAGCAAATGCCCAAAGTTCTGAGTGCTTATTTCTTAGTCCCAATGTATCTTGAGTGCCATGTTTCTCCTTGGTTCTATTGTCGTTGTCCTTAATAGGTGTGAAAGGAAAAAGGAAGTCTTTTCTATACATCATTGAGATTTTCTTTATCAGGAGCTCATGGTCCTTGTTATATATGACGTGGTCCCACTGCTCTTCCATTATGTGATTCTTGAAAAAGCCCAGGTGCCTACTGGTACTTGTAATATTTGTTCTCATTTGGAGATATTTAGCTATCCCCATTCATCAGACAGACTAGCACCTTGGCAATGGGTTTTCAGTAAAAACTGACTTTTTTTTTTGTACTTACAGGCTTAAATTTTCACCTTTGACTTAAAAACTGTCAGTTGGAAGCGGAAATTGAAATGACATTATTGTCTATTGAAGACTTTATCCAGGCCATTTCTGTGGCCCAAAAGATGGTTTCTGTCTCACATAGATCAGAACACTGATTTTAATAGGCAGAGTCCTATTTAATCATTAGAGCCCTTCAAGATTTTGTGCACAAAATTGCCATTTTCAACCCATATTTATTAAGGAAAATGGAGCATTACAATTGTAGATGGCTCTTTTGTACAATTAGATCCATGAAATAAAAAAGCAAAATGATAATTTTAAGAGACTGATTTTTCACAGGCCCCCAAGTTGGTAAACTGCAGTTTTGCTAGTTTTTTTGAAGAGATTCTCAGTTTAAATAATTTAACTTTTTTATGTGAGTTTTTTTTTTTTTTTGTATTTTTCTGAAGTTGGAAACGGGGAGCGTCAGACTCCCGCATGCGCCCGACTGGGATCCACCCAGCATGCCCACCAGGGTGTGATGCTCTGCCTATCTTGGGTGTTGCTCTGTTACAACCAGAGCCATTCCAGCACCTGAGGCAGAGGCCACAGAGCCATCCTCAGTGCCCAGGCCAACTTTGCTCCAATGGAGCCTCGGCTGCGGGAGGGGAAGAGAGAGACAGAGAGGAAGGAGAGGGGGAGGGGTGGAGAAGCAGATGGGCGCTTCTCCTGTGTGCCCGGGCCGGGAATCGAACCTGGGACTCCTGCATGCCAGGCCGACGCTCTACCACTGAGCCAGGGCTTTATGTGAGTTTTAAAAGACATTGATTTCCAAGTTTGTGTCTAGCACTGAAATTCTATGAACACAGTAGAAGAAAATATCAATTTCTCAAAATGGGTATGGTGGTAGTAGATTGCAGAGGTAAGTTTTTATGAAAATAAATAGGCAAATTTAATCAATCCTCCATATGCTGATAATCAGGAAATATATCAAATGTTTCTGCTACAAATGCATATTTTATTTAAATTCCAATCAGATTCATACTCAGAATAGGATACAAAGTGTTCACACATGAACAAGGTCTAGCTGGACTTCTGGTCAAGATGGTAGCATAGGTGAATGCTTTACTCACCTCCTCCCACAACCACATCAAAAATATAACTAAACTACAGATCAACCATCATTCAGAACTGCCAGATTTCAGGCATTTCTGGATGGAAATCCTACAACTAGGGAATTAAAGAAAAAGCCACATCAAGACGGGTATGAAGAGTGGAGACCAGAAAAGGATTTGTCTCACACCCACAGATGGCAGATAAAAATTGGGTATTTCCCCCTGAGTAGCGAAGGGTCCCAGTTCTATACCAGGCTCCCCATCCCAGGGTTCCAGTGCCAGAAAGAGAAATACCCACAACTTCTGGCTGTAAAAACCAGTGGGGATTGAGGCTGAGGGAAACGGAGGCTCCTGGAGTCACGGGCAGTTTTTCTTAAGGAGCCCGCACATATATACTGCTCATAAAATTTAGAGGATATTTCAAAAATGAATATGAAGTGATAAAATAGCCCCTAAATTTTGTGAGCAGAATACTTACTGTGACTCACTCCCTCTGAGCTCCAGCACTGCGACAAGAGCTTGAAAGTCACCAGAGACATACAGGGGAGGAACTGAATTGTCCAGCATCAGGACAAGAGCTGGGGAGCAGCTTTCTCCCAGAGAGAAGTGCTAGCAGAAGCCATTGTTCTGAGCCTCCATCAATCTGGATATCACGGTTTACCACACCCTGGTGATTCCCTAAGACCTCACTCCACCAAACTTTTAGGTCCACCCAAGCTGTTTCCAGTGGCTTTTCCATACAAATGGCCTATCTTGGCAAATGCTTTTGATTCTCCTAAAATCTCTCAAACAAGCAGCATCTGACCTCAGCAAGCCTATATCTTTCATTAAGTGGTCCCAAGCCTGGCACTAGCAGCCACAGGCCTTGGTTTCCAACTTGGCCTCTCCTGGGCACCTGTAAACCTAGCATAAGTAGCAGCCATTTGCAGTTCACTTCATAGCTCATGCCAGATGGCCCTAGGCAGAACACGGGCAGCAGCTGACCTTGGCTTACATCTCCTGGGAGTTCTCAGAGCCAGGGCACCCAGTAGACAGCTTTAGACCGTGTTGAAGCACCACCCAACCACCTCTACATGTGACACAATCAAGGAGAAAATTCAGCAGGCACCAGAGCCCTGCTGCAGTAAGACCTGGTCTATGGGGTGGGCTTCTGCATATCTGATCCTCCACAGTGGTCAGTGGTCACAGTCAGTCCTTGTAGTCTATTGGCCTAGGGGTAAATCCCTCCCATTGATATGCCAATAGCAATCAAGGCTCAACGACAACAGGAGGTTGTACACAGCCCACATGGTGAAGAGGATACACCTGGAGTGCCTAGCTTGCATTAAAGGAGAGGCTGTGCTACTGGACTCCACAGAACACCTACGACATAAGGACAGTCTACCAAGCCTGGGAGACATAGCAGTTCTACCTAATACAGGCAGTCCTCCGGTTACAAACATGATAGTTTCTGTAGGTTTGAAAATGTTTAAGTGTTTATATGTACAGGAAGGTATAAATATATAGTATGTGAAGACAAACATCTGTCTATGTTGTGTTTAATAGGTAAATGTACCTGCTTCAAGTTACATACAAATTTAACTTAAGAACAAACCTATAGAACCTAATTTGTTTATAACCCAAGGATGGCTTATACATAGAAGCAAATATAGGAAGGCTGCCAAAATGAGAAGACAAAAGTCCCAAATGAAAGAACAGAACAACGCTTCAGAAAAAGAATTAATCATAATGGAAACAAGCAATCTACTAGTTGCAAAGTTCAAAACACTGGTTATAAGGATGCTTAATGAACTTAAAACTTCAACAGCATAAAAAAGGACCAGTCAGAAATAAAGAATACACTAACTGAAATGAAGATGAATTTACAGGGAACCAAGAGTAGAGTAAATGAAACTAAGACTCAGTCAGTGATTTGGAATATAAGGAAACAAAACTAACTAAATAAATAAAACAAAACACCCAATCAGAATAGCAAAAAGAAAAAAGAATCCCCCCAAATGAGGATAGTTGTAAGGTACCCTTGTGACAACTTCAAGCATACCAACATTTGGATCATGGAGTGCCAGAAGGAGAAAAGAGAGAACAAGAAATTGAAAAAAAGAAAACTTCCCTAACTTGGTGAAAAAAACAGACATACAAATCCAGGAAGCACACAGACAGTCCAAAAAAAGATGAACCCAAATAGGCCCACACCAAGACACAATGTAATTAAAATGCAAAAGGTTAAAGACAATCTGAAAAGCAGTTAGTTACCTACAAGGAAGCTCCCATAAGACTGTCAGCTGATTTCTCAACAGAAACTTTGCATGCCAGAAGAGATTGGTAGAAAATATTCAGAGTGATGAATAGCAGGGGAGGAACTGAATTACCCAGCAAAGCTATCATTTAGAATCAAAGGACAGATAAAGAGCTTCCCAGACAAGAAAAATCTTAAGGAGTTTATCACCACCAAACCAGTATTACACGAATGTTAAAGGAACTT
The DNA here is from genome assembly GCF_036850765.1 of Saccopteryx bilineata. Lineage (NCBI taxonomy): Eukaryota > Metazoa > Chordata > Mammalia > Chiroptera > Emballonuridae > Saccopteryx > Saccopteryx bilineata. Next base: position 203,628,651 of record NC_089493.1, on the reverse strand, counting down.
CTTTAAAAGGAAGAAAAAAGTTTAAAAATATGATAAAATGGCAATAAAGACATATCTATCAACAACTGATTCTAAAAAACAAATGACCAAGAACAGAAACACTCATGGACACAGAGAACATTTTGACAGTTGACAGATGGGAGGGGGATTGGGGAGGATTGATGGAAAAGGTGGAGAGATTAAGAAGTACAAATTGGTAGCTACAGAATAGTCATGGGGATGTTAAGTACAGCATAGGGAATATATTCAATAATATTCCAGTAATTATGTATAGTGTCAGATGGGTGCGAGATTTATAGGGATGATTATTTAGTAAATTATGTAATCTCTAATTACTAGGGTATACACCTGAAACTAACATTATATGTCATCTACAATTGAAAAATTAATGATTAAGGAAAAAAGAAAAAGCCCTGGCTGGGTAGCTCAGTTGGTTAGTGTCCACCTAATATGCGAAAGTTGTGGGGTCCATCTCCCATGGGTGCGTAAGCAAGGGTCGACCAATGAATGTATAAATAAGTGAAACAACAAATAAATGTTTCATTCTTTCTCTCTCTGTCTCTCTCCCTTCCTCTCTTTCTAAAATCAATACATAATCTTTTTTAAAAAGAAAGAAAAAAGAAAAACACCTAACCTTGTTGATGTAAGTTACACCAGGTGGGGCATCCTGTTCAGAGAACTGAGTGATTGACACAGTCAAGTAAATAGATCACAGCATTGTATCCAGGCACAGGGTAATCCTACCTGATGACCCAGCTGGTGGCTCATACTTATTTTCTCCCAAGGCCTCCTTGTCACTTGACCAAACATGGCAGGATCCCTTTAATTTCTTCTTCACTTATGCCTCATAGTAAATCTTTCTTGAAAATGTGGCTGAAGCCCATGTTAAGAGTAGCATTCAAGATAACCCAAAGTTCCTGTTATTACGGTTCTTTCCCCAGGCCTGCCTTTCCAGAGAACTCAGCAGGTACTTTCTTCTTGAACTACACCCTTTAGCCTCTTTTCTTCTCCATTTTCCTTCCCTTCCCATCCTTAATTTCTTGCCTTCTATTAAGTATAATTGATCTATTCTTCAGATCCAAATGATCTTATCTTGGGATACTGGCTTTGATTTTAGCCCAAATAGCAATTCATGGTTCTGAGAAAAAGAAAATAATGTTTTTGGTTGTCCATGGTTCACTGATATTGCAGTACAGCAAAGGTTCACATGGCTCCACACGGTGTACTGAAATTCATCCCAACTATAGGCTGAGTGAGCCGCAGGCTGGACAGACTACCAGAGTCTAAGAGCTTCAGCATTCCCCTTTTTTGTGTGTGACAAAGACAGAGAGAGAGAGAGAGACAGAGAGAGGGACAGATAGGAACAGACAGACAGGAAGGGAGAGAGATGAGAAGCATCAATTCTTTGTTGCGGCTCCTTAGTTGTTCATTGATTGCTTTCTTATATGTGCCTTGACTGGGGGGCTACAGCAGAGCAAGTGACCCCTTGCTCAAGCCAGCAACCTTGGGCTCAAGCCAGTGACCATGGGGTTATGTCTAAGATCCCATGCTCAGGCCAGTGACCCCATGCTCAAGCTGGTGAGCCTGTGCTCAAGCTGGCAACCCTGGAATCTCGAACCTGGGTCTTCTGTGTCCCAGTCTAGCCATTGTGCCACCGTCTTAATGTCCAGATTAACTTAAATGCTCTCCTGATACAGGGCTGAGACCTCAGGAGCATAATTATCTCTCCTGTCTCTCTCCTCTTCCTGTGGCTTGATGGAAATACCCCTTATAAAACCTCTCAGAATCTGCTTCATCAGATGTCTGACATAGTCCACTATTTTACTGTGGAGCTTCTTGCTGGGGACAATGGCCATATCCTTGTGTTTTTTTGGTGTGAAAGTCATTGCCTAAGTATCTGTAGTACTTCTCTATGAAGACTTCAGCCGCCTTCTTCATGGTCTTGGTGTGAACATGGGGTTCCCAGTGAAAGAGGCTGAGATTTCAAACACGGAAGAAAACACACATCCTTATATAGAAGAAATGTTGTACTACAAACTTCATTTTCTTTTTTTTTTCTTTTTTATTTTTTATTTTTTGTATTTTTTCTGAAGCTGGAAACGGGGAGAGACAGTCAGACAGACTCCCGCATGCGCCCGACCGGGATCCACCCGGCACGCCCACCAGGGGTGGTGCTCCACCAGGGGGCGATGCTCTGCCCCTCCAGGGCGTCGCTCTGCCGCGACCAGAGCCACTCCAGCGCCTGGGGCAGAGGCCAAGGAGCCATCCCCAGCGCCCGGGCCATCTTTGCTCCAATGGAGCCTTGGCTGCGGGAGGGGAAGAGAGAGACAGAGAGGAAGGGGGGGGGGGTGGAGAAGCAAATGGGCGCCTCTCCTAGGTGCCCTGGCCAGGAATCGAACCCAGGTCCCCCGCATGCCAGGCCGACGCTCTAACGCTGAGCCAACGGGCCAGGGCCACAAACTTCATTTTCAATAAAGATAAGCAGGACTCCACAGTGAGAGAAGATGGACAAGAGCATGTCAGTTCTGGCAGGATTTCCCAAGTGGTTCTCCTGTGAATTCAATAGCACAAGGTATATATGGGTGTATATTCCCTAATTTACACATCCTAGTAGGTGCCTACTATGTTAGATATTGTGAAAAATAAAAAAGCATAAGGCTCAACTCTATCCCTCAAAGAAATTAAAATGTAGACAAGCCATCAGTTCAAGTTACATACGTATGAAATGTGTAATACACCAAATGATACATACCATCTGTGATGCCTGTCCAAGTGTCCACATCTGTGAGGGTGGACATTTTTGTTTTCTCTTTGTTCACCAATGTATCCACAGTGCTTGAACTATCACCGGCATACAGTAAGTGCTCAATAGATGTGCAGAATGAAGTACAGTGTACTTTCTAAGCACAGAAGTATAGTCTGCTCTGTTACCAGCATGTTTCTGTAATGAGAGCATAGGTAACACAGATTAGCTCATTTATGATTGATATGTAGGGAAAGGATATTAGTAAAATGGGGCGGTAGTGTTGGTTTTCCATGCAGTTGTTCTCAGCATCTCATACTTTGCACCCTTGAGTACTGCTGTAAGTAAAACACAGAGCAGCATGCAGGCTGTGGAGAGCGCACGGTGCTGTGCCTCACGTCCATCCACCCTATGTTCTTTCTTTTGGATTGGTTTAACCATGAGCCCTAACTAGGTAGGGCTTACTGGGAAGGAGAGATTCCTGCCTTATTTGTACATTTTGTGCTTATCCTCCTACTCTGTACCCTCAAACAACTCTCCTTCCAATCTCCTTATCAGTTATCTCCATCTCTTTATGAAGGTGAAGTCCTACATTTATATTTACTGTAATATTTCTTAGGAATTTAACATGGCTCATAAACTCTTGCTGGTATGTTTTTTGGGAATGGTTACTGGTTTGGTTTTGTTTTTTCCCCTGTGGTGAGGTCCTGCTCTGTGAAGGGAACTTCTCTGGGCATTCAGGGGACTACAAAATATTTAAGACTTAGGTCCTACCTTCAAATAATTACAGCCTAGTTTAGGAGACTGTTCCTGTAACCCCTGTACATTAGGCCTGCAATAAGTACCTATTTGTATTAGTCTGCCATAACAAAACACACAGATCAGGTGAAAGAGCCAGATCTGGAGGCTAGAAGTCAAAGATCAATGCGTTGGCAGGTTTGGTTTTTTATGAGACCTCTCTCTTAGGCTTGCACGTGGCCACTTCTCACTGTGGCCTCACATGGTTTCTCCTCTGCATATGAGTGCATCCCTGGTGTTTCTCTCTCTTTTAATTTTTTATTGAATTTATTGAGGTGACATTGGTTAATAAAATGATATAGGTTTCAGGTATACAATCCTATACTACATTATATGTGTGTGTTCACCCGCCCCCGGAATTTGCTGTTTTTGTTAGTGCTGTGCTTATAGGGTTACATAGATTTCTAACGGTTTTCCCCATAAGCCTTGTTATTTCTATTGTATGATTTAAAACACGGAAGAAAACACACATCCTTATATAGGAGAAATGTTGTACTACAAACTTCATTTTCAATAAAGATAAGCGGGACTCCACAGTGAGAGAAGATGGATGAGAGCATGCCAGTTCTAGCAAGAGCATCAGAAACTTCCACAAGAGTACAGTATGGTACCTTCTGGGGGAGGGGCGGGTACCTGGCTGGTGAGAGCATGCAGGCTCGCTCCGAGGGTCTGGTGGTGGATGGTTTTGAATAGAAAAGTTATTAAGTAATTCAGAATTTTCTGTGTCAAAGAGCTTCTAGAACAGGAAGTAGTCTGCCTGACGGAGGTCTAGAACCACCTGTAGACCTGTGCAGATGGACGGCATTGCAAGGCGGGAACCCACGAGGAGGCCCCTGAAGCCATGAAGTCTCTAAATACCGAGAACCAGGAAGGTGGCAGTGGTCTTGAAAAGGACGAGGCAACTGGAAAGACCTTTAAAGTGAAGAATCAATGAGATCAGCGGCCTGACCTGTGGTGGCGCAGTGGATAAAGCATGGACCTGGAAATGCTGAGGTTGCCAGTTCGAAACCCTGGGCTTACCTGGTCAAGGCACATATGGGAGTTGATGCTTGGGAGTTGATGCTTCCTGCTCCTCCCCCCTTCTCTCTCTCTCGCTCTCTCTCGGTCTTTCTCTCCTCTCTCTCTCTCTGTCTCTCCCTCTGTCTCCTAAAATAATAATAATAATAAAGAATCAATGAGATCAGCTATTGGCAATAGAGGAGGAGAGAGGCCCCAGATTGACTGCTAGGGTCTGAGTTCCGGCGACTGGATACAGGTATCCCAGATAATAGGCTGAGAAATTGAAGACAGGAGAAAAAAATGACAGTGCCGGTCCCGAGGTTTGAATCACAAGGAATATTGTCATTTTAACTCGTGGCCATTTAACTCTGTGCTCTTTGCTCTGGGGTCGGTGGCGGGCAGTTAGTGAGTCCCCTCACTGGACAAGGATGCTTTTCAGACTGTCGGCAAAAACGACTAAGAAATTCATTCCGAAACTGTAATTTGAGTGCCGGGAAGGATGTTGCAAGACCCCAAGCAATCTACTTACAAATATTCTTTGAAGATTGTTCTCCCTGAGTTTCCAGACCAAATGGCAAGAAAATCTATGCCCAGAGCCTCTCTCTGGGAGAGGAAGGCGAGGACCGGGGTTTAGGCACCCTCTCCGCCCTCCCACTTTGGATTCCCTGGGACCACCGGCCTGGCCCGAGGCGCTGCCCCGGGTGTTCCGGGGCCCCTCTCTCTGCAGGAGTCCGGCCTCTCGCCCCCACACCGACAGCGTAGCTCCCGCCTTCCCGGCCGGGCGAGGCGCACTCTCGGCAGTTCTGAGATGGTTTCTCAAAACTGTTCCCGGACGTTTCCGCAGGACTTGAAGCGCCGCCGCGGGGCGCAGGGACCGGCTCCCAGGCCTCCTTCCCTCCCCCCGGGGATCCCCTTTCGTGCACACCCTCCGCGGCTCCACCGGACACTCCCCTCCGGAGGCCGGGCCCCACCCGCCTGCCCGCCTTCCCCGCCGCGGGCTGGGGGAGCCCCGGGCCGAAGCGCGGGGCAGAGGCGGCCGTGGAGACCGGGCAGCGGCGCGGGGCCGGGTCCTGGGCGCGGAGACTCGGCAGCCTCTCTCTCCCGCTGCCCCCGCCCCTCTCCCTCCTCCCTCCGCGCTCGCCCGGCGGCGGCCCGGGTCTGCGCGCTCGCCGCGCCTGCCCCTCCTCCCGGGCCTGCGGACCCTCTCCCCCCGCCCTCGCCGCCTCCTTTCTCCTCCCCCTCTCTCCTCCTCTCTCCTCCTCTCTCCTCCTCTCTCCTCCTCTCTCCTCCTCTCTCCTCCTCTCTCCTCCTCTCTCTCCTCTTTCCTCTTCCTTCCCGGGGCGGCCAGCGGGGCCGAGAGAGTGGGCTGTTGGAGGCGTAACAGAAAGCTCCGGCTCGGGGAAGGCTTCGCGCTCGGAGGCGCCGCGCCGGGGCTGGGTGAGTCGGGGCCGCGGAGCCCGCGCGCGCTGCGGGAGGGAGCGTCTGCGTCCTGGACTGGTGGGGGTGGCGGGGGTCCCCCGCGCGGGTGCTAGCGGAACCCTCACGTCCCGTCCGCTGGAGACCTGGCTGCTTGCACCGCGGCTGGCCGGTGCGGGAACTCCGCTCCGGCGACCACAGAGCCCGCGGGGAGGGAAGAGGACCGGGCTGGGGAGCCGCAGCGGGACGGGTGTTGGACGCTAGGAATGGAGGGAACGGCTGCTTCTGCTCTCACCGCCGCGGCTGCCGGCAGTAGAAGCGAAAAAAAGTTGTGCTTGGAACAGCGATTTCCCGGGGAAGCCGGCGTGACCATCGGAGATCGGGGCACGGCGGGGCGCGGGCCCTGGGCGCAGCTCGGCGTGCCTGGTACCGCACCGCGGATGGGGGTGGGGGGCTGGTCTGTGGCGTGTGGGTCACCGCGGCCACAGGCGTCAGCTGCTTCTCAGATCTGGGCTGCATTTTTGTGGAAGCGCAGTGATTTGGGGTGCGGGCTGGAGGAGGTGGGCGTCGAGTGGAGAAGACCACATCTGGAACGGGTGGGTTGAACCCATGGGATGGGGCGAAGGGCTGGGGGAGACTCTGCGTGTGTTTCTGGATGTTTTAAGCACACGTTTTTTTGGTCTTTTTCCTTCCATTCAGCGGTCTAGTGTTGTTTGAACTCAGAAAACCTAGAGTTTTTCCTGCAATCTGGTCCAACTTTTATTATTTCAGGATGGTCGTGAGTTTCATGAGCGTCCACGGCCTATTTCAATGGGAATCAATGGAAATCAATGGGAGTAAGGGCGAAGTCTTATCCCCCCCCCCCCCCCAATCCCGGGCATTTCCTGTATTTCCCGTTTTCTCTACTGTGACTGTGTGCGTTCCTGTAGGTTGCTATCAGTGACCCACATATAAAGTAGAACTGTTTGAAATCGTAAAGCGGCCCCTATGGACAAGTGTGTGTTGGGACTAGACGGAGGAGAGGTGTGGGCGGTCGGGGGGGGGGGGGGGGGCTGTTAGAGCATCGTCCTGGGAGTTAAACCTGACTGAGTAACCAAGCTTGAAGAGACACTTATCGTCTGCAAGTTACATTTACTTCACCCGCTGCCTGGGAGCTCTACCCACGCCAGGTTTAATCAGTGATCGGATGTTAATTTTTTTGGTACTGCCCTTTCCTGATCTTTTCTACCGGTTCTTTTTAAAAAATACCTTTTCTTTCCAATTTTAAGAGCTACAGAACACAGGCTGGTGAGGCGACTAAAGGTTTTAAGGATAGGAAAAAGAAATAAAATCCAAGATTATTTCTTTTTGCTGTCATACTGTGATAGCCTTGTTATCCATCTATGTCAGAGATCTGATTCCGATGAAATATTTGAGGGGTTTGAATACCAGGTAAAGCCATATGTTAACAATAATATTTTTCCCAAGTGGTCGCACAAGAGAGCAGGTAGTGTGTGTGGCTGGTTGTGGTTTGCAAAGAGTGCAGCAAATATTATATGCTAGGAAAGAAGACAACGTGTGTTACTGAAGATGATGGGGGTGGGGAAGAGAGAATCCTTCGTCTTCACAGCGATCCAATTAGGAAGAATAATTACACTGCAAATGAACATTCTTGAATATAATTTAAGTCATGATACATGAACCAGTAACTTGTCTATAGGGAAGAACGAGGATCGTTGTGGATGAGAGCAACGTGATGCCTTCTGGAAAAATGTATACTGTACATCTGTGTGATGGGCTCAGAATTGATGGCATCTGACTGCAGAGATGTGTGGACTGATGAATTAAAGAGATTTTACTGAATATACTGTTTGGGTAGGGGAGGAAGGGAAAGTCCATCACAGAACATATACTGCTCACAAAAATTAAGGTATATTTCAAAATGAATATGAAACAATAAAAAAAGAAGCACTTGATTTTTTTTTTACTAAACAAGAACATCAGAAAAGCAAATGACAAGTCAAAGAAAGTGTTTGATTATGCAAATGAGATGCAAAACCAACTTTCATTTCATTGGTGAAAATGCACTGTACAAAAGGCTGAAAGTACTGGAGTATCTGCACCTTCCCTGGTCCCCTAATTTTTGTGAGCAGTGCGGAAAAACAATATATAGAAAAACACATTTCTTTTTAATGAACAGTGTATATATACACAACTTCTCTTTTTTTTTTTATTGCAAAGAATTGGCAAAGGAGGAGACCAGGAATAGGACACCAAAATTGGGGCTGTTGAGTTCCCAGAGGTGTCATATCTCAACCTTGGATAAGTTATTTAATTTCTCTTAGCCTTGGTTTCTTCTATGTTTGTAAAATGGTATTGATAAGAGTTCAATTCAAAAAACCACCTTGACGATTAACTGTGATTATTTTTGTATAGGACTTAGGTGGTGTCTCAGGCTAAGTGCTCAGAAAATGTTAATGATGATTGTTAAGTACTATTTCAAACACCCAGGAGAAAGCCATGCCATTCCAAGAGGTAGAATGCAAGGCTATCTGATTTTAGAGTGAGCAACTGCTCACCTAAGGAAGACCCAGGTACAGCCTGAGTTGAGGCTATACCCATTCCCCTGGCAGTCTGCAAACAGGGTCAGTCCAGAACTTACAGGCTGCACCCTTTTGGCACATTCTGGTCAACCTTTTCTGGGACTCCAGTTCCAGGGAGTGTGTAGTGCAGGCTCTGTGTGAGTCTGAGGGTTGGAGCAAAGGTGTGGTTTACAATTCCTGGCTTCATTGCCCCCCTGCAACAGCAAATTCTCAGGTTCCAGGTCCCACAAAAGTAAATATACAAATTGTATTTGAAGAAAATAATTGTTTTCATGGTGGACATGGTGAGTGCCTCTCTTGGGAATCCTAAAAGCAATGTTTTTACTCAGTGTTTATTCCTCTTAGAAAGATACAAATAGTAAGTAAATAATCTCTAGACTTTATTCCAAAAGACAACTTTAAAGTATCTCTTGAGGTTAATGATACATTGCTCAGTTTTCACTAAGGTTGTACCTAAGAGCAGATTAAGCAAAAGGCATTCTTAGCAAAACTGTTTTGTTAGCTGAGGAACTATGCTGTATATTGCCTTTCTAATTTGAGAGGAATGCCTGTTTGCTCAATCATCCATTCTTTTATCCTGTCCTTTGGCAAATATCTTTGGGGCCTTTCCCATGGGCTTGCCTCTCTTCTGGCCTCTTGGTAACATAGCCAGGACCAAGAGCAAGCCTCTCCTCTCACAGAGCCACCTTCTAGCTGGAGAAGCAAATGCCATGTGCAAAGGACCTATACGAACTCCGGAAGCTCCCTTTGATTCAAAAGATCCTACATTGGGAAAGCAGTGTGCTGGGTGTGCTTCTCTTGCTCAAGCAAGTCTAATCAGAGAGAAGTGATCTGGCTGGAGGTGGTGGTAGAGGCCAGTCCTCTAGGTCCTCCACAGGGATGAGGGACAAAGGGGAGCCTATTTCCTTCTGTGCTTTATAAAGGTATGTATGTGTCCAGCTTGAGCAGTGGCTGACTAGACCAGTGATGGGCAATCTTTTGAGCTCAGTGTGTCAAAATTCTCCAAAAAACCGAGCATAACTCAGGTGGTGTGTCACTTCAAGAAAAAAACCATAATTTCGTGATATTTATAGTTTAAATAACAAAAATGTATAATTGTAATATATAACTGTATTTAATAAACCAAAAACTAATTATTTAACTTACCTGCTTAGTGACTTCTTTGTTCATCCGTCAGTCGGTTTCTTTTGTTGGTCTTGATATTATTTAACTTGTGTGGGGTGCCATGAACTAAGATAAGTGAGGGGGAGGGGGAATTCTTTAACCAACCTGCCTATTAGTGACTTTTTTGTTGCTGAATTTCGTTGACTAAATCTTCAGTGAAGGTTGGTATTTTGTACACTTCAAGCCCAAGCAAGCGCTACTAACTTCATCTGTTAATCTGTTTCTTTTGTTGGTTTTGATATTATTTAATGCTGAGAATAAGGTCTCACAAAAGTACGTAGAGGGAAAAATTCTGAGTAAAGCCTTTGCTATATTTTTTAGGATGCTAAAAGTGTCTGGTAATCGGTTCCAGGCACTCCAAATTTCCTGTTCGTAGTGGCACTCCTCTTGATTCTCCAAGCGGCACCTTTCCAGATTCTCAGCTTTGACCTCAAGTCGACAAACACCTGAGCCCAGATGCTGTCTTGAAATTCTGCAAGTTGCATCTTATGTAAATTAAGATGGCTGCACTATTACTAATGGCGGGAAACGGCACCCATAGCACAGGCCCTCACCTCTCCCAGCTGCCCCCCACTTATCTCAGTAATGATGGTCAGTTAGAAATCCATGACACCCCAGAACAGTAGATTGGATGATGGTTGCTGTGGTTATGTGGTTGCTGGTAATGACGATCACAGGGCCCCCAGAGATGCGTCCCCCATGGCATTCCGCTGCTCCCTGCTCCGCCGGCCGGAAGTGAGGTCAAAGATCCCCTAACGGCCTAACCGGAAGTCCCAGAACTAGATGCTCTGTGCTGGAGTTCTATTGTTTTGGCCCACAGACCTCTGGCACAGAGTGTCTACACTACAGCAAATGTTTTATCCTCGGCTACTGTACCTGGCCGTGCAGGGGCCGAGGATGAAATGTCTTTCTAGGCATGTGGCCCCATACTTCTCTGGTATGCGGTCACATGTCATTGAAAATGGCTACATTGAAAAGGTTCGCCATCACGGGACTAGACCCACCAGCCAATGTGCCATGGAAACAAGCAGCAGATTTTTTTCAGAGGTGAGACTTCTCAGCCTTAGGCAAAGAAGGAATCAAAGGTCAGAACTTATCATAAGCTTATAAACCCCAGATTGTGTCCAGGGAAGAGTCTGGTCTGGCATTTCAAATACTTGACTCTGTCTTGCTGTAGAAGGTGTGACTGACAGAGTCAAGGAAAGAGAGGACACTTGGTTCCTCATGGTCCTTCCAAGGTTTTTTCACTACTTTTAAAGTCATAGTAATACACAGTACACTAACGATGCTTATGTTTGGAGTCTAGAAGGCTTGAAAAGGTATGAGGTAGTTGGGGCACTGGCAGTAGTTGCTTGGATGAGAGGCACAGTTGGACAGGGAGGTACTTTAGGTTATAGGGTCCGGGGGCTGAGCTGAGGAGTCTGAACTTTATCTCAAAAGCTGTGTGGGAGATGGAAAATTTATAGCAGGTAAATGATGTAATCATAATGTGCTTTAGGAAGAACTCGGTGGCCCTGGCTGCTTGGCTCAGTGGATAGAGTGTCAGCTTAACATATAGACATCCCAGGTTTGATTCCCAATCAGGACACACATGAGAAGTGACCATCTGCTTTTCTGCCTCTCCCTCTTCCACTTCTCTTCCTCTTCTTCACCCACAGCCAGTGGTTCAAGCATCGGCCTTGGGTGCTAAGGATAGCTAGGCTGGTCCTGGTTGGTCCGAGCGTGTCAGCCTCAGGTGCTGAGGATAGCTTGGTTGCTGGGTGGATCCTGGTCAGGTGCATGCAGGAGCCTGGCTCACTATCTTCCCTGCTCTCACAGAGAGGGGGGGGGGAGGAGGGAGGGAGGGGGGGAGAGAGGAAGGGAAAGAGGAAGGAAGAAAGGAAGGAAGGGAGGGAGGGAGGGAGGGAGGAAAAGAAAGGGAAAGAAAGAAAGAGGAAAAAGAGAAAGAAAAGAAGGAGGGGAGGGGAGGGGAGGGGATGGAAGGGAAGGGAAGGGAAGGGGAGGGGAGGGGAGGGAAGGGAAGGGAAGGGAAGGGAAGGGAAGGGAAGGGAAGGGAAGGGAAGGGAAGGGAAGGGAAGGGAAGGGAAGGGGGAAACTAACTCAGTGGTCATGAGGTTGGGCTAGTTGACATGGTGGCTAGGCAGTGAACAGAAGGTGATTTGGAAAGCTCTTGCAGAAATTCTGAGGGCATTTGGTGTGAGAGTGAGGGAGTGGGGCAGAGGTCTAGAGAGACCACACTTCCTTGGTCATTTCCTAGGGTGGGCACTTAGGAAGAGGAAGTCAGGGTGACTGGTATGAGTCATGGTGCCATTCACTGAGGTAAGCTGCTGTGCAGAACAGAACCTCAGTTTGGGGAGATGGCAGAGACTAATGAGTTCAGTTGAATTCAAAACCGAACTGTGAGCCTTCTAAAAAGTGAGAGATGCCTAGCAGAGTTGGATACACAGGCAGGAAGAGAGGTCTGGCGCTAGAGATGAAAGATAGAATTATTTTTCTGTGGTTGCATGGTCTGTCAGATTTACTAAAAGTACTCAGGGTGAGAGTAATCTGTGTCCTTGCAACTAAATTTTTCTCTTTCATCCTTTCAACAGGCCTAACAAGCCCCTGACCTTGGCCTTAAATGACCAGACTCTTACTGGTGTTATTTTGTAGACTTGGTTATGTTTGTTTATGTTCTTTTGAACTGAGATAGTTACAAGGAATGTATGTAGAATGGTTCTGAACATATTTAACAGCTAGAATGTAAACTGATAAAATTGATACTCTCCAACCCCCACCCCAACACACACACACATATTTTATGAACAGAATGTTTGTTCCAAAATTCATGTGCTAGATGAACCCCTAACCCCCGGTATGATGGGATTTGGAGATGGGGCCTTTGGGAGGTAATTAGGTTTAGATGAGGTCATGAGGGTCAAGCCCCCTTGATGAGATTAGTGTCCTTACAAGAAGGGAGAGAGACCAGAGCATTCTCTCTGCCACTGTGAGAAGGTAACCAGGAAGAAGGTCTTCACTTAGAACTTAATCTGACACACCCTGCTCTTGGATTTCCAGTCTCCAGAACAGTGAAAAATAAATGTCTGCTGTTTAAGTCATCCATTCTATGTTATTTTGTTATATTAGCCCAAGATGACTAATAAACAGGTATATATTTTATTTAAGAAAATGTAAGATGACTTTCACTTGCTAAGAATGTAAACAAGTTTTGTGTGAATTTACAGAACACTGAGCATAGCTGAAAAGGTGTGTTATCTGTGTCTTTTCTTAGCTTAACCATATCACCAGCAGCTAAGTCAAGAGAAACGCCTAGCTTTGACCTTGACTTGGCAGGTAAGAAAGGAGAACCTCAGTGTGTTTTGACTTTTTCTTTATGCAGATTTTTTCTGATTTTGATTCAATAGCACACTTAAAGTGGCACTTTAGAGACTTAAAAATTTCAGTCCCAAAATTGAATAAGGCTTCTGAGGTGCTTAGTTGGGGTAAACTTTTGAGGTTCTATTTAGGACAATGCAACCAAACTAACTTTTAAAACTCTTCACATGGTTTCTAAAATAATAGGTACTAAATTCTGTAGCCAATTATAGTATTTGAATAAAGAGTATTGAGGGTTTCAGCAAGTTCATAGCAATGTTAACACTGACAGAGGTGACATTATTAGTAAAAACAGTTCTTTTCTATGTCTTCTTCCTTTTTTTTTTCCAAGTGAGAGGAGGGGAGATAGAGAAACAGACTCCCACATGTGTCCCAACCAGGATCCACCCAGCACCTCCCATCTGGGGCCATGCTCACAACAGAGCTGGTATTTTTAGCGCCTGAGGTGGAAGCTCCATAGAGCCACAATACATGGGGCTGATGTGCTCAAACCAATCAAGTCATGGCTTTGGGAGGGGAAAGGTAGAGAGACAGAGGGAGAGAGAGAGAGAGAGAGAGAGAGAGAAGAGGAGGGGGGGTGGAGAAGCAGATGATTGCTTCTCCTGTGTGTCCCAACTGGAAATCGAACCTGGACATCTACCCACTGGGTTGATGCTCTACCACTGAACCAACTGGTCATGGCTGTATCTTCTTTATGAAACAGAAAATAGTTCAACAAGGTGTAACCAGTTTGCCCAGTGTTGAGTGATATTTGCATAAGGGTAATACAATGAGAATCTGCCGCCTAGGATGATATATGAAGCTAGGCTGTTAGAGCAGTTAGTATGTGATCTTCTAAAAAAATTTTTTGTTTTTATAGATTGATTTTAGAGAGACAGAGAGAGGAAGGGAGAGGGAGAGGGAGCATGACAGCATTGATTTGTTGTTCCACTTAGTTGTACATTCATTGGTTGCTTCCCATATGTGCCATAACCAGGAATCAAACCCACAACTTTGGCCTTTTGGAACAGTGCTCTAACCAACTGAACTAACCAGTCAAGGCCGTGGGTGGCCTTTTACAGCAGTCCCTGCTTGTGGAACTATGAACATTCTTTGTGGGTTGAATCTCTCTGATTCTAAAAGTGCTCAGACTCACAGCATCCCCTCGATTGCTGGTGGCAGCTGCACACAGTTTGCGGTTCCCACGTCCTTATCTACCACTGCTCAACAACCCTTCTCCCCAACATTCATTTCTCCTTCTTTAAGTCGAGGGGCTGCTGCCATGGCCATGCAGGTTCCCATGCACATGCAGGTTCTCACTGGATTTGGGCAGATGGCAAAGAAACTGTGGAGCCAAAAAATGGTGGGCCATTCTTTTATTAAAGTCTCATAATGGCAGATGAGCAAACGGGCAGGGAAGACTACTTCCCTCTCACTCAGGGTTCCTAAGCCCCGATTCATTCTCTGGGCTTTTCTGGACTCACAGCCCCCCCTCTCCCCACAAGCTCAGCAGGGTTCCCAAGCTCTTCAGTACTCTCCAGTCAGACAGGCCAGTGGAAGTCTCTGGCAGAGGATCGCCCCTCCCCATGGAGGCAGGCGATCTGCAATTTGCAGCCTGCTGTCCTGAAGGCGAGCACCCGCAGCCGTCCACAGACTGTACGCTATACGCACATGGTGCTGCCCAACACAAGGAAGCAAACCTAAAAACACTTGTTATAATCTTATTTGCTCAATACCCCCTTAGAGACACAGCGAGAAAACAAGAAGGCGAGAAGGTGGTCTTCTGCAAACCAGAAAAAGGGCTCTCACCAGGAACCAAATCTATAGGCACCTTGAGAACTTGTGCTAGGAGGCTTAACTTTTGTTTTCATGTCCACAAGGAACAAGGCTGGTCCACCTTTTTATTTGAAGTTACCATATGGCCCTCAGGGGCTATTGCTGTTAACTTGAATTTCATTCATTTGTGGGATAAATAAAGGAGTAGAAAGTAGACTCCAATGAATGCTTGTTGAATTGCAGGTGTAGAATTTGTGTACCACCAGACCATTATTCCTAGTACTGCTGTGGGTTTGGGGTAAGGCCAGTGGGGATTATCAATCATTGTCAGTCTGTGTAACTAGCAGGAATGCCTCACCTCACCCATGCCTGCCTAAACTGAGGTACCATTAAAGGGAACACTGATAGTCACAAATTAGAAGAATGTAAACTAAAATTTTAACTGGTTATTTTGGACTAGTGGACTTGGAGCCAGGTGACTGTTTTCTTATTTTTCTGTTTTTCATATTTTCAGTAAAGAGCATGTTACTTTTTTTTTTCAGTGAAAGGAAGGGAGGCAGAGAGACTCTCACATGCACCCCAACTGGGATCCACCTGGCAAGCCCAGTAGGGGGCGATGCTCTGCCCATCTGCGCGCTGCTCTATTGCTCAGCAACTGAGCCATTTCTCTTTATCACCTGAAGCAGAGGCCACAGAGCCATCCTCAGTGCCCAAGGCCAACTCGCTGGAACTAATAGAGCCATGGCTGCGGGAGAGAGAGAGAGAGAGAGAGAGAGAGAGAGAGAGAGAAAGAGAGAGAGAGAGAGAGGGAGGGAGAGAGAAGCATGTGGGGGAGAGGTGGAGAAGCAAGCAGATGGGTGCTTCTCATTGTGTCACTGGCCCTGAGACTAGATGGGTGCTTCTCAACTGTGTGCCTTGACTGGGAATCTAACTGGGGACGTCCACATGCTGGGCTGACCAGCAAGGGCCACATGTTACTTTTAAACTCAGAATGAAACAGTTATTGGGGCCCTGGCCGGTTGGCTCAGCAGTAGAACGTTGGCCTGGCGTGCAGGGGACCCGGGTTCGATTCCCGGCCAGGGCACATAGGAGAAGCGCCCATTTGCTTCTCCACCCCCCCTCCTTCCTCTCTGTCTCTCTCTTCCCCTCCCGCAGCCAAGGCTCCATTGGAGCAAAGATGGCCCGGGCGCTGGGGCTGGTGGGCAGAGCGTCGCCCCCTGGTGGGCGTGCCGGGTGGATCCCGGTCAGGCGCATGCGGGAGTCTGTCTGACTGTCTCTCCCCGTTTCCAGCTTCAGAAAAATACAAAAAAAAGAAACAGTTATTGGATTTATATTTTTTGTACAAAACAGTATCAAAAGTTTTAGACACAAGACTACGTCTGTGGTACAGCCATTATGCAACAGATCTCTATCTTTAAAAAAAGATTGAAATTTCTACGTGTATAAATATGGTTACTAATAATGGAAGGCGGAGGCCTATAACCAGGACTAGGTTCTGTGACCTAAAGCCTTTCCTCTGAATAATAGGGAAGAACCGACTGCTTATTGTAGGTGTGCTTCTTATGTTTTCATAAACATTGTAAGTGTGTTCTGAGATGTGTTCCATTTACTTTTTATTGTTTTCTTAAGTGAGAAGTGGGGAGGCAGAGAGACAGACTCCCACATGAGCCCCAACTGGGACTCATCCAGCAAGCCCTCTTTGGGGCAGTGCTCTGCCCATCTGGGCTATTGCTCTGATGGTTGGCAACCGAGCTATTTTAGCACCTGAGGTGATGCCATGGAGCAATCCTCAGCACCCGGGGCTAACTTGCTCCCACTGAGCCATGGCTGTGGGAGGGGAAGAGAGAGATAGAGAGAGAGAAAGGAGAGAGGGAGGGGTGAAGAAGCAGATGGTCGCTTCCCCTGTGTGCCCTGACTGGGAATCAAACCCAGGACTTCCACATTCCAGCTGACGCTTTACCACTGAGCCTACTTTTTATTTTTATTTTATTTTTTTGTGACAGAGACAGAGAGAGAGACAGATAGGGACAGAGAGACAGGAAGAAGAGAGATGAGAAGCATCAATTCTTCATTATGCCTCCTTAGTCTCCTTAGTTGATTACTTTCTCATATGTGCCTTGACCAGGGGGCTACAGCAGAGCAAGTGACCCCTTGCTCAAGCCAGCAACCTTGGGCTCAAGCCAGTGACCTTGGGGTCATGTTTATGATCCCATGTTAAAGCCAGTGACCCCATGCTCAAGCCGGCAAACTCAGGGTATCAAACCTGGGTCCTCTGTGCCCCAGTCCAATGCTCTATCCATTGTGCCACTGCCTGGTCAGGCTACTTTTTATTTTTTATTTGCTGATTTGACAGAAGTAAAAAAAGCAGCGAGAGAGAGGGGGAGAGAGAGAGAGAGGGAGAGAGCGAGAGAGAGAGAGAGAGAGAGAGAGAGACATTGATTTGTTTTTCTACTGATTCATGCATTTCTTGGTTGGTTTTTGTATATGTCCTGACTGGGGATCAAGCCTGAAACCTTGGCATTTCAGAATTATGCTCTAACCATCAGAGCTACCCAGCCAGGACTGTGTTTCAGTTCTGTTTCTAACTGTGTAAACATCTGTTTGATTGATCAATACCGAATTAAATCTGATCGATAAGAAGTACTGAATTACATATGTATTATACTGACAGATTCTTTCTTTTTAAAAATTGTTTCAGTGTTCAGTAGTACTCAAACTAGCAGTGAGATTTTAAATATCCCTTTAGCAGCAACCTTTCTACATGCCCGGAAAATTAGAGGGGCTTTTTTTCCTCTACCAATTCTATTGTTCAGCATTTTCTTTCTTTCCACATTGGGCCGTGTTGTCAAGGGCACCTGGAGTTCAAGCTTCCTTTCTCCTGGGGCAGGCTGCAGTTGGGCTGAATTTCACATGTTGTGTTCTAGTTGTGAGTCATTTTGGCAGTTATTGAAGGATGGCTATAACTTCATAGACAGTAGTTTCATTTAATCTTCAGATAAGTAGTGCAGAACAAGCTAACCTCTTTTAAATTAAAAAAAAATTATTTTGTCCATAGGGATCAAAATTCCTTTTTTTTTCATTTTATTTTTTAAAATTTATTTTTTAATTACAGTTGACATACAATACTATATTAGTTTCAGGTATACAACATAGTGATTAGACATTAATTAACTTACAAAGGGATCAACATTTTTGAAATTTAAAATAATAGACTACATAGTCTGGGAATTACAAATTTATCAGTAAGCAGTCTTTTTTAAAAATGACTGCTATTTGCATGTAAAATATGCACTTAGAAAAGCATGGCTTATAACTTCAAAAACTATCTAAAATCACATTCATTTTTTAATGGCTAACTGTCTATTCCTAGAGATGATTCTACATAGAGAAGTATGTCTAAACAGATCCTTACTCTGTCATTTGCTCATTCTTATAGTAGTCCTTTCAGGATTCTTCTGAAGTGGAAGCTTATAATTTACCAACGTAATTACTGATTTCTGCACGGATTCATGCTGTAATATGTAGCATAGTGTGCCGGCTTAAACAGGTGACTGTAGGTCATTTTTTTAAAAGATTTTATTTATTGATTTTAGAGAGAGGGGGGAGAGAGAGAGAGGAGAGGGTAGGGGAGGAGCGGGAAGCATCAACTTGTAGTAGTTGCTTCTTTATGTGCCTTGACCAGGCAAGCCGGGGATTTCGATCTGGCAACCTTAGCATTCTAGGTTGATGCTTTATCCACTGTACCACCACAGGTCAGACTTCTTTTTATCCAAAACCTTTTGGCAAATGGGTATGCTTAAGTTGTCTCATCTGTTTATGTGTTTTTCCCACTTTGTGCTTAGGTATATACGTAGTTTTTTTCTTGATTAGGAAAGATAGGGCAGGATCAAAGGGAGCAAAGCTAATGTTTAAACCAGGGGTCCCCAAACCTTTTACACAGGGGCCAGTTCACTGTCCCTCAGACCGCTGGAGGGCCGGACTATAAAAAAAAAACTATGAACAAATCCCTATGCACACTACACATATCTTATTTTAAAATAAAAAAAAACAAAAAACAAAATGGGAACAAATACAATATTTAAAATAAAGAACAAGTAAATTTAAATCAACAAACTGACCAGTATTTCTTTTCTTTTCTTTTTTTTTTTTTTTTTTTTTTTTTTTTTTTTTTTCATTTTTCTGAAGCTGGAAACAGGGAGAGACAGTCAGACAGACTCCCGCATGCGCCCGACCGGGATCCACCCGGCACGCCCACCAGGGGCGACACTCTGCCCACCAGGGGGCGATGCTCTGCCCATCCTGGGCGTTGCCATGTTGCGACCAGAGCCACTCTAGCACCTGGGGCAGAGGCCACAGAGCCATCCCCAGCGCCCGGGCCATCTCTGCTCCAATGGAGCCTTGGCTGCGGGAGGGGAAGAGAGAGACAGAGAGGAAAGCGCGGCGGAGGGGTGGAGAAGCAAATGGGCGCTTCTCCTGTGTGCCCTGGCCGGGAATCGAACCCGGGTCCTCCGCACGCTAGGCCGACGCTCTACCGCTGAGCCAACCGGCCAGGGCTGACCAGTATTTCAATGGGAACTATGGGCCTGCTTTTGGCTAATGAGATGGTCAATGTCCGGTTCCATATTTGTCACTGCTAGCCGTAACAAGTGATATGACATGCTTCCGGAGCCGTGACGTGTGCATCCTGCATCACCGGAAGTAGTACTGTACCTGAACGACGCTGCACTTTGCGGCACCGCCACATACAGTAAGTACTCCAGGAGCACAGCATCTGCATCCTGTGCTCCTCTCACTGACCACCAATGAGAGAGGTGCCCCTTCAGGAATTGCGGCGTGGGCCGCTGGATAAATGGCCTCAGGGGGCTGCATGTGGCCCACAGGCCGTAGTATGGGGACCCCTGGTTTAAACTATCATCCAAAGCCAGAAAGAGCTGTAGCCAGATAGAGGCCACACTGAATGATAAGAACCCAAGTGGTAGTGGTGATGAAAAGGTGTGACTGGCTGCATATACACCTGTGTGGAGAGGTGGCTGGTGAACTGTTTAGGACAGTCTGAGCAGCTATCCTGCTGGGGGACCACCGCTTCCCGTGGTCTGGAAACTAGACTCATGGATACTAAGAGTATGTTAGCTTTCTTAGCAACTACATAGTCAATATAACTTGCATGTTTTTTAAAAAATAAACATTTTTAAACAAGACTTGCCATCAGGTTAGATTTCTTCTGTCTTATTATAGATTTGTATCTGACTTTTTAAATCTTGACCCTGGGACTTCCCATTTCTCCTTGTGAACTTTCAGCTTTCTCACTCTGGCACGTTGCTCAGCCTGTCCAGACAATGCTGAATTCTGTCTGACCCAGTCATCTGTCACATCAGCCGTCCCTCTGGTCTGCGTGCTGTTCCTCAATACTTGTGCTCATCAGTCATTTGGGTTTTTGAGTCGTTCACTGGCCGTTTCTGTTCAGCCTCCCCTTGTCATTCTCCGAGTCCTCTTAGCAACCAAGGGTGCGTCAGCCTTTGTAGGTGGCCAGAGGGCAAAGGGTTGGAGTCTGTGCCAAGATACAGAGGAAGCTAATCTTACCCATGACCTCGACCTCATTAACATTGTGCTGGAACCAAGAGAGCCAGCATTCCATGGTGTTGTTTGACTGCATTGTCTCTGCTGATTTGTGGTCATGGGTCTATACTCCCGCTTCTGAGGGAGGCAGATATGATGGCCAGATGAGAGTGTAGGAGATGATCAGTACTTACTATGTTCTTATAACTACCCTTGAGTTGTGCTTTGGTTTGTCAGCTGGTCATTGGGCTCTACTGCTGCTGATTTGGCCTCTGGGCAAGCCAAGATTGACCAGATGTTAGTGCAAAGAGTGAGGGAAGAAGGCCTCTTGGAGTCTGGGGCATCAGTGGGTGGACTGACGACCTGGGTGTCCCACAGGTGGGGTCAAGTCTCACATCACTACTCTCCATGCTTTAAAGCAGGGCCCCTCAAACTTGGATGTGAAAAAGAATTACCCGAAATCTTTTTAAAGTGCAGACTGATTCAGCAGGCCTGGGTGGGGCCTGGGATTCTGAAGTTCTGACAAGCCCTCCCTGATGTTGATGCTGCTGGTTCTGTGGACCATGTGAGTAGCAAGACCTCACATAAAGCTGGGATGTGAGTAAGACGATGCGATAGTCACTGAAGGCTGAAAGCTGAAAAGGCTGGTCTCTGGAAGGCGTCTGTGGGTCTAACACAAAATTGGTTGCTTGCTATTCAGGGCTGGTCTCTGTTGGGATGAGACTGAAGTCTGTCAGCCCTGTCCCTTCCATTTGGGCCCTTACCAGCCTGAGTAGCTGTGCAGGAGGAGATGATGGTCTTCCAGGCAGGATATAGTTAAAAGAAGAGGTTTTGTTTTGCTAAGTTTGAGTTACACTGATTTCCTCATTACATCCTGATTATATATAATTTGAACTATATAAAGAAGGTTCTAACTTCCTCTGATTAAGCCTGCATTTTCTCATACACCCTAGATAACACTTTGAAGTTATGTGATTACAAAGTTTTTTAAAAGTTACCTATTGTCTCATTTAGAGCAGTGGTCCCCAACCCCCAGGCCGTGGACCGGTACTGGTCCGTGACCATTTGGTACCAGTCCGCAGAGAAAGAATAAATAACTTACATTATTTCCATTTTATTTATATTTAAGTCTGAATGATGTTTTATTTTTAAAAAAATGACCAGATTCCCTCTGTTACATCCGTCTAAGACTCACTCTTGATGCTTGTCTTGGTCACGTGATACATTTATCCGTCCCACCCTAAAGGCCGGTCCGTGAAAATATTTTCTGACATTAAACCGGTCCGTGGCCCAAAAAAGGTTGGGGACCACTGATTTAGAGCATTATTTCTAAAACTTGCCTGATGCTCTGCTGGAGTGCTGGCTGGACATACACGTTCTCAGACCCAACTCTGCAGTTTTGACTTTATAGGCCTGGGATGGGTCCTGGGAGTCTGTATTTTTTAAAAACATAGTATCTAGATGCTTCTTATCGGCAGGTTTTAGAAACACCAGGTTATAGAAACATCCATTTAGAAGCCCATCTGTGTGAGCATGTGGTTCTGGCAGGGCCTGAGGGGCGCCTTCCCTGGTCTTTCCTTGGCCTCTTGGGTGCTCCTCAGTGAAGGCTGGCTTCTGTCCCATTGGCTCCACTTCCGTCTTTATCTCGACACATGCTTTTATTCTTACAGAGAGGCTCTTATCTTGCTTGGATGGGACCAAATCAGAGAGTCCTTTGTCAGCAGTGTAAGAAGTCAATTCTGAAGCCGTTATTTTTAGGAAGGTTATACAGACACCGATTATTAAGTGCTTTCAGCCATTCTTTTAAAAAAGTGGGCTATAAGCTTTGGGCCTTTGCAGACGTCTAGGAATGTCTTGAGACCAACTTTTCCCACTTTCTCCCCTTCTTTGGTTCAGACACTGGGGATAACACATGCCCCTTTCCTATGCCGACCAGAATTGAATGAAGGGCCCTTCACCCTCCACGGGCAATTTGGCTCTGTTCCAGGTGAGTTGACAGAGGAGCTGGACTTTCCACATCTTTGTGTCAATATTAATCTTTGTTTCTACAAATGCAGGGTCCAGCTCAGCACCACCATAGGCGCAGAGTCAGCTCGTGAAACAGACGAAGTGGAGCATGGGGGTGTGATGAGGTTAGGGGCTGTGTGAGGGTTCCTTATCCAAAACATGGAATTCACGGACTGCTGTGCCTAAAATTCTAAAACGAGAGGAATTTGGGCGAAACATTTCTCTTTAAACCTCTTATTCAACATGTAAGCATCCATAGGACAGATAATGTATTAGTTATTTATACCTTAGCAGCAATCATTTCATAAAACCCTTCTCAAGATAGCTAAGGGTGTAATTTTGACGGGTGTGGGATGGGCACTGTGCAGGGCCACAGAGGGCCGGGAGGCACAGGTGTCCAGGGAAGCGCAGGCGGAGCCCAGGGTGCCTGGGAGGGCGCTAGGCATAGCTGGTTCTCATTCAGTGTGTGTGTGTGTGTGTGTGTGTGTGTGTGTGTGTGTGTGTGTGTGTAACAGGGGCTTTAGTATCCTTGATGATGTGTCTCTGCCCTACCTCTATCTAATATGGCCATTTCACATATACTTGCCCAGATCAAAACGAAAAGCCAGGTGCTTTATATATGAAAACTAAGGTTAAACACCATAATTGTACTTGAAATTATTTTGCTCTTTTTTAGTTTATTTTGGGGGGGGGAGCGAAAGAGAGAAAAGTATTAATTCATTGTTCCACTTAGTTGTGCCATTGATGGCTTCTCATTTGTGCCCTGACTGGGGCTCGACTTGGTGACCTTGGAGGTTGGCTGGTACCCTTGGGAATGTGCTGATGACCTCAAGATTGGTGACCCTGGAATCAAGCCAGTGACCCCAGGATTGAACCAGCAATGACACTCTGGGGCATTGCTCTGCACACTGCACCACTAGCCACAGCCCTAGTCTATTTAGTTTTGAGAGAGAAGCTTGGAAAACGGTCCTTTCTTTACCTACCTAACAAGTGAACTTGGCAAGCAGCAGAAACCTTCCTTCTTCCACCAAGAGGCCTTTCCCTGTCAGTTTTGAGGACAAGGGATTGACTCCTCCCAGACCCCCTGGCACTTAGAAAGTGTGCTTTTCTGCTTTCTCTCTCATATCTGTAAGGGTGTTCACATTTTTCAGAAGCCCTCAGCCTCCTTTGACCTCTCTGGGGTCAGCTGGTGCCTCTGCCAGGCTCCTTGTCCCCTTGTAGCTACATCGAGGTCATGACGGCACCTCTTCACTTTGTAGACTGTCAGCTCTCTGCGAGCAGGGAACCTGTTACTTCTGTGTGACTGCCAGCTTGGCATGGTTTCTGTTATATAGAGGGTTTCTTAATCATTCTGTGAAGTAGCTATTGCAGGCGAGGAAACTGAATCCCAGGTAGAGTGAGGACGTGGATTACTCATCCTGCCTCTGAGTATAACTCTGTGACCCTAGCCAGGTTTTCTGCTCTGAGACCAAGGAGCCTGAGGCATGATTTTTAGGTCTCTACTGGGGCTATTAGAAGACTGGCTATTCCAAGTTAACAAAAATGACTTTTTCCTATTGTTTTTTAGGTAAACTGGGAAGCAGACTGTTGAGTTCACAGCTGGCCTGTGGCTTTGCCTGTCATTAAGGAGCTCCTTCTCAGTCAGGTAAGGGATTGGTTCCTGGACCTCCTCACGCTCAGGCTGGTTGTAGGAAAATTCTAGCTATGACGATACACTCTGCTAACCACCCAAAGTCTTCATTTAGTTAAAGGAAAATCCTTAAATGTTGGGAAACATCCCTCAGAAAGGTGTAACATGGTCCTCTGGCCTGTGGAGACCTATCGGGTGAAGATGTTTACCTGACTGGCTTTCTCCTGGGCATTGCTGGCCTTCTTATCCCCTAATGCTCTTCCTTTGTGCTGGGTACTCTTCTCCCCTCAATCTCAGCTGGTACTTCAGAATCCCTTTTCCTCTTTAAGACCCTGCCCAGATTTCACTTGTTACATATCAGACTGTCTGCTCCTCTGCTCACACACAGGCTGCACTCTCCCCGCTGAGCTGAGCGTCTCTCTGCTGCTTGCAGGTCTCCCACCCCCCACCCCCACCCCCCGCGGTCTGTGAGTTCCCCGCCTGCGCCTGCGTGGTGGCTGGAGCGCAGCAGACTTCCGATGAGTGAGTGCTGGGGTGAGGGAAACGCCCTGGCACACAGAAATCATCACGTGTTCCTACACCAGTGACACGATTTGTAGAGTGACTCTTTGGATTCATTACATGGCCATTTGCTCACATAGCCACACATAATTGAGAATTTGTCATAATATATTGTCAATGGGAGTTTAGATTCTTCTATTGAAAAGGGTAAGTCAGGAGATTTTGTGTTCTTGTCTTCCTCTTGAGCAGTATGGCAATATGTGATGCTAGACTATGGAGCAGTAATGTAAGAAATGACAGCCTGCAGCCCTTCGGCTGCCCTGGGAGAGACAGCTGCCAGCCGGACCCTAGAAGCCCTGGTCAGCAGCAAGGGAGTAAGCAATAGACTTTCCCCGGTAACAACCCAGAGGAAATAAGAATATTCCTGAGTAGCTTAAGCATTTGTTTTAAAACATAGTTTAGGTTTAAATAATTTCAACAAAAACCTTTTCAATGTGTGCATTTCAGTTTTCTCTGTACTTCTTAGTATGTTGGGCTCTTTGAGAGGCGCACTGATTGGCCCGACACCCTTTTGCTTCACCCTGTGGACCCCAGGGTGGTGTTTCCCCGAATGTGGGAGCCAGGATGGGCCCCGCCTTTCAGAAATGGGTGGGTGCCTGAGTGTTCATGGCAGCTGTGGGAGGGGGTGCTTAAGCCTAACCAAAGACCACTGTCACATCGGAGAACGTGGTCTTGAGTTTTTGCTCCTGCTTTGTTTTTGTTTGTTTGTTTGTTTGTTTGTTTTCTTAGTCAGCAGAGACAGAGAGAGAGGAACAGATAGGGACAGAGAGGCAGGAAGGGAGAGAGATGAGAAGGGTCAATTCTTTGTGGCAGCACCTTAGTTGTTCATTGATTGCTTTCTCATATGTGCCTTAACTACAGCAGAGTCAGTGACCCTTGCTCAAGCCAGTGACCTTGGGCTCAAGACAGCGACCATGGGGTCATGTCTATGATCCCATGCTCAAACCAGTGACCCTGCATTCAAGCTGGTGAGCCTGTGCTCAAGCCGACAACCTCAGGGTTTTGAACCTGGGTCCTCTGAATCCCAGTTCGACACTCTATTCACTGCACCCAGTTGATCAGGCTGTTCCTGCTTTCCTATCCTGTTTTTATATCAATACTGCTCATTATTCAGCCTTTCCAGTTGTTTTGTTTGGGTGTGTGCAGCACAAAAGCAAAGAGAAAGAAGTTACCTTTTGGTTTCTGCTGTATTTTCCACAGCCTAGTAGTGGAACTAGCCAGCAAGGCCCAGTACAAAGTATCACAGAGCCATGGTTTCTTCTGCGTGGTGCTGAGCCCAGTCACACAGCTGCCTGAGGGGAATTTAGGGAAAGACAAGGCAGTGTATGAAGTTTTCTTCTCAGCTGTCCCTGTTCATGTTCTCAGATTCTCCAAGGACTTGGGTAAAGTGAGGACTTCAGCTTTCCCCTGGAATTTCTAGTCCCCATGGAATCACTTCATTTGTCATACTTGAAAAATAAACTAAGAAAATAAATTGCAGTTGAAAAGCCCAGATGTTAAAATACGAGTGTGTTTTAGCTTTTTACTAGGTTTTGGAATTTGAGGTATTGCTAACTATCTTGTGTTGCACCATCTGTGCAGAAACTGAATGCAAGGTAATGGCTGTGTGTCTGCTCTTCACCCTGCTGAACACAAGGGGAGTGGTTACCAATTAATAAGAATTAGCAACTTATTGAGCTTCAGGGAGAGATTGATTCTCAGACTGCCTCCTATTTTAGAACTCAATTCTAATCAGTTTGGAAAAAAATGAGGTAGTTCTAAGCCATCAAACTACTGAGCTGTTTCCTGTCCTCACAGGGGTTCTCACACACTCAGACACACTTCACACAGCTCTCTGATTCAGTCTTGATTACCCCAATCATCCTAATTAGAAAGGCCAAGAAGTTCTTGAAACTTGTGTTTGGATTTCTAATATGGTACTCTTCTTTCTTGCAATGAACTATGTATTGTTCTAAAGACGGGACGGTCAGCACCTCAGCAGGAGAATTTGTGTATCAGGTTGTGTGTGGGCACCTCCGTGTGTCATATAGCTGATTTGGAGTATTGGCTTTGATCCGAAGACACTGTCCAGCATGGGCCCCTTGTGTCCACAGTAGACATTGAGAGTATTTGGAGCAAAGGCGACTAGGGGACATAGCAACTGTCTGCTGGTCTCAGACTCCAGTGTCATTAACATACTGGTCTCTGACTGGAGATTTCCTTTATTGCTGAAATACATGAGAACCCAGACTGCAGTTGGCAGACAGACACACACACACACAAAATAAGTAAATGGCACATCCCCACTCAGATGTCTGTCTTTTTCAGGTGAAACCTTTATCTTTTCTTCTTATAAAAGAAGCAAAGTCTTCAAAATAGGCTTTCAAATTTCATTGTGAAGCACTAGGTGTTGACATCTCGGGGAAAAGTTTGCTTTTTCTCATTTCCAGAGCACAGTCAATGCCTCATTTAGGAGCCACTTTTTACTTTGATCAGACTACTTGTCAGCTGTGATTTGCTCGTTGTTGTTTTATCTACTATGTTTTGTTGATTTGAAAGAAAACTTATATAAGTTCTTGTTTCCAGGAAAAGTTGGTTTTAAATGGAATATCTTAAAGTTTTACTTTATAAACGGTTTGGAGGTGTTGTTTTGATCACTCTCATGTCCTCTTTCAGTTAAGAGATGACTGTTTTCTGTTTCTTAGCATCTTTTTACGGACCTAAGTTGGAAGGAAGCCTTTGGATGACTAGTTAGTAAAAGTTTTTCAAGTAGGCTAAGGAGAGTGAAAACACTTCCTCTTTAATTTCTTTTACTGACAAAGACTAAATACCCTGTATTTTAAATGATCCCTTTTCTCTCTAGAGCAGGGGTCCCCAAACTTTTTACACAGGGGGCCAGTTCACTGTCCCTCAGACCGTTGGAGGGCCAGACTATAAAAAAAACTATGAACAAATCCCTATGCACACTGCACATATCTTATTTTAAAGTAAAAAAACAAAACGGGAACAAATACAATATTTAAAATAAAGAACAAGTAAATCTAAATCAACAAACTGACCACTATTTCAATGGGAACTATGCTCCTCTCACAGACCACCAATGAAAGAGGTGCCCCTTCCGGAAGTGTGGTGGGGGCCGGATAAATGGCCTCAGGGGGCCGCATGCGGCCCGCGGGCCGTAGTTTGGGGACCCCTGCTCTAGAGCATTCCTTTTGTGGAACAGTTGTTGAGGCTTCCAGAATTCTGTTCTCTCAGGTTCCTTCTTCAAAGGTGAAGGAAGTTGGCTTCTTTAGACCAAACCATTGATGCTTATTTTTCTCCTCCTTTATACCCTGATGGACAGTCTCAGGTGCTCACCTCCCTGCTTTTATCTGCCTGCCTGGTGTTGCTGCAGAGAAGCCTTACATTCTGAAACCATCCTGGTACCCTTCTGGTTACAATCTGAAAAAGAACACAAATAGCCGAAGCTCCCTCTGCAACCCAGCAGGCTGGGAAAATAGTTTTCATCCTCCTTGTTTCTGGGTTCAAAGTACATGTAACTTTTTATGGGGGTGACCGGCCCTCCCAAGGTGCTGCTTTGAGTGAGCCTGGGCTTAGCCTGGTGGACAATTAATCAGGAACCTCCTCCTTCTGCCTTCGCCTTTCTGGCTGAGTTGACATTATGCTTTGAGTGAGAAGGGACTGCTGCTCCTTTGAGCGGGAGCACCAGGCCGGGGGTGGGGAAACATTTGATCTTGTTCAAAGGGATGTCTCTGAAGCATGAAGATTGAACTGATTGTGACCCCACCCTGTGGGAAGGAGAAGTGCTCTCTGGGGAACCGGCTTGGAGGAAGAAGCCGACAATTGCTAATCCCATTGGCCTGTGGGTCTTCAGGGTCTCATATCCTTTTAAAAGAGAAAGAATTGAGGTTGAAGGTAATAAAATCAACCTTAAATTAGAGGAGCAGGGGGTCATTTTATCTAATTTTGTGGTTGTTACTGAGGAATAAAAGGCAGAGGAGATAATTTCATTAGCTCCTTTGAGATTTTTATCCCAGTGTCACGCATTGGGGGCGCATTCAAGCCTCCGAGCCTCTGAGGGCTGCCATCTTCTTCCCAGGAAACCTACAGCAGGATTCCAGCGCACCAGGGAGGGTTTGGAAGGGCACACTGATCGTTTCGGGCATAATGGTCAGGAACATGGCATTTCTCCTACCCTGAAAGAGAGTTAGGGGCTTAAAATGGCTGCTGCAGGTCCCGCCATTGTACTCTGCCAGTTACTTAGGAGCATGGCATTCATACTAGAAATAAATCGCCAGACAAGAGAGCTTGTTTGGAGTTGGGATGTTGTCTTCTACATCTAAGGAAGGCTTGCCAGTTGTCTGTTGTTGATGTGATTTATTTAGGGCATGATGGTCATCAAGTTTCTTTGAGCTGAGCAGTGTTCGAAGTGTTAAACCACGTGGTCGGGAGTTCATGCTGAGAGCCATGCCTTCTGTTTGGCATGGTCCTGTTCCCAATGTATGTTCATTCCTGCTGGCTCATAAAGGCCCTGCTCTTTAAGCAGGGATATCCCTTCATAGTTACCGAGACGAGAGTATGGCCAGGAGAGGTTATGTGCCTGGCCTTAGGGCTCCGAGTAGGAGGTGGGGGACCTGGGATTCTATCAGTGGACTTACAACTTTCAAATGAAGTCCTCAGTGATTGTAATTAGAAGAAATGAAGCAGACCTGTGGTGGCACAGTGGATAAAGCGTCGACCTGGAAATGCTGAGGTTGCCGGTTCGAAATCCTGGGCTTGCCTGGTCAAGGCACATATGGGAGTTGATGCTTCCAGCTCCTCCCCCCTTCTCTCTGTTTCTCTCTCTCCCTCTCTCTCCTCTCTAAAATGAATAAATAATTTAAAAAATTAAAAAAAAAAAGAAAAAATGAAGCAAAGACTAGGAGGAAGTGAATGCTAAAGTGTCCTCCAAGAGAAGGAAGAGGAAGTATGTTGACTAGACACAGTTTTCTGTAACAGCCAGCAACTGACACCATTCCCCAAAGCAGCCTGGATTCTTTCTGAAGGGACCATAGGGATCAAGGTGGGCAGTGCAAGGGAGGTGGGAGTAGGGGAGACTGGAGAGGGGTGGATGGGAAGAGCTCTTTGTGTATCTGGAACAGTCATAGGCAAAGTGTTGTGTAC
Organism: Saccopteryx bilineata; assembly: GCF_036850765.1. Lineage (NCBI taxonomy): Eukaryota > Metazoa > Chordata > Mammalia > Chiroptera > Emballonuridae > Saccopteryx > Saccopteryx bilineata. The sequence continues at coordinate 203,598,923 of NC_089493.1, read as the reverse complement.
CTTCTGGAGTGCCTGTGCCTGTGACCAGAACAGGCAGAGGCACCTACTGTTTACATCGCAGCCTCTTGCTGGCTCCTTTCCAGGCCCAGCCTTTCCCATACCCATCATCATGCACACTGTCTCATGTCTGATTGCTCTACAGCAGGGGTCCCCAAACTACAGCCCGCGGGCCGCATGCGGCCCCCTGAGACCATTTATCCGGCCCCCGCTGCACTTCCGGAAGGGGCACCTCTTTCATTGGTGGTCAGTGAGAGGAGCATAGTTCCCATTGAAATACTGGTCAGTTTGTTAATTTAAATTTACTTGTTCTTTATTTTAAATATTGTATTTGTTCCCGTTTTGTTTTTTTACTTTAAAATAAGATATGTGCAGTGTGCATAGGAATTTGTTCATAGTTTTTTTTATAGTCCGGCCCTCCAACGGTCTGAGGGACAGTGAACTGGCCCTCTGTGTAAAAAGTTTGGGGACCCCTGGGCGAGAGCCTCCGTGCCTTGGCCATGTGCTGTTCCGTTCCTTCATTACTCTGCCTAATCAGAAGTTGGCCGTACTTCAGTGCCTCTTAAAGCTTTTCTCTCTAACTGTGTCCAGGAAGTTGAAATGCAGTGTCAGAAATGATGTGAGTTGATGAAGAAGAAATAAACAAACTCAGGCAACATGTGAGGAAGCCTTGGCAGCCCTGCTTCTGTTTTTCTGTAATTTTGATCAGAAGGAACCAGATTTTCTCCACGTGGAAGGAATATGGCTGTGGGGGTCCCTGTGCCAAAGAGCCTGAGATGTGCAAGTGGGCTTTCTAGATCAGGGCTCCACTTAGTCTATTAAACATTGGGATGAAAATGAGTCGTTTATGCTTGGCAGGATGGATATAAGTCACACATCTGCAGCCTGAGCTATATATGTATGTGGAGTAAAAATAGCATCTGTTCAGGGAAGTAGAACATTCCAGAATGCTTCAGTCCCCTCTTGGCCCCAAAGCAGACTGGAGAATAGGTGAGCTGGGAGGGACTTGAAAGAGCTTCCTGTAGAAGTCCTTTCATTTCTGCTATTGACACTAAATGACTTGATTATAACCCCATGAGGACAGGGATCCTGGTCTGTCTTGTTTATTTACCTTCATATCTTTGGTCTCCAGCATATCTCAGGTGCTTAGTATGTACCTGTTGGGTGAATGAATGATATGAATGAAGATATGACTTCAGACTCCTAGTCCAGTGCTCTTTGAAAATTTTATAGTCCAAAGTCTATGAAAGGGGTGCCAAGTGGCTTTTATGTAACTGAGGCTTTCTTGTGATTGTGTGTAGATTAGAAAATTGTGATGTAACAAAATTAAACTGCCACTTGGTGGTCTGTGTCAGTGGTCCCCCCTGGAGGTGGGCAGAGCCTGGGCTGTGAGGTGGTAATGGCCCCATTCACACATTCTTCCTGGGTAAATCAAGACAACTATGGAACAAATAGGCTTGAAGTTGCTCCTCTTCTAAAGGCTGAGAGCCCAACTCTCCTTCTATGGCCCAATGCCTTCTCCTCTTCAGCGGGGCATGCTAGTTGGAGCTCATTGAACTTGCAGTCTGTGGGTGGAAATGCACGTGTGTGCAAGTTGCTGTGGGTGTGACTGGAAGATCAGTTCTCTACACTGATGGCTAGATACCAGTAGCGAGTAATCAGCATCTCTACCACTGCCTAAACTCACTTTGAAAATTGCAGCCCTGCTGTCAGTGGCCTCTACCAAGTAAACCAGGTCATGCTGTGTGCTGTGCTTAGAAGCCCACAGTGGTCAGCCATGCTGCTGCTTTTAGGCTGGTAAGGCAAACCATTGCTCTTCATTTATCTCCCAATTTGACTTTCCAGTTAGTTCACACACAAAAAATTATCATTACAAGGGAATTTTAAAATTTAGAACAGTTAAAGGACTTTAATTCAAGATGAAAAGTTGCCAAAGAGAATTTGTAAGGTCAAGAAGTTTTATTTAAATTCACAAACACTGAAGAGGTGTCATTGTTTTTTGCTTAATGGGTTTCATTAGCCCACTCTGGTCATGGCTGGAGGATGTGTGTATCTTTAATTGACCTTTAGGCTTCACCACATAGCCTTGATGTCCAGGATGAGTGTGCTTCCTTCGAAACCCGTAGCAACTGACCACTTTCAGGTCGAATTTCTGTGCCACCTTATGGGGAAAACCCATTTACTTCTGCGAATGCATTCCTTCTGACAATCCATTTCCTGACTTCTGCCAATGCTGACATTACATGACGTCTGTCCAGTAAATACACAGCGGACAGCCAGTCTCCGGGTGGGGCATAAGACAAGCTCTAAGCTAACCCTGATTGATGACTACAGAAAGAGTCTGTGGGGTTACTGGCTTCTGCTTTGCATTAAAGATCCCAGGGCTTATTGAGCTAAAGCTAGCAAACACTCTGAAGGCTAGAGGTGGGTCTGATGAGGTCTCTGGAGCAGCAAGAATGATTACTCAATATTGGCTGGATTATTAGAGCTTGAATAAAAAGAGTGAACTTAATTTTTCACAGTGGCATTGATCATTGCTTTGGTTTTGGTGACCATCAGCTCTTGGGAAGTGGTTTATGGTTGTGCCCTCCTGGCTTGGTATTTGAGCTTCTCACGGGGCTGCTTTTTGGCTCTAGTATCAGTATTGGTAAGCCTGTCCTAGCATAGCACTTTGGAAGTGAATAGTAAATATTTTATATGAACCTAAAATATTCTGTGTGCAAAGGCATTCAAATGAGAAGCAGATTCAATTTTTGAGAAAATATATATATGTTGATAAAAATAGCATATTTGTCAAGTCTGGTTTCTTGAATTCATTTACATGTGGGGAGAACCTAATTATTCTCTTCAGGATTCTAGAAAGTACATTCAAAAGTGAAGTATGAGTGTCTGACTTCCCAACTCTGAGCTTTGAGCTTTTTTATGAAGGGTAATTTAGAAAACAAGACTTTTACTGGAAAAGTATTTCCATTGTCTCCAAATGAACGCACACTTTTTGATTACTTATTTACATATTTTATTACATATGATTTAGTTTCAATTCAATAGGTTATTTTAAGCAATCTAACCCTAACTCTAACCCTCACAAACCTAACCCTCACCCTAACAATACTTATCATAACCACACTAACCCAAACAACACTAACTCAAACCCTGGCCCCAGCCCTAACCCTAACCCTAACCCTAACCACCCTAACCCTAACCCTAACAACCCTAACCCTAACCCTAACAATCCTAACCCTAACCCTAACAATCCTAACCCTAACAACCCTAACCCAAACCCTAACCCTAACAATCCTAACCCTAACCCTAACCCTAACAACCCTAACCCAAACCCTAACCCTAACAACCCTAACCCTAACCCTAACAGTCCTAACCCTAACCCTAACCCTAACAATCCTAACCCAAACCCTAACCCTAACAACCCTAACCCTAACCCTAACAATCCTAACCCTAACCCTAACCCTAACAATCCTAACCCAAACCCTAACCCTAACAACCCTAACCCTAACCCTAACAATCCTAACCCTAACCCTAACCCTAACAATCCTAACCCTAACAACCCTAACCCAAACCCTAACCCTGGACTGTTAACTACAGTGGCAGAAAAGAAAGTTAATGGAGATTTATATAATACTGTTCATGTTTACAAGATTAAAAGCTGAAATTAATGGAATTCTGTATTCAAAGGGTTCCAACTTGCTCTATAAATTTAATATGTTAGAAGATTGATTCATATTTGAGCTTTTCTTATTGCAAAGGAAGTAGTATATATGCATTTGTTAATTATTTCTCCAATAAGATATAAATTATGTAAGTACAGTTTTATAGGGAGTAGGAGTGTAAAAATCAAAATTTGACGTTATTTTGCAAGCATCTTGCTCCTGTTTTTACAACACGAATCAGAGGAGTCTTTGATGTACCCTGTCTTTTTTCCATTTATACCTTCATATTTTCTCTAGATCAGGGGTCCCCAAACTTTTTATACAGGGGGCCAGTTCACTGTCCCTCAGACCGTTGGAGGGCCGGACTATAAAAAAAAACTATGAACAAATCCCTATGCACACTGCATATATCTTATTTTAAAGTAAAAAAAAACAAAACAGGAACAAATACAATATTTAAAATAAAGAACAAGTAAATATAAATCAACAAACTGACCAGTATTTCAATGGGAACTATGTTCCTCTCACTGACCACCAATGAAAGAGGTGCCCCTTCCGGAAGTGCAGGGGGGGCCGGATAAATGGCCGTAGTTTGGGGACTCCTGCTCTAGATGCTGTTCTCTCCTGCTGTGCTCTTTCCCCAGAACCAGGATTAAATCTCTGGTCATTACCCAGTTTAATCACTCCATTTGCAAGAGCTGAGCCATAGGGTCTTCATGAGAGGACTAAGTTCTTCCTGCAGTGGGGCCATGTGTCAGTCATACATACCTCCTGGTCCTTTCTGCAGCCCAGTTAAACCAATAGGCATCCCAGCTCACCCTGAATCTAAATAGCATACATTGTCTGTGACTTAAAAATGTTAATGATTAAAAGCACAAGATTGGATTTTGTTTGGTGACTATACAAACTGTTTAAGAATTTTTATTTATCCTTTAATTCATTGATTATAGAGAGAGAAAAAAGGGGAGGAGAGAAAGAGTGAAATATTGGTTTGTTGTTCTACTTATTTATGCATTCATTGGTTGACTCATAAGTGCCCTGATTGGCGTATCAGGTCAGTGCTCTAACCAACTGAGCTACCCAGCCAGGTGTTTAAGTATTTTAACCAATTAACAAACATGAGAAAGCTATATGTCAGACTCTTTGGAGAAGAGAGTGTTTGGGAGACAGCCCTTCTCAGCACCATTTTCCCCTGGGGAAGGGACTCCATCCATGCTTAGGCAGGATCTGTGGTGAGGAAGACCCAGCCTTGAGTCAGGCTCCCCACCTCTAGGGCCTGAGGTTGCTGGAGGAAATGAGGCCCTTTCCCGGAGATGCAAGGAAAGCATCGGGAGGATCAAGTTTAGTGGTAAGATTTATTGTGGAAGTGAAATCAAAGGTTCAACTCCATCCCGAGTGAAAGAAGTCCAGCCTTGTCTTCACCAAGCCCAGAAGAAAGGCCAGTGTCCCTAAGTTCTGTACCATTCGTTCAGTCCAGTTCAGTTCCTGTCCTTATCCAGGTAACTTAAGTTTGTGCTTCTGGCTGCAGCTGGCTCTGTGCTCAGGCCTGGGTTGGGCCTGCTTGGCTGCTATGAAGAAAATGTGCAAACTAACAGTCGAGCGTGTATTACAGAGAGTCAGAGAGAGACAGAGAGAGAGAGAGAGAGAGAAGATCTTGCCTTTGTTAGGCTCTGATTATTTTATCTCGGGCTTGGGAAGGACCAGGCACTTTTTTATTTTTTAAGACTTTATTCAATTTTCAGAGTGGGGGGGGGGAGAGGGAGAGAGAAAGAGAGGGGGAGGAGCAGGAAGCATCAACTCCCATACGTGCCTTGACCAGGCAAGCCCAGGGTTTCAAACTAGGGACCTCAGTTTTCCACATCGACGCTTTATCCCACTGCACCACCACAGGTCAGACGGACCAGGCACTTTTTGCAAACTAACCAATCAGCTTCTCAGTCTTTTGGTGGGCTGGTGTTGGGGCCTCCCCCTAACCAGTCCATTTCCTAGATCTGGGATCTGTGTCCCTTATTTAATCTAGTATTTTTCCCAGGCTAGGCTCCACCTCCTATGGTCACCGTCTTAGTTCCTATCACGCATGCTAAAGTAGAAGCACCTCCCCCTGTGCCATCTTGCTTTCTACTGGGCATGCGCCCAGCAGAGTAATTTCCCGTTTATTGTTTGTTCCTTACCCTCAGTAATCTGGGTGAGTGGATCAGGTGTACCCTGGAGAGATTGGAAAGCTGGTCCTTCCACACTGGAGGGTAGGGTGGTGGCGGGATGGGACACACTGAGGGTGTTAATCCCCATGGCTGGGTAACGCTGCAGTCCCCTGGAGCGCCTGCAGCTGTAATTTCCTAGCAAAGCAGGCTTATGCTCCCTACTTGATTATGCTTAATAATTCTCATTCCCTTTGCGCCCTTCCTTTATTAAATCTTTTTTTTTCCTTTTTTTCTTTATTCATTTTTTAGAGAGGAGAGAGAGAGGGAGAGAGAGATAGAGAGAGAGAAGGGGGGGAGGAGCTGGAAGCATCAACTCCCATATGTGCCTTGACCAGGCAAGCCCAGGGTTTCGAACCAGCGACCTCAGCATTTCCAGGTCGACGCGTTATCCACTGCGCCACCACAGGTCAGGCTGCGCCCTTCCTTTATTAATATCTGGCTACCTACTCTAACACTATGACCTTAGTCAAATTACTACCCCTCCATGGCTTGGTTTTCTCATCTGTAAAATAGGGATGATCATACCCACTTTGTAGAATTGTTATATGAAATGAGAAAACCTTTGTAAGGCATACCCGGAACACGGTAAGTGGTAGTTATCACCATTGTTAAAATAGGAGCAAGTGGCTTTAAGTAATCCAATAACTTCTGAAAAGCATCCTGAATTATTGCCAGGCCAGCTGAGGTGCTCAAAGCATTTTTGTCATTGTTGTTTTCAGGCATCTCTTTCCATATCAGAGTTGCTGGCTACTGAGTTTCCTGTGTTTATCCTTTCTCTGTAGCAGACAGTTTCCGTAATTTGGTATTTTCAAGGCTCACTTTGTCTTTAGAATCAAAGGCGTTCTAGAGTGTGTATTTTGACATCAGCTAAAGTTAATAGTCACTTAACAATTAAATTAGTCCTGTGATCAGATTTGTTAGAGAGTATGTTTCTTGGGAGGAATGTCTACCAAGTGGAGGCCATTCTTGGTAGTGATCTGCTTTGTGGGACAGCTAAGATTCTACCTCCTGGGGTAAAATCTTAGTTGGAGAGGAGGATGCAAAGCCAAAAAAGTGTATGAAAAGTGTTTATGTTTGTCCTGGGAGAATGGCAACACATCACACACCATTAACAGTCCTGGGCAACCTACAGGCCTTTGCACCAACCCAGCAATGTAATTTATTTCACTGAGGGAATTGTGGTTTTATGTGCCATGTACTGGTGCCATTGAAACCTTGTTTTTAGAGGAAAATAGCAATTAATGTTAGAAATAGGAAATAACTATACAAATTTGTGGTGAAAGAGACCCAATAAAAATGACTCTTAGGAGTTCCCCAAAGGTGAATGTAAGAGTTTATAAATGGTGTTTTCTGTCTAGTGAGTTGACAGCTTTTAGTTTGTAAGTATAAACCAACTTCTGACAGCCACACACAGCAGGGCCTATGAGAGTGTTTCTGGAGGGTAGACAGCAGCTCCATGGGACATGCAGGCACACCTGTGCTGTTTTAGGTACAGGGGGCAGAGGACTAGGGTATGTTTGGTCAGATTAAGCCGCTCCATGTCATTGCTGCTATTGTTCTCCTGCTGGAAGGTGACAGATGGAGGAGCAAGAGCGGCTGCTAGTCTGTAACTCTGGCTCTGCTTGCATCCATGCATAAACATTTCAGCTCACTACTTTAAGAAACAAAAGATCAGAGCAGCCCTGGCCGGTTGGCTCAGTGGTAGAGCGTCGGCCTAGCGTGCGGAGGACCCGGGTTCGATTCCCGGCCAGGGCACACAGGAGAAGCGCCCATTTGCTTCTCCACCCCTCCGCCGCACCTTCCTCTCTGTCTCTCTCTTCCCCTCCTGCAGCCAAGGCTCCATTGGAGCAAAGATGGCCCGGGCGCTGGGGATGGCTCTGTGGCCTCTGCCTCAGGCGCTAGAGTGGCTCTGGTCGCAACATAGCGACGCCCAGGATGGGCAGAACATCGCCCCCTGGTGGGCAGAGCGTCGCCCCATGGTGGGCGTGCCGGGTGGATCCCGGTCGGGTGCATGCGGGAGTCTGTCTGACTGTCTCTCCCTGTTTCCAGCTTCAGAAAAATGCAAAAAAAAAAAAAAAAAAAAAAAGATCAGAGCATATGGGAGCCACTGAGTACTGAATCCTCTAAAGTTTTTTGTTTGCTTGCTTGCTTGCCTTTAGTATTACTGATGTGTTTGGGTCATCTAAATTAAAAGTGACTCAAAAATTAAGTTAAAAATGGTTTCATAACATGGGTTTGTAAAGACACATGCACCCCCATGTTCATCGCGGCATTGTTTACAGTGGCCAAGACGTGGAAACAACCAAAAAGCCCTTCAATAGATGACTGGATAAAGAAGATGTGGTACATATACACTATGGAATACTACTCAGCCATAAGAAATGATGACATCGGATCATTTACGACAACATGGATGGACCTTGATAACATTATACTGAGTGAAATAAGTAAATCAGAAGAAACGAAGAACTGTATGATTCCATACATAGGTGGGGCACAAAGTTGAGACTCATGGACATGGACAGGGTGCCATGGTTACCAGAGGGAGGGGGAGGGATGGAGAGAGGGGAGGGGTGGAGAGAGGGGCTTAAAGAGAAACAAAATATAGGGTGACAAGATGATTTGACTTTGGGTGATGGGCATACAACATAATTGACTGACCAAACGATGTGGAGATGTTTTCTGTAAATCTATGTACTCTGACCACTGTCACCCTGTTACATTTAATTGTCTAAATTAAAAAAAATTTTTTTAAATGGTTTTATGATGAGAAGTATGATTTTTCAGACTTTTAGGAGAACTTTTTTTTTAAGTGAGATATTCCAGTGGAACCATAGCATTTACTTCATAGAAATTCAACTATATGGGCATCATTCAAAAATAGAGAGCAGAAAATAATGTGGAATTGCTGACAGTGTACTCAGTTAGAGTGTGTACCTTACAGCAGGATTTCTCAGCCTTGGTGTTATTGACATTTTGTGCCGAATGGGTCTTTGTTGGGGGCTGTTCTGTCATCATAGGATGTTTAGGAGCATCCTTGGCCTCTACTGACTAGATCCCAGTAGAACTCCCTCCCCCAGTGTGACTACCCAGGTCCGGAATGGCCAGAGCCATATAAATGATTGGTCCATTTATACAAATCCTTGCCCTTTCAGTTAGAATTTCTTGGTAGTAGTGAGGCTTATGGCCAATTTCTAAACTCCATGTCTGGCTAATACCATGAGGCTTTCTCATTATTATTTTTTATTGTGTGACATGGTTTCAAGTGCCCCTCTCAATATAACACCTTCCACACTACATCATGCCCCCTGTGCCCCATGCAGAATCTCTCCCCAGCCCCCCCCCCCCCGGTTTTACTCCCTGTGCACAATAAGATACCACCTCACACTTGCCAGAGGGCTTTTATTAACAAATCAGCAAACAACAAGTGCTGGAGAGCCACCATTTAAGAAGTCTACCTTGCCTGACCAGGCAGTGGCGCAGTGGATAGAGTGTTGGACTGGGATGCGGAGGATCCAGGTTCGAGACCCCCGAGGTCACCAGCTTGAGCCCAAAGTCACTGGCTTGAGCAAGGGGCCACTCGCTCTGCTGTGGCCCCCGGGTCAAGACACATGAGAGATCAATCAATGAACAACTACGGAGCCGCAACGAAGAATTGATGCTTCTTATCTCTCCCCCTTCCTGTCTGTCTGTCCCTCTCTCTGACTCTCTCTGTCTCTGCCACAAAAAAAAAAAAGTCTACCTTGGCCCTGGCTGGTTGGCTCAGTGGTAGAGCGTCGGCCTGGTGTGCAGGAGTCCCAGGTTCGATTCCGGCCAGAGCACACAGGAGAAGCGCCCATATGCTTCTCCACACCCCCCTCCTTCCTCTCTGTCTCTCTCTTCCCCTCCCGCAGCCGAGGCTCCATTGGAGCAAAAAGATGGCCCGGGCGCTGGGGATGGCTCCTTGGCCTCTGTCTCAGGTGCTAGAATGGCTCTGGTCGGGACAGAGTGACGCCTCGGATGGGCAGAGCATCGCCCCCTGGTGGGCGTGCCGGGTGGATCCGGGTCTGTCTGACTGCCTCACTGTTTCCAGCTTCAGAAAAAAAAAAAAAAAAAAAGAAAGTCTACCTTATGGCCATCACAGCAGGTGCTCCAGGGCCAGTTTCAACTGATCCTAACCTTCTAGTCATCCCCACTGACATGAATGAAGCCCTCTTCGATCGTCCAGATGAGCTACCCACCCACTGAACTCTGCCATTGCCAGTTGGAACAGAAGCATCGTCCTTGTCCCTGCCCCTCGTCCAAATTTCTGACCCACAAAATATGAGGCATTATATAAAATTATTATTTTAAGTGATCTCTAAAAAATAGACTTATTTTTTAATCAGTCTACTTTGTCTAGTGCTCCACCCAAAAACCTGTTCTAGAAGCTTCTTGAGAGATGGACTGTTGGTCTTCCTGAAGAAATTTTTAAGGGTAATCATGAGCTTGCACATTGTTTTGCCTCACTCTGCTGACTTTAATGCCTCTCTGGCATAGTCTATTAAACTATGAACAAATATTTTAATTTTAATAAACATTGCCTAATAACAACGAGTAAAGAGTAGAAGTGAAGTTGCTCTGGTTGAACGTCCGAGCCTTCGCCTTCACCTGGTGCCTGATCCCACGCTGTTGCTTCCCGCTCCCGGGCAGCTCTTTGGACCTCCGCCACACCCAAGTGTCAACAGTTTGAAAGATATTTTCAGTTACTTTTACAAGTTTAGATCAGTTTGTCCTAAATCCAGTGCTGGGGTTATAGTAGGCCCTCTAAAAAGTGTGTCTCCTAGAAGTGAACCACATTAAAGTGCATCTTTGGGTATATAAATGCATGTTTGTGCACTTGTGGACAGGCAAAATTACTGTCCCTCAAGCTGAGCTGATTAGTGAGGCAAAATAGACAATTATTTGAATTTATCTTTTTTTTCCCTTGAGAACTAAGAGCAACCTTGTAAATGTGAAGTTCCTGGCCCTTCTAAGAAAGCCTGGAGATCACATAATGGCATCAGTAGAAGAAAGTTGTGACAGTTTAGAGCTTGAGGCCTGCATGATGAGTTCTCCCAGAAGCCTGGGTTAGCTTCAGGAAAGTCAGAACTAACAATTCAGAGGCAGAGGTCATTTCTCCTTAATTTGGGCAGGTGGGTTGGGGAAACTGCTTTTGTGCAAATGGGTACTAACATATAAACAAGTCCAGGCTGTTGGGGGCATGGACCTCCAGATGTCCCTATTAATGCTGATGTCAGGGAGAAGGGTCTAATATCAGGAACTGATAATATCAGGCTGTAATATTGCAAGGAAAGGCTGTGAGGAACATCCAGTGAAAATCAGACTTACTTAGGGTGAGCTGTGAGGGTCGCCCACACTGTGTCCCTTTTAGCACCCTTTCCTTTTCTCTCTAGAACACGTCCGAACACAGACCAAGATTAAGGATGCCGAGTACCTGTCGGCATGGTTCTGAAATCTGGATGTGACTGCCTTAGAATACTTGTCAAAATCCTTTTCTGGTTTTGTGACTTTTGTGTAAAATGTCCTCAGAAGTAATTCATAGGGGGTTACAAAGTTAATCTAGGAAAAGTGGTTTGAATTTGCCAAGGGCATGGGAGAATGGGGAAGGGAGGAATAGAGGGCAGAACAAGGAGAATGGGCGAGTAGGTGGTAGAGGAGACAGTATGACTGTTTTGTAAGGCTTCCTGATCTTAAGAGCATGAGCACCATTGGGCACTTCAGATCCCACATCCTAGCATCAGCTTTGCAAAAGTAAACTCTCTCTGTAGTCATCTAGGGGAGTTCCCTTTGGAAGGCCTCTCCAGGCTAGCAGCCACCAAATGCAGAAGAGAGGGTAGGCTGAGGAAGGGACGTGGGTGTTGTATTTCTTGCATATCCATCAGCTTGACTTTGGTTACTTATATTTTTAGAAACAAGTGAGTGGTAGCTTTGTTCCAGAATACAGGTTTTTATTATTTGTAGTACCAGGTTTTGAATCTGAATTTGATTGGTTTGTTGTTGTTTTTTTGGACAGTTTTTTTAGATTAGGCTGAGTAAAGGGAAGGGCTTTTCACAAGCTCCCATCAAGAGAACTGGCAGGTCCTAAATTAATTTGAAACCTGGGGTTTAGAATTTATGGAAGAACAAATTAAGGATGCCTACCATATATATATTAGTTTTTAGAAAACGGTTTTCTATTAGCTGCTGAATCCTAATGACTTTTCATAACTTTGGATTGTTTATCGTTGAATTACCAGTTTAATAATGCAAGGTTTGATGCAGGAAAAGGGAGAAAGTCTGAATGTCTCTCTCTAAAAGCCTTTACTTTCTAACAGGTATTTCTTGTTTTAAATGTCCTTTTTTTGTTTACTCTAATGCTTCTCAACCGGGGCAGCTGTGGCCACTCTTCTCCGCCACACTCCCCCGTGCACCAGGCTGTTTGGATCTGGGAGAGGGTTTAGTTTACCTAAAGACTTTTGGGGAATAGGGACCAGAAACCCTAAATGCTTACATAGGAATCACTCCAGAAATGTTAGTACTACCCACATTGTAGATCCGAGTCAAAAGCTCTTGTGCAATTTATGGTGGAAAAAGCTTCTTGAACCTTGACTTACAAACTGACTAGCTAAGATAAAACCAGTAAGTGGAGTCAGTTGGGTGGGTAAAAGGCCAGACTGCCCGCTTTTGGAACCTACTTTAACATTTACCAGCTTGGTGATCTTTAGGAAGTTACTTCAAGTTTCTTTGCTTCAGTCCTCTCATCAATAAATTGGGGTTAATAATACCTCATAGGTTTTTGTGGTGATCAAATGGACTAAAGCAATACTTGGCATATTTTAAGTATTCAATAGTTACTTCTTATAAACTGTTCTAAAGGATCTTAAGGCCTTCTCTCTGTCCCTAAATCTTTTAGGCTTACTTTTTCTTTTTCTAAACATGAGTTTTATTTTTATATTTACAGAGCCAATGTGGAGTTTTGGTGCAATTTTAAGCTCAAATACAGCAAACTATTTTAGAATATTTCTTGGAGACTTTAAATGAAGTACATAGTCTTGCAATAGAAGCTATGCTTGTGTACCAGATAATGTGAGGAAACAATTGTAATAATCTGATTTAGGATTGCCGTTCTAATTCTAGAGGTGGAGCTAGAACACAGATTATTTCTTCTTAAAACGAGTGGATTTACCCAGAGGCTCCGAGTATCTGAGAACAAGAATTCTGACTTCTTCCACCCTCCTGAGACCTACTGGAGATGAGAGGAGACTCGCCAGCCAGTGTAGGAGGTAGGCAGAGTCGGTCTAGTAGCATTTGTCTCTTGGACCATCCTTCCTAGGGATCAGCTAGAAATGGTCCTAATTCTTTGGCAAGGGCTCTGGCAAGCCAGGTCTGTCTTCCCAGGAGCATTGAGGGAGACCAGACCAGATTCAGAGCCAGGGCTATCCAGGCATATTTTGCCCACAAAAGCTTTTGAAACTTAGAACTCAAAACATAGTCACCCCATCATTTCACTGCTCTGTCTGGTAGGAGGCCCTCAGGGTCCCAGGTGTGCCTGCGGTGGGGCTCACTGGGGAGGAGAGGCTAGACGAGTGTGTCTGTCCTCCCACCCTCCCACAAGTAGTGGACCATCCCTCATACATATGAAGGCTGGCTCTTTGCTCAGCTTTAATTCACTAGGACATCACTACCTCCCCTGCTCCTCTGATGCCAGCTTTGAGGGCACTTTAAATGGAGGACGAGGTGCTGCTATTAAGTGCAGTCCAGTGCACCTGACCTGTGGTGGCGCAGTGGATAAAGCGTCGACCTGGAAATGCTGAGGTCGCCGGTTCGAAACCCTGGGCTTGCCTGGTCAAGGCACATATGGGAGTTGATGCTTCCAGCTCCTCCCCTCTTCTCTCTCTCTCTCTCTCTCTCTCTCTCTCTCTCCTCTCTCTCTGTTTCTCCCTCTCCTCTCTAAAACGAATAAATAATACAAAAAAATTAAAAAAAATGTGCAGTCCAGTGCTTTCTGTTCAGGCCCCTGATTCATCGTGACTTACAGGAGCTGGTTTCCTAGAAGTAATCTGGATACTGGGGCAAGGAATGGCAGACCTTTGCACAGAGGAAATGTGCCATGGGTAAGCAGTTGACTGCTTATTAGTTTACTTTTTCAGCCAAATTATTTTTGTTGCTGTTAAAAATTAATTTTAATAATTGCTTGCGGATACAAGCTGTGAATAACTGAGCCAAGTTGTCATGCCCAATGAACTTTATAGCAGACTCTCTTCTCTTTATGGGGTTGTTATGAGGATGATATTTGTAAAGTACTTTAACTGTTTAACAGGAGGCACTGGATAAATAGTAGTCATATTTTCAGTTTTGGAGGAATAATTATACAATGTATTCCAGTTCTAAAAGATGCAAATCATACCCTACTACAAATTATTTGTTAGTGGCTGTTTTCCTATTGTCAATTTCTAAAGAAAAATCTGTGCAAGAGACTAGAGTGGTTTTGATATTTTCACAACGTTATTCAACTAGTTTAAAAAATCTCTCTAGGCCCTGGCCAGTTGGCTCAGTGGTAGAGCATTGGCCTGGCATGTGGATGTCCCAGGTTCAATTCCGAGGCAGGCTCACAGAAGTGACCATCAGCTTCTCCATTTCTCCCCCTCTTGCTTCTGTCTCTCTCTTCCCTTCCTGCTGCCATGGCTCAATTGGAGCAAGTTGGCCCCAGGCGCTGAGGATGGCTCAGTGGCCTCTGCCTATGGCGGTAAGAAGAGGTCAGTTGCTGAGCAATGGAGCAAGGCCCCGGATGGGCAGAGCATTGATTGCCCCCTAGTGGGCTTGCCTGGTGGATCCTGGTAAGGGCACATGTGGAGTCTGTTCTATCTCCCCTCCTCTCGTTGAAAGAAAAGAATCTCTTTCGTAAGAAATGTTTTTACAGTATCAGAGTTTGAATAGTAATTAAAGAGTAGGAAATGCTTCATTGGCAATGAATAGCTAACTTTGCATTAATTTGTAATAATGTCTAGTGAAAGCACAGTTCTTTCTATAAAATATTTTTTTACTATTCTGTTTTGCCTTTTAAATGAGAAACTCCAAAAAATTAAAATTTATATTGCTTCAGAGAGAAATATACTCCTCAAAAAGGAGCATCTTAACAACGTTCCCTGGGTTTTTAAGGAGTAAAGCACCCTCCCCTGCGCTTGCCCTTGTGTGTGTGTTTTCTAGCTTGTCTGTATCACATGTGGGGAGAATGGAATTAGAAAAAGACTCTACTTTGTGGCCTCAATGCACTCTGAGTTTTAACAATAGGTTTTCAGTAAAACTTAAAGTTTGAGCTCCCACAGCACCCATTACACACACAGCAGCTGTCAGGATTGTTAAAAAAATGTAAATGAGACTGCGGCCACTCCTTGCTTAAAATCTTCTAATCCTGTCCTGTTGCATATAAGATAAAATCCAGATTTCTTGTCTAGACACACAAGCACTGGCGTTTCTTGGTCCTGTTACTTCACCAGCCCCAGCTCATTCTGCTTCAGCCCTGAGATCGGTCTGGTTTTCAGCCCCCAAGCTCCTGCCCTACTCAGGGCCTTCACATGGGGCTGTTTACCTAAAATGCTAGTGACCACTGTCTCTGTTGTGTTTCCTGGGGCTGGGGGCTCAGCTCAGCACTACCTCATCAGGCTCTGGTCTATACATTATTGCGAAGAGAGGCCAGAAGCCTCATGGGTCAGGACCAGATGGTGATACTTACCCTGTCATCGTGTAGAAATAACAAAGGACAGAGTTCAAGGTCCAGGCTGAGTTCCACTTTCAAAGTGTTTCTTCAGTGCCTCAGCCCAGACTACACAGTTTAGAGCTAGCTGTGCTCTGACCCAATTAACTGTCAGCTTGGCTGGCAGGGCAGGGACTGTTACCCCTGCTTGATGAACACTGTGTATTTTGTTTGGTTTTAAGAACTAGTTTCTTGGAAGAATTTACACCTTCTCCCATTTATTTGATGGCTTGTAGTAATTCATAAACTTCTTTTTGCAATAAGTAAGCTATGACCTTAACTGATTCTGAGCTGCACTGAAGATAAAATTATTGCCCATATTTCTGATGATCATCATATACATGTATACAGACACAACCTTAGATACATGAAATCATATTGTAAGGCATTGTTTTATTTTATTTTTTCACAACAGATTGTGGTAGTCTTCTTGTGTCAATAAATTTAGACACCTTGTTTTTATTTTTTATATTTATTTATTTATTTATTTATTTTAAGTGAGAGGAGGGGAGGTAGAGAAACTGACTCCTCCATGCACCCCCACTGGGATTTACCTGGCCACCCCCATCTAGGGCCGGTGATCAAATCAACCAATCTATCCTCAGCACCTGAGGCCAATGCTCAGACTAGAAAGGGCAGAGGGAGGGGAAGAGAAGCAGATGGTTGCTTCTCTTATGTACCTGACTGGGGATCAAATCCAGGATGTCTGCATGCAGGGCCAATGCTCTATCCACTGAGCCAGCTGACCAGGGCTAGATACCTTTTTAATATGTGAATATACTCAGTATTCCATTGTATGAATGCACTGTGACTTATTTAACTAATCTTTTATAGATGAAATATTTTCCCTGTTATGAATAATGCTCTATTAAACATCCTTGTACTATTCTTGTCCAATTATCTCATAGGATTTTCATACAGGTTGACAAACTACGTACAGAAAGGTTAAACCATTTTTTATTATCCCACAATGAAGGATAGCTTCTTGTCAACTTTCTTTAATGTTGTTCTCTAGTGTATTTTAAATGATAATATTTCCCAAACTTTTAATCTACTTTTTTTTTCTCTTGGCAAATAGACTTTGGATAACTAATTAAGGACAGGGTTAATGATTAATTTGGTAGCTTCAGTGGCTAAAAACCAACCACATACATCCAGTATGAATTTCCCCCTACATTTTACTAGTATAGTTGGCCTTTTTGTTACTTAAATTTTAAATAATTATCACATTGTAGGTTATGCAATTAAAATAGTGCCCTCTTTCAGTCTTTATTTTAGACAATCTGTCATGTTTCATATTTTCATATTGCTCCTAAAACTGTGCTAACGAGATCCTTTGACAGTAAAAGTAGCAAATACTATTTTGATTTGACAGTGTTCTTATGTGGAGGTGGAACTTCAGGTGAGTGCACTAGGACTGCTACTAGAGAAGCATTTACTTTCATGACTGTCTCTGGTTTCTTCCAGATGTTCTGTCCCTTCGCTTCAGTCTGTAAGAGTTTTCCCAGATCCCTCTGATTACTGACCTGTGGTTCCACCTCTTTGAACTTTATCTCCTTGATCTCATTTGTCCATCCCCTGGTGTCATCTGAAACTTTTTACCAGTTCATTGGTTAATCGCTTATCTTTCTTTTACACTTTCTTGAGTTCATCTAATGATAAAGATACCATGTATCTTAAAAAGCTTTTTTTAGTGTGTGTTCTTTTACTGCCCAGAGTGATTTAATATTTCAAGTTTATTATGTGCATCCTTTGGGCACATAATACAAAACAGAATTTACCTGGTGAGATTATTGCAGTAACGAGGTATAGGGAATTTTAGCTTAGAAGAAAAAAACCACCACCAATTTAGGTTGTTTTTTTTTTTTTTAACTTATTTGGAATATGAAGGAATGACAAAGTAGTTTTGGAGAGTTTTTTAATATCTTGTCTCCTCATCAGGTAAACTTCTAGAATAGATTACTTTTCATGTTGAATTTTGATTTAAAAAGTTGGGGTCACTGATTGGAGGGAAGGGAGGGTTATTGAAGAGGCTAATCTAGAATAGAATGGGATGAGAAGTGGGAACCAAGAGGAGGGGAGAAAGACATTTTGGAGGAGGTTGGATTAACATTGCAAATTTTATTTGTGATAAGATCATAGCTTATTTTTAAATGTCCTTTGTTCACATCAGAATGGCAAAATATAACCCTATGAGAGAGGGCACGCCACAGCTTTGCGTGTAGCTTGGTAAAGAGAGACAGGACTGTGACTGACTCTGTTGGGCTGCTGTCATGTCAGTGCTCAGACTGCAGTGTGAATCAGAATGCAGGGACTTCAAAGGGGGGACTTAGAATAAAGTGCTTTCTCAGCCATCTAGCTGAATGCCAGGGTGAAGGCTGGAGTTGGCACCATGTGACAATTCATGTTGTTTTCCAGTAAACAGCCAGATTTCCCCAGGTCTAACTATGCTCATACAGAGCTATATGAAAATGACTCTTTCAAGACACTAAGGTACCACTGAACAAACTGTTCCTTTAGTGCTATTTAATAACTCACAATCTTAGTGCAGTAAGTGGGCAATTAATTACTGATTCTTTGTACCACTGGGAACCATTTAGTAATTACTACTTCATTGCTATTTAATAAATTTCTGTCTTGTACATTAACTAGCCCTGAACAGTAATTCATGGGCTAGTCCCTGGTGGTATAAAAAAGTTAATGCTGCTTCTAGAGATGCTCATCTGAAACCAGACGGTCACTTACGCTCAGGAAAGTACAGATGCAATGAAATCTTTCAAATCGGTGATCCCCAGACTTTTGGAAATCATGGACCATTTTTTTTTCTTTTAAATGTTTAGGATTATACATAAGGTTATTAAATTTTTGTTTCCTAGAGAAGCCTGGCTCTAGCATAGTGGTTCTCAACCTTTCTAATGCCGTGACCCTGCAAAACAGTTCCTCATGTTGCGGTGACCCCAAACCAAAAAATAATTTTGGTGGCTACTTCATAACTATAATTTTGCTATAGTTATGATTCAGAATGTAAATACCTGATATGCATTATGTATTCTCATTGCTACAAATCAAACATAATTTAAACAGTGATTAATCACAAAAACAATATTTAATTATATACTGAGACATATTTATTACTAATGGAGCTCCTTACCTAGTGTATTGGGGCTACCATTCCGTAAATAGCTGCTTAACTAATGGATCTTTTTTTTTCCAGATTAGTGGCAAGTTTTCTATATAGAACAGTGTGAACTACGTCATAGGATACACTGCAGTTTCTGCACAGCATGGTATCTTTCAGGGCTCTTTCACACTATAAAGCAGCGGTTTCTGCGGTGAAATCCACATCTCATTACTCCTATAGACATGTATAGGAGGCAGACCTTTTACACTGCAGAATCCGCACAGCAGATTCCTCAGTGTGAGGCCTCTTTCAGTCTATTGGGGGTGGCGGATTCCACCTTTGGAATTTTTCTGCTCTAGGAAAAGTTCTAGCGTGGAAAAAATTAAGCAACATGCTCTATATTTGAGCGGAATCTGCTGCGGCCTCTCATTGACTTGAATAGGAGAGGAAGAAATGTGTCGGAAACTGTCATTTCTCACCTCTTATTGAAATCAAAAGGAGGCTGCGGCGGATTGTGTGGTAACCTGAGATTCTCAGGAGCTCTCTTCCACAAAATCCGCAGCACTCCCATTGAAATCAATAGGAGGCGGATTCAATGCCGGAAACCGCTGATTTCAGCATTTCCTCATTCAGAATATGGGAAAATAGTGGGAGATATGGGAGATAATTATACATTGGGGAACAGTGTGAACTACATCTTATAGTGGTCTCTTATAGTATAAGACCGAAGTAGTTCACACTGTAAATGTATGGTGCTTTGTGTGAGTGTAAGCTGCTTTGTGTACTGTGTAATGATTACACTCAAAGCACCTTACACTTACACAGTATTGTGTGTATGGTGTGTGCACTGTTTTTACATTATTAAACTTTTTACACCAGCAGGCTGTCTCGCAGGCTCTCTTGGCTCTCCGCCTCTTGCCTCTCCTCCTCCTAGGCTTCTGTCCTCTGGCGCTTGCTGCACCCACTCACTGATGACGTCAGCAAGCACCGGACACACGTAATGTGCTGCTATGGACTGTGGAACGTCCCCCCCCCCCTTCCTCCACCCCTTAGGCCCCGGACGGATGATGCAATGATGTCTGCGCATGACCGCAGGCATTCAATTTGGAACGCACGTTCATAACGGCGTGCGTTCGAGCTGAATAGTGCTGCTGCAGACGGTAGCGCGGCTTCTCAGCAGCTAATGCCATCGGAAATATGTTTTTTCCGATGGCTTTAGGCAACCCCTGTGTTTTGGTCGTTCGACCCCCGCCAGGGTCGCGACCCACAGGTTGAGAACCACTGTTCTAGCATATTTGCCTAGAACAGAGTGGGTTCTTGGTAAATATCAATTGAGGTGAAACAAGTTATGCATTTAGAACAGAATTTTTTTTAATAATTTTATTTTTTTAATGAGGTGACATCAATAAATCAGGCTACATATATTCAAAGATAACATGTCCAGGTTATCTTGTTCAATTATGTTGCATACCCATCACCCAAAGTCAGATTGTCCTCTGTCACCTTCTATCTAGTTTTCTTTGTGCCCCTCCCCCTCCCCCTTTCCCTCTCCCTCTCCCCCCTCCCCTCGTAACCACCACACTCTTATCAATGTCTCTTAATTTCATTATGTCTCACCTACGTATGGAATAATGCAGTTACTGTTTTTTTTCTGATTTACTATTTCACTTCGTATAATGTTATCAAGATCCCACCATTTTGCTGTAAATGATCCAATGTCATCATTTCTTAGGGCTGAGTAGTATTCCATAGTGTATATGTGCCACATCTTCTTTATCCAGTCATCTATTGATGGGCTTTTTGGTTGTTTCCATGTCCTGGCCACTGTGAACAATGCTGCAATAAACATGGGGCTGCATGTGTCTTTACGTATCAATGTTTCTGAGTTTTGGGGGTATATACCCAGTAGAGGGATTGCTGGGTCATAAGGTAGTTCTATTTTCAGTTTTTTGAGGAAGCACCATACTTTCTTCCATAATGGTTGTACTACTTTACATTCCCACCAACCGTGTATGAGGGTTCCTTTTTCTCCACAGCCTCTCCAACATTTGCTATTACCTGTCTTGTTAATAATAGCTAATCTAACAGGTGTGAGGTGGTATCTCATTGCAGTTTTGATTTGCATTTCTCTAATAACTAAAGAAGGTGAGCATCTTTTCATATATCTGTTGGCCATTTGTATTTCTTCCTGGGAGAAGTGTCTTAGAACAGAATTTTTGCTGGTGACACCTGTTTAATTTTATTGTTTCATCAGAGCTTATATTGGACATGTTAATTTTGCAGAATGCATTATTAAATGTTGCTGAGTAAAGAAATTTCACTGTATAGCAGGATGGTGAGGGTTAACTAGCAACTGTGAGGGCTTTGGAAGGCCCTCAAACTAGATAGTAAATATAAGGTAATTAATATTGTCTGCTGACAATTCTATGCAGAAATGATTAATCTTCGGGTTATATTAAATTATGGGGCATTCTAAAATGTCAAGCTAATTAATCCCAAGATAACCACTCTACGATTTAGGTTGTGTCTTGATCCCTAAGTTACCTTATGACAGATCAAAGGAGAAGGTGGGTCAGTAAGAATGATTCAGTTAAAATTGATACTTTAAAGTGGAAACATAAAGACACTGCTTTTTCTGTGATTTGCCTGTTGTGGAAGCCAGGTATGTAAGGTGACCTGTCTGAATATCATTTAGTTTCGGTGGGATCATGGTCATGGGGTAGAAATGATGATACAGAAGATCTTAAAACATTTGGAGAATATGTGAAAGGATGGTGACACAGTGAAGTGGCCTAGGTTTCTGGGATGGCTGATGCCTCTATCAGTGTCATTTATTTCCCACACATGTCATCCTGCTCAGAGTCTGGGTGCTGACTCAGTGCGTGTCTTGCCCCTAATCCCTGCCAGCTTTTGAAGTTGCATTGATTGCCAGGTTGTCCTGTAGAATGTCTGATTTTGTCAGCTAGTCAGCAGTTAATTGAAACACTTTTCATTAACCTTCTCTTCCTAATAATGTTTAAAACATAATTTAAGCCCCAGGCAAACCACGGCTTCTGTCACCTGGCTGCAAGCCCGTTAGCACATATAACATTTGCAGTGGGATTGGGTAATTTTTCTCACCCGAAGTAATGGAGACCTCCTGTCACATTTTCTGACAAAATGCATTTTTAAAACTGAGTTTTCAGACACGTTATTTTGTACAAGCTCATTCAGCAAGTTACTAAGCTTATGAAATTGTGTAAACACATTGCTCAGGCATCAAGTACGTTCTGTTAGAAAACTCACCATGTCTTTAATCCTCATGGTTACGGAGTATGGTTTACATAGAAGGGATTTAGAGAGGTCATAAATGCAGGGACTAGAATAAACAAAAAGGATTAGAGGAACATTTCCTGAGCAGCCCTGATGAGGAACCTCAGACCTCATTGCTCCCTTTGAGGATACTATTGACCTTATTTTAAAGCCAGCCTTCGAGTAGCTACAGAGCAGACAAGTATTTTAATGTCCAAGTTCAGAAGTTAATTTCAGTGATCTGAGTGTACATGTGATGTTGGATTGAATGCACACAGCTCTTTGATCACATAGCAATCTATTACTGGTCTCAGTTTTGATTTTTTACAGTTTGTATTTTTTTCAAAAGCTTTACTACCACTATAATAACAAACTGAATTCTCATGTATGTCTTCTGATTTGGGTTCTGAAATTGTATCTGTATGGGACTGTTTTATGGTTTTAAGTGGTGGATAAATACTATTGCATTTGAAATATTTAGCACTATTATAATTTTGCATTCATATAGCTGCATTAACCACATTCTGTTCATTTTGAATTGCCCATTTAGTATTTTATCCTTTTATATGTCATAGTTTGTTGTTCAGCTAGCCCCATATTTGGACATTTGAATTGTCTCCAGTTTGAGGCTGGCATAAATAAGCCTGCTGCAAACATCCTTAAGCGGACTGCTTTCTTTCCATTGGATCTCCTTCTTGGAGAGATTTCCCTGAAGAGAAATGCCTGGTGAGGGATATGGACCCTTGCAGCCCCTGTTCAATGTTGTTTCTTCCTGTTTGCTGTATGGGCCTGCTGAGGGGCTGTAATGAGGAAGAATGAAATGACTGGAAGGAACAGAGATTGTCTCTAGGTTTGCAGCCTTTTACTGGTAAGAGAACAATAGTTTTCAGATCTCAAAATCACAACTTTGCTTGCTGTCAGCTGATCAATAAATTAGCTCAGTGTCGTGGTTAAGAGCTCAGGCTGTGGAGTTAGCCAGGCATGGGTTCCAATCTGTTACTTCACCCCTCTGAGCCCCAGTTTTTATCTTCATAAAAAGCACCTGTAGCCTGACCAGGTGGTGGCGCAGTGGATAGAGTGTCGGATTGGGTGGGACGCAGAAGACCCAGGTTCAAAACCCTAGGTCACCGGCTTGAGCGTGGGCTCATCCGTCTTGAACGCAGGCTCAGCAGCTTGGGCATGGGGTCACTAGCTTGAGTGTGGGATCATAGACATGACCCCATGGTTGCTGGCTTGAGCCCAAAGGTCTCTGGCCTAAAGTCCAAGGTCACTGGCTTAAGCAAGGGGTCACTTGCTCTGCTGTAGCCCCCTGGTCAAGGCACATATGAGAAAGCAATCAATGAATAACTAAGGTGTCACAACGAAGAATTGATGCTTCTCATCTCTCTCCCTCCCTGCCTGTCTGTCCTTATCTGTCCCTCTCTCTGTCTCTCTCTCTCTCTCTGTCTCTGTCACACACACACACACAAAAGCACCTGCCCCATGGTGGGTGGTGGTGAAGTTTAAGTGAAAGAACATGCTGTAAGGTGGTTAATGGGCACAGGACTGGCTTACGTTCAGCACTTAGCGTGCGAGCTGCTGGGATCTGCTCTGGCTGGGAGGAGCCTGTGGCAGCGAGCTCTGGGTTGGGGTTTCTGCCAGGTTGGCAGGTTGCTCTCCAACATACCTGGGCTCTAGGAGTCTTCTTGGGTGTGCTCACTGAACTCCGGTCTATGTTCTTCTGCCTGAGATCAGTTCTCACATGTTGGCCCACCCTCAGGTTCATACAGGAGAGCCTATTGCTGGAGAAGGGCCCCTGTGACTGAGGACTCCCACTGGCAGATGTATATATGTCTTTAAGAACAAAGAAAAAGAGAACTAAATCTAATAAGAGTATCAACTATCTCTGTGTAGCGAAACTTATGCCTTTCTTTCCTGGTACCATACTTCTTTGGTTGTGTGCAAAGAGGGAGAATCTGAGAAGGGGGTGTTCCTTTCAGTGCCTTAACTTGAATAAAAGTCTTTAGAGAAGCTGGCAGATATAGATTTAAAGTTGTGTGGTTTTGTAAGAAAATGCACCTTTCACTTTCTTGTGACATAATCAGGAATTTATCTTGTAAGCACCTAATTTTAAAAAGTCAAAGAGGTGGTCTGACTGGCGGTGGCACAGTGCATAGAGCGTTGACCTGGGATGCTGAGGACCCAGGTTCGAAACCCCAAGGTTGCTGGCCTGAGCGTGAGGTCATCAACATGATCTCACAGTGCTGGCTTGAGCCCAAAGGGTGCTGGCTTGAAGCCCAAGGTTGCTGGCTTGAGCAAGGGGTCACAGGCTCTGCTGGAGCCCCTCAGTCAAGCACATATGAGAAACAATCTATGAACAACGAAAGTGCTGCAATTACGAGTTGATGCTTCTCATCTCTTCCCCCCCACACACACACCCTTTCCTCTCTCTCTCTCTCACTAAAAAATAAAAAAATAAAAAATCTAAGACCTTAGTTTTCTTCTATTTCCCTCTTTCATTGCTGTCATTATCTTCTTTAACCACATGTGTATTTTTGGATCAATGATTTGTCATTCTCCAAGGTATGTATCAGATACGCCCTCCTTTTCTGGAAATTTCAGTGGAAATTCTTTCAGATATGGTACCACATTTCATTAGTATTTTTAGGGGAAGAGTCTAATAAACTTGTGTGTGTTCCACAATTTTGGGGTTTTAAGGAGTTAATACCCCACCTCACACTCCACCTTCCATTTGGCCACACATTTACAATTGTTCTGCAATTTTTTTTAAAATGGGAGACAGAGACAGAGAGAGGGACAGATAGAGACAGGCAGACAGGAAGGGAGAGAGATGAGAAGCATGAACTCAGTTGTGGCTCTTTAGTTGTTCATTGATTGCTTTCTCATATGTGCCTTGACTGGGGGCTACAGCCAAGTCAGTGACCCTTGCTCAAGCCAGTGACCTTTGGGCTCAAGCCAGTGACCACAGAGTCATGTCTATGATCCCACACTCAAGCCAGCAACACGGCACTCAAGCTTGTGAGCCTGCACTCATTCCGGATGACCCCATACTTAAGCCGGTGACCTCGGGGTTTTGAACCTGAGTCTTCAGCGTCCCAGGCTGACACTCTAGCCACTGCACCACTGCCTCACCAGGCCGTTCTGCAATGCTTAGCCAGGGAGGGGTGACTGTCTACACCTGTGTTTCAGTTTGCCTGCTGGATGAACTCAGGCTCTGAGGAAAATGACTTCCCAGTGAGGAGTCTAAAGGGTTGGAGAAGTAGTTCCCTGCCCCCTGGGTCCTGTGGCTTCTTTTTCTTTTCTCCAGCCTAGCCCTGAGGAATGCACGTGAGAGGTTGGAGGGTTTTAGTTGTTTGTTTGTTTTCCCTTCTAATGCTGTTGAATACATTGGTGGTATAAGTTTGCTACATGGAGATGTTGATACTCTAATTAGATTTAGTCTTTATCTGTTTGTTTTTCAGTACAGATATCTCCTTGTTAAAGAGTCTGCGTAACTCAGAAAGGTCCTTCACTGTGAGTTTTAATTCATATACAAACCTGAGAATAATTTGCAGTGTTAGTGGGTACTTGTCCTGGACAGAATAATTTTGTAAATGAGCCATGACTCTACACTCTTGGGATCTTCAGCATTGTCAGTGGTGGTTTTGTGAACATGGTAAAATCATCTCAGTTTAAATATTAAGGCAATGTAAATCACTCCTTCAAGAAAAGGCATTTGTTCTGTTACCCTGTCACACAGAAGTCAAGGGTTCAGGTATTCATCATCCTCAGTGACATCTCATTCTCCTTTCATCAACAGACCTACTGTTAAGAGTTGTTCTGTTTTCATAAAAATGAGACTAAGAGACATGGACAAGAGTGTGGTGGTTACCAAGGATGGGGGGGGAGGGAGGACATGGGAGGGAGGGAGGGAGAGAGTTAGGGGGAGGGGGAGGGGCACAGAGAACTAGATAGAGGGTGACGGAGGACAATCTGACTTTGGGCGAGGGGTTTGCAAAATAATTTGATGACAAAATAACCTAGACATGTTTTCTTTGAATATATGTACCCTGATTTATTAATGTCATCCCATTACCATTAATAAAAATTTATTAAAAAAAAAAAAAAAAAAAGAGTTGTTCTGTTTAATTGTATATTTTCACGGTTTTTCCTCTGAGCCTCCCCAGCCTGCTGTCACTTGATCTTTCAGACTTGGGTGCCCGCCTGGCCCGCGGTGTCTGGCAAATGACAAACATGTTAGTCAAGCGTTGAGCAAATTTAAATGTGATTCCTTTTACTTTTTAGTATTTTTGGAGTTTCAGTTAATTTTTTTAAAGCCACTAATTTGAGTTAAGACACAGGCCAGAATCAAGTGTTGTACTGGTTGTCTGCTATTTATGTTTCATTTTAGAACATTTTTTTTCAGCCAAACATGTGTTTTAGTTACCAACTTCATAATATTATGATAGTAATATCTCTCTGAGAGGGTCTGCTTGCATTCATTAGTCATTTTTTTCTCTGAAAGCTTTATGATTTGATTTTTGAAATTCAGAAAGCAAAGAAACTTTCTTGTGACTCAGGTTGTACTTTTAGCTTCTTTCCATTACCCCCACTCCATAATGACGCTGCCAGCAGATGAACTTCACTCTGAAACTTCGGTGTAGCCATGTATCAGGAGAGTTACCGTGCACTATATTAGGAGGCTTTTGTTAGTATTGCTGTCTGGTTTGCTCACTTGACAAGAATATATCTGAATTTTTTTTTTTTTACTTGAAAGGCCCATCTTAAAGTGAAAAACCTCACTTTTAAAATTTCAAAAAACTATTTAGGAATTTAGTAGGTACAATCCTCTCAACTTTCATCCTTCAAAATGATTTTCACTTGTGGAAAATCTCCCTTTATTTCATCTCCTTTGTCTCCCTTGGAAGCAGCTCTTTCTAAAGATTATATGGCTTGCTCATTATTAATTTAAATGAGAGATAACTTGCTGAAAGTCAATTAAGAATCACTTGGTCACTTAAAATTTTCTTCTAGTCAGAGACTTTACTCTCAACAGTCACTATAAAAATTCTATTTTTCAAGCATTTTTTAAAGAGAACTCCAAAATTGCCAGTAATTAAAACCCAGATTTAAGGGTAAGAAGCATTTGGATGGCTGAGGTGTTGAACACGCAGGCGGCTGTCTGCATTGGGCTCATCTCTGTGCTGTTATCTGTGCCAAGTCACAGGCAGACAAGACCCCAAGGCCAGGCAGTGAGCCTTGGTATTTGTTACGCAATCCTTGAAGTGGCAAGCAGAAGTGTTAGACACACGGTCGCTTCCTAAGACAGGTCTGCCTGCTAAGAGAAGGGTTTACCCTTGTTTTTTTTTTTTTTTTTTTTTTTTTTTTATGAAGCTGGAAACAGGGAGAGACAGTCAGACAGACTCCCGCATGCGCCCGACCGGGATCCACCCGGCACGCCCACCAGGGGCGACGCTCTGCCCACCAGGGGGCGATGCTCTGCCCATCCTGGGCGTCGCCATGTTGCGACCAGAGCCACTCTAGCGCCTGAGGCAGAGGCCACAGAGCCATCCCCAGCGCCCGGGCCATCTTTGCTCCAATGGAGCCTTGGCTGCGGGAGGGGAAGAGAGAGACAGAGAGGAAGGCGCGGTGGAGGGGTGGAGAAGCAAATGGGCGCTTCTCCTGTGTGCCCTGGCCGGGAATGGAACCCGGGTCCTCCGCACGCTAGGCCGACGCTCTACCGCTGAGCCAACCGGCCAGGGCTTACCCTTGGTTTTTGTATCTTGGGAAGTTTTTATCCCTAGGAATCCTGGGAGTCTCAAATAAAATCCAATTTGCATAAACTGAGAAAATAAAACACAAAATTAATCAGCCCGGGACGGACAGAGGGCTGGTGTAGCAAAGCAGAGCTAAGTGCTGCTGCGCCATACAGGGCGGGGTCCGCACGCCGGGCGCCTCCTTTCAGAGGGCTCCACATTTCCGGTCACTTGCTGCTTGAAAAATTAGGGCTAACTGGACTTAGAGTATCTTATCTAACAAGTCTGTGACCGCCATTACGTATGTTCAGATTTTGTGAAATGAGACTCGCTCATGTTTGAAGACTTTGAACAAATGTAATATAATACTTACCATGAAAACAAGATACTTTTTTTTTACTTTGAAATATAACATGGAAGAAGAGAATTCATAAGGTTATTGGCTAATTAGTGGACATTCGTGATTATTCATTATTCTCATTTGAGACTATTTAGAAAAGCACTGTTCTGAAACTCCACTAGAATGCTTTCTCCATCAGAATGCAACAGTAAGCAATCTGCTTTGATCAAGTGAATTAAGTTGTCTGTGACAAGAATCTCATTGTAAGGTTGCTTTGACCAGAAGTTCCCAAATTGTCTCTGTTCATGATGTTCTAAGTGTCTTCATAACTCTTTCCAAAGAAATACCAGCTTTGTTTAGTAAGTAGTTAAGTACAAACAACCTAATAAGTATTTGTCCTAACAACTTAGTTGCTGAAAATTATAATATATAATAAGTGAAAAAAATGATTTTCAGTTTATATAGTTTTAAATTTTATTTTATTCTTAAACAACCACTTAATTTGCTAGTGAGATGTGTCCACCCATCCAGCACTCAAACGTTGGAATTAGGTTGGACACTTCACCTTTACTTCCTGTTCCACATTGATTTTCAGATATACTTGGCTTTTTATCATAACAATTGCAAAAAATATAGAACAATTTCACAAAGATGTTGTCATCACAAGGAATGTAATAATATCTGTGAATTAACTTGAACTAGTTATTTGTACATCATCCAACAATTCACTTATTTTTTCTTTGAAGAATGTCAGTTCCCTTTCACTCTCCTGTGAGTTCACTGTGGTTCTCCTGGGAACCTTGGCATACTGTATAGTGTTTGCAGTGCTGGTCTTAACTTGTATTTGTTCTCTATAACTTAGTCAGAGTTACCATAAAGAGCCAGTGTATTTAACTGCATTGTCCCAAACTTGTCTTTCATTTTTACTTAGTTTGTTACTGTCAAATTGTTGAGCAACAAAAGCATTTCTAGATTCTGCCTCCTAGAAATCCTGATTCATTATGTTTGGGATGAGTGGGTGGAACCCATGCACCTATATTTTTTACTAAGCTTGTCTGGCAATACTAATGCATGTGAAGTTTGAGAACCACTAAGTTCCATCACAAATCCTTTCGGTTTAGGGACCACATGGCTCTTCGCTAAAAACCCTTCTTATTCCTAGGAAGTATAATGTGCAGTTGACAGATGTCCATTGATTGTATTGGATTTATTGTCCCTTTCCTTCTCTCTCCATTTTTTTTTGTCTGTTCCTTAAAATGAGGGGGCAGGGGGACAAAGAAGGATTGGTTCTTGAAGTTTTGTGAGTTTCCAAACCTCTTATCCACAGTCTTCCTCACTCTGCCCTGCCAATTCCTCACTCTCCCATACAAATCATGTATCCTGTTCCATCAGTCGCTCATATCCCCTGAGATGCACGTTGTATATTTTTTTCCACCTTTCCTTGCTTCTGCCCCATACTAAGAGATGTAAGTTTCCTAAATGGGAGAAACTCTAGGATTGGGAGAAAATGGAAAAAATCTATGTGTTAGGTTGTAAGAGACTTAGATTCTTTTTGATACAGTGGTCCCACTTTAGGATTGAGGAAGCAGTGAGGAAAGGTGATGGGCCTGAGGGCCCAGAGGAAGTGAAAAGAGGCTTTGAGAGTTTGTCCCCTGGCTCCATGCCCAGGGCTACTCCACACCACCCCAGGTCACAGGACTGCTGGGGTGGCATCGAGTCTTCTGTGAGTTCCCCCGGTCCTATAGGTGATTCTGTTATGGAGCTAGGGCCAGAATTTTGCTTGGCATTTTGCTTTGCTTACAAAGTTACCATGTTTTGTATGTTAAATATTACTTTGTGATTTATTTAGTCAGTACTTACAAATTGACTTTCTTTTTAAATGTTTGAATTTTGGTTTTATATGAATTTACAGACTGGAACATGGAAGACTTTGAGTTACATACTTTATGTGTTTTAATGGGAAGAAGGCAAAAACTTGAGAGCAGAGAAGCCTATCCACATTATCATAAAAGGAAAAATTTTCCTTTTTTGGGTGTTTGTTGATAAATTACTTTCTACCTGTGTTAGAATGTGGTTTGCTGGTCTTGGACAACATTTGTCTGCTCAGAACCTGTTTCTCCTTCAGGGTTCCTACCTGGGTTCTGAATACTTGGGTTCTGCAAAACCCAACTTTGGACAGTTGGGACGGGGCTGTGGGGCACAGGAGGGACGGGGCTGTGGGGCACAGGTGGGACGGGGCTGTGGGGCACCGTTGGGACGGGGCTGTGGGGCACAGGAGGGACGGGGCTGTGGGGCACAGGAGGGACGGGGCTGTGGGGCACAGGTGGGACGGGGCTGTGGGGCACAGGTGGGAAGGGGCTGTGGGGCACAGGAGGGACGGGGCTGTGGGGCACAGGTGGGAAGGGGCTGTGGGGCACAGGAGGGACGGGGCTGTGGGGCACAGGAGGGACGGGGCTGTGGGGCACAGGTGGGACGGGGCTGTGGGGCACAGGAGGGACGGGGCTGTGGGGCACAGGTGGGACGGGGCTGTGGGGCACAGGAGGGACGGGGCTGTGGGGCACAGGTGGGACGGGGCTGTGGGGCACCATTGGGACGGGGCTGTGGGGCACAGGAGGGACGGGGCTGTGGGGCACAGGAGGGACGGGGCTGTGGGGCACAGGTGGGACGGGGCTGTGGGGCACAGGAGGGACAGGGCTGTGGGGCACCATTGGGACGGGGCTGTGGGGCACAGGAGGGATGGGGCTGTGGGGCACCGTTGGGACCGGGCTGTGGGGCACAGGAGGGACGGGGCTGTGGGGCACAGGAGGGACAGGGCTGTGGGGCACAGGTGGGACGGGGCTGTGGGGCACAGGAGGGACAGGGCTGTGGGGCACAGGTGGGACGGGGCTGTGGGGCACAGGAGGGACGGGGCTGTGGGGCACAGGTGGGACGGGGCTGTGGGGCACCGTTGGGACCGGGCTGTGGGGCACAGGTGGGACCGGGCTGTGGGGCACAGGAGGGACAGGGCTGTGGGGCACAGGTGGGACGGGGCTGTGGGGCACAGGAGGGACGGGGCTGTGGGGCACAGGTGGGACGGGGCTGTGGGGCACAGGTGGGACGGGGCTGTGGGGCACAGGTGGGACGGGGCTGTGGGGCACAGGAGGGACGGGGCTGTGGGGCACAGGAGGGACGGGGCTGTGGGGCACCGTTGGGACAGGCACGTGACACCTTCATCGGCAGTTGGAGTGATGAGATAAGAATCACAAGGATTTCCCAAGGAATATCAATAATTTTTATTGTGTGTCTCTTTTTCACTTTCCTGGTGTATTTTAGAAGAGGTGAAACTGACGTATGTTAAAGGAAACTGGGTACTGTGAAACTCATGAAAGATAGTCTTGGAACTTTTTCATCCCAGGACTACTTCATTTAAATGTTCAACCATTCATTCATGTTTGTTTGCTTCACTCATTAATTCAACTCGGGTAAAATATCTTGGCGAGATCTTTCTCCAGGCCCCTTCTAATGTCCATGAAATGATACTTATCTCAATAAACTTGTGTGTCCTGGAAGTCCAGCTTTCTTGAGAAATAATCTTGTAACTGAATCTTCTCAATTCAATTTCAAATAATATGTCTGACTCTAACTGTAGAACTTAAAATATTATGAAAGAGGAAAAGAAATGTATAATTTGGATGTCATATGAGGTTGATTTTAAATAATTATAACTTGTAATTCATTTCTTCATTTCAGTCCATAATAACTGGAGAGTCAAGAGATAATTTTTTTTCTCAAAACTGAAAGACTATTTCAGTTTTATAATCTATAATCAAGAACAAATTGAACTTAAATCCACAAATACCAGTGATATTACTTAATACCATTATTGTTCATGTAAATACCCCTTTCTCTCAGATGACCCTTTGCCAGAAATGCTATAAGGAAAAATATGCTATCAATTAGAGTTTCTTTTCTGGCTTTTCTTTGTCTGGAATCCCCTCCAAAGAGGCAATTCAGAGACAAAGAGGGCCAGATATTGCCTTCCTGCCATCCTGAACAGCCTGGACTGCTCACAATGCCTCTTATTCCCAAGACATCGTCCGCCCTGATAGAATGGGTGTGCAAATTGTGAGTGGCAGAAATCTGTCCACTCACTGTACTTGAGTTGCCTTTAAGCACTGACGTGGCTTAAACTGGATTTGACCTGGTGCTTCGGATTCAAGCCAATAGGTGACTCGTTATTTCAGATGTTTGGTTTGTGCTGTTAGAGCTGAAGCAATCTGTGAGGAAAATATAAAAGCCTGTTGTAAAAATACAGTCTGTCTCCAGGAAGGAGAATCCCTGCGCCCTGCCCGGAGGTGGGACGTCTGCATATGGCTCATTCAACTTGTTTTACCTGGGTCCTGTTCTGAAGCAGCCTTGGGAAGTGTCCATCTGTGCACGTGTAGGTGGTGTTGCTGAGTATTTTTACAGTTTTGAATGTGAATGCAGAATGTGCTGAGGACATACAAAGTTCACTATCTGGTCACTGACAGATAGCTGTCCACCCTGGGGGTGGGCCAGCCAGGGGTTTGTCACCAGGCTCCCTTCTGAGGAGGAGAAAAGACTTTGGCCCTTGCGCCCATTCAGAAGGTTAACCTCATCATATGGTTTGTCTCTGAGGTGGGAGATGTGATGTGTAATTTATATTCCTCCT
Organism: Saccopteryx bilineata; assembly: GCF_036850765.1. Lineage (NCBI taxonomy): Eukaryota > Metazoa > Chordata > Mammalia > Chiroptera > Emballonuridae > Saccopteryx > Saccopteryx bilineata. The sequence goes on along the minus strand of NC_089493.1, from coordinate 203,566,147 downwards.
TTGGTCATTGGAGACTGTCCATTTTCTATATGATTTACTAATTTTGGAATGTTTGTCTTTTGAGGATCAAACAAAGACTTGTAAAATGTCATTTTTTAAAATTAACTTCTTAGGTTTTTAAGTAAAGCACACTGGTTTTTCTGTTTGTTTGTTTGTTTGTTTGTTTCTATTTTCTTGTGTCTTGGTTCTTAACTATCCCAGGAGAACTCTTAGGAAAAATTATCAAAATCCTTCCCCAAACAGTATGGCAAAGAAACTGTTCAAGATTTGTAGTTCTATGGCTATGAATCTACTATTACATGCCAGTTTAGACTTATAGCCATTATTACTTTATTATAGAATTTTGATTAACTTATTAAGTGGTGATTGTGTGTCTGATGCTTGTTTTGAGACCTTTTAGCTCGGCAAATAATAGTTTCTATCTATTGAGTATATGCCAGGAGCCCTATTTAAACCTCACAGATACAGTAGAAAGCACATATTACGAATGCAGTGAAAAGCCATTACTCAGAGAGATTAATGAACATGTCCAGGGCAACACAGCTAGTAAGTAAGAGCTGACATCCTACCCACATCAGCCTGACTTGGAAGGTGTCTCTACACAATGCTGTACTGCATCTTTCCCCATAAAAAACCAAGGAGGGCGGAGCTACTATACTACATAGTCCTGAACATACCTTCAGCCTCCCTGCTTGTCTAATGCTGTATTAATATATATATATATAAATAGCTGTTCTTTCAGAGAAGCAGGATAGTGCAATGGTTAAGAGCAAGGATGACTGCCTAGCTCCCACACTTACTAGCATTGAAACTTTGGAAAGTTCTTTAACCTTTTTATGTCTTGCTTTCTTCATCAGTGGATAAGACAGTGCCTGTGATATGATGCTTAAATAAGTTAATATCTATAAAGTGTTAGAAGAGTGGTTCATAATAAGCAGTATATAAGTGTTTGCTATTATTATTATTTTTATTGACTTTTGAGAGAAAAACAGGAAGGGGCAGAGGAGAGAGATGGGAAGCATTAACTTCTAATTGCTTCACTTTAGTTGTTCATTGGTTGCTTCTCATAGATGCCTTGACAAGGAGGGGGGGGAATCAAGCCAAGCCAGTGACCCTTTGCTCAAGCCAGTGATCTTGGCCTCAAGCTAGTGACTTTGAGCTTCAAGCTGGCAAGTCTGCATTCAAACCAGCAACCTTGGGGTTTTGAGTCTGGGACCTCAGTATTCCAGGTTGATGCTTTATCCACTGTGCCACCAATAGTCAGGCAATGCTTGGTACTATTGTGTGTTCTCTTGAAGACTAATAGAAATGAGATCCCCGCTTTCTTGTCTTGTCAAGCAAGATGCCCTGGGTCAGCTTGTGGGAATGCCTCAGATTCGGGCAGGTCTTGACTGCTGGTTTGTGAGTGAGGCCTTCTCAGAAACCTGGTCCCATCTTTACCCTCTAGACTGTGTTTGTTGCTGCCAGGTTCTTCTACACATACTTGGTATGTTCACTCTCTGGCCCAGTTGCCTGTTCTCCCCAAAATGTGTGTGCCTTCAACCTCTACCACGTGGCTATAAACATATCATTGCCCATTCACACAGTGATTTAGTATCCTAGCCTGTTGTCCATATGTTTCAGCAGATGTGACCACAATGGTGTATCATAAATTATGACCTCCTGAAGGCAAGGATTAAGTTTTGAGGACCTAATAGAGCAGTATTTCAAAAAGGCTTTTTATCATGGAAATGATATTATTATGGGAGCATGAGTGGGAAGCAGCAAGTACCTGGTAGAGGTGATGGTGCCTTTCAGGTCCCAGCCCCCATCTTTCTCCACCATAGAACTGCAAGGTGTACAGGCATTCCCAAGCATCTCAGGGCTTTGGGCTCTCGTTTTAGCTCTCCCTCCTTCCATAATTCAGGGAACCTAGGGGTCTTATTACCCATCCCACTTGAGAGCAATGAGATAGATGCTTTACTTCTGATTCCCACGAGGAAGGGGAGTGAGTCTGGCATTCCTGATGCAGACATAGTGATCCCGGGAGAAGACTCCCTGTACGGAGCGATGGCCCAGCCCCTTTGGCATCTCCTTTACTGGCAGTGACCCAGCCCAACTCTGCTCTGACGGCTACAAACCAGTGACACAGATGATGTGCAAATTGCCAAAACCACATGAGGAAACTACCTGTTCGTTTCTGTTTTTTCTTAAATTTATTGAGGTGACATTGGTTTTGTTTTCGTTTTTAATTGTGGTAAAAACACATAACATAAAGTTACCCATCTTAACATTTTAAACTGTACAGTTCAGTGGCAGTAAATACATTCCATCAATACCACCATCCCCAGAACTTTCATCTTGCAAAACTGAAATTCTATACTCATTAAATAGTAACTCTCCATTTCCCCCTTCTCCCCGTTCCCTGGCAACCATCCTTGTATTTTTGGTCTCTATAAATTTGACTACTCTACGAACTTTGTATAAGAAGAATCAGACACTATTTATCCTGTTGTGGCTGGCTTACTTCACTTAGCATGTGTCCAAGGTTCATCCACATTGTAGCACATGTCAGAATTCCTCCCTTTTTAAGGCTGAATAATATCCCATTGTTGGGATACGCCACATCGTTTCTCCACTCATCTGTTGCTTCTACCTTTTGACTATTGTAATCAGTGCTGCTGTGAATATGGTGTACTGCCCTTTGGTTTTTGTTCTGGTGGAACATGAGTAACCAGGCAGTTGATTCTGTTTTGACAGACTGTGAAGGAACCTCTGTTTGCTTGTACAGCTTTGAATCTTTTTTGAAATTTAGAAAGAACAATCACCCAGACTGCTGAGTAATTCAGCTGAGTGTATTTACATGGACCCGGATTTTGCACTAAGTTGGGGCGATCAGGCAGAATTTACTGGAGATAAAATTAGAGGTGAAGAAAGTAAACAATGTTCAAAAGGGTCAGTTTGATCTATAATTTTGATGCTTTGGTAGAGAGAAGGGGGAAAATTTGCTCCACTCTCCCACAGAGTAGAGAATTGATGCAGTTTACCGTGAGAAGTAACCACACGGGGGCCAAACCCAGGTTAGCTATGACTTTGAGGAACTACCAGAGTGCCTTTCAGAGAGAATTCCCTCGGCAGAATTGGCTCTGGACTTGCAGTCTTCCTTCTCCGCCTCCTTTGGGCAAGGGTGAGGTGGTGCACTCTCCTGCCCATCCTGTTGGCACAGCACGCCTTGCCATCTCTGCGTACTTCTGGTCTCTTCCAGAGTTCGCTGGCTGCAATTCTAACACATGTGTAACTTCCCTTTAATTTCTAACTACTGGTCTGGGTTGCTTGTTTAAAACAATATTGTATCTATTTGCTAATTCAGTTAATATTTGTTCTTGACACTGTACAAAGACCAAGTCAAAATGATTTGAAGGAAACCATTTCTCTTTAGAAACTGCCCAGATGTCATGCCCAGCAGCCTTCCCGACTCCCTGTGCTGGCTCTCATCTGGAATTCAGGGAGGGATCAGCCTCTCACACTCACAGCCACGTGTTCATGCCTCTTGTGTGTGCCCAGATAGAACCATGAGAGAACGTGATCAATTTACATGTGCCCTTTATTTTTTCTGTCCGTGCTTTATTTTATTTTTTAAATAAATTTTTATTAATTTTAATGGGGTGACATTAATAAATCAGGGTACATGTGTTCAAAGAAAACATCTCCAGGTTATCTTGTCATTCAGTTATGTTGCATACCCATCACCCAAAATCAAATTGTCCTCTGTCACCTTCTATCTGGTTTTCGTACCCCCTCCCCCCTCCACCCCCACCTCAAACCACCACACTCTTGTCCATGTCTCTTAGTATCGTTATTATGTCCCACCTATGTATGGAATAATGCAGTTCTTGTTTTTTTCTGATTTACTTATTTCACTCCGTATAATGTTATCAAGATTCCACCATTCTGTTGTAAATGATCCGATGTCATCATTTCTTATGGCTGAGAAGTATTCCATAGTGTATATGTACCACATCTTCTTTATCCAGTCATCTATTGAAGGGCTTTTTGGTTGTTTCCATGTCTTGGCCACTGTGAACAATGCTACAATGAACATGGGGCCACATGTGTCTTTACGTACCAGTGTTTTTGATATTTGAGGGTATATACCCAGTAGAGGGATTGCTAGGTAATATGGTAGTTCTATTTTTAGTTTTTTGAGGAACAACCATACTTTCTTCCATAATGGTTGTATTATGGATGAGGGTTCCTTTTTCTACACAGCCTCTTCAACACTTGCTATTACCTATCTTGTTGATAATAGCTAATCTAACAGGTGAGGTGGTATCTCATTGTAGTTTTGATTTGCATTTCTCTAGTAACTAATGAAGATGAGCATTTTTTCATATATCTGTTGGCCATTTGTATTTCTTCCTGGGAGAAGTATCTGTTCATATCCTCTTCCCATTTTTTTATTGGACTGTTTGTTTGTTTGTTGTTGAGTTTTATGAGTTCTTTGTATATTTTGGACATTAGACCCTTATCTGAGCTGTTGTTTGAAAATATAATTTCCAATTTAGTTGGCTGTTTATTTTGTTGTCAGTTTCTCTTGCTGAGCAAAAACTTCTTAGTCTGATGTAGTCCAATTCGTTTATTTTTGCCTTCATTTCTCTTGCCTTTGGAGTCAAATTCATAAAATGCTCTTTATGGCCAAGGTCCATGAGTTTAGTACCTATGTTTTCTTCTATGTACTTTATTGTTTCAGGTCTTATATTTAGATCTTTGATCCATTTTGAATTAATTTTAGTACAAGGGGACAAACTGTAGTCGAGTTTCATTCTTTTGCATGTGGCTTTCCAGTTTTCCTAGCACCATTTATTGAAGAGGCTTTCTTTTCTCCATTGTGTGTTGTTGGCCCCTTTATCAAAAATTATTTGACTATATATATGTGGTTTTATTTCTGGACTTTCTATTCTGTTCCATTTGTCTGAGTGTCTATTTTTCTGCCAATACCATGCTGTTTTGATTGTCGTGGCTCTATAATATAATTTGAAGTCAGGTATTGTAATGCCCCCAGATTCATTCTTTTTCCTTAGGATTGCTTTGGCTATTTGGGGTTTTTTATAGTTCCATATAAATCTGATGATTTTTGTTCCATTTCTTTAAAAAATGATATTGGAATTTTGATGGGAATTGCATTAAATTTGTATATTGCTTTGGGTAATATGGTCATTTGATTATATTTATTCTTCCTATCCAAGAACAAGAATATTTTTTCATTTCATTGTATCTTTTTCGATTTCCCTTAACAATGCTTTGTAGTTTTTGTTATATAGGTCCTTTACATTCTTTGTTATGTTTATTCCTAGGTATTTTACTTTTTTTGTTGCAACTGTGAAGGGGATTATTTTTTTGAGTTCATTTTCTAACATTTCATTTTTGGCATATAGAAAGGCTATGGACTTTTGTATATTAATTTTGTATCCTGCAACCTTACTGTATTGGCTTATTGTTTCTAGTAATCTTTTTGTGGAGTCTTTGGAGTTTTTGATGTATAGGATTATATCATCCGCAAAAAGTGAAACCTTTATTTCTTCTTTTCCGATACGGATGCCTATTATTTCTTTATCTTGTCTGATTGCTCTGGCTAGAACTTCTAGCACCATTTTAAATAAGAGTGGAGAGAGTGGACAACCCTGTCTTGTTTCTGATTTAAGCAGGAAAGTCCTCAGTTTTATACCATTTAATATGATGTTAGCTGAAAGTTTATCTTAAATGTCCTTTATTATGTTAAGATATTTTCCTTCTATACCCATGTTGTTGTGTGTTTTAAACATAAAATTGTGTTGTATTTTATCAAATGCCTTTTCTGCATCTATTGATAGGATCATGTGGTTTTAGTTCTTTGTTTTGTTGATATGGTGTATTATGTTAACAGTTTTACGTATGTTGAACCATCCTTGAGATTCTGGGATGAATCCCACTTGATCATGATGTATTATTTTTTTAATATGTTGTTGTATTCGATTTGCTAGTACTTTGTTTAGTATTTTAGCATCTGTATTCATTAGAGATATTGGTCTGTAGTTTTCTTTTTATGTGCTGTCCTTGCCAGGTTTCGGTATGAGGGTTATGTTGGCCTCATTAAATGTGTTTGGAAGTATTGCTTCTTCTTCAATTTTTTGGAAGACTTTGAGTAAAATAGGAACCAAGTCTTCTTTGAATGTTTGATAGAATTTACTAGTATAGCTGTCTGGGCTTGGATTTTTATTTTTGGGGAGGTTTTTAATAGTTTTTTTCTATTTCCTCCCTGCTATGGGTCTGTTTAGGCTTTCTGCTTCTTCATGACTCGGTCTAGGAAGGTTGTATTCTAGGAATTTATCCATTTCTTCTAGATTGTTGAATTTGGTGGCATATAAGTTTTTCATCATATTCTACAACAATTTTTTGTATATCTTTCATATCTGTGGTGATTTCTCCTCTTTCATTTTGGATTTTGTTTATATGAATCCTTTCTCTTTTTTCCTTGGTGAGTTTTGCCAAGGATTTGTCAATTTTGTTGATCTTTTCAAAGAACCAGCTCCTTGTTCTATTAATTTTTTTCTATATTTTTTCTGTCCTCTATTTCATTTATTTCTGCTCTGATTTTTATTATCGCTTTTCTTCGGCTGGTTTTGGGATGTCTTTGTTCTTCTTTTTCTAGTTCCTTAAGGTGTGAAGTTAAGTGGTTTACTTGGGCTTTCTCTTGTTTGTTCATATAGGACTGAAGTGATATGAACTCTTCTCTTATTACTGTTTTTTTTTTCATCCCAGAGAATCTGATATGTCGTATTGTCATTTTCATTTGTCTGTATATATCTTTTGATCTCTGCGCTTGTTTCTTCTTTGACCCACTCATTTTTTAAAAGTATGTTGTTTAGCCTGACCTGTGGTGGCGCAGTGGATAAAGCGTCGACCTGGAAATGCTGAGGTCGCCGGTTCGAAACCCTGGGCTTGCCTGGTCAAGGCACATATGGGAGTTGATGCTTCCAGCTTCTCCCCCCCTTCTCTCTCTCTGTCTCTCCCTCTCCTCTCTAAAATGAATAAATAAATAATAAAAAAATTTTAAAAATCACTTAAAAGAATCAACCAATAAATGCATAAATAAATGGAACAACAAAAGTATGTTGTTTAGTTTCCACATTTTTGTGAGTTTTTTTTATCTCTTGCAGTTGAATTCTAGTTTCAAGGCTTTATGATCAGAAAATATGCTTGGTACAATATCAATTTTTCTGAATTCGCTGATGTTATTTTTGTGGCCCAACATATGGTCAATTATTGAGAATGTTCCATGTACACTAGAGAAAGATGTATATTCTGTTACTTTGAGATGAAATGTCCTGTAGATGTCTATCATATCCAATTGCTCTAGTGTTTCATTTAAGGCCAATATTTCTTTATTGATTTTCTGTTTGGATGAACGATCTAGAGCCGTCAGTGCCGTATTGAGGTCTCCAAGTATGATTGTATTTTTGTCAGTTTTTGTTCTTAGGTCAGTCAGTAGCTGTCTTATATATTTTGGTGGTCCTTGGTTTGGTGCATATATATTAAAAAGTGTTATTTCTTCTTGATTCAGTGTCCCCTTAATCATTATGAAATGACCATTTTTGTCTCTGATTACTTTTGTTATCTTGTAGTCAGCATTGTTAGATATGATTATTGCTACACTTGCTTTTTTTTTGGATGTTATGTGCTTGAAGTATTGTTTTCCAGCCTTTCACTTTGAATTTGTTTTTATCTTTGTTGCTCAGATGTGTTTCTTGTAGGCAGCATACAGTTGGATTATCTTTTTAATCCATTCTGCTACTCTGTGTCTTTTTATTTATTTTATTTATTTATTTTTTTCAGAGGTGGCTTTTTTTTTTGGGGGGGGGGGTATTTTTCTGAAGCTGGAAACGGGGAGAGACAGACAGACTCCCGCATGCGCCCAACCAGGATCTACCCGGCACGCCCACCAGGGGGCGACACTCTGCCCACCAGGGGGCGATGCTCTGCCCCTCTGGGGCATCGCTCTGTTGCGACCAGAGCCACCCTAGTGCCTGGGGCAGAGGCCAAGGAGCCATCCCCAGTGCCCGGGCCATCCTCGCTCCAATGGAGCCTCCCTGCGGGAGGGGAAGAGAGAGACAGAGAGGAAGGAGAGGAGGAGGGGTGGAGAAGCAGATGGGCGCTTCTCCTGTGTCCTGGCCGGGAATCGGACCCGGGACCCCTTGCATGCCAGGCTGATGCTCTACCACTGAGCCAACCATCCAGGGCCTTCTGTGTCTTTTTATTGGTGAGTTTAATTCGTTTACATTTAGTGTAATTATTGACATTTGATGGTTCTCTATTGCCATTTTATAAATTGCGTTCTGTTAGTTTTGTATCTTGTTTGATTCTTCTCTTTTGTTTTTCTATCATTTGTTTTTATTTGGTTGTAATCCATACTTCTTTCCTCTGATACTACCTTTTTAAAGTCATGTGCTTCTGTGGTGGTTTTTTTCAGGGGTAGTTACCATTAAGTAATGAAAAGGGTACCTACCATGTTCATTGTAGTACACTATCTTATGAGTGCTTCTGCACTGCATTGTCCTTTACTACTGTTAATCTTCGTCCTCTCCCCCTTTTATTTTGTTTTTGTTGTCACAGTTTAAATTTGCTTTTATTGTGTTCTTGGTGGAGCTTTTATTTGTGGTTTTGTTTTGTTTTGTTCTTTGTATCTGGTTGGAAAACCCCCTTTAGTATTTCCTGACGTGGGGGTTTTCTAATGTAAATTGCCTCATCTTTTCTGTATCTGTGAATGGTTTTATTTCTCCTTTGTATTTGAAGAATAGCTTTGATGGGTATAGTATTCTTGGCTGGAAGTTCCTCTTTTTCAGAACTTTAAATATTGGGATCCACTCTCTTCTAGCTTATAGAGTTTCTGCTAAGAAATCCAATGATAATGTAATAGGCCTTCCTTTATATGTTGTGTTCTTCTTTTCCCTGGCTGCCTTGAGAATTTTTTCTTTGCCATTGGTTTGTGCCAATTTTATTATGATGTGCCTTGGAGTAGGTTTGTTGGGTTTAAGAAAACTCGGTGTTCTGTTTGCTTCTTGAATTTGAGGCTTTAGTTCTTTCCACAGGCTTGAGAAATTCTCGTCTATTATTTGTTTGAATATGTTCTCCATTCTATTTTCTCTCTCTTCTCCTTCTGATATACCTATTATTCTTATGTTACTCTTTTGATGGAATCAGACAATTCCTGTAGGACTTTCTTATTTTTTTAAATTTTTGAGTCTCTCTCTTCTTCTCTCTGTTGTGCCTCCAGTTGCCTATCTTCTATGTCACTAATTCTCTCTTCTATCTGGCCTGTTCTATTAGCTAAGCTTGTTACCTTGTTTTTCAGTTCATGAATTGAGTTTTTCATCTCTGTTTGATTTGTTTTCATAGTTTCAAGTTCCTTGGTTATACATTCTCTGTCCGTGCTTTAAATGTTGCTTCACTAACAAAATTGCTTTTTGTTTATTTAAGTCCTCACAGCGCAAGTTTCTCACCGACTTCTATTTCCCTCACTAACCTTCCACAGTGCTTGATTTTAACAATGCTAACTTTCCCAAAAGAATGCCTTGTTTAATAGCTGTCAAAAAGACAGAGCTCCATACATGTCGAAGGTGGAGATGGTGTTGTAAGTATTCCAGGGCGAAGATGATTGCTGATATTTTCTTTGCAGTGGTCTCAGGCTTTACCCTGGGCTTCACGTGTCATCCTGTGACTCCATCTCAGCTATCCAGCCTTGCCTTTCCCAGATGATTTCATTCCTTTGAAGAGCAGTGGCAAATTATGATTTGTCTCTTCTTTTAGACCTTTAACAGATAGTTTGTTCCCATATATAAACATTTTAGTAAGCCTTTTGTGTAGTGACTCAATTCGATGAGGAAAATGTCCTAATAAAGATAAAGAAACTATTAACTGTTTCAAAAGCTGCAGAAAGAAAAATGTTAGTGCTCCGTAGGTCAACTACCTCTCCCTGTTCTTTGCATTTCATTTGTTGTTTGGTTATGGGAACAGACGGATTGGTTTTAGGGGTTGTATCCTCATCTTAAGTCTCTTCTGTAAACTTGTACACATGTATATAGCAAGTCAGGGGTGTTTTTACTTTGTAGTGTATCTGTTGATATGGACAGGGACTATGTATGAGGTGATTTTATATAAAATAGTAAATGAAATTTTCTCTTTTGCCACAAACTAGTGCATTAAATGTGTCACTAGGTTAGCATCAGGAAAAACTTGGTTGTTTACTAGTCAACAGAAATATCACACATCCCCAGGTGTAAAGGGGTAAAAGAACACTAAATAGAATCAGAAACCTTGAGAGAATCACAAACTTCTTAGCTATAATATGATCCTGTGGTTATGTAAAGCATAATCTGTGTCACCATTTGCATAACATTCTTCTGGGAGTATTACAACCTGTGCTCTACATAATTTTGGTAAGACTAACTGTTCCAGCATGGATGTAACCATTTTGTCTAATGAAGTAGAAACTTATTCCATGTTAAATACTCTTTGTAATAAAAGTATATTGATCTTTATTAAATCCAAGAGTAAACCTCATAGATGTTTTAAAAACAACTGTCCAGCAATTTTTCACTTAAATTTTAAGAGGCAGTTGTATGCCTCAGCAATTCACGACCTTTCCAGGAGAGAAGACCCAATTGAATACTGGGTTTCTATTTTTTGATAGAAGTTTCTGTTCTTTGATAGAAACTTTACTTGTAATGTTCATTAGTTATAAAAATGTATGAAGTGAGAAGGAAAAATGAATAATAAACAGTAAAAATAAGTCAAGAGGCAAGGTCAGTTGACTTTGAGGCTCTAGGTATATTACAAAGAATTTGGATTCTCTTTTATTTCTATAATGAATGAGTTAATGCCTTTATCTAAGTTTGTATATGCTCTCTTGCCAAGTACTTGTCAAAAGAAAATATAATCTGAGGTAACCTTTCATTACAATATAGCTTTAAAGTAACTGCACCCCCACCTACCCCCTTTTTTTTTTTTTTGCTATTACTGACTAGGTCTTCCTGGACTACATCACCCTTCCAAAAAGTGAATTGCAATGAGGCACTGGCTATGGTACAGCCATGTGTGTAAAAGTGGGTGCATTTGTATAATGATTTGAGAGCATTTCATAGCAGACACAAGTCAGGTTTCATAATGATAGAAATGTTTTAGTTTGATGTCTTCCTAATCACATAGACTTATAAAATGTTCTCTGTAATGTGTGGTCTTGCAAACTACACAGCTCATATTCCACAGAAACACCCTGCAAGGGCAGGTTAATTCTGGGCCCCCTCAACTTGCTCATGGGGGTGCAGGTTCAGGAAGTGTGAGGAAGATAAGTCGAGTAGGTGGAAACTTGAGCTGAGTTTTGACTAAGTCCCAATCTTAAACTGTTTTTTGTTTGTTTGATTGTTTTTTACAATAAACTTTCAGCCACACTGTGTATGGCTAGATGACTTCTAATTTTTTTAGGGAAACCTTTATTTTTCTGCAGCTTCCTATCTAAATGGAAATAATGCAATGGAAAGCATAGTCTGGACCATGCAGGCCTGACTTTGAATTCTGGTCGCCACCTAATGGCCACTTGACCTTTCTGAACTTCATATAGAGCTTGACCTTGCATTGGCGCAGTGGATGAAGCATTGACCTGGAATGCTGAGGTCACCAGTTCGAAACCCTGGACTTGCCTGGTCAAGGCACATATGGGAGTTGATGCTTCCTGCTCCTCTCTCTCTCTTTTTCTCTCTCTCTCCTCTCCTCTCTAAAGTGAATAAATAAATATCTAAAAAAATAATTTTAAAAAAAGCTGAACTTCACATAAAAAGGGAAAATAAATTCTGCACATGGTAACTGACATCATTAAATGAGATAGGATATATATATAAAAACAACTATTAGTCCCTCCTCTTTCTTGAGCACATTAAAGTCGAACGCCTTGGAAAAGGTGATTTATTTTAAAAAGGTCCCTAATGAAATAAAGTTCAGTTAATTACAGGATAATGAGAGTGACTAATATAATGCACCATTTATTTTTCCTGACACTATTCTGGGTGCTTTCTCACAATAATTCCGAGTTAGGTACTGTTATTTCATCCCCACTTTACAGATGAAAAAATTGAGGCCAGAGCAGTTAAATAGCTGGAGTTAGCCCTGCCAGTCTGGCTCCAGAGCTTTTCACTCTCAGGATGGAGCTTTTGAAGAGGCAATGGAGATGACAGTAATAATAATACCTAGAGTTCTGCAGTGCTTCATCCTTTGAGGAGGACTTCTGTGTTCCTTGTTACTTCTCTTCCTCATAAGGAAAAAAAATAGGAGATGCTAGAAATTTGATGCGAAAACTGAGGTTCCCAGAGAGGGAGGTGATGTGCCCAGGGTCGCAGAGTCGGTGTGTGGCTGAATTGGTGCGAGAACATTTTCCCTTGATTCTTGTGTTTATAGGATAAGAAGTAGAACAGAACAGAAATCCTTTTAAGATATGGATACCGTCAGATTTTTAAAATATGGGGTAGACACAGGTTAATTGTGTTCAAGATTGCGTGTTGTGCACTGGTCACCCGTAATTAGGAAGGGCGGGGGCAGCACAAGAGCCGCCCAGCCTCTGAGCGGCCCAAGGAGAAGAGTTGGAGGAGCACTGACACATCTACTTTCCGGCTCACTTGGAGCCCAGGTCCAACGCCATGCCTCCTTCAGAGATTCAGAAACCACCAGAGATCATCACCTTGCCATGAGCCCAGATGGCCTCCTGCCACGGCCACCAGGCCTTTTTCTGAAGGGATCACAGCCGGAAGGGAGATGATAAGCATTCACCCGGCCAATGGAGGAAGGATGACACACAGGCTCTGGGCCTCCGCCTTCCAGGACTAGTCAGCTCTCTCTGCAAATTGAAGACTTGGCACAATTTTAAAGAGAGCAAGAGAGACAAGAAACCAAATAAGGTTGGCCCCAAAGCCCCTTGGAATTATGTGGTGTTTTGCCCTGTAGCTAGGGATCCAGTTACAGATCCCTGTGATTATGACTTTTACAAACAGTTGTCAGAGAAATTCATAAGATGTCCAAAGGCTGCGGGAGAGCCGGTGTGTAATTAAATTTCAGGCACAGTTACTCATAACGGCTTGCATGTGGACATGCAGGATTTAGGATTCAGGCCTGAGCCCCTGTGTTCAGGAGGTGGGGAATGCAGAGACAAAAGCAGATTGCAGATGTCAGCATTTTCTGGTGGTCTTTTCCTGTTGTATCCTTTATTCTTGGCCCACAAGCCCTTAAAAGTGGTGAAATTCTTTCATAATAGCCTGAGGTGTCTAACATTGCCATCATCTGCTACAGTTAGTAAGAAGGTACCAGTCGGCTTCTTCAGCCAAAAGCATCAACCACAGCAGCAGAAAGATGGTGGGAAACATGGTCTCTATGGCCAGCCCTCATTGGCTGTGCAGCAGGCATTTTAATATTGTTAACAAAATTAAAAGTATTCAGGACTGCCTTGCTTCATATCTGTTTTTCACAATTTCTATGGCAAGGTCTTTAATGACTGTAAGCAATACCATTATTTTACTACTAATTATGAAGGACAAGATGAAAGGATAGGAGTAATTATAATAATCTAATCTTTTTGAGGTAACAGTTGCAAGGTTTCCCCTTACCTCCAATAAAGAACCAAGCTTACTGAGTTTAAAAATCTAGCAAGCAGCCCTGACCGGTTGGCTCAGCGGTAGAGCGTCGGCCTAGCGTGCGGAGGACCCGGGTTCGATTCCCGGCCAGGGCACACAGGAGAAGCGCCCATTTGCTTCTCCACCCCTCCGCCGCGCTTTCCTCTCCGTCTCTCTCTTCCCCTCCCGCAGCCGAGGCTCCATTGGAGCAAAGATGGCCTGGGCGCTGGGGATGGCTCCTTGGCCTCTGCCTCAGGCGCTAGAGTGGCTCTGGTCGCAACATGGCGACGCCCAGGATGGGCAGAGCATCGCCCCCTGGTGGGCGTGCCGGGTGGATCCCCATCCGGCGCATGCGGGAGTCTGTCTGACTGTCTCTCCCTGTTTCCAGCTTCAGAAAAATGAGTAAAAAAAAAAAAAAAGAAAGAAAAAATCTAGCAAGCATTCATTAGGCACCAGAAACAACTAAAAACAACCTTTACCATAGAATCTTCTAATTCTTGTGATGGTGAAATGCCCTTTTCTAGAGCCTTTCAATTTGTAATTGCTAGAAAACACAGCTTATTCTATATTGATAAGCAGAGGGCCCAAAATTCAGTAATGGGACAGAATTGAAAGGTAGGCTTCTATTTTTCTGTAAGCTATGGAAGTTTTTGCTGCTGTTTTCACGTGCATGCCTCCTCTATGGGGGCGGCAGCGGGGGCGGGGACCAGCCGCCTGGGATCATCGTAGGCACTTAAATATGCCAAGTGGGAGTCCTCTTCACACACTCAGCTGTCGGAGCATGTTGTGGTTTTGTGATAACTGGGACAAAGGGTAGAGGGGGGAGCGGGGGATGAGGGACCTGTGGCAACCAGCTGTGTGATGGCGTGGTGTGCTGGGCTTTCGTTCTGGCATTTGTGACATGAGGACACTACTGTTCTGTATGCCACACAGTGCTTCTGGAAAGCCAGACAGGATGACAGTCTAACACGAAAGAGACGTGAACATCAAACGGGATAAGGTGAAACAACAGTCACTGTCTGTGTACTGCTTTATTCTTATAAAATCATCCCACCTAGTCCTCGCAGCAGCTTGTCAGGTTGCATGATGATGATCCCGCTCAGAGATGAGGAAAAAAGCTCTTAGAGATTTGAGTAGCTGGCTCCAGGGAAGGGGAATAGAAAGGACAGTGATCTCCTCAGGTCGGTCGTCCCCAAACCACAATGGTGAAGCTGGCACTTACGCCTAAGAATTTGTACTCAGAGTTGGTGCGGTTCCTCCTCCTCAAGTCCCTTAGGGCAGGGGTCCCCAAACTACGGCCGAGGGGTGGCATGCAGCCCCCTGAGGCCACTTATCTGCCCCCCGCCACACTTCCTGAAGGGGCACCTCTTTCATTGGTGGTCAGTGAGTCCTGGAGTACTGTATGTGGCGGTGCCGCAAAGCGCAGCATTGCTCATGTACAGTACTACTTCCGGTGACGTGGGACGTATGCCTCATGGCTCCGGAAGCGCGTCATATCACTTGTTACGGCTAGCAGTGACAAATATGGAACCAGACATTGACCATTTCATTAGCCAAAAGCAGGCCTATAGTTCTCGTTGAAATACTGGTCAGTTTGTTGATTTAAATTTACTTGTTCTTTATTTTAAATATTGTATTTGTTCCCGTTTTGGTTTTTTACTTTAAAATAAGATATGTGCAGTGTGCATAGGGATTTGTTCATAGTTTTTTTTATAGTCTGGCCCTCCAACGGTCTGAGGGAACTGGCCCCCTGTGTAAAAGGTTTGGGGACACCTGCTTTAGAGACTAAAGCGCTGTGTAAAAATGGCTTCTTATTCACTCCACTTTAAGTTCTGAGATTCCATGGCCTTCAGCTCCCTGGAAGGGAGGGAGTATGCCATGGGTCTGTGCTACTTGTTAACTGACCCTGGGCAGGGCACATTCTCCATCCTACCGCTGCCCAAGGCCCCCATCTGTAAAACAGGTAGTAGCCTGTCTCATAAAATTGTGAGTGTCTCATGAAGTTAAATGTTATTAAGTATTTAGCACAGTGCTTGGCACCTTGCAAGGGCTCAGTCAATTCAAGATGATGATAATGAGAAGGAGGAGGATTATTGTTCATTGAGGTTTTTAGTTTTGGAAAGTTCTGTCTCCCTGGGCCCCTGCGTGGCTGGGATGTTTCCAGGCTGAAAATCCACTCTCGACCCTTCTATGCTACACACACCCACAGTAGCTTCCCTGGGGGCTGGTTCCCAGGGACAACAGCTTTTCAACCTGTCTCATCATCTGTTTCCTATGCATTCAACATACTCAAGTTCAAACTTTCAGATTTTTCTACCTCGTCACGCAAGGGAGACAGCCGGGCCTACGGCTCATGCCGACCTCCTTGCCTTCCTCAGGCCAGGGGCACTCATAGTCTGTATAGGGCTAATCTTTTAATTCATCATTCAAAGATTTATAGAGCATTGTTATCCCAAGCAGAACCAAATGTTTTATGTCCCTCTGCACTACTTAACCAGGGGAGTGGGCAAGTGTCATCTCATCTCCTTTCTTAAAAGCAGGTAGAGATAGGCCCACAAAAGGACCCCAAAACTGAAGTCACTATGCTTTCGTCCTTTTCATTGTTAATGAGAGGTGCTTTCCAGCAAATGCTGTGTATTGTTCACAACCTCACCGTTCTTGAGAGGTTTTTCATCTTGGTTGTCTTTTCTTCCTCATGTATTTATGGGAAATAATATAGTGTTAATTTTCAGGTTAACCTAAATTTTATAAGAATCCTAAGCTGCTCACCTTCCCTCTCTCCCTAAGATCTTGTGCTCAGGATCCATCTCCCTTTATAGTGTCTCCTCAACTGCGTGCCAGGCCAGATAGTTTCATGGAAACTGAGATTTCAGAACCTCTTTTTAGCATCTGGAAGAAGAAGCATAGTTAAAGCTAGCACTTTTGCCTGACCAGGCGGTAGCGCAGTGGATAGAGCATCAGACTGGGATGCGGAAGACCGAGGTTCAAAACCTTGAGGTCACCAGCTTAAGCACGGGCTCATCCAGCTTGAGCATGGGGTCTCTGGCTTGAGCATGGGGTCGCTGGCTTGAGCATGGGGTCGCTGGCTTGAGCATGGGGTTGCTGGCTTGAGCATGGATCGTAGACATGATCCCATGGTCGCTGGCTTGAGCTCAAAGTTTGCTGGCTTGAAGCCCAAGGTCACTGGCTTGAGCAAGGGGTCACTTGCTCTGCTACAGCCACCTGATCAAGGCACATATGAGAAAGCAATCAATGAACAACTAAGGAGACTAGGGAGTCTCAACAAAGAGTTGATGCTTCTCATTTCTCTCCCTTCCTGTGTCTGTCCCTATCTGTCTCTTTCTCTGACAATCTGTCTAAAAAAAAAAAAAGCTATCACTTCTTTAAAATCAAAATAAGCCATTGATTCTAAACTTCATAAAAATTTGCATGGAGTAGGTATAAAATAGGTTCCCATATTTTATCTCTAGTGCTCCTGTTTATGCAAAGTGGCCCCCAGTTATCAGAAGTAGCCAATCTGAGTGAAGATAAACAAAAGGTTGAAACCTTTATTTAGTTACTTATTTGCCTTTTTCTTGTAACTGTGTTACTGCTAACATAATAAATAATAATTCCTCTACCATCACCATCCTCAAACGTCTTCCTTCTGAGTCCTGTCCCTGAGGAAGCCCCAGAGATTTGCCTGGTCTTTTCCTTCCCTGAAAGATCCCTGTCAAAACTCTTGATTCGCTATAACCAGCTGGACTACAAATGGAAAATATTCACATTAAATGAGATTCCAAAGAGCAGTTTTTTCAGTTTTACAGATCAATCAATGTACTCAGTTAACAAGTGCAAATTATACCCTATGGTGGGCATTTCTATAGATGCATCTTTCTACTTGGCTTCGTCTTGAAATCTGAGAATATTCCAGCCATAGCTCCAATTGGTTTCGCTGGTGCGGGGAAAGGCCCAGCAAAGTCACTGAACTGGCGGCACTTCCTACACCATATGAGGGCCTTTGTGCTTTGCCTGAAGGCAGTTTTCATCTCTTTCTTTTGAAGAATCAGATTCAAAAAGGTGGAGGAAATAAACTACACTTCTGTACCGAGGTTTGAGTTAATTCTCACTATTATACTGAGTGGACCTTCTTTGAGGGGGCTGTTCACAACACAGCTGTTTGTGAATAGGCACTCGCCTTGCTACAGGGTCATACCTTCTAGAGAGCAGAGCACTGGACTTGGGGGCTCTAAGCCCCACAGTGTTCATGTAGGTTGTTGATGGATCACGTGGTAGTTTTGCCTTGATACAAGCCAGGTAGTATGCTGTTGGGAACTTAGAGTTTGAGATGGAATAGATTAAAACAGTCTCAGAAACCCTGTACCTAAATGATTCCAGGAAGACATTTCCCAGAGAACACTGGCAGTAAAGTGAAGCCATTCACATCACCCCTTGATCTTAGAGGAAAGCACCTGTTCCCAGGCAGAGAGAAAAGCCCTAAAATACAAATCACCCATCTCTGTGCATGTGTAATAATCCAAGCTCCCAAACAGGGATAAATGGGACCCCTTGAAATGGAATTGCCCATACCGCCATACCAGGAACCTTCCTTCTTGCAAAGAAAGGAAATTATCAACTCAACCCTGATTGTAGGCACCCAGTTTTAAAACTTCCCAAATGCCCCCTGCCAGAGAGAGCCTGGATTCAACCCCATTTGGATTCTTTATTTGGCAAAAAAATGGTCTCACTTCTCCTCTCAGCTCTTTAAGTCATAGTTGTTGTTCTTTTTTTTCCTACTCTCTCTTTGCTTTTGAAAAAAATTCATATCCCTTTGTTTTTACCTGTGATTGACATCTTGTTTTCGTCACAAAGATAATGTGCCTGTATTTCCTGTCTTTACATTGATCCTCCCAAAAAGGTGAAGTGCAAAGGACCATGCCAGAGAAGGGAGCATAATTAATATCTTTGTGCTGCTGTCCAAGTTCTTGAGAGACTGTTAAAACAGGATTGTCTTGGTGTTTGCCAGTTGAGGTCGAGCCAACATCTGTACTTGTCTTTCTTTCCTGGAGGGCATGACAAGAAAAGAGAAAGAAAAGAGTTCAAGGAATTAAAACAGAGTTTTCATTAAGATAACATTTGGGGTCAGGTAAACATCTCTTTCAAATTTCATTGAAAAGTTCCAGAAGGCCAAGGGCAAAATCTCCAGAAGATTTGTTTCAAGAAGCATAAAAGTTTACCTTTTAAAAAAATGTAGGAAACCCAAGTATGATATTGCTTAGCAGACCCTTAGAAAAACAGAAAAGGAAAAGAATACCAAAAACCAAAATTTCTTTTCCTTATTTGGAAAGTGTGCAAGGCCTGGAAAAGATGATCTCCAGTGACTAGGAAGTAGTTCTGCATTGCACACGAGCTACTTTCCTTCCAGGAGCTGTAGAGTTATTTCTTAAACTGGTGAGCTTGGGATGCGAATGGTTATGGTGTGTGCAGACTCCCCTGGGCGGAGAGAGCGGCCGCACCATCTGTGGGAAGCCAGGCACATTTCTGGTGGCTCTCGTTTAGCCGCTCACCTTGTTCTTGGTTGTTCACTTTTGTGTTGTTTCAGTTACCACTTTGAGGTTTCAAATGACATCCTTTAAAAGAGCTAATCTCCTGTTTAACTTTTTTATAATGTTGAAAGAAGCAGTCTCCTTTGACTCTGAAGGGAATTAAACCACAAGTCAGGCTACCAGTGGCAACTGTGGAGTTTCTGTCCTGGAGATCTTCAAAAGTAGAGCATAAAAATTAGGTCACTTTAAGTTGGCTTGGAGGCTAACCAGGATGGCCTCTCATGGCATTCCAAGTTTATAAAACAACTCATATTAATATTCATGTATCCTTACAGTGTAAGGAAAATCAGTACTCTGTGTCCTTATCTTTTAGTGCTTTTGACTTCTTAAAAATGTTTTGAGTACTCCATGCCTAGAAATGGCTTTCTAATTTCAGTTGTATGCTAATGTTGCTATGGAAAGTTAGGAGTGGGTGGGTGGGAAAGGAAGTAAGAGGGCAACATTGTGGGTTTAGAAGATGAAATGTGATCTTTTCAGAGGACGGCATTGAGAGGACACTTGGCTGAGACAGAGCTGACTTGATTGAGCCCAAAGAATGTGTCCTTAACTGAGGATACTTCCTGTAAAGAACTATTGCAGTCACTGGATGATCAAGTTTGCTGACTTTAAATGTTCTATAAAATGCAAAGAGGTTGTTTGATTCAATGTCATTAGAAGCTTAACTTTAAAAAGTTAAGAAGATTAGCCCTGACCGGTTGGCTCAGTGGTAGAGCATCAGCCTGGCGTGCAGGAGTCCCGGGTTCGATTCCCGGCAGGGGCACACAGGAGAAGCTCCCATCTGCTTCTCCACCCCTCCCCCTCTCCTTCCTCTCTGTCTCTCTCTAACCCCTCCCGCAGCCGAGGCTCCATTGGAGCAAAGTTGGCCCGGGCGTTGAGGATGGCTCCATGGCCTCTGCCTCAGGCGCTAGAATGGCTCTGGTTGTAGCAGAGCAACGCCCCAGATGGGCAGAGCATTGCCCCCTGGTGGGCATGCCGGGTGGATCCCGGTCGGGCGTTTGCGGGAGTCTGTCTGACTGTCTCTCCCCGTTTCCAACTTCAGAAAAATACAAACAAAAAAAAAAAGTTAAGAAGATTGTCTGAAGTAAGAAGATTTTTAGATCATTTGGCTCCAGTATGAGTCTAGAATGACAAAAATTAACAAGTCAAAGAAAAGGTTCCTTGTGGAATGTCAAACCACAGTGAACATAGTCCTTGGTGACTTGTTCAATTCCCTAGAGCTGTCTACTTCTGCAAATTGCATCCAGCTCTAGCCTACCACATTGTGACAAACCAGTTTCCCTCCCTTGCACTGACCTTAAAGAGACACAGTGCAGTGGCTTGTGAGCAATGTAGGAGTCATTTTTTTTTTTTTTTTTTAAGAATGGGAGAAATTGAAAGGTGTTCAGTAGACAAGGGAGCAAAAAGCAAAATTGACAGCCTTGCATTTTTGTTTGTTTGTTTGTTTACACAGGTAATTTATGAAAACTCTTCTTTCTGCCTTTTTTTTTTTTTTTAAGTAAAGATTTATCTGAGGAATTTAAATGAGGAGGTTAATGTCCTTGAACGCAGTTTCTTGAAACTGCTCAGTCAATGAACTGCAGATCTAAGACTTTCCCAGGGACCTAGAAACCAAAATATACTATCTTCCCTTGGTGTATCTTCTTGCAGTCTTGTTTGTTTGTTTGTTTTGTTTCCCTGGGCAGGCAGAAGTAAAGGAAAGAACTCTCAAGCATATAACATTGGGTTTTAGTGCTGTTTTCTTTCCTTGCTCCATTTATGAAAGGACACAGCCATTAAAATAAGACCCTGTGTTGTTAGTTCTTTCTCTTTTTAACTTTCCTTTTATTTGAGGTTAGTTCTGCCATGTGGTGGTTTTCAAGATGTGTATTTACTGTGAAACCCTTTCTTTCAAATGAAATCTGTGTTTAACCACAATATATAAGACAGAGAAACATGAAACACATAAACTGTAGCTGTTGTGAAGGTTGCCGTGGCCTCACAGTTCTTGGGTCCCTGAGTTCCTGAGGCGCATCTAGCTGGTGGTGGGGCTGCAGGACTCTGGCGTCTAATCCCCTGGCATGAACATAGGATTAGGTTGGGTGCCTGGCTTTGCCACCAAGACCTTTTTTTTTTTGCCATTTCACCATTTCACTACTCTGGTCTCCAGTTCCCTCTTGGAGAAAATAATTGTTTTGCATTAGATTGTCTCTGAGGCCCTTCCTGCTGTAATAGTTCTGAGTTATTTATTCTCAGGGGCAGTAGGGCAGTAGATCTTTGGTGACTGAGGAAACTGTGAAAGGAAGAGCCGTCCTGTTCTAGCACGCATGGTCTTCAGTTCATGCAAAGAAAAGCTCAGGAACCAAAACTGATGCATCAGCAGAATTGTCTCTGAGGAAAATGTTTTCCAGAGATTTCAGTGAGGCTTCTGTAACCCTATGATACAGAAGGATCTTATGAAGAAAAGGATTTAAATGAGTTGTGAATGTTATTATCAATTGTAGTCCGATTTACTGGTAAGTGGTTAGCTATTAATAAATGAAAGTTTTCTCTCACTAGAGAAAATTATGTCCTATCCCTTTTCCTCTCTCTGTGTGTGCGTTTGGAAATGCATCTGATGCATACATAGTTCAAGAATCTGAAGTCAACACATTTGGTTAAAGAATGGGAGTGGTGAGGCCAAGGTCAGGATTCAGTTAGTCTGTGGGTCAGTTAGCTAGGTGAGGCTCTGTGGCCAGACTGTACTTTAGCTCTGACCAACTGTCTCTCACATGTGTGCTGTGGGTCACAGGGAAGTTAGTGTAGAAGGATATTCAAACTCAGCTCGTCCTCCTGGGTCTAGCAGGATCTTTGTCTTGGTGTGGAGAGCTGGGCTTCTCTTTGTGGACGGAAGGTACCCTGCCTCCACCTTTATAAGGAAACCTGAACTACTCCTGGGGAGCCAGAGTCTGTGTCTGCTGCTGTGGCTCTCCCAGACTGCAGACAAAACTTCCAATGCCGAGTTAGAACAGAGATTATTGAAATAATATCCCATAGTTCTGATGTGAATATACCCTCCTCTTTATTGGGACTTAAGAGAAGGGTTGGCATTAGAAATCTGCTTCTGTTTTAATTTCTTAAAGTCCATGGTTGCCTGTAGTTCTTGTTTCTTCACTTAGATGCCATTTTGTAATTAAAATTTGAAACATTTTATTTTCATTGGAAACAGAATAGCATATAGGAATCTTGTAAAAGTTTGGAAAAAATATATGATTCTGGTGTACACAATTCCCCCAGAGAATGGTTCTATATGAACAGATTTTTACCATTAACTAAACATGGAACATTTTTTCTTGTTTCTTAGAACAAACACAGTAATGTCTAAGGCCTCATTAGAATTTCATTGTTGCCCAGGAAGCAATTAAATGTAGTTAAAATTTGTTATCTATGAAAAATAGGAAAGACAAGAAGTCCGAAGTTAAGTGTCTCTAACTTTTTTTTTATGGGAAAGTATTCATTTTTATTATAAGACTTCTAACATTACAGGATTAATCTTAGCACCAACCATCCCCATGGTAATCACCATCAAGATATTCTTGATCCAGTTGTGAATATGGGTGTAAAAATTAGAACTTTAGAACTTTTGATTTTGAGTGAATTCAATTACAGAAAACTGAAGATAAAGGCAGGGACACGTTAGGCAGTCGTAGGTGGGGAAGGACCCTGCTCACTCCCTCCCGGGTCCCCCCACCACAGACGCCTGCTGCGACATCACCACAGGTGCCAAACCCAGGCTCCTCAGTGGCTGGGGGTAGGAGCTTTCACCTCCTCTAACTCTTCTAAATGGGACACTCATAGTGACGTTGATTTCCCGATTATTGACTTCGGTGGTTATTTTTAGTTAAGCTACAGTTAATCACAAATGCAAACCGTATAAGTCAACCAAGTGGGTTTTTTTTTTCTATCTTGAAATTGGACCATTACATTTAACTCAGCCTTTGAGTTTAGCTCAATTGCCACATTTATTACTACTTTTTAGTCTGTGCCAGGAAGTTTTTCTCCTTGCAGATTTAAGTTTAAATCTGTAACTTGAGCTCTTATGCCATGGTAGACATTCTTGCTCATGGACCTTACAGGATTGCATAATTGTGTTCCTGCTTGTTTTCTTCCCCACTAGATAATAAAAAATAATGCAGCAGTATTTATATTATCTGTGCTGTAGATAATGCTAGAATGTTTCTTAATCTTTGATCAGACTAGAGTAACTGAGTCCTACAAAAGGAAAATACAGCCTTGTGTAAATGTGCAGTTCTTGAACCTATAGTATGCCCAAATGCAGTGAGGATAGGTGATCTTTCTTAGTCTTAAAAGGTGTTCATATATACAGTAAGCATTTATTGGACTCCTGCTGTCTAGAGTAGTTTGACTAAGCCTTGAAAAAATAGAGAGATCAAATATTTCAGTGCTCTCACTCCTTTGATAAACATATCCTTACAAGAGGTGGGATTCAGCCAGTTCATGCCGGTTCAGAAGAACTAATACCTAATTTTTTGTTGAGTTCAGCGAACCAGTTGTTAAAATGGCACTTGAAATCAGGGTTTTCTTTAAGGTGGGTGCCTGGGCAGCTGCCCAAAGTGGAAATCACAAATTTACATTCCTTACTCTTTTTTAATGTTCATCTGCACAACAGCGAATTTTAAGCACCCGTAGTAATGTTCATTTTGTCCATAGGTAAAAAAATTGCAAATGAGGACACCAATCAAGGAGCAATATGGAAATACCTTAAATAACAGTTTTGTTGTTATTTCGTCAGGTATTATTTAATTTTTTCATTAATATTTTAAAACTTTTTTATAACAATCTAGTTTTATATACCTCTTTTATTGGTCTTATTTAAGTATTAAATGCACAAAATAAAAAAACTACCTTTCAGTTTATCTTTTTTTTTAATGCTAAAAATGGTTATTAAGGCAGAGAACTGGTGGTTAAATTATTTGAATTCCACCACTGCCTACAAGGTAGATCCTATTACTACTTAATTATACAATAGCCAGCTCTTCGCTTACTTATATGACATGCTTTTTCAAGGATAATCTCACCCTTGCCTGTGGCTTCAGTCATCTCCTATATGCCGATCATTTTTCAAATTATACTGCCTGCTCTAAACTCCTTTCCTCTGTTCCTGACCAGTTACCCAGTGGAGGCCCCACTACCAGGTTGCCCAACAAGGTACTTCAGACTTAAAAAGTCTCAACGAGAACATTTTTTTCCCTGCCCTCATGTGATGCGTTTCCTATCTTGGTTGAGACATTATCACCTGCCCACACATGTATTCATCAAGTGATATTCACTGAGAACTCACTATCTCAGGCACTATTCCAGATATTAAAGTCTATACAGCACAGACTAAACATATTAAAGACCTTGCCTCAATGGAGCTTACATTTTAGTGGACAAACAACTAACTTAAAAATCTGCATCTACATGTGTCTCTGTGTGTCCATCTATCTGTTTGGATGGCTACCAGGCAGTAGTGAGAGCTGTGGAGAAAAATAAACGGGGGGGAAGGGTAAGGATAGCAGTGGTGCTGGAGACCAGAAGGTGTGCTCGGTGCCTTTTTTTTTAGCATTAGAACAGAGACTTGAGTGACGTGAGAGGACAAGCCATATGACTATCTGTGATTTAAGGAGGGCCTGCCTCACCCTTCCTAGTCAAGGACTGACTGAGTCATGGCCATTTTTATAATGTTGCCCTAGCCACACTTTGTAAATATTAGCCAGAGATGGATGGACCTGGGAGTCATTATCACCCAGTGTGCTGGGTGTGACAGAGAGCCATGCCCAGAGCTCTGCATGAGCTCAGAGAAGGGGGGGGGGGGCAGGGCAAAGGTAAGAGTAAGTTTACAGAAGGCTTCACAGAAGATGGCACTTGAGTTGGGTTTTGAGCACAGTTTCACACATGGAGTAGGAGGGTGTAGAGGCAAACACTTATGGGCAGAGCCTCGAGTCCTCAACACTGAGCTTCGGAGGACATGGCATTAGTTCTGAGGCCAAAGCGTCCACAAAGGAGGGGAGCACAGCCGCGTGGTCTGTGATTGGGGCATAGCAACAAAACCCAGGACAAGTGAGCGGGAGACAGATGCGTTCGAAGAGGACAACTTCCATTAATCTGACTTTGAATGCTGCCCTTGAGGAAGGAGGATTGGAGAAAGAACCTGCGGTTTCCCCTCTCTCCTTCCTTCCCAGGGGCCTCCCCGAGAGCATTCCTGCTCCATACCCTCCTCCTCCTGGGCCCCTTTCCTTTCTGATTACAGAGACAGTTGCAGCGAGGTTCTGGTTCCGAGAGCTGTTACAGAAGCCAGTGCCGCTTGCTACATCAGTCATTTATGTTTTGAAAAAGGATTTTACCATCTTGTGCCACCTTGAAGAGACCTGACTGTGATTCCTGAAAGCTTTATTTTGGTTTTCATGTATTTGCCTTCATTTTTTCTAATTGGTCAGGGCAGGTTTCCACCCTCTCCCACCCCAACTTTAAGACGTATTTGGTTTCTGGCAGGGAAGTAGGTGTCTGCTAGGTATTTTTTTACTGCAATGGATAAAATAATGACCATTATACATATGTAAGATAATGAGAACAGTAAATATTTTAGGTAGGGGAGCCAGGTCGCTAAAAGCAAACTCTCCACTTCACCACGAGAGCTGGCTTGTCTAAAATGCAGACCCCCTTTCTCTAGTTTCTTTCCTTCATTTACAGGCAAATTCTTTAAAGGAAAGGTATTTCCAAAATTGTTAGTTGGTCTGTCTTGATGGTGTGACAGCTCTGTGCCTTTCACAAGCTTCACCTGTGTGAAGGTGACACTGTACAAGGATCTTTGGGAAGTGTAATGCAGG
Source organism: Saccopteryx bilineata (assembly GCF_036850765.1). Lineage (NCBI taxonomy): Eukaryota > Metazoa > Chordata > Mammalia > Chiroptera > Emballonuridae > Saccopteryx > Saccopteryx bilineata. The sequence continues at coordinate 203,540,050 of NC_089493.1, read as the reverse complement.
CCAAGCAGCCTCGCTCCTGGACTTCAGGGGTTTATCATCGACACCAGCTCAGGAGCAGGACCTAGCCTGTGTGTGGCTATGTTACTCTGTTTGGAAATCTTATTGAGCACACTTCTGTTCCTTTAGTTGTAATATTGGCATCTGTTTTTCAGAAACATCGGTCTACTACTACTTAAAGTTTACGCCCAGATTGTGAATGCAGACTGCTAAGAAATGTCAAGCAGAGGAGCAGTTTGTCAGCACTGCCAGTCCCGGTCAGCCCGGCGCATGTTGGCCTTGCTCCTCCCTGTGCTGCGCTCACCTGACCACCTGGGCCGGCCAGTCTGAGTGACCTCTTCTCAAACAGGGGCTTGGGTATTTGATGAGACTTCCCCATTGCTGGTGCTCGACAACATTCACTGCAGTTTCTGTCTTGCAAAGTGATCACATATCTATATTCAGATTTTTTTGTTTGTTTGTTTAAAGCAAAAGAATAAAGAGCAGTTGTCATCTGGAGGAGTTTCCCAAGTACTCTTTAATTATACACATGTGCCCCTGTCAGCCTCCTCCAACTAACTGTTCATATTTTAAGGATATTTCAAAACAGGAGCTGATTGGAGGTTGGTCCCGACACTCCTGAGGAGTCTCCTGCATGGACAGTGTGGCCATCACCCGAGCTTTTTCCATGGCTGCCAAGTCATCATTCTGGAGTTCTTGCTGTCGTCTTTGCCTGACAGTCTTCTCCATCCTAATAATCTCTTCCTCATATTCTGCCTTTTACTAATCCTGATGCAATCAAACAATTTATTCAGTAAACATTTGTGAAATGCTGCTCCATGCCAGGCACCGTGCTAAGTGCTGGAGATATAGAGAGGAGTAAGGTAGAGTTTGTTTCATTCAAAGGAGCTGGTGCAGTACATTTGCGGGGAGAGATTAACAGTCACGTGAATGAACATGGTCCTGGCTATATAGCAGTGTTTGGATGCACATACCTTGTGTGTTGAAAAATGCAGTATAATTGAATCTAATTGCTGGCACATTGGTAGGCTTTTCTGTTATGCCCAGATACTTGAAATTTACCCTTTAACAGCTTCATATTGATGTGATTTTTGAATCAAATAGTTTTCCTTCCTTAAGACTAAAAAAGGAAGTTTTTGTGATTAATAACATTTGGCTCATAGTCCATGAGGTCTCTGGAAACTTGAGTCAGTCATTCCGTCTGTGACTGAGGGGCAGGCCAGGCCTTGTAGAGGCTCAGGTTCCAGAATCTCACATGAGTGACTTAAGGCAGTCCAGCCTTTGGCAGCCTGCCATCCTCTCCACTTGGTAGACAGTTTCATGAAATTTAACACTCTCATATCTTTCCTTGCAAAGCTTACAAGTTTCAGCAATCTTTCCATGGCTGACCCATTTCAGTTAAACTCCTGTTGTTGAACTCAAATGTGAGGTTATCCTGGGCCTGTTGTCAGAATAAAGTCAAAACATTGCATTGACTTAAAAGAAAAACTACCAGGCGAGTCTGAGAAATTTATACATTAGATGCAGAAGTGGGACACTGTTCTTTGTGCTTATTATGCTGTCACCAACTCCCCTTAAAAAGTGAACCAATTTCCTCAAGCATTTATTGCAGTGGTTCTCAAAGTGTGCGTCAGGGCACACTGGTGCGCCCTAGATTTCCAGGTGTGCCCTGTGGTGTTCCACAAAAATATGTGCCTGTTGGGGACCAAAAAACCAACAGGGTTTCTGGAGTTTAGATTTTTGGGGGACAGAGGTGTGGGGAATTGGCTGTAAGCTGACAGTCTACCCAACCCCCCACCTCACTTGCCTGATTAGGTTGAAAAGGCTGTTAAGCTGTGGTGCTGGATTGTTTACACTGCCCCCCATGTTCCCCGGAGAGACTGGAGGCAAGTTTCTTCTGCCCTTTGTTTGGTGTAAAGTTAAGATTTGCTAATGGCCTCACTTTGCCCTATAAATAAAGCAAGATGCAGTTTTTGGGCAAGCTTTGTTCTTGCCAGCAGCAATTACAGGGCCCTCCCGACCCTGTATTTTCTTAATTTTGTGTATTTTCTTAATTACACACCATTCCCACTCAGGATCTGGAATTACTAGCTGCACTGGTTCGTGGCATGTGCCCAGATATAAAAATATAGTTACTCTATTATACCATTTCATTATGGAAATATCGCTCTTTTTGTTAATACATCATTATTATATTTATTATTAACACATCTTATATTATTTTTAGATAAATACACGCAAATAAAGTGGATAGATTTCTCAAAAAGAAGCGTGATATTGAAGAATCCAATTCTGGAAGTGAGCAAAAATTAAGTGCAAGTAAGAAAGCAAAATTGCGGCCTACTCGCAAATATAGTGAAAGTTATTTAAGCTTTGGTTTCATTTGGACCAGAAGTGAAGATCATCCTTTACTGCTGTTCAGTATGTGGATGTAAAATGGCAAATGAATCATTGCTTCCTAGGAAATTGAGGAAACATTTTAAAACCATACACTCTAATTTACAAGATAAATCTGTAGGTTTTTTCAAGAGATTGTCTGAACAGCAAACAAAAGCAGCAAATTCTTTTAAAAGTTGCTGATAAAGCTCAAATTGCTTCTTATCAAGTCTCAGAACTGACAGCAAAAAATATGAAAGCTTAGTCTTTAGGTGAGTCACTTATTTTCCCTGCATGCAAAAAAATGGTCCTGACAATGAAGCAGCAGTGAAAATAAGCAGGATTCCTCTGTCCAATGACACAGTCCACAGGCGCATCATAGAAATGTCTTCTGATATCGAGAAAAATGTATGCAGAAATAAGATTCAGTATTCAAATTTTGCTTTGCAAGATAAATCAACAGACATTACCAACACGGCGCAACTCTTAGCACTCGTCCGTTTTATTAATGAAGATCACATAGTAAATCAGTTTCTCTTTTACAAAGAATTAGGTGTGTCTACAAAAGGTGAAGACATTTTTAACATTTTGAATAACTATCTTGATAAATGGCAGTTAGCATGGAAGTCGTGTGTAGGCATTTGTACAGATGGCGGCTGTGTTAAGGGTCTTACATCTTTTGTAAAGAAACAAAATGACAATTTTATCGTAACTCACCCCTTTCTTCATAGGGAGGCCTTGATGGCAAAAACATTGGGAGAAAAATTAAGTTTAGATCAAGTTGTTCAGATGGTAAACTTTATTAAAACAAGACCTGTCAAGTCGCGTTTATTAAAAAAGCTGTGTATCGATATGGATTCACAACCCAGACGGCTGCTTTTACACACTGAGATGAGGTGGTTGTCAAGGGGAAAAGCACTTACCCGTGTACGGGAGCTACGACAAGAACTTATTGTGTTTTTTGAAGAGATAAAACAGTTACATTTTTGTAACCTCCTTAGGTGCAAATTTTGGATTGCCAGGTTACAGTATTTGGCCGATATATTTCAGCAGCTCGATATTTTGAATACTAGTATGCAAGGGAAAGAAGAAAATATTCTTACATCCACTGACAAAATGAAAGCATTTCAGAGAAAACTACAGATTCGGAAAAGAAAAGCTGTTGGAGGTAATTTGGAAATGTTTCCATTGGTAAATAACACTTGCACAAATGAAACACTTCCAATAATAGTTGAACATTTAATAAGTCTAGAAGAAAAATTGGGTTTTTATTTTCCATCACTTAACACTGAACAATACGATTGGATTAGAAACCCTTTCATGGAAGCTTCAAGTGATTTCTGTTTAACATTAACAGAAGAAGAACTGGCAGCTATATCCACTGATCATGGATTGATGATTAAACATAAGGAATTGTCTCTTGAAACCTTTTAGATTTCTATAAAAGAAGAATATGTGGCAATATCTAAAAAAGCTTTGAATATTTTACTACAATTTTCAACATCCTATTTATGTGAATTAGGATTTTCTACCCTCGACACAATTAAGAGTAAAAAGAGAGGAATTCTTCAATGTATTGACGAGGAAATGAGAGTTTGCCTTTCAAGTATATTCCCAAACACTGAAGAAATCTCTAGGACACATCAGGCTCATGTTTCTCATAAACACAAGAATGAAAAAACTTAACACATTCACACCGGAACCTGCCGAATTTATTAAATATTACTAAGAATGTATCTATATATATATATATATATATAACTTTTTTGTCGAGTTTTTTTATTTTTAACCCCTTTTTTACTAATTCTAATAAGCATAACTCAAAAAATGTAACATAAGAATGTTTTTTAATGTTAGAATAAATTTAATTTTGTCATATTTATTTTTTTAATTACCATAAAAGCACGCTTGGACTTTATATTATTTTCTTTGATATTTGACTTAATTATTATAACATACTTCTCAGAAATTTGTATATAGTGCACCTACAATTATTTGTAGGATTTTAAATGCGCTCTAACTTCAAAAAGTTTGAGAACCACTGGTTTATTGTATCAACAGACCATAGTAAGGCAGGATTTATTTGGTTGACACACATAAGCAGAGCATTAGAGAGAGTGTCTACCAAAAATATACTTAGTGAGGTAGAAGGGGTGGTTTGTGAGAGGAGGTCTCTTATAATATTTTGCTTTTAGTTTACTTCCTTTGGTATTTATTTCCATGCTTCAGGATTTGGGGACCCATCCGTGCCTGTCCTTGATGAATAAGTCTGGTGGTTGAAAACCATTATGTCTTAGTTGTTGCAATATTGACTATCTAGAAATATCCTAGACTTAGGAATCAGAAATCATAAGTTGGAGCCCAGATTCTAGCATTTAATAACTGTGTGATTCCACTTAAATTGTACAAATTCCTGGTCTGTTAGATCAGAATAATAAATGCTGTGGCCACCATCAATCGCACTCCTGTTACCCTTCTACTCATAGAAGGGTGGATCAAATGAGTATATGAATTGGAAAGTGTCATGTGACTTAGTCAAGGCTTTGCCATGGGAAACTTTCATTCTCACCAAAGATGGGCTTAGTGAACTACTGCAGGGGTCATGGAAAGACTCTATGTTAGAAGACAGTTATTGAGACTTTCCCCTTCTATGGTTCTGTGATCATGAGCAGCTACCTCTTAACCCACCCTAGACCACTGTGGGGGGTGATTGTTTAATATGACTTTCTTTAGTTAAGCTGAAATTTATCCTTATAACTAACTTCCAAGGTAATTTACAATCTTGATTCTAGTTTTATGAGTAATATGAAACAATTCAAATCAGTGCATTTTAAGTCATAAATCATTATAATTGAGAAAGGGGGCTTACAACTTTGCTTCCTGTTTTTGGCAATTCTATTCAATAAATAAGAGCTGGTGCCTATCACGTGGGTGCTCAGGCACTAAAGGCAGCTATTGTTTCTCCTCCTGATCTCTGATCTCCGGAAGAGGACCAGAAGAGCATGACACTCAAAGGGAGATAGATGAATGGAAGTAAGCATTTTAAACTCAGAAATAACATTGATTTTCATTTTATTTAGAATATATTACTTGTGAGAGTAAATCATGCCTTCTTTCATAGGGTTATAAATAATTTAAATGGCCAAGTAGACTACGAATCTATAAAAATAAGGACAAAATAATGATTAATGATAAAGACAAATATTTCTAATTTTTATAAGCCCCCATGTGTTTAATAATCAGTAAGGGAAGAACATTAATTGCACATAGAGAAATGGAAAATGGTAATCGGGCAGCAAGATAATAGCTTTGTGTGCATTGTACTTAATGTTCTCAGAGTTGCTACAGCCCCTGGGAGGAGGACCCTGAAATGTCCTGTCAGAGAGTAAAGGCAGAACATACAATCTACATTGAGTTCCATGTTGATTAATGGAATTTAAAACAAAAACAAGCAAATAAAAAAGCAGCACTGGCCTTGTTAGATACCCTGGGTTCTGTTCTTGACCCTGTTCGCTATCTAGCAGTGTGACTTTGGGGAGGTCAGTCTTTACTCCCCAGAATTTGTTTCTCTCAAACTGAGGTAAAATTTTCTGCCCTGGCACTGGCTGGATAGCTCAGTTGTTTAGAGCATCGTTCCAAAGCACAGAGGTTGCCAGTTCGATTCCAGGTTAGGGCACATATGGGAGCAGATGAATGTTCCTGTCTCTCTCTCTCTCTCCCTTCCTCTCTCTCTAAAAATCAATTTTAAAAAATTAAAAAAATTTTTTTGCCCTGCCTGTTAGGATTAAATGTGACAGTGTATACGGATTCAAATCTTCACTTACTTGCAGCCATCTAACTTTTGGTAAGTTCTTTAAATACCTCAATGCCTGCTTCTTTATCTTTAATTTGGGGTTACTACTACTTAGTACTTACTTCAGGAATTTTTGGGGAAGTAAATGAGTTTATTCTCATTAAGTGCAGTTGATAGAACAGTGCCTAACAATTAATGCTTAATACAATCACTATTGTTTTGTGAACTTTTAAGGACTCTATGACTTAGTATATGTTTAGTCTACTATATTTATTTTAAATAGCATTTTTATGTGTGTGTGTGGCAGAGACAGAGAGAGTCAGAGAGAGGGACAGGAAGGAAAGAGATGAGAAACATCAATTCTTCATTCCGGTTCCTTAGTTGTTCATTGGTTGATTTCTCATATGTGCCTTGACTGGGAGCTACAGCAGACTGAGTGACCCCTTGCTCGAGCCAGCGACCTTGGGTTCAAGCTGGCGAGCCTTGCTCAAACCAGATGAGCCCGCACTCAAACTGGCAACCTTAGGATCTCGAACTTGGGTCCTCTGCATCCCAGTCTGACGCTCTATCCACTGCGCCACTGCTTGGTCAGGCTAAATAGCATTTTTTTAAAAAAATAAAAATTATTATAACACCCTACTTAATGACCAAACCCAAAAACAGGATTGGCATTTTGTATCTTTTGATCACTTTGCTGGTTTCCCAAGATATGACTTTGTTGCTAGAAAAGCTTAATCATGATATTGAAAACTTATTCCTGAATGCTTTTTCTTCAGAGTTTAGGTCAGATTTATGTATTTTTTTTAAGTGAGAGGAGGGGAGATAGACAGACTTTTGCATGCACCCTGACTGATATCCACCTGGCAACCCCTGTCTGAAGCCAATACTTGAATCAACTGAGCTATCCTCAGTGCCTGAGGCTGACCCTTGGACCATTGAGCCGCTGGCTATGAGAGGGGAAGAGGAAAAGAATGGGAGAGGGAGGGGAAGAGAAGCAGATGGTGGCTTCTCCTGTGTGCCTTGACCAGGGATCAAACATGGGAAGTCTGCACACCGGGCCAACACTCTGTCCACTGAGACAACTGGCTGGGGCCAATTTATGTATTCTAAGAAGTACTTTGAACTAGCATGTGAGTTTGGAAAACTTTAGTTGGGAATCAGTATTCAACCCTGTATTCTATTATTGTTAGGGTCTTGAGATCTGTCTTAACTGTGTAGAGCTTTGCTTGTATTGTATGTAGCAAAAGAGATTTTTTTAAATGTTATATTTGATTTTGAACTGTGCTAGTTTGAGTGTTTTTTGAGCCATTTAACTGAGATAATGAAGTACTGATCAAGAACTCCACTTATAACAGACCTGTTCATAATAATCCTAGTGACTTATTTTCCAGAAGCCATTTCCAGATAAAAATACTGATCATGACTTCCCATGACTTCACCTAAACGGGGAAAATAAAGTTGTGGGAAGTGTTTGGAATTTAGCTAGTAATTACCTTATTAATAATCTCTTTTTTTTTTTGGCCCTGGCTGGTTGGCTCAGCGGTAGGGCGTCGGCCTGGCGTGCGGGGGACCCGGGTTTGATTCCCGGCCAGGGCACATAGGAGAAGCGCCCATTTGCTTCTCCACCCCTCCGCCGCGCTTTCCTCTCTGTCTCTCTCCTCCCCTCCCGCAGCCGAGGCTCCATTGGAGCAAAGATGGCCCGGGCGCTGGGGATGGCTCCTTGGCCTCTGCCCCAGGCGCTGGAGTGGCTCTGGTCGCATCAGAGCGACGCCCTGGAGGGGCAGAGCATCGCCCCCTGGTGGGCAGAGCGTCGCCCCCTGGTGGGCGTGCCAGGTGGATCCCGGTCGGGCGCATGCAGGAGTCTGTCTGACCGTCTCTCCCCGTTTCCAGCTTCAGAAAAATACAAAAAAAAAAAAAGAATCATTTTTTAAAAATCACAACTCCCTAAGCTGTTATAACAAAGGGCCCTTATGAGCTCTGAATTCATTTTTATTTTTTACAAAGTAAAACCCAGTGACTATTGTCCAATATCTTCAAGTTGGTTACTGAACAAAAATTTCTTTAGATAAAGGCGACTTTGAGCCTCATACTAGCTTTTCAGCCTCAGGTCCAGTTTGGATGAAAACTGCTGCTGCTGCTATTAAACTAGTTATCTGCTTGTAGCTATGGGTATTTGTGGCCTGATATTACAGACTTTTATTATCAAAATTTGATGATGAGTATATTTGCAAGTTAGATTATAGAAGACAGGCACATGGACTTTCCCCGTGTATTAATAGAATTGAGACTGTTGAATGTTTTCTGTTTGCTCTACCTTACATAGAGTTAAAAACATTTTATTCCTAACTGTGTTTTTAATATTTCTTGAGCCTTAAATTTCTAAACCCTTAAATTTTTACTCATATACGATATACCATTATAGTCCTAAATAGCATGATTAGGCTGATCATTTTGAAATGAAGAAACTACTTTGAAACATGCAAAAAGCACAAGTTAATTTTTTACTGCTAGTCACTTTCTTTTCCAGAGGTTTTCATTTAAAACTGCCAGATATCTGGCAGGTGATGAATAGACTTTGTGTTGTGGAAGGGGTGCTTTCAAGGGCCCACATGGCAGGGAAAGTGCTCTGTGGGCAGCCTGGATCTGTGTGGTACTGGGGAAGGTTCTCTGCTTCCTTCTTCATCTGTCAGGGGACATACTGCCTGTCTGGAAAGGTTGTAATCTGTTGTCACACATTCCTGGATGCACGACAGATTTTCAACAGATGGTTAACTAATATTTTATGTTAGAAATTTGTTCCATTTCTGTTGCACATTTCTAAGCAATCCTGAACAGACAGTTTTGGATGATCTGTTTGTGAATGTATTAATAAACTCACAGTTTTTAAGATTACCTGCAGTCTCTGAGAACACTGAAAGGAATACCTGATTTCTGAGTAGACTAATCATTCAATAAATTCTTCTTGATTTCTCTGTTTACTATGTTAGAGTTTTAGTGACTTTTTTTCTTTTTTCATTTCTCTTGTCTTTGACATCCTTGTGAATTTAGCTTTTAGAAAAGTTAACAGTGTGGTTGAAAGGGATTGAAGGTGCTGCCAGGACGTGTCCTCATTCACAGTGTCATATTTCATTCCTCAATTTGTTTCTGGATTATTTCAGCCTTTATGGTTCTAAAGTGCCCTTAAGGACACAATTTCGTTTTCCAGTTGGTCTCTCTGTGAGGGGAGGACATCCTAGGCGCACGTTCTTGGGCTGCTCCTCCCTTCTGTCCTCTTAGTTTTCCTGGTTCACTGGTGGTTTGTGCTTTCGCTGTCTGTTCCAGGGCAAGGTGGAGAGTGTGGGGAGTATGCTGCTTGGGGACTAATATTGGAAACATCACATATTTTAATGACACATAAAACTACATGATACGTTTTTGTGTTGTTGTTGTTTTTAAACCAACATTTTGTTCAATTTGTTTCTCCAGGTGGCATTTTTATGAAATTGTTCATTGAGAGTTCCCAGCATTCCTACACATACACTAGGTAAGTAAATGAAATCAGATACCCTTATTGTCAGTGATTCTTGGGAAACACTTTCCAGGTGGGTAGCAACTTACTGGAAAGAGGTGCAGTGTTTTAAATCTTTGGCCCTGAATGGTAATAGAACACTCAGTTATTCTTGTTGGGCTTTTTTCTTGGTTGTGGGGAGCATGGGGATCGAAACACCAGTTGATAAGCATACTCAAATGTTGTAAAGGCCCTATAAGTTTCATAAATGGTTTAAATTCAATGCTATAATTTCCATGCTTCAATTATGACATGATTTGTTCTGTTATCATTCATAGAAACAAGTTTCAGAGCTTTTTATAATGGGCCTAGCCAACTAAGCTGTCTTCCCTTTCGAGCTTCTCTGTAGACTCTTTCACTTTTGTTATCATTTCCTTCTGAAAGGGAAAGTAGAGATGGCCAATTCAAATTACTCATTTTATTACTGAGTCAGCTAAGTAGTGAATAAAAGTTGAAAACAATTGACTTATGATTCACTATGGATTTTAATTTATAAAGGTCACTTTGGGAAAATACTAGTAACAATAATAGGGGTTGAGCAAGCATTCCAGAAAATTGAGTCCTGTTCAACCTGTAGGAGCCTTGAGGATTATGAACTTGAGGATATAGCTCAGGCCAAGGGAGCTAGCACATTATATGGATTTGGGACCAACTAATACCCTCCTACCTAGAAGGGTCTGCCATGTGCAGGGACTTTGTAGAGCAGGCGTCCCCAAACTACGGGCCCGCAGGCCACATGTGGCCCCCTGAGGCCATTTATTCGGCCCCACGCTGCACTTCCAGAAGGGGCACCTCTTTCATTGGTGGTCAGTGAGAGGAGCACTGTATGTGGTGGCCCTCCAACAGTCTGAGGGACAGTGAACTGGCCCCCTGTGTAAAAAGTTTGGGGACCCCTGTAGTAGAGTATTTTCACAGACATCATCTCATTCACTGGAAAGGTGATTTTTTTTTTTAAATAATTTTATTTTTTTAATGGGGCGACATCAATAAATCAGGATACATATATTCAAAGATAACAAGTCCAGGTTATCTTGTCGTTCAATTATGTTGCATACCCATCACCCAGAGTCAGATTGTCCTCTGTCAAAAGGTGATCTTTTTATAGATTCTAGATAAAGAAAATTTTCTCATGTCATAAATTGAACTAGTGAATTTTCAAATGTTATTAAATTGTTCTAACAACTGCTTGGATTAGATTAGGAAACTTAGCTCTTTTTGTTTTGTTTTGTTTTGTCTTATGGGAACTGTAAACACTTGTGAGTTGTGAAATTATTTGAACAAAGTTCTTCCTTATGGGAAAGACAGGTTGACCTGAGGCAGGTGGGGGTCCTGAGAAGGCTAATTGTTGGCACTGTTACCGATAATCTTTTAATATCTGTTCCATATTTATTTAGCAGAGGTAAGAGAAACTGATTTTCATTAATGAGGACAATTAATAAAAAATATATACCTTTTCCTGTATGTTGAAAACAAGGGATTTATTGCATGTGATTTTTCTGAACAAGGTGTTCATAAACCTGTTTAAAATTCAGCTAATACTAACACTGTCAATCTGAACTCTGCATGGTTTGGATTCAAAATTTCAGATGCCTGTCAGCCACGTGACACTGAGGTTGGTTGTGAGACCTGTTCTTTATTCATACAGATCTAGGGGGGAAACCATCTCAACAGAGACAGGTCTGTAATGATGAGGAGAGTATTTATTTCGACTTAGACACACTGTCTGCTTGAACGGAAACAGGATTGATTGCCATCCTGCCCCTTATGTAAGGAGTTGCATGTCCACCCTTGAGATAAATGGCTCCATATTTTCAGTGTATTCCAATGATGATTTAGTCCCCCATTGTGGTCGTCATTCTGGATTGCTGCCAGGCCAGCCTGCTTATCCAGCTCTGGGGAAAAGCCAATTCCATTCCACCAGTGCGTTCTGGAGCTAAGGCATGTTCACCCTTGAAATTCCCCACTCTAAAGATTTAACCAGATAAAACCAGCCTTCTCTGTGTCTTTTGTTTTGTTTTGTTTTTCAGTGTGAATTCATCCCACACAAATATAATAAAACTTGACCAAGTCAGGCACAAGAACAGCCATTCTGAATTAACAGCACCTGAATTAGAGAAATCTGACCTTACTTTCTGCTAAATATAGTCACTCACATTATAGCACATATATTGGTAGAAGGTTCCTCTCGCCGTGGTTGAGGGAGAGCCGTGTTGTCAGGCAGTCCTGGCCTGCAGCCCCACCCCTGCTGGATACAGGCCTCAGCTGGCATCCCAGCTGTGCTGCCAGCTGGCCGCGCGACCTGAGGCAGCTTGTTTCTACCTGGTGGAACTCCCTCTCTTTATGTGTGAACACCGCTTCCTCCCAAGGTGGTTTCGAAGATTGAACGAGGCAGAGAGGGCAGTGTGTGTGTGACATAGTAGGCAACAGAGTACTGCCTATCTGGCTCCCTGGTCCTGGGGAACTGGAAAGAGCACGGACGTGGAGGGCAGGAACTGCTCTGCCAGGCTCCTGGGCCCCTCACTGTTAGGTGGCAAGGGGACACACTTTCTGAATTGAGTCCCAGCCCTATCTTGAACAAGTGATTAACACCCTCTCTGGCTCTGACCTGTCTCACAGGTTTGCTGTGAGATTACGTGATATACTCTGTGTAGAGTGGAGCATATAGAAGTAGCACCTGGTGAATCTCAGTAAATATGCTGATAAACTTATCAGGACACAAGAAGGGAGGTAGAGACTCTGACTTGGAAAAAAATATCCATTGTTTTAAAGTCTCTTGACTTTGACCTTTGGTTATTGAGCTGCCTCTAATATCATGTTACATTAATTTAGACCAGGAAAGATCACCTTTCACCTGAGTGAGCTGGTGACCTCGTGGTGCAGTGTGGCGTACCTTCATCAGAAGTGTCAAGCACTGGGAGTTAGTCTTCTTGGCTTTTCTTCACAAGTGAACAGAGCTTGTCCCACCTGGGGGACTTCTTATTAGAACTGACCAAGTGAGCAAAGCGAAAGCTGCAGGCCGGCATTAACCAGGGGGCAGGCCACTCCCCACACGTGGGTCTTGAGCACTTGAAATATGGCTAGTGTGACTGAGGCATTGCATTTTTAATTTTATTTAATTTTAGTTCACTTAAAATGTAGAACTGATAGTTCAACTCAGTTATTAGAAAGCTTTTAAATATGTTTGGGACAACTTGGATATGCAGATCTACTTTTTTCAACTGTAAACTTTATTAAAAATTCAAATCAGATCAATTATTCCTGATGAAAATTTAGTGCCTGCATTGGGATGTGTTGTAAGTGAAAAATATACACTCCATTTTGAAGTGTTAGTATTAGGAAAAAAAGAATGTAAAATATTTTTAATGCTTTTTACATTTATTATATGTTGAAATGATAGTATTTTGAATATTTTAAAGTAAATATATAAGGTCAGGCAAAAGTAAGTTTACAGTTGTGAGTACACAGAACAGTTTATTCTTGGATTATTATTTATTAATTATTACATTATCTTCCATACAAACTGTAAACCTACTTTTGCCTCACCCTATATAACTAAAGTTATTTTGCATTTTTAACATTGCTACTAAAATGTTTAAATACTGAGCATGGCTCAGATAATATTATTGGACAGAGCTGCTCTAGAAGATCCTGGAAAAGTTGGATAATTTCTAATCTGTTAAATAAAATACATTTTTCCAACAGAGTATGAAGATTATGAAAGTGTTTTCTTCTTTTAAGGTTTTGTGTATAGTTTACAAATTAACAAGTTTACTTTAAAAATACTCAAAATTAGAAAAAGAAAAGGCACATAGCAGACTTAATCTGATGTAATAAAAGCTGCAATCCTTCCCTTCAGCTTCCTTAGGAAGTGGATCACAGCCATCCACAGGAATATGGACTACACACTGTTTTTCAGATAAATATTCTGCTTCCTTGATGATTATTGACTTAGCCATTTGATGCAGGTTTCATGTTCTTAGGGTCACATTTTGCCATATCCCAGGAGAGAGGTTTAGAAACTCTCATCCAGGAGAAAATGACTTTTACCCATAGAGAATTAGCATTCTCGTCTTACCGTGGTTCCAGAAATATGGACATATATTCCCAAGGGAATGATTGCTGGCTGGATGTTTAGTTTTCATTAGTGTATGTATGAAACATGAGAAAAGAATACAATTCATGCCCTGGGTGACTCTTAAGTGTATTATAAGAGGTAGAGGAAGAGTATTTGACTCAGAATCATGCTGATCTGGGTTTGAGTCCTGGCTGGGTCACAAGTGATAGCAGTAAGGTTTCCTAATCTCTCTGATTCTATTCCTGTGTAGTCGGTATCCAGAAAGACGAGCCACTCTCCTTGTCAAAATTCTCCCATTGCAAGTACTTGATCTGTGACACCCTCAGTCCTTTGTGTGATAAACAATACAAATGCATTGCCATTCTCACACTTTTCCAGGCCAAGTAGATGAGTGAGAATTTACTTTCTAGTAGTAAACTCCAACCAGGATTAAGCAGATATTAAATATTTCTGTACTAAATAGATGCCATTATCAAATTTCACAAAGAATCTTTAGCTAAAGAAACGTGGCTTGGCCCCGGCTGGTTGACTCAGTAGTAGAGCGTTGGTCCAGCATGCGGACGTGTCCCGGGTTTGATTCCTGGTCAGGGCACACAGGAGAAGTGACCATCTGCTTCTCCACCCCTCCCTCTCCTCCTTGTCTCTCTTGCTTTCTCTTCCTCTCTGGCAGCCATAGCTCAGTTGGAGCAAGTTGGCCCCAGGCACTGAGGGTGGCTCCATGACCTTGTTTCAGGTGCTAAAATAGATTAGTTGCTGAGCAATGGAGCAAAGGCCCCAGACAGGCAGAGCACCACCTGGTAGATGGCTTGCCAGGTGGATTTCAGTCGGGCACATGCAGAGTCTGTCTCCCTGCCTCCCTGCTTCTCACTTAAGAAAAAAAAATAATAATAAAGAAAAGTGGCTTTTTCTTGCATATAGTTTGTTATAACGAGGTTTTTAAATTCCAGTTTTAGAGTTTAGAATTAATTCATTTCTACCAGCAGTTTGGAAGCAGATATCATATTTCCCCATATATAAGATGCTCCCATGTATAAGACACACCTTAATTTTGGGGTCCGAAATTTGAAAAAAAAAAGTATTACATAAAGTTATTGAACTCAAGTTTTATTCATCACAAAACTCATACAACTCCTCATCACTGTCCAAACTCCCATCCATTAGCTTGTCCTCATCTGTGTCTGATGACAATTCACTGTCTTCATATATTGCCTCGTCCTCAGTTCCATCTATGGCATTTGAAATGCCACAACCACTGTATGAGATGCACCCAGTTTTTAGATCCCACATTTTTTTAAAGGGGTGTGTCTTATGCATGAGAAATACGGTCATTGGAGAGGAGAGGCACCTAATAAGGCAGGGTGGAACAGCCTTCTCCCTTTGCTGGGCAGGGTGTTAAAATCAAGTATATGGTCTCAGGATAAGAAACTGATAAAATAGAGTAGAAATAAGACTGGTTTTTCAAGATTTTAAAGAAGTTAAATCAAAGTAACTAAGTATACTGAAGGCAAAGAGAATGCAGCTCTGTTTCTTCTACTTTTGTTACTTGCATGTTAATAGCATGTGTTTTTCTGATAAGAAGTTCTGGCTGGACCTGTGCCTGTCTGGTACAAGAGCTCTGAGGATTCTCCCCAACAGGAGTGATCTCTTTCTGTGGAGAGTTGCTTCCCTTGGTAGACACTAACTTCCTGAGCGCTGGTCTGAGTCTTGTTACATCCTTGGTGCCCCATATAATGTCTGATGCATGGTAGGTGCTCAGTGAATCTCAGTTGAATGGATGGAAGATAATTAGTGATTAGACTGTAGAGCTGGTTCTATAACGTTTCTATAGCAGTCTCTGCAGAGACTTTTACTTCAGGCACATCATAGACTGCCCAGTACAGTGCCTGACACGTTATGTGTCTAGTGAAAGTTAGGCAAATGGAGGCATGACTGTGGGCTTAAGTATATCTCCCAACTTGTAAAGGAGTTTTGAGAGTATGACACATTTCTAGTTTAGGAATTCATGAAAGTTCTTTTAAGCAGGGAAGTAAAGTTGAACATAAAGAAGGCACCACAGCCTGACCAGGCAGTGGTGCAGTGGATAGAGTGTTGGACTGGGATTCAGAGGACCTAGGTTCTAAACCCCGATGTTGCCAGCTTGGCTCACTAGCTTGAGTGCTGAGTTACTGGCTTGAGCATGGGATCATAGACATGACCCCATGGTCACTGGCTTGAAGCCCAAGGTTGCTGGCTTGAGCATGGGGTCACTTGCTCTGCTGTAGCCCCCTGGTCAAGGCACATATGAGAAAGCAATCAATGAACAAGCAATCAACAAACAACTAAGGTGCCGCAACAAAGAATTGATGCTTCTCTTCTCTCTCCCTTTCTGTCTGTCTGTCTTTATCTGTCCCTCTCTCTGACTCTCTGTCTCTGTAAAAAAAAAAAGTCACCACAGGTGACAGATTGACCAGAGGCCAGGAAACCAGGTAGAAAGGTGTCACTGGCAAGAAAGAGTGAGGATGGAGAGGGAGTTGCAGTGGCAGGGAGGGTGGGCAGGGCTACAGCTGACTGGTGAAGCACAGTCCTGGGAGCA
Organism: Saccopteryx bilineata; assembly: GCF_036850765.1. Taxonomy (NCBI): domain Eukaryota; kingdom Metazoa; phylum Chordata; class Mammalia; order Chiroptera; family Emballonuridae; genus Saccopteryx; species Saccopteryx bilineata. The sequence goes on along the minus strand of NC_089493.1, from coordinate 203,523,690 downwards.
GGTGCCCAGGGGTTAGCTTTGGACAGGAGCTGGGGCAGCTCTGATAGAGAAGGGTGGGGTGGCCATAGATAAGTTTAAAGTAAAAGGAATAGATGTTAAGAGAATTCTCACATAATGGCTTTCATTCTTTTGAGAAGTAGGAAAAATAATTTATTTGGGGTAGAAGAGGTGAAGCCAAGGGTTCAAGAAGAATGCATGATTCCCTACTTGGAAAGGAACTCTTCCCGGTGCTGATGTGGCCAGCACCTGATGTGTCCTTCTTCCTGTGAATTCTGGTCCTCCGGCCAATGAATTATTCCACAGGAACTTCAGGTTCTCCATTCGATGGCATTAGTCCACAGGATGTTCCAGATCTCACATCAGTAACCATAGAGTTTTGTTTTTGATCAAATGCCAAAGTCTATGACAAAGGCTATCCACAAATCCTCCAGCAGGTAGATTTGGAATACCAGTTGATACTCCTTTTGTCATTCTCTTCACACGAAGAAATGCCCGTGGTACTATAGAAAGCTTAAATTTTTTTTTAAGTGAGAGGAGGGGAGATAGGGAGACAGACTCCTGCATGTGCCCTAACCAGGATCCACTTGGCAACCCCAGTTTGGGGCCCCGTGCTTGAATCAACTGTGCTATCCTCAGCACCTAAGGCAACGCTTGGACCAATTGAACCATTGGCTGCTAGAGGGGAAAAGAGAGAAGCAGATGATTGCTTCTCATGTGTGTCTTAATCAGGGACTGAACCCAGGACTTCCGTATGCCAGAGTGACGCTCTATCCACTGAGTAAACCAGCCAGGGCCAGAAGGCTTTTTCCTTTAATGCTCTATTTTTAAAGTGCGTTTTGAAAGAGAGGAAGTGAACTGACCTCAGCTGAATGAATATACACTGAAATGTTGTAGGGGTGTTTCCCTCATTGTCACTGTAAGGTACACTTACACTTTTATATGAAGCTTATTAATATAGGTAAGTGGTAGCTGTATGCATATTTATTCTGTATTCCCTTTTATGCCCCATGCCAAACCATAGCGATCCTGCTGACCACCAAACAAGGCTGTTGTATAGCTCAAAAGCTCTGAGATTCTTCCTATAAACATCCTATCTGCTCTTTGAAATTTTGTCATTATTTCCTGCCATAAACTGACTTATTCTGAATTAAATATTGATTTAATCTGCATTCCCTTTTGGATTAATTCAGTAACCAAAAGTTTGTGTAATATTTTCCCTATCTTATGCTGTCACGCTGGGGGCCACCACTAGTTGTAGGGTTAGGGAACCAAGTAACCTATAGAAATATAGTTGGTCCCCAATCTCTGTACCCATGTTACTAGCCCAGAACAGCCTATGAAAAACTCTTAAAGCTACTTGGCAAGCTCAGATGGACTGGAAAACGTACCTGATTTTGATCCAAACTATTCTATATACACAGCCAAGTTGTGTTAGGAAACGGACACTTCTTGTCATTAACTCACAATTTAGGTCATCCTTTTTGTGTAATGAAGGCAAATGTGACTGAAAATCCACTTTAGAAATCTAGTGTGACTAATTGGAACAAGCTGGTTCTGCTCTTGTTTCCTCACCTCCGTGTAGCTCTCTTCTTGCTCCATCTTCTACCTTAATCCCTGATTCAATTGAGGTTCAATTCCTTTTTTTCTCCTTTTATTCATGGAGTCACTATGGATTAGAAAGACAATCATCCTGGGCTGGTGGTCACTGCTCTCATGGACACTTGATCAGTATCCAAGGTCAGGATAACTGGTTTATTGGCCATTTACACCCACATCAGGTACATTTAAGTCCATCCTAGAAACTGTCGAGGTCTTTAATAAGGAAGGCAAATGCAGAGAAACCTTTTGGGCACACACCTGGAGTTCACTTTTCTTTAGCTGCTGTAGTATTCTGCATTATGCTTGCACTATTGATATCTGCACATCTCAAAGCCAAGATGGTTTTCCACCTGCCCAAAAGTCACCCTTAGTCTTCCCTAATGTCCTTAAACACTGGTATATTCTGGAAGCCAAGCAACCACCCTTCCGTACTTATTATTAAGGCTGGTCTAGAATTGCCAGAAGATGCTTATGTGTTTTTTCTCCTGATTATTGAAATAACCTCTATTCATACAGAAAAACATTAGCATTCAGAGAAAAAAAAGTCATTCCCCTTAGGGGTCACCACTGCCAGTCCAGTGCTCAAGTTCCTAAGAATGTCTCCTTGTTTACACTCTTTCCCTCACAAAGTTGAGCACTTACTCTGTATAAAACTTTATATTCAGTTACTTTTTGGTTAATATTGTATTATGAAATTTCCCCATATCGTTAAAAGTTTCTTGTTAAAGAAAATATTTCAGTGGTTGAATATTCTATCTTACGGTACATATTTAAATCATTTTGACTGTTAAATTGTTTTCTGTTTTAATTAAAACCAATAAATATAAACTTTTAATATTCCTATATGGATATCTGTTCAGTTTTTTAAATACTGTATTTCTAGGCAAGGTGGGCTCCCATTGGCAGTACAAGAGAGCTTTGTCTTATCATACCCTAGGTTCATCAGATCCTTAAATCTTAAACAGTTTGGGAAGTGAGAATGGCATCTCCTTTTACTTTTTACTGTTTTCTTACTATTGAATTTGAATGCTGTACATGGGTAGAGTAGTCATTTGTATTTTCTTCTCTCTTTTGAGGTAGAGGAAAGGGGAGAGAGGGATCATTATTTGGTTGTTCCACGTAGTTGTGTAGTCATTGATTGCTTCTTGTTTGTGCCCTGACCAGGGCTTGAACTGGTGCCTTTAGAATTGAGCTGGCAACCCTGGGATTGAACCAGTGATCTGGGTGCTCCAGGATGATGCTCTATTCACTGTGCCACTGGCCAGGGCCATTTATATTTTCTCTTTTGTGATTGTTTATTTCCTTCTTTTCAGGTGGAATTGTCATTTATGAAAGTTGATTTGTGATCTCATTTCATTTTCCTAGAAAGGTTTCTTGGTATGCATAACTTTGTACATATTGTCTTCTCAGTAATAGTTAATTGCATATAAAATTGTCCTGTATTTGAGGAGAAAGCCAGGTGTGGAAGTATCAAAGAGAACACACTTGGAAGTTCTAATGTGACTTCTCTGTGGTGACTGGCAACATCTGAAAAGCCAGCTCTGCCCATTGAGCACCCCTGCCTATCTCACCTGTCCTGTCTCACCTGTTCTCACCCTGCATCCTGTCATGGTGCTTGTGTTTCCCCTCTGCCTGTCCAGGGCAGACATGATATAACTCCTGTTGACAGAATACTAATAATACATACAACATGTTGGCTAATAATAAAGTGTTCATTGTCCCCATGAAGTGATTCTTACCTGTTTCTCTTCTCCTAATGCTTCTTGTCAGAGTGCTTAGCTGACTTCTATTGCCTGCCCCTTAATCACCATTTCTAAGTAGTCCTTGACCCTTCTCTCCCTCAGCTCCTTGTAGTCTCCAAATTAGCTAGCCCAGTGTTTTTCAACAGCCAGTCTGCTGGTCTGCCAGAAATTTCATGCTGGTCCACAAAAGAGTTAATGATCCTGAGGTTGTATGAAGAATATAAATCCAATAATTTAGTTGAATCTGCTTATGCTCAGGGTGATTTCTGCTTTAGTGGTCCCTGTATTAATTCTCCTATTTTTACCGATCCCCAAGTGTGAAAAGGTAGAAAACCAGTGAGCTAGCCCACTCCAGGATCAGCAGCCCCCATAGGCCAGACCTGCGCAGAGCACACTCCAGGATCAGCAGCCCCCATAGGCCAGACCTGCGCAGAGCACACTCCAGGATCAGCAGCCCCCATAGGCCAGACCTGTGCAGAGCACACTCCAGGATCAGCAGCCCCCATAGGCCAGACCTGCGCAGAGCACACTCCCTCCAGGCTGCAGACCACACAGCCCTCTGGGGTCCTCCCCCAGCGTCGCGTCGGCACTTCCAATGCCTCGTGCCCCCAAATGCACCCATTCCTCCACCTGACTGAAATTGCCCTTTGTTAGGTAGGTTTTCAAGTTCACCTCTCAGGGAACTCAGGCAAAAAATACAAATATTTTCTTAAGATTATTTCAGGAAGTAAAATTAATATTTTTTAGAGTGAAAATATAGTGGATTGTCTCCTAAGGATTGAATGACTTTATTAAGATAGTAAAATATCCTTCCTTAGGGGTACATTATTTTCAGAAGTTATTGGAAATAAGGTGCTTAAAAGAATAAACAGAAATTTAATACCACAGAAGCTGGAAACAGCCAATGAAATTCAACCCGTTTTCAGAATATATGTAACACACTAAGTCCCAGGAATCTCAGACAGCTCAGTTTGCTTCCTGAGCCTTTCAGGCTCATTATGACTGTGACACGGAAGGTTCTCCAGTGTGAACATGCCATAACTGTGTTCACACCTGAATATATACTTCCCTTATTGCTGTCGAGTTGCTCAGTGTCGGTACTTGTGCTGGGTTCCCCCAATACAGACCCTGTGATAAGGACTGAGGACAGTAGGTTACTGGGGGAGGTGATCCTGGGGCCATTAAGGGAGTAGGGACGTGGGATATGGAGGAGAGAGCCAGTAAGGGGATGTGCTTGACAGGTTGCTCAGTCCCTGGTGAATCCTAGGAAACAGCCTTCAGAATCATCCCTCTGAGGGGCCGGCAGGCTGGGGTGCATCTCCTCCTACTCACACCTGCCATTGACTGATGGCTGCTCTTGAGGCCAGCCGCAGGGTCCACTCTCGGGGGGAGGTCCGGGGTGCTGTTGTGTGTGTGGCCGTGGGGACCTGAGGGGATACCGGCAGGCACCGATGGTGTCTGCTGACTCCACTGCTTTAACATTTTTAACACAAGATCACATTAGAGCAATACCTTACATGGTCAGATAGATAACAGAGCATGTGCAGAGATTGTTAGCAGAGTGTGCTTAAATTGTGTAGTAGCTGAGAGATGTCAGAGTGACATTAAAAGATATTGAGAACTTGAGACCACTGATCCTGAACTGGGAAGGGAGGATACAGGGAGAATCTCTGAGAGGCATCTAGATGTTGTTCCTAAAATGACATCCCGCCTTGGGGACCAGCGCTGCAGGGCCGTGAAAGGAACAAGTGGGTCCTCAGGCCCCTTGTAGGCTGAGGTTTCCTCAGTGCTCATCAGCCGACAGAGTTACAACCAGGCCTATAAGGAAATTACGGTATTTTTTCCATGCACTCAGATCTGGAAGAAAACAAAAATTTGATGGAAATTTGTGGCCAGCCAAGTCTGAACAGAGCCACCTTCATTACTCGGGGAAATTCCTGGGGAAGGAAAGAAGGTGGGGATCCAGTGCTGTCAGTGGACCTTAAAAGGACTCCTTCTCTGCCAGATGTGTTTTGTTATTCCTTTTGTTATACTCACAACAGTCTCGGTGTCATATCGTAACATGGAAAATATATTCTAATGTCCTGTTGACCGTGCTGTTAGTGTCATTTAGGGGGTTAGGGGAGATCTTGCAGCTGTCAGATATGTAACCATTCAGACCAATTGTATGATGCTGGCAACAAAGAATAGGAGCTCTTGAAAGAACTCCCAGGAGAGACTAGCAGAGAGGTCACTGTGACTGGAGTGAACTGAGTATATGAGAACAGAGGAAAGAACAGTTAATTCTGCCATTTGGGGAAGGCATCCAGAGCTGTGATATTTGACTTGGGCCTTAAGAACACCTAGGTTTCACTAAGGGATAAAAGAGGAGAATGAAGTGTAGGCAAAGACAAGAGTAGGGAAAGGTGGGAGGCCTGAAAGTAGGGAGCGAGGTCAGGAAGCCAGGAGTGGTTTGGTGTGACTAAAACACAAGGTGTAGCGAGGTTGTAAGGTCATGTGGGAGAAGTCAGCTTGTAAAAGTCCTGAGGACCTTGCTGGCCTTTACTGTCCCTCCCACACTAATATCAGAAGGTGGATACCACTTCTATTGGCTCATGTTCAAGTTCCCATCAAACATCCTGCCATAGTAGGAACACCTTGGGTGCCAGATGATAAATGGAGCTTGCAGAACCTGTGTGGAACATGTATGATTCCTTCTCCCTGAGGAGTTTCCACAACCTCTTTATCACTCACGGAGTACTTTTTTGCCACGGAATTCCCTATGCTTCTGGAAATTCACTTTTTTTCACTCTTTGAAAATGCAGTCAGGCTTCCAGGAGATGTTTCCCTGATGACTTCATTGTATAAGATAAAGATTTTAAAGTATTTGACACCAAAGAAAGAAATGGTAGGCTATCTCAGTGTAGTAAATTGGCCCCTGATTGCAGTGTACCTTTGGGAAAATCTCTGTCCTTTAATGAAAAGAATGTAAGAATAATCAAATGTGAGAAACTGTTCCAGCAGCCAGATGCGTAGACCCTTCCGGGGTCTCCCGCTTGTCAGTCACTCTCCCCAGTACAAGAGAAAACACGGCAGCACACGGGGCGTCGCCGCAGTTTCCTGAGCAGCACCCAGCGGCAGCGTGTCTCCATTGTGCACTGGTGCTTTCTACGTGCAGGCTGTGGCACACTCAGCCTTCCGTGTGAAGAAACGGCTTTTGCTGTTCATGATCTTGTGAGAGTTCTTATCATAGCAGCCCCAAAACCTTGATTTGACTCTGCTCAGCCCTCATGACTCTTCACTCACGATTGGGACTGTTCATTATCGATGGTTTTTTCTTCATATCGTAGCTATCAAAAACTTCCCATGGAGAACTGGACTTTGAGGATGGATGAACTTTTTCTTTCTGATTCAGCAGAAACATGTAGGGGAGGATACTGATTAATAGCTTATAGTCAGGTTAAACAGTAGAGTGGTTCTTAGTGGTTTGTCAGGAATCAAAACTAATGCCAATGCTTAAAAATACTATCTGAAGGAAAAAACCTTAAACTTAATCAAGGTGATTTTGAGTGGAAGTTTCTTCCTGTCTAATCTGGGAAGTAATGGTGGCCTTTAGTTTTATGACCCAGCTCAGGACTCCCAGTACTGTGTGCCACTTCCATGGAGTAGAAGGTATTTTGAAAACATATGTGACATTTATGGGCCATCTCATAAGACATTGAGACAAAGTAGACTAAACTAGAACTATTCTAAAAATCTAGGATTCATAACAGAGTTTTCTAAAATGGTGTTAAAAGAAAGTGGTCTTTTATAAACTTATTTATTCATTATTAAACAAAGTTAAACAACATTTACTTTTATTGTGGGACTTCTCCAAGGCATTACTGTGCTAATGTGTAAAACAGCTTTTCAAGGGTGGGATACAGGATTTGGCATTCTGAGACCCCTTTCTTCAGCGAGCACCTCTGACCATCTCCCAGAACTCATGTCACTCTGACAGTTGGGCATGTGGTAGATTTAAAGTGATCAAGCACCCATTTAGATCTTCCCACCCAGAACTGGAGCTTTATTTCCCTGGCCCTCAAAACCTGGGTTGGCCTTCTGACTTGTTTGGAGTGACAAATGCAGCACAAGTGTTGTGTGAGTCCCAGAGCCTTGATGTCAGGAGGTCTGTCAGCTTCTGCCTTGCCCTGTGGGCCCTGCCCCGAGACTCTCACCCACAGGAGGAGAGCGGTGGGCCTGCCTTGGGGGACAGTGTGCATTGCCAGGCACGTGAGTGGAACCTTCACTAGACTTCCATGCCCAGTGAGAAATTATAAATAGTTGTTGTAAGCCACGAAATTTGGAGGAGCTTTGCCACAGTAGTAATGAATATACTAATGTAAGTAGCTGCACCCAACAAAAACTTTGAAATAAGAAAAGAATATGACTGTTTAATCAGATACTTTCTATGAGGCCTTTCTGGCTTAAAAATAAATTTTGGGACTGGGATTTTCCAGAAATATGAGTCAAGTGAATAGTTAACAAGAATATAATGTGTCTGGCTTGTGATGAACAGCACCAGAAAATGGCTCCTAATCCCGGCATAAGCGGCCCGAGAAGGGTCGTGCCGATGCTGCCTTGGGAAATGAGAGGGCCTGACAGAGAAGTTGTGCCTTCCAGCCTGCGCTCAGCAACCTTCCTGAGGGCTGTCCAGCAGCTATTTCCAAAGGGGACCAGCGTCACTTAGGACTCATTCTTTCAGCTTAATAATTAGATTGAAGCAGTCCCTGCTTCAGATATGGCCCATCTGCTCCACTGACCAGCTGTGAGAATGTGAGTCCTCGCCAGGGTCCTTGTCATGGGGTGGGTTTAATCATTACTGGTTCCTAAGAGCCAATCTGATTAGCAGATGTTGAAAGGGACAGGTTTTCAGCAGTCCCCTGGTGATTTGTGACAATGTAGGTGGCATCAGGCCATGCCCCTCTCTGAGGCCTGATTGCTGAGTGCCTAGGCCTGGCAGCACCACATCCTGAGACAGTGTACCCACCATCTTCTCAGAGCCCCAAGTCCAGGTGGAGGTGTTTACCTGGATTCTGGGACCTCAGGCTCATGTACTGCAGCTGGGAGGCCTCAGAGCCATGTCAGTAGCTACACCCATGCTCTGATGGGAAGGCCCCAGCAGCCATGCTTCAGTCACACTGGCCACAGTGAGCTGGGAAGAAGCAGAAGGTTCCAGAAACCATGGGAGTTGGAGCTGGAAAAGATCCACTTGGTTATGAACCTCCTCCTTCATCAGGACCAGATCACTCCCCTGGAAAACTCTGGAGTGCTTTGTAAAATCTGTTTCCAAATGACTCAGGCTGGGAGCCTGCCAACCATTTTCTTGGGAGATGAAATGGCTTTTTATGTGGAGTAACTATTTCCTCACAGTTGGTTGGGATCTTCTACTGGTTGGCTGCAGCCCCATCACTCCTGGTTGCTCTCCCTCAGACCACCCTGAACAAGCCCCCTTCTGCCTCTTGCCTCCCCATAGTTGAGTCAGTGTCATGCTTCCACTGAGCAGTAGTTAAACGGGAGGAAGGGGCTGCCTCCTGGTCTGGGGCGCACTGTGGAGAGGACCTTCCCAGCCGTTTTAGTGTTCTGATCTTCGAGTCCAAACTTTTACTTCTTTGCCCCTGTAACATTTCATAAGCACTCTAAGGAGTGTATGTTCTATCACAGGAATGACTTTTTCATTGAAAATTATTTGAGAGACCTAAAGATGGCGACAGAGTAGGCAGATGTTCCAACTGCCACCTCCCAGGACCAAATTGGATTACAACTTAACTTAAGAACAATCATCTTCCCTGACCAGGCGGTGGCACAGTGGATAGAATGTTGGACTGGGATGCGGAAGGACCCAGGTTCGAGACCCCGAGGTCACCAGTTTGAGCACAGACTGATCTGGGGTGAGCAAAGCTCACCAGCTTGGACCCAAGGTTGCTGGCTTGAGCAAGGGGTTACTCAGTCTGCTGAAGGCCCAAGGTCAAGGCAGATATGAGAAAGAAATCAATGAACAACTAAGGTGTTGCAATGAAAAACTGATGATTGATGCTTATCTCTCTCCCTTCCTGTCTGTCCCTATCTATCCCTCTCTCTGACTCTCTCTGTCTCTGTAAAAAAAAAAAAATCATCTTGAAAAACCAACTTTGGACTAAACAAAGAGGACTCTATAACTAAGGATCACAGAAGAAGCCACCACGAAACTGGTAGGAAGGGCGGGGATGTGAAAAGGGCTTTCCCACTCCCAGGAGTGAGCAGCAGCAGAGGGTCTGCAGGGACCCTCACTGTGGGGAGAGTGGCACTGAGAGGTGTGGATCTTCAGCCCCAGGACTGAAGCCCCAGCTTAGAGCTCCAGAGCCTAGAAGAGGTGCCCAGACAGTATTTAGCTGTGAAAAGAGCCAGGTTACTGTTTGTGAGAAAGAAACAGAACTCTCGGACCCAGGCTCCATCTTAAAGGGCCCACACAGAAAATCTCCTTCACAGCCACTTATCTGGGGCTCTGATTGAGGGGAAAACTGAGAGGACTGGAGTTGTGAGAGGAGAGTGTAAACTTGGAGGCCCAGGGAGAGACACTGTGGGTGAAGGCCACTCCTCTGTTGAGTCATTCCCCAATACTAAAGTGGCCATTTTTCCTGGGAGAAGCAACACCTTTCAGCAGCAACAGCAAAGGGAAGCAATTACCCCGCCCACCGGAGTCTCTACTGCTTCAGTCAGGGCAAAGGGTCACTCAGAAGCAGGGGGCACGTAGGGACAAAGATTTTGGATGCTGAGGCCTGAGCTACACCCCTCCCCTCACTGCTGAGTACTTGCCGGAGGACAGGCGGGCCAGTGGGCAGAACACAGCTCTGGATCTCAGAAGCCACACCCACTGGACTCTTGTGGCCACACCCTATTGAGGTATGGAAAAAAAGTCTGGATAGAATGACACCTGAGGCCAAGGGGCAAGCCTCACCCACTAACCTTCCTAATCCTTGAATTACTGTGCTGAGCCAAACAAGCAGCTAGCAGTAAGAGGTGGCAGAAAGTGGATCTCAGAGGAACTTGAACTTTTAAGTGGACTTCCCCCACGCCAAGAGTAGATAAAAGCCAGCCAAGGAGTGTAACTGATATTTACAACAGCACCTGGGCCCAGCAGAGGCAGCCACAAACTCTGGGTTGCCTGTGGCTCCAAAAAGGTTGCTAAGGTCCAGTCATAGGCAGTGACCCCCAATGGTCTGTGCCAGGTTCCTGCCAGGGAGGTCCAGGGATGGCACATCTAGTGGCCAGATGCAGAGAGCATCGGTTCAGGACCTAACAACCCTTGTTAGAGTGGTATCTTAAGGAAGGGCTCCTCACTCCTGACCCAGCTAAGGCACAGAAAGCGCCGACACAACAATAAAAAGAACAGTGACAGCAGACAAGTAGCCCACAGTGGATTATAAACAACAGCTGATGCCAACCCAAGGAGATCTAGAAACAACACAACTGGAAGCTGGAGGCAGACAACACCAACCCTAGACTCAGCTAGCTACACAAACAGCACACCCAAAGGAGGAGTCTATACACAGACAAAATGGGAAGACAGAAATGCAATCCAAATGAATCAATAAGAGAATTCCCCAGAAAAAGAACTGAATGAGATAGAAGTAACCAAACTATCAGATGCAGAGTGTAGAACAATGATTTTCAGGATGCTCAAGGATCTTAGAGCCACAATGGATGGACATAATGAATAACTAAATAAAGAGATAGCAAGCATCAAAAGGACATTGAGATCATAAAAAAGAATCAGAAATGACAAATACAACATCTGAAATGAAGACTGCACTAGAAGAAATTAACAGCAGGCTGGATGAAGCAGAGGATTGAATCAGTGATTTAGAGGACAAGATAAACAAAAGCAGAGCAGCAAAAAGAAAAGAGACTCAAAAAGTCTGAGGAAACTCTAGAGAGCTCTGTGACAATGTGAAGAGAAACAACATCCACATCATAGTGGTTCCTGAAAGAGAAGAAAAAGAACAAGGGATCAAGAACCTCCTTGAAGAAATCATAGCTGATAACTTCCCTAAATTGATGAAGGAAAAAGTCACACAAATTCAAGAAGCACGGAGAGTCCCATTAAAGAGGAATCCAAGGAGGCCTGCACCAAGACACATCATAATTAAAATACCAATGTTAAGAGACAAAGAAAGAATACTAAAAGCTACAAGAGAAAAGCAGTAAATTGCCTACAGAGGAGCACCCATAAAAATGATATCTGACTTCTCAACAGAAACACTTGAGGCCAGAAGGGATTGGCAAGAAATATTCAGGAGATGCAAAACAAGAACCTACAAACAAGACTACTTTATCCAGCAAGGCTATCATTTAAAATTGAAGGAAAAGTAAAAAACTTCCCAGACAAAAACAAACAAACAAAAAAAAAACTTAAGGAATTCATTACAACCAAACCAATACTGCAAGAAATGTTAAGGGGACTTTTGTAAACAGAGCAAAGGAAAAATAAAAAAATCTAGAAAAAGAGGAATGTAGATTTAAAGAATAAAATGTCAACAAACAGCTACATTTAATAATAACCTTAAATGTAAATGAATTAAATGCTCCAATCAAAAGACATAGGGTAGCTGCATGGATAAGAAAATAGGACCCGTACATATGCTGTCTACAAGAGACACACCTCAAAACAAAAAATACACATAGACTGAAAGTGAAGGGATGGAAAAAAAGTATTTCACGCAAATGGAAATGAAAAAAAAAAAAGCTGGGGTAGCAATACTTATATCTGACAAAATAGAATTTAAAACAAAGTAAGGGATAAAGAAAGTCACTACATAATGATAAAGGGAGCAAGCCAACAAAAGTATATATATAACCATTTAAAATATCTATGTGCCTAATATAGGAGCACCTAAATATATAAAGCAGATTTTGATAGAATAAAGGGCAAGATCAGCAGCAATACTATAATAGTAGGGGACTTTAAAACCCCACTAACATCAATGGATATATCCTCCAGACAGAAAATTAACAAAGAAACAGCAGCCTTAAATGACACACTAGATCAACTGGATTTAATAAACATCTTCAGAACCTTTTATGCCAAAGAAGCAGAATATACATTCTTTTCAAGTGCTCATGGTACATTCTCTAGGGCAGGGGTCCCCAAACTTTTTACACAGGGGGCCAGTTCACTGTCCCTCAGACCATTGGAGGGCCAGACTATAAAAACAACTATGAACAAATCCCTATGCACACTGCACATATCTTATTTTAAAGTAAAATAACAAAACAGGAACAAATACAATATTTAAAATAAAGAACAAGTAAATTTAAATCAACAAACTGACCAGTATTTCAATGGGAACTATGCTCCTCTCACTGACTACCAATGAAAGAAGTGCCCTTTCCGGAAGTGCGGCAGGAGCGGATAAATGGCCTCAGGGGCCGCATGTGGCCCCCGGGCCGTAGTTTGGGGACCCCTGCTCTAGCGTAAACCACATGTTAGGACACAAAACTAGTCTCAATAAATTTATGAAGATTGAAATTATATCAAGCATCTTCTCTGATCACAATGACATGAAACTAGAAATCAACAATAGAAAAACTGAAAAACATTCAAACAGTTGGAGGCTAAATAGCATGTTATTTAATAACGAATGGGTTAATGAGATCAAGGAAGAAATAAAAAATTTCCTTGAAACAAATGAAAATGAACATAAAACAACTCAAAATTTATGGGACACAGCAAAAGTAGTCCTGAGAGGGAAGTTCATAGCACTACAGGCTTACCTTAAGAAGCAAGGAAAAGCTCAAATAAACAACTTAACCCTGCATCTAAAAGAACTAGAAAAAGAACAACAAATAAAGCCCAGAGGAAGTAGAAGGAAGGAAATAATAAAGATCAGAGGGGAAATAAATGACATAGAAGCTAAAAAAACAATACAGAGGATCAATGGAACCAAGAGCTGGTTCTTTGAAAAGGTAAATAAGATTGATGAACCTTTAACCAGACTCACCAAGAAAAAAAGAGAGAGGATTCAAATAAATAAATTAAAAATAAAAGTGGAGAAGTAACAACTGACACCGCAGAAATACAAAGGATTATAAGAAAATACTATAAAGATCTGTGTGCCAAAAAATTAGACAACCTAGGTGAAATGGATATATTCCTTGAAACATATAATCTTTCAAAAATCAATCTGGAAGAATCAGAAAACCGATAACAACAAATGAAATTGAAACAGTTATCAAAAAACTTCCAACAAACAAAAGTCTTGAACCAGATGGCTTCACAGGCGAATTTTACCAAATATTCAAAGAAGAATTAGCACCTATTCTTCTCAAGCTACAGGTATTTCAAAAAATTCAAGAGGAAGGAAGACTTTCAAACTCCTTTTATGAGGCACACATAATCCTCACTCCAAAACCAGGGAAAGACACTACAAAGAAAGAAAACTATAGGCAAATATCCCTGATGGAACCTAGAAGCTAAAATTCTCAACAAGATATTAGCAAATCAGATTCAGCAATACATGAAAAAAATTATACATCATGATAAAGTGAGTTTTATTCTGGGGAGGCAAGGCTGGTACAATATTTGCAAATCAATCAATGTGGTTCATCACATAAACAAAAAGAAGGAGAAAATCACATGATAATATCCATAGATGCAGAAAAAGCATTTGATAAAGTCCAGCACCCACTTCTGATCAAAACTCTCAGCAAAGTGGGAATACAAGGAATATACCTCAACATGATAGAGACCATCTATGATAAACCCACAGATAACATCATATTCAATGGGCAGAAATTAAAAACAATCCCCTTAAGATCAGGAACAAGGCAGGGGTGCCCCCTTTCACCACTCTTATTCAACATAGTTCTAGAAGTCCTAGCCACAGCAATCAGACAAGAAGAGGAAATAAAAGGCATGCAAATTGGAAAAGAAGAAGTAAAACTATCATTATTTGCTGATGACATGATACTGTACATAGAAAACCCTAAAGTCTCAGTCAAAAAACTACTAGACCTAACAAATGAATTTGGCAAGGTGGCAGGATATAAAATTAATATTCAGAAATCAGTGGCATTTTTTATACACTAACAAACTGTCCAAAAAAGAAATTAAGGAAACAATCAACTTCACTATTGCAACAACAAAAATAAAGTACCTGGGAGTAAATTTAACCAAGGAGGTAAAAGACTTGTACTCGGAGAATTATAAAACACTGATAAGAAATCAAGGAAGAGCCCTGGCCGGTTGGCTCAGCGGTAGAGCGTCGGCCTAGCGTGCGGAGGACCCGGGTTCCATTCCCGGCCAGGGCACACAGGAGAAGCGCCCATTTGCTTCTCCATCCCTCCGCCGCGCTTTCCTCTCTGTCTCTCTCTTCCCCTCCCGCAGCCGAGGCTCCATTGGAGCAAAGATGGCCCGGGCGCTGGGGATGGCTCTGTGGCCTCTGCCTCAGGCGCTAGAGTGGCTCTGGTCGCAACATGGCGACGCCCAGGATGGGCAGAGCATCGCCCCCTGGTGGGCAGAGCGTGGCCCCTGGTGGGCGTGCCGGGTGGATCCCGGTCGGGCGCATGCGGGAGTCTGTCTGACTGTCTCTCCCTGTTTCCAGCTTCAGAAAAATAGAAAAGAAAAGAAAAAAAAAAAAAAAATCAAGGAAGATACAAACAAGTGGAAGCATATACCGTGTTCATGGATAGGAAGAATAAACATAATTAAAATATCTATGCCTGACCTGTGGTGGCGCAGTGGATAAAGCGTTGACCTGGAACACTGAGGTCACCAGTTCAAAACCCTGGGCTTGCATATATGGGAGTTGATGCTTCCTGCTCCTCCCCTTTCTTTCTCTCTCTCTCTCTCTCTCTCTCTCTCTCTTTCTCTCTCTCATTCTAACTCTCTCTCCTCTCTAAAAAAAATGAATAAATAAATAAAAATTAAAAAATATATATATCTATATTACCCAAAGCAAGCTATAAATTCAATGCAATTCCTATTAAAATACCAATGTCATGCTTCAAAGATATAGAACAAATATTCCAAAAAGTTATATGGAAACAAAAAAGAACATGAATAACCTCAGCAATCTTGAAAATGAAGAATAAAGTGGGAGGTATCACACTTCTTGATATCAAGTTATACTACAAGGCCATTATACTCAAAACAGCTTGGTACTGGCATAAGAATAGGCATCCAGATCAATGGAACACAACAAAAAATGCAGAAATAAACCCACACCTTTATGGCCAATTGATATTTGACAAAGGAGGTAAGAGCATACAATGGAGTAAAGACAGTCTCTTTAACAAATGCTGTTGGGAAAATTGGACAGGTATATGCAAAAAAAAATGAAACTAGACCACCAACTTACACCATTCACAAAAAATAAACTCAAAATGGATAAAAGACTTAAATGTAAGTCGTGAAACCGTAACAGGAAGTAAACTCTCCGACATCTCTCGTAGCAATATCTTTGCTGGTTTATCTCCACGGGCAAGTGAAATAAAGGACAAGATGAACAAATGGGATTATATCAAGGTAAAAAGTTTTTGCACAGCTAAAGACAATAAGAACAGAATAAAAAGACAACCCACACAATGGGAGAACATATTTGCCAATATGTCTGATAAGGGGTTAATAACAAAAATTTATAAAGAACTTCTAAAACTCAACACCAGGAAGATAAACAATCCAATCCAAAAATGGGCAAAAGAACTGAACAGACACTTGCCAAAGAGGACATACAGATGGCCAATGGGCATATGAAAAAGTGTTCAACATCACTAATAATTAGAGAAATGCAAATTAAAACCACAATGAGATATCACCTCACACCTGTCAGAATGGTGCTCATCAACAAAACAACACATAATAAGGCTGGCAAGGGTGCAGAGAAAAGTGAACCCTCCTGCACTGCTGGTGGGAATGCAGACTGGTGCAGCCACCTGTGGAAATCAGTATGGAGTTTCCTCAAAAAATTAAAAATGGAACTGCCCTTTGACACTTTTAGGAATATATGTTATGAATACCAAATCACTGATTCAAAAGAAGATATGCACCCCCATGTTTATGGCAGCATTGTTTACAATAGCCAAGATCTGGAAACAGCCCAAGTGTCCATCAGTGGATGAGTGGATTAAAAAGCTGTGGTACATATACACAATGAAAAAGAAGGAAATCTTACCATTTGTGATGGCATGGATGGACTTGGAGATTATTATGCTAAGTGAAATAAGCAGGCAGAGAAAGACAAATACCATATGATCTCACTTATATGTGGAATCTAATGAACAAAGTGAACTGAGGAATGGAATAGAGGCAGAGGCAGGATCACAGGGACCAGAGTGGACAGCAGTCAGAGGGAAGAGGGATGAGGAGATGGGATCAGAGAAGGTGAAGGGATTACTGAAATTATATATACATAACAGAGATACAGATAGCAGGACAGCAAATCCTAGAGGGAAGGGGGGAGGGTGTTAATGGGAGGGGGTAAGAGGGATATAAAGGGGGACATGGAGGTGGGGGTAAGGGAGTTATATTCGGTGGGACACTTGAATTCATGTAAACACAATAAATTGAAATTAATAAAAAAATTATTTGAAAATTATTTCAAGTCATTGCTAGATTGGCTTGACCTTGATTTCTATTAGGCATGACCTAATCAACACAAAAAACTGTAAATGGAATTTGGCTCTTCCAGAAGCCAGTAATCATGATCTCATGCATCATACATACTGGTGGGCACAGCCGAGTTAACGCTGTGGTCCTGGGCACTTTTGGGGGTGAGTTGCTGTAACTCAATGTTTAGTCAGTGTAAAAAAAAAAAGAAGAAAAAAAGGGCTGTGTATCTGCACAGACCACAGCCATGTTAGGAACATCTAGTAAGCAAGGGATCGTGCTTTTGTGGGTCTCTGACTTTTCTGTTAGTGATGAAGCGAGGAGATGAAAAGCAGAAGCTCACCAGTGAGACTTGAGGTCAGGCACCTGGCAGGGTCCGAATGGGAGGAGCCATTGAGATCAGTGTCTTTTGAGTGTGTTCCACAGACTGGTACAGTTCTTGGGGGGTATTATAGGGGCTCCCTGGTGTGGTTGGAGCGAGGTGGCCTTTGTCAACCCCCTTTTTTTGTAATCAGCACAGCTTTGCTTTTATCCATTTAATATGCAGAACTGGAGTTGCTTGTCAGATTCTGTTTGATAGGGTTCCGAGTTCAGAAAGAAAGTTTGCAAAGCACAGGTTCAGAAAACTGACTTCTACTAAAAACAAACACAGAGAGAAACCTCTTTAGCGAAGCAAATGATCACATTCCTGAGATCTACGTAGATCAACCCACAGACATTTGGAAGCCGCAAAAAGGAAAGAGCCAAACAAATAGATATTCGGTGTAACTACTATGTCACCAGGAAACTCTTAGTCAGTATAAACAGAACATGCAGGCTGAGACCTCTAAGTGACGAAGGAACAAGAGACCAGTTCTGGTCATATATGCAGGTAAGGTTGGCAGATTGTGTTTAAATCAGCACCAGCATGTACTGCAAGTTGAGGTTCGTAATAATCATGCGACAGAGGCGACCATTTATGGAGAGCTTTCCATTTGCTGAGCGCTGTGCTTCAAATGCACGGTCCATGCATGCTAGGGAATGTAGGTCCTGTTGTTATTCCCATTTCACCTGTTAAGAAACTGAGGCTCAGAGATTGAGTAATTTGCCCAAGGACACACAGCTCATAAAGTGATGGAGCTGGGGATAGGTCCCTAGAGTTTATGCCCTTAAATATTCTCTATTGATTCTCTCTGTCAGTCCCTTTTTAATTTTATTTTTGTCCGTATCTCTCTCTCTCTCTCTCTCTCTCTCTCTCTCACACACATACACACACACACACACAAAAGGCTGTGGTAGATGGACTACCTAAAGATACCTTGTTTGAGAGAATGTCTCATCATAGTTACAACTAGGATGGTCATTCCACTCAAAGATTGCTCCATGTAAAGTTGAAATTTAGTATTACATGTAAATTATTCTCATTGGTGGACAAAGGAATGTAGAGAAAAGGAACTAATAGTCTAACCTCAACAGTGTGTACTAATAGTGAGCAGGCATGTATAGCTCTGGAATTATGTCTGTGCCTGGATTTAGTGACTCACAGACAGTCACTCCAGAATTTTATTGGTGCAGTAGAAAATAGAACTCTTGAAGTTCATTGCTAAAGCAGATGGGATTAACCTTTGCACAGGTTTTTAAGTTTTCATTTTATTATTATTATTATTCTTTTGTATTTTTCTGAAGTGAGAAGCAGGGAGGCAGAGAGACAGACTCTCACATGCACCTGACCAGGATCCACCCGGCATGCCCATCAGAGGGCGATGCTCTGCCCATCTAGGCTGTTGCTCCTTTGCAACCAGACCTATTCTAGTGCCTGAGGTGGAGGCCATGGAGCCATCCTCAGTGCTCAGACCAACTCCAGTGGAGCCTTGGCTGCAGGAGGGAAAGAGAAAGACAGAGAGAAAGGAGAGGGAGAAGGGTGGAGAAGCAGATGGGCGCCTCTCCTGTGTGCTCTGGCCGGGAATCAAACCTGGGACTTCCACACGCTGGGCCAACGCTCTACCGCTGAGCCAACAGGCCAGGGTCCAGGATTTTAAGTTTTAAAGTGTTGAGTGATCTCAGTCTCCACCTTACCTCCTCCTATTCATCCTCTGTATAATGAATGGCCTTAGTTAACAAAGCTGGGTGAGGTGGGGTCTCTTTTTGAGGGTCTGCTCTTGACTTAGTTCATGCCCCTCCAAATATATATCAACCTAGTCCTTATTCTTATCAAGAACCAGAAGTTTCTACTAAAACTTCTCTCTGTTTAGTTGGCTCTGTTGGAGCAAAATACGACCTCTAAAGCAGTGTTTTTCAACCGTGGACCAAGTCCATAATCTTCAGGCAACATCAGAGTGGTTAACTCTTTCGCAGACCACAACGGTCCACGGACCAACTGTTAAAAACCTCTGCTCTAGAAAGTGAATTTAATGGGCATTTAGTTTTGTTTTTATAGGTGCTTTTGGAAAAGCTGGAACTGTTTGAGAAACTATTTCACAGCACATCCAGGTGGCTCGAATGATCTGCCTCCACGCGTCACACCAGTTTCAAACAAGGCTAAAGTTTGTAGTACGTTTCTCTTCTGAGCAAGTGAGGCCCTCGGGGAGAAACATGAATTTATGTGGGTGCTTAGGAAGTATTGAGTAATAATTCTTTCAAGCCATGAGGGCCCCATTTGCCCGGCAGAAATTTATGAACACAACTCTAGTGGCTTATAAAAGTTCATTTTCTTTCCCAAGTGCCTAGCTCTATTCCTGAAAGGAACAATTTCATTGAAGGATTTGACCGTACTACGTCTTTACAGAGACACACCAGAGAAATCCCACTCTTGATTCTTGAGCAGATGACAATGACATTGTTGAGATAGAGCCTTAGATGTGGCCCTGCTGATGAGGACTCTCTTGATGAAAGAGGTATGGAGAAAAAGTTGCTAAATTACTTATCTGATCTGATATGGTGGACAGTTAAGACCACACAGGTCATGTTTGAGACAGACCTGCAGAAACACCTCACAGTCTGGACCTGACTGTCTGTGACTTGCCTCACAGTAACAGCTTGTCAGTGGTTTCCCAAACATCTGTCTCAGAGAGGGTGGTTGAGATTCCTCCAGGGGAGTGTTCCATTCATTGTCCATGAGAAACCAGAGCGAGTGGGAGTAAGTGAAACAGATCAGGAGGAAATGCTGCACTCCACTTGGGATTACAGTGCAGATGAATTCCATATTTCGGTTAGGGAATGTTTTCTTTTAGAAAAGAAAAGACAAGGAAGAAAAGTTTAGATTCTGACCCAGTTACTGAAAAGCAGACTAAGATGCGCTTAAATGTCCACTGAAAGAATCTCCTCAATTGGTGTGTATTTGTTTTTATTTTGATGTGTGTGTGTGCACACGTGCCGGCAAGACCATGCTTTGCTGCCACTGGCCCAACTTTCCCAGCAAGGTGGCCTGACCTCGCCAGAACAAGCAGCTCTAAGACTGCCCCAGTCAGCAAAGCTGTGGATGCCCTCATATCCGTACCGCTCGGTGACTAAGGATTCAAACAAATAAAACGTATTCATCCTATTGACTAAAATCACAACTGAGGTTTTTCTGGCTAATTTTTCTTGTAAAAATAGTGATCCTACAAGAAAGCAACATTTGATCTTGATTTAGAGATTTTAAATGCCCACCCTGTCCCCTACTGTATCCAAGAATGGAGAGGCTGATTTGCAATTTGTACATTGTGTCAGAATGTGCTGCCCCTGACGGTTCCAAACCAAAGATCTGAGCTCTGTCTCACCCTCTGAGGTGCCACATACTCGGTCATGATATTGAGTAGAGGAGACGCACAGACCCTGCCCTCATGGAGTTTACTGTCTGCAGCAGCCTGGCACTCGGCCTGGAGGAGAGTGTGTCGGCTGCCGCCGCCGGGACTGCTCTGAGAACTGGGAGGCTGCTCCCCCCCCACCGCAGGGGCTGCTCTGAGAACTGGGAGGCTGCTCCACCCCCACCCCTCACCGCAGGGGCTGCTCTGAGAACTGGGAGGCTGCCCCCCCCCCCCGCACCGCCGGGGCTGCTCTGAGAACTGGGAGGCTACTCCCCCCCCACCGCAGGGGCTGCTCTGAGAATTGGGAGGCTGCTCCCCCCCACCGCAGGGGCTGCTCTGAGAACTGGGAGGCTGCTCCCCCCCCCCACCGCAGGGGCTGCTCTGAGAACTGGGAGGCTACTCCCCCCCCCACCGCAGGGGCTGCTCTGAGAACTGGGAGGCTGCTCCCCCCCCCACCGCAGGGGCTGCTCTGAGAACTGGGAGGCTGCTCCCCCCCCACCGCAGGGGCTGCTCTGAGAACTGGGAGGCTACTCCCCCCCCCACCGCAGGGGCTGCTCTGAGAACTGGGAGGCTGCTCCATCCCCACCCCCCACCGCAGGGGCTGCTCTGAGAACTGGGAGGCTACTCCTCCCCCCACCGGGGCTGCTCTGAGAACTGGGAGGCTACTCCTCCCCCCACCGGGGCTGCTCTGGGAACTGGGAGGCTGCTCCCCCCCCATCGCAGGGGCTGCTCTGAGAACTGGGAGGCTGCTCCCCCCCCCACCGCAGGGCTGCTCTGGGAACTGGGAGGCTGCTCCCCCCCCCACCGCAGGGGCTGCTCTGAGAACTGGGAGGCTGCTCCCCCCCCCACCGCAGGGGCTGCTCTGAGAACTGGGAGGCTGCTCCCCCCCCACCGCAGGGCTGCTCTGGGAACTGGGAGGCTGCTCCCCCCCCCACCGCAGGGCTGCTCTGGGAACTGGGAGGCTGCTCCACCCCCCACCGCAGGGGCTGCTCTGAGAACTGGGAGGCTGCAGTTGGCAAGCCCAGCATCTGTTTCTCATTGCCACCTTGCAGTGCTGGGCGGTCAGTGATTTTCCTCGGCTGCCCTCAGGCCTCCCCACCCTGGTCTCCCGGTTGGTGGGCCATGCTTAGCTCTCTACTCCTCATAACGGCCTGGAAGAGAGTGTTTGCAGCCTGCCCCTCCCACATGGCTGGCCACTGGGGGGCATATCTGCCCCCAGCATTTCCACCTGGGATTTTTTTTTTTTTTTTCATTTTTCTGAAGCTGGAAACAGGGAGAGACAGTCAGACAGACTCCCGCATGCGCCCGACCGGGATCCACCCGGCACGCCCACCAGGGGCCACGCTCTGCCCACCAGGGGGCGATGCTCTGCCCATCCTGGGCGTCGCCATATTGCGACCAGAGCCACTCTTGCGCCCGAGGCAAAGGCCACAGAGCCATCCCCAGCGCCCGGGCCATCTTTTGCTCCAATGGAGCCTTGGCTGCGGGAGGGGAAGAGAGAGACAGAGAGGAAAGCGCAGCGGAGGGATGGAGAAGCAAATGGGCGCTTCTCCTGTGTGCCCTGGCCGGGAATGGAACCCGGGTCCTCCGCACGCTAGGCCGACGCTCTACCGCTGAGCCAACCGGCCAGGGCTACCTGGGATTATTAAAGACAACCAAAGGCTAGGCTGGCTCCTGCCACCACCCCCAAGTCACCTTCTCTGTCTTCACTTGTAACAGTGGCTTTATGTCGTGTCCTAGTCCTCCTGATATTTTGTCTTAGTTGTCACTGTGTGCAGATCTCCCTGGCTCCTTCAGTCCTCTGCTGTGCGTATCTGCAGGTCACTGGGCAGGCTGAGGGCAGACTCTTCCTCAGCCCCACCACGGCCTCCCCGGCCCCCTCTGCTCTAGGGCCTGCATGGGAATGCCATGGCTCCTCACCTGATCGCCCTGCACCCAGGAGGCCAGGCCTGCGGTGAGAGGATTGTAGCTCAGGGAAAGGGCTGAGGGCCTCGTCCTGCTGTGCTCTGTCTCTCAGAAGGGCAGCAGAGCAAAGGTGGGGAACGTAGAGAGCCTCAGCAGGAGGGATGGGAGATGGCCACCGCAGTGCCGCACCAGGGCACGCACTGCCCTTCCTGAGGGCAGGGCAGAGTGCTAGGGACATTTCCCTGGGCACTTACTGAGCAGATACCGAGTATACAACCCTGTGGGGAGGTGACAGGGAGATAGACGAGGATTCAGAGCTCAAGGAGTGTGCGGACTGTCTAGTGAGAGACAAAAGATGTGCTTTTGTAATCCACTGTGCTGCACCATTGAAGGCACACAGATACAGCCTGGGGCCCCCTTGGAGGGGGAATGGTCTTGACAGGAAAGACTTCCATGGAGAGGTGGCATCCGAGGTAGACCTTGAGGGCCAGGTGGGAGAGGCTGTCTAAGGACTGAGGAAGCACCAACACTGAGGTAAGCTAGCGCAGGAATCCCGCTTGGCCGAGCACTGAGAGCAGTGGGATGGACCCACTGTGACCAGAGCCCCCCAGACACAGTGGAGTGGCTGGGCTCAAAGCAATTCACAGGCACCCTTTGCTAGTAGAGTCCAGTGGGACCAGGGCAAGTGGGCGTGGCAGCTCTGTACAAGTGCATGTCCAGTCACCTGCCAAGGCCACAGCAGCACTTCCCATCCAACACCCAAGCGTCCCAGGCGACCCTGCTGGGGTCATGTGCTCTGGGGTGATGCACAGCCCCTTAGGGACTCTTCTCTTTCCTTCTCCTGATGGCGAATCGGAGCCCTCACACAATGCTGGAGAATTTATTTCCGAAGGATGTGAAGGTAGTTGCACAAAAGCTTAACTCCAATGGTTTTTTCCCCCTAAAAGACAAACACAACGAGCTATTACGTTTCTGTAATTTCAGAGTTCTAGAATTACAAATGGCTCTCCTCTTAAAGTTGACCCTTGTCATAATTCAAACTCGAAGCATTCTAATGTTATTTCTACAACAGAAATAAATCTTTTAAATGGAGATGCTTTTTTTTTTCCTTTTCTAGTTTTAGTTTTAACCTCAGTGGTTCTGCTTCTGGCCGTCTGTGGGCTAGATGGACACAAGCTGGTGGCTGCCCTCACCAGACTCGGGAAGCAGGTCCTCGCGCTGCTCTAATTATTACCCTTTGCCTGCCCTGCAGATCTGAACTGAAAGTTCTCTTTTGTGTGAGTTTTGCAGAACAGTATGACTTTATAGGTTTATTTTTTATGCTCCCCTCTTTTGAGTGTTACTGGATCCCCAGTCACTGGAAGGCCGGGATCTGTTTCAGTAACTGATTTATCAGGTGCCAGGCCGGTCACACACTTCACTGCCAGAGTTTATGAAAGGGACTCCCACCTCCTTCCCCAAGGACTTTGTGACTGGCTCAGCCACGAGCGGGCCACAGAGTGTGACAGGCCATGGCAGCCTTTAGGTTTTCCACACGGCAATAAATGTGAAGTGGCTTCTATGAGCCACAGTCACATTTGAGATCTGAGCTCTGTGAGCTCGTGGGGCAGCTCCCAGGCTCCGGGGCTGCACTCGGGCTGCTTCAGGGGTGGGTGAGAAACTTCAGGGGAAGTGCTCTGCAGGCCGTTGGGCCGCTGGTCAGTTAGTATTTTGTTACCAGTCAATGCTTGGAGGATGCTCTCCCCACATCCGCTCCTTCCCTCTGGCTCCTCAGATGTTTCATCTCTCCCACCTTCACTCCCTGCCAACCGAGAGGTGCTGTTAGACTGTTTCTTTCCAGGCCGCTGATGTAGTCTGTGCTGAAGCAGAACCGTACTGGTCTGGGATGAAGGGGGAGTGACAGATGGTGGGGGAGGGGGGACTGCAACTCACTGGTGTTATATCAAGCAGTTAATTAGGAGACCGCTTCCTCTCAGAGGGAGGTGAGGGATTTCCTATTCCTCTGTTCTTACTGCTAATATTCAGGCCATTTTTCCTCCCGAAGACATCAGGTTCTACTCTAAACCTCCCATGATTCTCTCCAGCAATGCTAGAGACCAGCATTTTCCCTCATCACTGATGTTGGGGTTTCCTTTTTGCTAAAGGTCAAGAATGTGGGGTGACAACTCTGTGTCCCCATAACAACGTAATGGCTGCTAGCAGGGCTGGGTGGTTTATTCCAATGAGTAGGTCATTCCAGATCAGCCCAGAGAGCCACTTCAATGAGACCATTGTCTGCCTCCCGTGCAGAAGGAGCTGTTGTCCAGGGCTGCTATTACAATAGTGAATTTTGCCACTCAGAAGTCAGATCTGTTACAGAAAGGTAGCCGCAGCACCAGGACGGTTGACTCCATGCCGCAGACCACAGGTGCCAAGAAAGACTCCCCACTCCCATCTTAGGGAGACTAAAAACAGCCAGTTGGTTCTCCTCCCAGCCAGTTCCTGCTGGGGACCACCAGGCCCTCTGCTTTCTAAAGGCATGGTTCCTATGAAGGACAGGTGAGTCCAAGCTCTGTGGACTGTTAAAATCAGTGACTGATAGTTTGGCACTGAAAGGAGGAACTTGAATGGAAACCATTACTTTTGGAAGAACGCTTATGTTTCTTTCATCAATTTTGCAGCATCAGCAAATAAAATGCAGCAACGCAAAGATCATCACAAGTCCCTTTTTCAAGAAACAAACAAACAAGACAGTGACCCAGTTCTGTCCCTTTTCATTTATTGTACTGGGTATGGTTCAAACATTACCGAAGAAAACTGGAACAGTTCCATTTCATAGTTTAGTTAATGTGAAACAGGTCTTTTAGCACACAAGGGAATTCCTATTGATGGGCATGAGGTGTATTATGTTTGTTACATTGTTAAATTGTGTAACATTGCTGGTACAAAATAAATGCAAAAAAAGAAGAAAAAGAGAGAGCAAGAGAGACTTTTGCCTGAAAAGAAGGAAAAGTGTGTGCGTGCATGTGTGTACTTTTTAAAACTCTTTGTGTTGGCTGCACACTGTGCTGGTCACCTTCAGAGGCCATGCAGAGCCCACCTGGAGAGCCGCAGGCCTGTACGATGTACTGAGAGAGCATTAGATGCTGACTGTGTGGTCCTACCCCAGTGCAGTGCGGGATCAGTGAAGGGAGAGACTTGTGTAGCTTGGAATGGAATTTAACAATATATCTTATTCACTTCAAAGGGTGGCCTATGGAAATGCTAATAATTTTTTTTTCTTAAGCAAAAAGCTTGGCTTGTTTGTGTAGAAGTTATGAGGGAGGGTAAGGGAAAAGCCAGGCATGGCCATGTGGTTTTAGGTCTCCATCCCAACATCCTTGGACGCGGCGATGGGCAGCCCTTCCCAGAGACCCGTCCCCACAGACGGGTAGTGCATCGTTCTCTACCCTAGGTGACAGTGCAGAGGGTCTGAAAGCTCTCATCTTCTCTGGGAAGTGAGGTAATCAAAGGTAATGGGAAAGTCAAATAACAAACGTTTTGAGCACGAACTGTGTATAATAGTCACAATAACCACCTTTACTGAAGGCATATGTATACTAGGCCCTGTATACATATGCATTCACATATGCACTTCATATACATAAGCACTTCACAGTCTTTTATTCCCCACAGTAACTCAGTGGAGTGTACTGAATTAAGTGCTTCCCGTAATTTCACAGATGAGGAAACAGGCTCAGGGGAATTAGTGGCTTGCTTAGGGTCATTACACAGTTGTTGGCTGGCAGGGCTAAGAATTTGAACTCTGTTGCAGACTTACAGCTCATGACCTTAAGGATTGTGCTTCCTGGCATGTGTTTGGTGCTAGGCACTAGATAATAGAAAGAATATGTGGGTCTGCAGGGTGGGGGATGCAGACCACGGACAACCTGGATCTCAAACAGGACAAGAAATAGATGAAAAGGGAGCTCACGTTGCAAGTGCTGCTCTCCCCAGCCCAGGGATCCGAGGGTGTGGGGAACTGTTCCAGTGCGGGTAGGGTTGCTTACCTTCCGAAGTAATGAAAAGAGTTGAATGTGAAGGTGATGGTGTCACGGACAATTCTTCTTGTTGATTTTGGAAACAATTCTGTTTCCATAACAAGTCTGTTATGGTAGTCACACATTCAGGTAAATAGAATGAGTAAAATAGGGTGATGTAAAGCATTAGGGAGGAGTGGAGACTGGGGCAAATTAGAGACTATAGAGAGCAGCTGCTGCTTAGTTCTAATTATCATGTGAAAATGGCCTAAACTGAACAAAAGGGCAAGTGATTTGGAGCTCTTTCTCATCACCCTCATAATGTTTTCCTGGCATGGTGGTGGTGGCAACACTTGAATATTAGTACTGTGTATTATAATTTTGCTAGTAAGATAGTATAGTTGGGAGATTTCAAACACTGCAGATGTAATGACTAATATGGTGAAACACAGGCATGCGATATTTGGTATAGAACAGAACCTTCTAAAATAATGGAGCAGACCTTTCCAAAACTGTCAGGGCAGAACAGCTCAGACACTTAAACCGTGAGGCCAAAGTCATTTTGATGATTTTAAAATTTTCATGAGGCTGTACTTTGTCCAATGGAAGGAATAAAACCATTCCTCAAGAGGCTGGGCTTCTCTCCAGTCCTGAGAACCAGTATGAGAGGCTCTGGCTGAGAGAGATGAGGGCAAAACTTGTCCTGGCTCTACGAGCTATTGTGGTTTCTTCTAGAGGCGAGAAAACTGCACTCCTCTATCTTTTTGGGGGGACATCTGGCTGACTGTGTGTAGTTGAAGAGGCACTAACCTCTACTGGCTAAGTTCTGCTTGAAAATGGCACCCTTTCCCACCCCCATGTGAGCCCGTGCCCCGTGGAGCTGTGGACTACCCTCCTCTCCACAGGGTCACATTTGATCTCCGGAGCTGTTTTGAGCCTATGGCATGGGTCTGTTCTTGCATGGGCTCCTCAGAAACTGTAGTGAAGTCTGGCAGTGGAAGCCGTAACTGGGTGATCTTCACAGAAGAAAACCCAAAGAGCTCCCTTTTCATGGGTCTTTTGATTGACTCCTACTTCGCAGAGGGAGAATGCCAAAGTCCTTCCCAAAGGTATGATTAGTCCGATTACTAAAATTCTGAGACCAGTAGGCTCCATCCAGCTTGTGGTTTTGATTGTATTTAGAAATCGTTATCTGTTTATGTCTGCATCCAGAATCCACTGTCATGTGCAGATGGTGTGGTCAGGTCTGGTGAGGCACTGTAGTAACAGAGTCTAGAGGCCAATAGTCATGACGTGTCTGTGGTGAGGTTATAGGAGTTCCAGCAGTACCCCACCAGGCTTGCCAGGGGAGCCAAGATTCAGCCTCCCATGCCCTGTACAGGGGCCTCAGGGCTGTGAAGGCACCAGCAGAGTGGATGGGGTTGGGAGTAAGGGATGGGGAGGGGCTGAGCAAGAGGGCTGCCAGGGAGGTGCTCCTGTGACTGGGCTTTCTCCCTTGGCCCCTTCCTCCTTCCAGCTGTGCCAGCTTTGGGGAGCTCCGCTGGTTACGGGGGGCCGTCAGTCCTTGCTCTCCTCAGTTCTTCCCTCCTTGCCACTGCCCCTGTGGGCAGTCTCTCTCCCCTGGGGGAGCTCTGAGGAAGTGGGTGGAGCTGAGCAGGTCTCGGCACCCTGCTTCCCCACCTTGGTCTTCCCTCCTCGCCCCTCGGTGATCTGCTCAGGCAACACCGCGACGGGAGGCCAGGGCACCGCATGCATTCAGCTGCTAAGTTGCAAAACTGTCTCTGAGTCCTTGACAAAACCACTTTCTCTCACAGAACTGTTCCTTTGTGTCCTACCCTGTGGTACATCCCAGGGTTCAGGGGAACGGAAATGTCACGGAGCAGTCCTGGGACGCCAGAAAATGGTTTTTATTCCCTTCTATCCTTTTGAAGATAACGGTTTCTCTTTCTACATTCTAGCAAGCTTGTTTAATTTGAAACAAAATACCATTAAAGCTTTTATGCTTTTACCGTGGACTTATAGTAAATGCAAAACAATAATATTCTAAGATTTGATTTGAAAAGCTTAAGTTGAGGCGGCTGTGTGATTTTGGCAATGTTCTCCTGTGTGAAATCCCTCGGCCATACCCCAGTCTCCTACCTTCCCGGTGGGGGGTGGGCAGGATCAGGGAGTTTTATCAGAGTGGAGGGGCACGGTGCCTGAGCAGAGGAGGCCGTGGGCTTCATAAGGTCCTGCGGGCAAAGCTTAGGCCATTTGTTTCCCCCAAGGATCTGTAGCTGCTTCAGGAATATGGGAAGCAAGGGACGCTGAGCCCACATCTGGAGTTCTGCCTTTGGGTTCTTGTTTTGTTTTGAATCCAAAGGGTGATCTGGAAAAGAAAACCAGCAGTCACAGTGTGGTGGAGTGAGTCAGCACAGGGATGGGTGAGGTGTGAGGACAGTTAATCACTGAGTCACTGACATTGTTAGGGGAGCTGTGAGTGTCCCCTGACAACTCACTTTCTAATTGCCTCCCATATGGAGGAGCCCCTGGATACTCAGAGCAGCCTGCGCAGGGACACAGCCGGTTCTGGGCGGTGTAGGAAGAGGAACAGGCTCCTGGACTCCTGGCCCTGTGCTCCCTTCTGTGCACCAGGCTCATTCCCAGGGTCCCCCTGACTTCCTGCTCCTCTCTGGGCCCTGAGCACACTGCTGGGTCCAGGCCGGGCAAGCTGCCCTGGCCTGTTGTTTCAGCCTTTGGGCCCTGAGAGCCCCCTTTGCTCTCCTGCTAGGAGGGACTTCAGGGTTTTATGAGGCTAAGTGTCTGGTCCCTGCGTGGCCCACTCTGGGACATGGTGTCCTGCCTCATTGTCCGCCTCTCCCTCCACCAGCACCCAGCAGCTTATTACATGGTGGTTGGGCCACAGCTGTCAGTGCCTCCCTCCTAGGATGTCGTCTGGGGTGCTGCTCCCTGGGCTGTGCAGAAGAGCTGAGTGAGGAGAGCCCTGCTGAGGTCAGAGCTGGAGCTGGAGTGTCTGCACCCCTGCAGGGCTGGAGAAGGCTCAGGCCTCCACTTTTTTCTTGTTCTAATTGCCTCTCTGGCATTTTCCCTCCTTTTCTTTCTTTGAGCAACAGCTTAAAATCTGAGGTAGGGCCTGCACATTTGGAGGGGAGATTTAAAATATTTAATAAAACAGCTTTAGTTCTGGGAATGAAAAGAAACAACTTTAGGTGGTGATAAATGCTTGGCTGACTTCTTTTCCGCTTTTCAGAGCTGATCCTACAGATTAGGTTTTTGGCACATGGCTTTTCCTTAACAACCCAAACAAGCCGGGAGTGTAAATGACACTTTCTATACTTTTCTTTTGCTGAAAAGGGGGCTCTGACCTACTTCTAGCACTGGCATCTTTCCAGCCAGAGTGCCCCTCCCCCATCTCCTTTGTTCGAGGAGATTGAAAAGTGATGCGTGGCACCCCGCACCTCCAACCCGGACTCAGTGTGAGCAGTACGTCAACAAACTAACACTTACTGTTCATTCCAGGTGACTCTTATATATATTTGTCGCACATCCTATGAGGTATGTCACCAGGCAATACTTTGTTCATATGGTTTGAATTACTGTCATATCTAATAGAACAAAGCTTCATTTGTTTTAAAATTTTCCGTAGTAAAGGCTTAATGTTTAGCACTCACAGCGTATCTTCTTCAAGGGGTAGCACTCTTGTGGGAAGCAGCAGTACCAAGAATGTGAGCAATGTCTTCTGAAATCGGTAATGGCACTGAGTTAGACCTAAGTTACTTTTTGCTGCAGGTGAGCAGTGACTACCTGGTGTCCCTAGGAAGCAGGGGTTTGGGTCCTGTCACGAAGGCTGTCAGTGGGCTCTCTGCAGGAGAGACCAGAGCTGCGTCTCTGACGTCAGCTGGTTGCTGCCCAGGCTGCCCCAGCTCACGCCTGTCTGGCACCACTGGCTTGACCTGGTCTGCTCACCATCGGGGAAGCAGGTCAAACCCAGGGCCTTCCCGGTTTTGTGTCTCTGGGGTTTTTGGAAGAACAGTAAAATGACTCCCTAATCATAAACTGAC
The DNA here is from genome assembly GCF_036850765.1 of Saccopteryx bilineata. Taxonomy (NCBI): domain Eukaryota; kingdom Metazoa; phylum Chordata; class Mammalia; order Chiroptera; family Emballonuridae; genus Saccopteryx; species Saccopteryx bilineata. The sequence continues at coordinate 203,493,018 of NC_089493.1, read as the reverse complement.
ACTGGAATCATTTGGGTATATTTGGGTATAAATGTCATTAATTATTTATACAGATTGTTAAATGAGCCAACATCTAAAGCAAAAAGAAAAGTACTTTTGAAAATGTTGCTACATTCATATGCTGGTTTTTACAAGAATGTTAAAAATTATTTCGTAGCCAAAACAATCCTAAGGAAAAAGAATGAAGCTGGGGGCATTACAATACCTGACTTTAAACTATATTATAGGGCCACGATAATCAAAACAGCATGGTATTGGCAAAAAAATAGACACTCAGACCAATGGAACAGAATAGAAAGCCCAGAAATAAAACCACATATATATGGTCAAATAATCTTTGATAAAGGGGCCAACAACACACAATGGAGAAAAGAAAGCCTCTTCAACAAATGGTGTTGGGAAAACTGGAAAGCCACATGCAAAAGAATGAAACTCGACTACAGCCTGTCCCCGTGTACTAAAATTAATTCAAAATGGATCAAAGACCTAAATATAAGACCTGAAACAATAAAGTACATAGAAGAAGACATAGGTACTAAAATCATGGACCTGGGTTTTAAAGAACATTTTATGAACTTGACTCCAATGGCAAGAGAAGTGAAGGCAAAGATAAATGAATGGGACTACATCAGAATTAAAAGTTTTTGCTCAGCAAGAGAAACTGATATCAAAATAAACAGACAGCCAACTATATGGGAACTGATATTTTCAAACGACAGCTCAGATAAGAGCCTAATATCCAAAATTTACAAAGAACTCATAAAACTCAACAACAAACAAACAAACAATCCAATAAAAAAATGGGAAGAGGACATGAACAGACACTTCTCCCAGGAAGAGATACAAATGGCCAACAGATATATGAAAAGATGCTCAGCTTCATTAGTTATTAGAGAAATGCAAATCAAAACTACAATGAGATACCACCTCACTCCTGTTAGATTAGCTATTATCAACAAGACGGGTAATAGCAAATGTTGGAGAGGCTGTGGAGAAAAAGGAACCCTCATTCACTGTTGGTGGGACTGTAAAGTAGTACAACCATTATGGAGGAAAGTATGGTGGTTCCTCAAAAAACTGCAAATAGAACTACCTTATGACCCAGCAATCCCTCTACTGGGTATATACCCCAAAACCTCAGAAACATTGATACGTGAAGACACATGTAGCCCCATGTTCATTGCATGACTGTTCACAGTGGCCAAGACATGGAAACAACCAAAAAGCCCTTCAATAGAAGACTGGATAAAGAAGATGTGGCACATATACACTATGGAATACTACTCAGCCATAAGAAATGATGACATCAGATCATTTACAGCAAAATGGTGGGATCTTGATAACATTATAAGGAGTGAAATAAGCAAATCAGAAAAAAACAAGAAATACATGATTCCATACATTGGTGGAACATAAAAATGAGACTAAGAGACATGGACAAGAGTGTGGTGGTTACCAAGGGTGGGGGGGGAGGGAGGACATGGGAGGGAGGGAGGGAGAGAGTTAGGGGGAGGGGGAGGGGCACAGAGAACTAGATAGAGGGTGACGGAGGACAATCTGACTTTGGGCGAGGGGTGTGCAACATAATTTGATGACAAAATAACCTAGACATGTTTTCTTTGAATATATGTACCCTCATTTATTAATGTCATCCCATTACCATTAATAAAAATTTATTATAAAAAAAAAAAATTATTTCGTGGCTATGATTCATACCCTGATGCTTTTATAAATTCTTGCATTGCACAGTGATTCAGTCTGTCAGATGATTTCCCTTTGTGAGACTCCATAGGATTGCAAAAATTCAGTGATTTGTTTCACAGATCCTTCCATCTCTCCTCATTTAAGGCTTTCTGTTTTTAGATTTACAGTATTTTTTTTAAGTGAGAGGAGGGGAGATAGTGAGACAGACCCCCGCATGCACCTCCATCAGGACCCACCCAACAACTCCATCTGGGGCTGATGCTCCAATACTGAGCTATTTTTAGCACCTGAGGCCAACTCACTTGGACCAACCCTCTGAGCTATCTTCAGTGCTTGGGCCACACTTGAACCAACTGAACCACAGACTGTGAGAGGAGAAGAAGGAGAGAAGGGAGAGAGATGGAGGAGGGGAGAAACAGATTGATTCTCTTGTGCACCCTGACCGGGAATCGAACCCGGGACATCCATATGCCTGGCCAATACTCTATCCACTGAGCCACGGGCCAGGGCCAAGGCTTTCTGTTTTTAAGGCTGAGAGTGGTTTATCATTCAGCTCTATAGTAGCCTCATGCATGGCCGGGCTCCGGCCAACACTGTAGCCCTGTTGCCTGCAGATTGCAGAACACTTTCCAGAGGCAATCCATGGTTTCATGCTTCAGGGGGGAATTCTGTTCTTTACCCGCTCTTTTCAGTCTTTCATAGGAACTCTGTGACAGTCAAATGAGGTCACTGGTGAAAGTACTTTTCTAAGGAAGGCACCTGCTGTAAGGTTCCAGGAGTTTGGACGAGTAAACTTTTAATTTTAAAGAGTATCAGGGCTTGCCTTCGAAAGGCTCTGCCAGTGAACATGTGGCTGTTTGTGTCCAGTAGGACAATGTGTTTTTAAAAAGTAATTTTTCTAATTTGTTAGCATTATACTTATTAAGGGTGGAAGTTTCATTGTGCATATTTATTAATATCATTTGAATGTGGACACTGTATCTTGGATGTTGGAAGGACTGCTCTGTATTTACTGATTTGCTTACATGGCCCATCCCTCAGTTTCCTCCTCTGTGAAACAAGATAATAGCCCTTCCCTGAACACGGTGAGGATGTCCAACAGCAGTGCATTCATGGCACACAAAGCTGTCTGGTTCAGAAAATAAAGAAGGTTATCAGACCTAGGAAACAGAAAATGAAAAGTTGAGATTGATGAGCAGTGGATATTATTATTCATCCTCCCAGGCTCCATCCCTTCTGACTCTCCAGCCCTCAGCACAGGAAACCTCCCTGACTTCACGGTCTTACCAGGCAGTACAGTAAACATCGGTGCCCACATAACACTATGGGCAGGTGGAAGGGAGTTAGCTAATGTTTCCTCTTGTTGAATGACATTGTTCAGTTACTCTTGATGGGACCAAAAAGCTTGTAATAATGAAATTTGAAAATGTCACAATCTTTTTTCCTTCCTTTCCATGGAAAGAAAATAAAATCCGAAACCCATCATTCTTGGTTTTGCTAAAGGTACAGTAAGCCCTCACTTAATGTTGTCAGTAGGTTCTTAGAAACTGACTTGAAGTGTAATGATGTTTAACAAAACTAGTTTTGCCTTAGGCTAACTGATATAAATAAGAGTTGAGTTCCTGTGGCATATTTCTGGTCACAAAATCTTTGTCAAACTTCTAAATAAATACCAAAAACACTTGTACTATTATACATTGAAATAAATGTAAGTGATACATACATTTAAGAAAGATTAATAAAAATAAGTAATATCATTCTTTTCTAAAACACTTATTCCAATTCAGAGTTGTGTGTGGCCAGAGACTCTCCCGACACTCAGGGCACAAGGAGGGCACTCACACCCCCAACCCCACCCACTCGGATGGTGGAGATACCAGTTCACTGTACGAGTGCACCTCTGGGGTGTGGGAGGAAACCAGGGTCCCCGGAGGACGCCCACGCAGAGCAACTTCCACACAGACAGTGGTCTCTGCGGGGAATCAGTTGTGTATTTTTCCTCATCCACATTATAACAAAACGATGTTGAATGGAATGGCATTAGTCAAAGACCTGCTGTACAGTAAAATTGGCCATGTCCCTCCGATTTTAAGCAGGGGACTTTGTATATAAAATCTGCAGACACAAGGGTCGGGTGAAATAACGAGACAAGGAGCCAATCCAAACTTCTGATCCTTTCGAACAAAAATGCTGCCGCGTGACAGGGTGGACTGTGTCTCCCAGGAGGCTCTCTCCAAGTCACGCTGCCATTGTGAGCCTTCTTCACTTCTAAGCTCTCGGTGACTTCTCATTTGAACTTTGAAAAAAAAATCTCAGCATTAAGAGCTTCCCCAAAGGTTAATCTTCAGTCTTGCTTCCTGATTTCCAGACAGAACTGAGTTAAAAACATAAGTGAGTCTGTTTGTTTTTCTGTCTCCAAGGTGTTTGGCCCCATGTTCGTCCTCCCGGCTGAGGCAGGAGAGAAATACTTCGTTACTCAGAGCACTGACAGGAACTAACTTTGGAAATGGTGACTTGACAGAATGTTGGCTGGGGCTACATGTTTCCCAGATTAATTCTGACAAAGTAAGGTTAGCATTCAACTTTCTGGAGTTTCCCAAAGTGTTTTAGGATGTTTAAGCCAACTGTATATTTGTTGCCTGTTTTTCAGATTTCTCCCTCTACTACCTGTTGGGTATTTCATTTATGTCTAACATTTTACTTTCTAAGCTGTGTTGTGGAAGTTTCTATCTTCTTGTAAAAACTGCCCTAGAATGTGAATACCATGTGATGTCTTTGATTTGATGTTGGGGTCAAATGGAGGGCACTGTGTGGCCTTCCTTCAGGAAAGAATGGAGGATTGTCTTTTTTTTCCTCATTTGGTTCTTAGAGTGCATTCAACTGACAATAATATAATAGCATATCAGGGTCAAAAATCACTCGCCTCCACTGAGTTTTTGTGTGGACAAGACTTAGGCTCAGAGATAGTATAGATGTGTGGGCACATTGTTGAATGTTAATGCCTGTGGCTCTAAATGCTGGGCACAAGCCTCCTACTATTCTGGGTTCTTTATTCCAATGTGATGAGAAAAGAGCAACATGGTGCATTTGAATGACATAATAGACAACTGCATGTTATTGAGGTATAAGTAAAACATGGTCAGAGGGAAACAGTGAAGAGGGCGTTTCACTATTTCCAGGCTTTGTCTCACAAAGACTTGGTTGTATTTTTGAATGATTAGAAGAGATAACTAATTTAGGGTGGCATTCCCTGTGAGTTAGATGACTGTTTTAAACAACTTATTTTAGACTTCAGCTAATGGATAAAGCCACTATTTTCAAACAAAAAAGTTTGGATGCTAATTGACTCACAGTGTCGGGGTTGTGATGATTCCACCCAAACCCAGCCTGCGTAGGGCTGAGCAGGAGAGGCAGCTGCTCGGTTTCCTGAGTGTGGGGAGGTAGTGGAGGTGGACTGGGGGCTATAGAGGCAGGTGGAGGAGACTGAGAGGGTGCTTTTCTGACTGTGGCACAGTTTCCCACTGTGATATTTCAAACCCCACCAGTCCCACTGTAGGGGCAGGAAACAGTCAGTGGGAGAGATCTGGTCTGAGGCTCCTGATGGCTCTCCTCAAAGGTGGGCTCTGGGGCGGCCCTGGGTGGCCCTGCCGTCTGCTTCAGCAGGCTCAGCTATGCTGACAGGAGTTGATGCAAGACGGCTCTTGGCCAGAGACAGAGAGTTTGAAGTGCTCACTTCTTCCTGCTGCTTTGATGTTTGTGCTTGTGTCACTTTTCCTCCTTGCTGCATCAACTGAGGACTGTCCTCTTCCTCCTCCAGTGGCCATTTTTAACTGTGTAGGTATTCACCAACTCTATCATAGTACCCTCTCCCCAAATTCAGCATATTTATTTTAGTTTGTGGTCCAGATAGTTTGAAAAGGTATGAATTTTTATTTTTTCCTCTTTGTGAGGGTATTTTTATTTGGTCTCTAGCTATTTTTTCATTTCACTTCTTTTGCCTTTATTTCTGCACCCCACCCCCTTCATTACAAAAGGGATTAATGCAACATGGTTTCCATCAAGGTTAGTATTAATCCATGTTTGTGCTTCTAGCCTACTAACATAAGTGCCCTTATACAGACTATTTAGACAAGAGCTATGTGAGTGGTTTGTTTTTACCAGATGGCCAAATAAATGACCTACCTGATTCTGTCTTCCAAGGTCATGGGTCAACAGCTCTCGTCTTTAAAGATTATCATTACTACCATTTGCTAAATGCTTACTATGTACCAGGCTCTGTCTAAAGCATTTCACATGTATTTTCCCATTTAATGTTCAATCAACACAGTGAAGTAGATAGTATCATCCCTGTTTATAGTTGTGGAAATTGAGACATAGGGAGATTAGTTACTTACCCTGCTTCATTCTGCTGGTATGTGCCATAGCCAGTATTTGAACCTCATCTCAGTCTGGATCTTGTACCTTAAACAAAAATGAGTACCTTCTGAAGTATAATGATCTCCCAGGGGCATTATTTCAGTGCCTAAAAGTATTTTTTATTGTCGTAACTGGGAAAGCACTACTGGCACATAATGAGAAGAGGCTATGGGTCCTGCTAAGCACTATACCATGTACTCCAAGCACCCATAAGAAATAATTATCTGCACCCTGGCTGGCTGGCTCAGTGTTAGAGTGTTGGCCCAGTGTGTGGAAGTCCCAGGATCGATTCCCAGCCAGGGCACATAAGAGAAGCGCCCATCTGCTTCTCCACCCCTCCCCCTCTCCTTCCTCTCTGTCTCTCTTTTCCCCTCCCACAGCCAAGGCTCCATTGGAGCAAAGTTAGCCTGGGCACTGAGGATGGCTCTGTGGCCTCTGCCTCAGGCACGAGAATGGCTCTGGTTGCAACAGAGCAACGACCCAGATGGGCAGAGCATTGCCCCCTAGTGGGTATGCGGGTGGATCCTGGTTGTGTGCATGCGGAAGTCTAACTGCCTCTCCGCTTCTCACTTAAAAAAAAAAATAGAATCAATCAATCAATTAATTAATTAATTTAAAAAAGAAATAATTATCTGGTTCTAAATGTTAAAGGTGCCAAGGTTGCTGTACCCTGTTTTTGGTATAGCAGAGTATTTATGTTTAACAGGTAAGGGGGTACCTTTCAGGTGGTGTTCTGAAACTTGAGTTTTTCAAGAAATATTCCTTGTTTGTATAGTTTTAAAAATTATTTTTACATTATTGATTAGTGAGAAATATATAACTTTATGAGAAGACATTTAATGCTATTCTTAACCTTTTAAGTGCAAAAGATTTCTAATAATCTTTATACCTTCCTTATGATGTATAGTTATTGGAATAGAGCATGTTGTTTAGATAATTATACTAGGCATTTTTCTTCTTTGGTTCTCACTTAGAGGCTTCATAAACATAAATTCTGCTAGATGTCAGCAGGAAATTTTTAGATTGTGAAATTTTGTGTCTTGGCTCTGTTTGGGTCCCATAAGTGGGACCAGCTCACATCACCCCACAGACCATGTACCCCAAAGCACACGGAGCAGCGATGTGGATGGCTGTAGGCTGAGGGGCAAGGGCTGGGCACAGAGTAAGCAGGCTCAAGTTTCTCTGCCGAGGAGGCTGCGTGTAGGCTCCGGGAGGAGAAGTTTTCGCAGACTGAGTCACGGCCTTCTGTTTTGTGTTCCAGCCGTGTGTTCAGCCCTTCTGCTCATCAGGCAAAACCAAGCACCCCAGTTGGAGAACTTTAAGGTCTTCCTGTTTGTCTGATCTCCTGGCACCAAGAGCATAGACATCTGTGTACTGTCTGGCTGTTTCCCCCCCAGCGCCCTTCCTCGGCCCCAGCGGCACCCCCAGGGCTGCATTGTTTGCTTCCTCCTCATCTCGACCTTGGGCTAGTTGCCTGTTTATTGTAGTGACTCCTCACATAAAATGTGCTGGGGACTTCTTTGTCTTTTAACGAAATGCTGGGGGATGAGAAATTGAGGATCCAGTTAACATGCAAGGGACAACATTTTGAAATGTATCTCAGACCACAGGGAGACTAATGTTCCTGCTCAGCCATCTTCTTACTGGAGTTTAGGATAGAATGTTTGGTAGGACGTGGACAGCCATGTTGGCCACTGGTCCCTGCTGACCAGTGACACCCCTCAGACCTCTCTCCACCTTGCCTTTCAGGACGCTCAGCCTCCTCATCCTTCCCCCTTGGCCTGCTCTTTGGTCCTTTTGGCAGTTTTCTAGGTTTCCCAGGGTGTATCCCTGGTCCCCCCATCTTCTTATTCCACACCTGCACCTTGGGAGAGCCCTGGCATCCCACACTCTGGGACACTCAAGTCCCCGAGTGCCCGATGTACATCCACAGAGCTCTCAAGTGCTTCGTGATCCAGACTTGACTCAACACATGCTTTTCCCCATATCTCTGTCCCTGGGAATGGAAACATCCAAGTAGTTCTAACAATTCTTGGCCTACACAGCCTGTTATTCACTGAGTTCTGTTGTCTCTCCTAAACAGTTCTTAAACGTGGCTTCTCCACTGCACTGGTTCTGGTTCTTCCCTTCTCACCTGGAGCGCAGCAGGATCTTCCTGACAGCCTTCCCGACCCTCCAGACGTGGCCCTTTCCTGCCCCTTCCACCTGTGCCCCTTTCCTGCCCCTTCCACCTGTGCCCCTTTCCTGCCCCTTCCACCTGTGCCCCTTTCCTGCCTCTTTCACGTGTGCCCCTTCCACCTATGCCCCTTTCCTGCCCCTTCCACCTGTGCCCCTTCCACCTGTGCCCCTTTCCTGCCCCTTCCACCTGTGCCCCTTTCCTGCCCCTTCCACCTGTGCCCCTTTCCTGCCTCTTTCACGTGTGCCCCTTCCACCTGTGCCCCTTTCCTGCCCCTTCCACCTGTGCCCCTTTCCTGCCTCTTCCACGTGTGCCCCTTCCACCTGTGCCCCTTTCCTGCCTCTTCCACGTGTGCCCCTTCCACCTGTGCCCCTTTCCTGCCTCTTTCACGTGTGCCCCTTTCCTGCCTCTATCACGTGTGCCCCTTCCACCTGTGCCCCTTTCCTGCCTCTTCCACGTGTGCCCCTTCCACGTGTGCCAATTTCCTGCCCCTTCCACGTGTACCCCTTTCCTGCTTCTTCCACGTGTGCCCCTTTCCTGCCCCTTTCACGTGTGCCCCTTTCTTGCCCCTTCCACGTGTGCCAATTTCCTGCCCCTTCCACCTGTGCCCCTTTCCTGCCTCTTCCACGTGTGCCCCTTCCACGTGTGCCAATTTCCTGCCCCTTCCACGTGTACCCCTTTCCTGCCTCTTCCACGTGTGCCTTTTCCACGTGTGCCCCTTTCCTGCCCCTTCCACGTGTGCCCCTTCCATGTGTGCCCCTTCCACGTGCACCCCTTTCCTGCCCCTTCCACGTGCACCCCTTTCCTGCCCCTTCCACGTGCGCCCCTTTCCTGCCCCTTCCACGTGCACCCCTTTCCTGCCCCTTCCACGTGCGCCCCTTTCCTGCCCCTTCCACGTGTGCCCCTTTCCTGCCCCTTCCATGTGTGCCCCTTCCACGTGTGCCCCTTTCCTGCCACTTCCACGTGTGCCCCTTCCACGTGTACCCCTTTCCTGCCCCTTCCATGTGTGCCCCTTCCACGTGTGCCCCTTTCCTGCCTCTTCCACGTGTGCCCCTTCCACGTGTGCCCCTTTCCTGCCCCTTCCACGTGTGCCCCTTCCACGTGTACCCCTTTCCTGCCTCTTCCACGTGTGCCCCTTCCACATGTGCCCCTTTCCTGCCTCTTCCACGTGTGCCCCTTCCACGTGTGCCCCTTTCCTGCCCCTTCCATGTGTGCCCCTTCCACGTGTACCCCTTTCCTGCCCCTTCCACATGTGCCCCTTCCACATGCCCCTTCCACGTGTGCCCCTTCCACGTGTGCCCCTTCCACGTGTGCTCCTTTCCTGCCTCTTCCACGTGTGCCCCATCCACATGTACCCCTTTCCTGCCCCTTCCACGTGTGCCCCTTCCACCTGTGCCCCATCCACGTGTACCCCTTTCCTGCCTCTTCCACGTGTGCCCCTTCCACCTGTGCCCCATCCACGTGTGCCCCTTTCCTGCCTCTTCCACGTGTGCCCCTTCCACCTGTGCCCCATCCACATGTACCCCTTTCCTGCCCCTTCCACGTGTGCCCCTTCCACCTGTGCCCCATCCACGTGTGCCCCTTTCCTGCCTCTTCCACGTGTGCCTTTTCCACATGTGCCCCTTTCCTGCCCCTTCCACGTGTGCCCCTTCCATGTGTGCCCCTTCCACGTGCACCCCTTTTCTGCCTCTTCCACGTGTACCCCTTACACGTGTGCCTCTTCCACGTGTACCCCTTTTCTGCCTCTTCCACGTGTGCCCCTTCCACGTGTGCCCCTTCCACATGTGCCTCTTCCATGTGTATCCCTTTCCTGCCTCTTCCACGTGTGCCCCTTCCACGTGTGCCCATTCCACGTGTGCCCCTTTCCTGCCCCTTCCACGTGTGCCTCTTCCACGTGTGTCCCTTTCCTGCCTCTTCCACGTGTGCCTCTTCCACGTGTGTCCCTTTCCTGCCCCTTCCACGTGTGCCTCTTCCACGTGTGTCCCTTTCCTGCCCCTTCCACGTGTGCCCCTTCCACGTGTGCCACTTTCCTGCCTCTTCCACATGTGCCCCTTCCACATGTGCCCCTTTCCTGCTTCTTCCACATGTGCCCCTTTCCTGCCTCTTCCACGTGTGCCCCTTCCACATGTGCCCCTTTCCTTCCCCTTCCACGTGTGCCCCTTTCCTGCCCCTTCCACGTGTGCCCCTTTCCTGCCTCTTCCACGTGTACCCCTTTCCTGCCTCTTCCACGTGTGCCCCTTCCACCTGTGCCCCTTTCCTGCCCCTTCCACGTGTGCCTCTTCCACGTGTGTCCCTTTCCTGCCTCTTCCACGTGTGCCTCTTCCACGTGTGTCCCTTTCCTGCCCCTTCCACGTGTGCCTCTTCCACGTGTGTCCCTTTCCTGCCCCTTCCACGTGTGCCCCTTCCACGTGTGCCCCTTCCACGTGTGCCCCTTCCACGTGTGCCTCTACCACGTGTGCCACTTTCCTGCCTCTTCCACATGTGCCCCTTCCACATGTGCCCCTTTCCTGCCTCTTCCACGTGTGCCCCTTCCACATATGCCCCTTTCCTGCCCCTTCCACGTGTGCCCCTTTCCTGCCCCTTCCACGTGTGCCCCTTTCCTGCCCCTTCCACGTGTGCCCCTTTCCTGCCTCTTCCACGTGTACCCCTTTCCTGCCTCTTCCATGTGTGCCCCTTCCACCTGTGCCCCTTCCACGTGTGCTCCTTTCACGTGTGCTCCTTTCACGTGTGCTCCTTCCATGTGTACCCCTGCCTGCCCTTTCCACATCACTGGCAGCAACCTGCTGGATCTGGGGCTTAGCTTCCCCCTTTGAGCAGATGCCTGTGCCAGGCTCTGTGAGTACACGTGCAAGGCGCACATACAGAGGACACACTTACTCAGGGAAGGGTTAGTCCTTTCTGGGACTTGCCTAACCCTGCGGAGGTCCCAGAAATGACTTTTTTCTAAAATGCAAGTCTGATTTTTTCACTTTCATGCTGACGAAAATACTGTAGGTGCCTCTCATCATAATGGATGGACACTCAGGTCCAGCCCCTCTCAGGATGGCGTCTGCTCTTTTCTCTGGTCCCACACCTGCCCGAGTCCCCCCGGCTTCAGGGCCCCACTGGCCTAAGCAGAGCATGCACTCCGGACACACTCCTTGTGGTCTTCTCCAGGCAGCGCAGGGCACAGCCTCTTCACTCCTCCATGGCAGTGGCTGCCTACTACCTTGTCTGTCACCTCACTAGCCCGTGAGCCTTTGAGGATGGAGAGGAGTCATTTTGCTGTCCCAGCACTGACTCAGAACTGGGCCTGTGAACAGACTTCAGAAGTTTCTCTTGATGGTATGTGACTGTGACCTGCCTCTCACTCTATCCAGCGGCAGAAACGAGATCACCACCACTTGGTTTCTGGCTTTCACTGTGTGGTTTCTGAGTAGTGGCCATCACCAGCCAGGCTTTCTTCCCCCATTAAAATTAATTTAAAAAAATTTTTGCTTTCTTCCTGTAGAGGAAATTAGAGTTCTCATAGACATCAAGTGTCTTAAACAAGATGAATAGCTTGTTGTTTTCTCAGTCACATCCATAGGAGCACCTTTCTCTCCTGAAAGGGTCCCATGTGGTCAGGAGCAGAGAGAGAACTGAGTGTGAAGGGACAGGTTGCAAAAAGGGCTGCAGATTCCTTTCTGGGATCATACTTGATGTGTGTAGACTCTTCCCAGAGTGCCGAGCGTGCTCGTGTATTTTTCCTGAGCCAAGTGAGTATTCTATCAAATGTCAACTGCCTCTTTCAATGGTAACAAGTTGCACTCACAGCAGTTTATAGGACCAGAGGATGCTGTACTCTGGAGCAGAAGGGAAGGAGGCAAAGGAGCCCTGCCAGTCCCTACCCGCCCCTGAGCTGTGTGCGCTTTGTGTCAAATGGAGCAAGTCATCTCTTCAAACTGCCCCAGCGCAATGTGTCCAAGGAGCTTTTCTTGAAGAATTTGGACCAGAAATCCAGAGTCACTTAAAATTCATCTTAGTTCCCTGAAACGTTTTCACAAGTTCACAAATCATCCTGCAAGTTGAAAAATGAATTTAAATGGGTAAGAGGGGTTAGAACATAAAGTTTATTTTCATTCTTTTATTTAAAATTCATCATACTAACTAGCTAGCTAATAGGCCTGAATTAAATATCCTTCACCCTTTCAGCCATCATTTCCACACCCCCACCCACACACTCACAAACATGAGTGTTATCAAGACCCATCGGCTTTGCTCAGAACACAAGCAGTGTCAGCCTGTCGTTCAGCCTTTTAAGAAGTGTTTTTGTGCAACCATCCTGGGTTATCCAACAGAAGGAGAAAACCTCCAATCTTTTTTTTTTGCCCCAACTGCAACTCTCTCATGCGAATGAACTAACCATTGATTTTCTTCACAGTTCACAGTGGTCCCTCGTTTATTGCAGGGGTCAGGTTCCAGAACCCCCACGATAGGTGAAAATCTGCGAAGTAGCAACCTTATATTTATTTTATTATTTATATATATTTTAAGGCTTTATAAACCCTCCCCACGCTCTTATAAACCTTTCTCACACTGTTATTAACCTTTCCCACACTTATTTTGCTTATTTTACCACAAAAATAATTAAAATAATAAATATATAAAAAAACCTAAATACCACAAAATCTGCGATATGGCAAAAAATTCGTAATACAAAATTAGATATGTACAATTTAAAAACCTGCAATACAGTGATTGCGAAAAGGGAACCTCAATATGGCAAAGGACAACTATATATTCTTGATAAAACCTTATGATTTTCTCAAGATTCTCCCCCTCCTGTACTGCCCCACCCAGATGCGGATTAAGGTCAGTTGAGGTCCGGGGTGCAGAAAAAAAATATTGGGACCCTTAAAATAAAGAGAGAGACAGGGAATATAAAAATACATATTAACCATATTTTTAAATAAATAAAAAATATTATGTACTATTCATGTTAAAATTGCACATATGAAACCAAACTTGGTGTCATTAGAAAAAAGTGTCAAGTTGGGGTTTTGCAGGGCCCTTCAGAAGTCGGGGCCCAGGGTGCGCACCGGGTGCACCTGCTGTTAAATCCTGTTAAATCTGCCTCTGGCCCCACCCCACCTAGTAAGCCTAGTTCTCTGTGGACAGCCTTACTCCTCAGTGGCCTCAGTACCTGTGTGCTTCCTGATTCCAGCCTCAGCGACAGTTCCTTGAGGCAGTAAGAATATCTTTATCTCTACTCTCTCCACCCCCACCACCCAGTATATCAGTCTACACAGCTTGGACAGTCAGAGCTTGAACAAGGTGTTAGCTCCAGGGCACCTACCTGGCCTTTCCCCCCGAGAACTTCAGTACTTAGACCAAGTCAAGGTGGCTGTTGCCAATCATAGTGAGAAACAAGGGTCAACAAATGCATATTAACAGGAGCTTTCCAGTTTGGGAAGCTCCTTTTTAAGTGCTTTAGTTTTAGCAGCTATTTAATGAGCATTACTTTCAAAGAAGGGTGGGGTTTAACAAGACAGGAACAAAGGAAAAATCAAGAAATCAAATATTCTGGGTCTCAGGAAAAATAAAACTATTTGTACAGAATTGGTGCAGTTTCACCCATTATCTCAGAAATCCATTGCTTCTGTCCTTTTAAGCATCTGGGCCTGTGGTTTCTTTGTGGGGGAGGGAGGTGTTTCTATGTGTGCATGACTCATTTCCCACCTACACAGAGCCAGCCTAACAAGGTCTGCATTTTGATTCCTGTCCACATGACAAAGGCCCAATATGGTTTAGCCTCTGTTTTTATGAATGGTCACCTCCACTAAAGGGCAGTTTGGAACAAAGGTCAGGAAGTTAGGAATGAAACTGGATGTCTTTGTGAATGGCATTCTTCTTGTTGATATAGCTTTATTCTCACAGCCCGTGCCTGCAGCCTGCCTGCACGTTCAGGATATGTGTCGTTGACCACCAAATATTGTGCCTTGCCAGAACCTCTTACCTCTGGCCTGTGCTATCTGTGATTATTGTTGTAATTAGATCAATTGTACTAAACCTTGGTAAAATACTGCCTTTGACAGCAATGGGACAAAATTTTTTTTAATAACTTTTTCTTTGGTTGAAAAATCATTTGGTTGATCATAACAAAACAAGACATTTTATTAGATCATTAATAAGAATACTTAACAGAAATAAGTGTCCCTAGATAAATGCAAATCGGCCTTCTGGGGCCATTTATAACGGATGAGAGAATTGCACTGCTTGACTTTAATAATTCACCAAGGAACAGAGACTAAACAGCAGCTAACATTAATTTTATGGGACAGTTTTATACAATTTGTTTTAAAATAAAAGGGACATGACTTTTGACTCCTGCCTGAAACCAAAGCACTTCGGAGGCTCTCGTGTTTGGGTTTCTTGCTGAAGAACTCACTCTGAGAGGCTTTGTCTATATCTTGGCGCCCTTCTCTAAAAATTATTAAAACTTTATATTCTATTCTTCTGGCATATGGCTATGAAATTCTTCATGACCAAGCATTTTACTTGTCCAGAACTGGAGCAAAAGTAGTTAAGGAAGGACCCTTTTGAAGAGCATGGATTTTCAGAACTGAGTGAGGGTCCTTTAATTGCAGGATCCCTCTCTGATGCTGAGGGCAAGGAGGTTTAATGGTTTAACTGTTAGCCCAGAGACTGGAGTGGAGACTGTCCTACTGTGTTTTCAGGACTGAGAGACAACTCTGGAGCTGGAAGGGAAAGGTTAGCGGTGGGTTCTCCACCCTAGTAAGAAAGATGAGAGGAGGGAGCCAGTCCAGCCCAGGCCCTTTGATCATGGTCCTGAACAACTTCTTGCGCCCAAGGGTGTGCCCTCAGTCCCTGGTCTACTTTGCTGTGTGATCAGATAAGACCTCTTCTGCTTCTGCACTTGGCATTCATCGTGACAAGGGTGTCCCTGTCTCCCATCCAACCAAAGGCATAGGTTCTGCAGAGCCACCTGCTCTCGGGGGAGCCCCTAGTCTGGGAAAAAGGATGAAAGGTGATCAAGTGCTCAAAATGCCTGACTTTGGGAGCTGAAAGTGACACTGGTGATCTGCAGATCTTCCATCTTCCTTTGTGCCTGAAGAGCCATAGTAGCTAAGGGTGCTGTGCATGGCCACATGCCAGTTACTGACAGCCTAGACCACAAGCCACATTTCCCCTGCTTCCAGTCTGGTGTTTTTCCCTCCACATATGACTTTGCCATTTCACAAACCTCAGACTGTAGTGAGTTAATAAATAGAAGGTGATTTTTGTGTGTTTGTGGCTGTGTAGAGACAATCAGATCTTCAAGAAGAGGAAAATAAATGTTAACCACTATGATAATAATAGTATTGATTCCTGCCACGTATTGAATACTTAAATTTGTAACTTGCTTTATATGTATGGGTTTTGTAATCTTTTAACACCCTGTGAGGCAGATACTTTGATCACTCCCACTTCAGGGGAGTGAACTTCACTGTCCAAAGACACAGAGCTCATTAATGATTCAGCCAAGAGATCACATTGAAATAGATCTTGCTCTGTTTTGCACCATTTCTGTCACAAGACTTCTTTTACATGGAGAAAATTGGGATTTGAAGGTGAGGCTTAATACCCACATCCTTGCTGGGTCCCAGAACAGGAAGCTCTAAATGGCAGTGCCAGAGCTGTGGCCTCAGAAGTGGCGTGTTGAGTGGGGTGGGGGTGGGGAGGCTGGACTCTGTTCCAGGAGGGGTGGTCTATGTGAATGGGGCACTGAGCATGTGCCAAACCTTGTTCTAAGCTTATTATTTATTTAGCTTAATGGAGCCTCACAACAAGCCTACGTGGCAGGCTCTATTGGTACCCCACTTGGCAAACATGGGAGCTGAGTCACAGAGGCACATCTGTGCCAACGCCACCACCTAGAAGTGGTGGAACCAGGATTCAGATTCAGTCAGTCTGGCTCCAGTCTGAGTCACTCCCTGGTGCTGCCTTTCTGGATGAACTCACTGGGCTGGAAGGGCGGAGCAGTGGGTTGGTTAGCAACCTTGAGACTGTAGCTATTGAGCTCACCCTTATCCGATGGGTGAGATACCTTCCCCAGAACATTGGCCCATATTTTATGCTGGGCCCCAGAATTGTTAGCCACCCTACACATGGGAGAGCATGGCACTTGGGATGCAGAGAAGACTTTCGCTGCTGTATACGGGTGTTTTCTCATTAGCCCTGTGGTGATCAGGGGTGTGGGAAGTCATTTACTGTAAAGAAGGCTGTTAGTTCAGAGAACTGTGTGTCAGCACTCCAGGGATGTTCCTTTTTATTACCTAACCAAAACATAGTCTGTTTTTTCCTCTCCATTGATTTTCCCTAGGTTCTCCAGCCTAGCACCTTTCTCTTACTAAGCTGTGTGGGTTCTCAGTGAGTCATCCACTCTGTTCTGGCACATGCTGGGGAGGATGGTGGCAGAGGCCGACTATGGCACCTGGAGTCCATAGCACTGGACGTATGTAACCCTGGAAGGGCTTCCACTTCACCCACCCTTGTTTAGCAGCCCTGTCAGTCGAGAAGTTGGCAAACAGGTAGTTAGGGACGTCTCTTTTTATGCAAGTGAACCTAAAGCCATTTCCTCTTCCAACCTTTCCAGTGATTTTGCTTTTAACTGGCTTAGTCTTCTGACACATAGTCTCTTCTTCTGAGACATCCCATTGAACTTTATCTCTATTTACTATGCCTCACTATTGTTAGAAGCTATAACAGGAAGTCCCTGTTTCCAGAGATTATTGGATCATATGAGTAAGTACGAGGGTTCAGCCTTCTAGAATGGAGTTTTCTCTGACAGTCTTGAGCTTTGAGTCTCCACTGAACTGAAGAAAGCTAACTGGGCCACCTCCTCCTGTTGGGGGCAGTCCTGCATCATTTGGCCAGTTCAGTAATGCAGGCCAAGGCTGTTTTCTGCATTTGAGGATTGTTCTGTGTCTGCAAGCACCTGAAGCTCCTGGTAACTGTATGTTGAACTTGCTTTTCCTCGAAGAGCAGTGTGTGTCTTTCTGGGAATGACACTGAAGCTCATCTCTTTGCAAAACACAGTTTGAATTCTAAATATCCGGGGAATTCCTCTAGTTAATAGATGAAGAAAATTTAAACCTGTCTGTGGTTTTTAATTTGGCATTCTTCTCATAAAACTCAACAACAAGCAAACAAACAATCCAATAAAAAAATGGGAAGAGGACATGAACAGACACTTCTCCCAGGAAGAAATACAAATGGCCAACAGATATATGAAAAGATGCTCATCTTCT
Organism: Saccopteryx bilineata; assembly: GCF_036850765.1. NCBI lineage: Eukaryota > Metazoa > Chordata > Mammalia > Chiroptera > Emballonuridae > Saccopteryx > Saccopteryx bilineata. Next base: position 203,475,450 of record NC_089493.1, on the reverse strand, counting down.
TTAGTTATTAGAGAAATGCAAATCAAAACTGCAATGAGATACCACCTCACACCTGTTAGATTAGCTATTATTAACAAGACAGGTAATAGCAAATGTTGGAGAGGCTGTAGAGAAAAAGGAACCCTCATACACTGTTGGTGGGAATGTAAAGTAGTACAACCATTATGGAAGAAAGTATGGTGGTTCCTCAAAAAACTGAAAATAGAATTACCTTATGACCCAGCAATCCCTCTGCTGGGTATATACCCCCAAAACTCAGAAACATTGATACGTAAAGACACATGCAGCCCCATGTTCATTGCAGCATTGTTCACAGTGGCCAGGACATGGAAACAACCAAAAAGCCCGTCAATAGATGACTGGATAAAGAAGATGTGGCACATATACACTATGGAATACTACTCATCCCTAAGAAATGATGACATCGGATCATTTACAGCAAAATGGTGGGATCTTGATAACATTATACGAAGTGAAATAAGTAAATCAGAAAAAACCAGGAACTGCATTATTCCATACATAGGTGGGACTTAAAAGTGAAACTAAGAGACATTGATAAGAGTGTGGTGGTTACGGGGGAGGGGGGAGAGGGAGAGGGAAAGGGGGAGGGGGAGGGGCACAAAGAAAACTAGATAGAAGGTGACAGAGGACAATCTGACTTTGGGTGATGGATATGCAACATAAGTGAACGACAAGATAACCTGGACTTGTTTTCTTTGAATATATGATGTCGCCCCATTAAAAATAAAATTATTTAAAAAAAAAAAGATCTGTTAACAAATAATTTGGCGTTCTTGTGAGGGAAAGTTGAGAACCATTGGGTAATTTGATCTCTGGCTGTGAAATCACTGAGACAGACAGTGCTTAATGAACTGAGTGTAGAGTCAGTGTACAAATCTGTCTTGCTGATTTTTTAGATATTAAAAAAATCTACAATGACAGCCTGACCAAGTGGTGGCGCAGTGGATAGAGCGTCAGACTGGGATGTGGAGGACCCAGGTTCAAGACCCTGAGGTTGCCAGCTTGAGCGTGAGCTCATCTGGTTTGAGCTCACCAGCTTGAGTCCAGGGTTGCTGGCTTGAGCAAGGGGTTACTCGGTCTGCTGTAGCCCCTGGTCAAGGCACATATGACAAATCAATCAATGAACAACTAAGGAACAGCAACAAAGAATTGATGTTTCTCATCTCTCTCCCTTCCTGTCTGTTCCTATCTGTCCCTCTCTTTGTCTCTCCCACAAGAAAAAAACAAACTACAATTACAAATGTGTGTGTCTATGTGTCTGTGTGTAGTCCTGATCACACAGTATTTCATGGGTCTTAAATACAGTGTGTCCGTAAAGTCATGGTGCACTTTTGACCGGTCAGAGGAAAGCAACAAAAGACAATAGAAATGTAAAATCTGCACCAAATAAAAGGAAAACTCTCCCAGTTTCATACCTATTCAGTGCAGTTTAATGTGGGCTCACGCACAGATTTTTAGGGCTCCTTAGGTAGCTATCCCGTATAGCCTCTACAGACTCGTCACTGACTGGTGGCCTACCAGAACGGGGTTTCTCCACCAAACTGCCGGTTTCCTTCAACTGCTTATCCCACCGAGTAATGTTATTCCTATGTGGTGGCGCTTTGTTAGAAATGCGCCGATATTCACGTTGCACTTTGGTCACGGATTCAAATTTAGCGAGCCACAGAACACACTGAACTTTCCTCTGTACCATCGGCATCTCGACTGGCGTGGCCGTGGGCTGCCCCGCTGTATACACGGTGTTACGTCATCATCTGCGCATGCGCACATGCTGCCACATCATCCTACAGAAACTGGGAGGGTTTTCCTTTTGTTTGGTGCAGATTTCACATTTCTGTCGTCTTTTGTTGCTTTCCTGTGACCGGTCAAAAGTGCACCATGACTTTATGGACACACTGTAGATAGAGAGGTAAGGCACTAGAGGGGAAATTTCAAAACATAGATTGTTATATAGAGCCATGTCTGTACACATTTACTTTGTATGTTTTGATCTTTATCGCATGTGTGTTTGATACAGAAGTCCTTAGGCCGTTTTCAGATCGTTCTCTGAGCTTGCTAGCTTTCAGACCGTGTGTACTTTGGACACAACACAGGGTGGTTCAGAGTGTCGAGCTGCAGGTTGTATCTTTGGTTGTGAAAAGCCAGCATCACTGTGAGTGAAGTAAAACAAAACAAAACAAAAAAACAAAACCCTGTGACATTGAACTTTTCTGTGATGCTTTTAGAAATATGAACATAGTCTACAAAGGACTTTGGTCTTTTACTTTAAATCATTTAAAAACTCTGAATTCCAGTATTGCTTAGCAGTATTAGTTCTAGAAACAGATATGACCTCAGTGAGAATCTAGTTTTCTGTTGTGTTGATGTTGCTGCTTTTTTAAGTAGTGAACAATGACTAGCATGGTCTTGATCCCTGGGCAAATCACAAACTAGGCTCTTGACTTTTAAGGATATGGGTTGCCTTATTATTCGGCCCAGTTTATGGATAATATCCTATAGTGAGAATTAGAAACACATCACTTTCCTGAAAGCTTTGCAAGCAAACCCCATGGCTGCTTGCAGCTTTGTGATGTGCTTGGACTGTTTGTTTTAATGGGATCCTGGGTGAAGGTCACTACTGTGAGCTGATCCCGTCCTCTGCCCTTCAAGAAGTTCTAGGGCTGGAGTTTGGTTAGCTTGTCGGCCAGTCTGGGATGAGGCTTTTGTTGTGTATGTGTGTCACCCCTTAACAGTTGCTTGGAACCTTGACATTAAGGGTCAGCTTTAGCATGAACCACTCCTGTTTTTTCAGTCACCAGTATTAATGGTTCCAGTTTTCAGGGCCAGAGGACGTGTAAGAAAAGAAATAATTTTTTTTTTTGCCATTTTTAAAGTACCTGTGACTATTTCCAGATTAACATTTTTGTTTAGTACTAATTATTGAGTTTATAAAATGACACTATATTGGGGGGAGGATGTGTGTGTAAAGGATTTGGTTCAAAAGGAGGTGGCCCTAACTTAAAACTACTTCAGTTTTGTGGGATCTATAAAGCAGAACAAATGGAAACACTCAAATATACAGAAAACAAAGTGCAGGCTGCCAGATGGCAGTCAAGTTGGGGGCTGGGAGAAGAGGGTGAAGGGATTAAGATTGCACAAACTGGTAGTTACAAACTAGTCCTGGGGATCTAAGAACAAAGGCGCAGGGCCAAAGTACAGCACAGGAGTCCAGTTATTACAATAACATTGTAATAACTGTGTGTGTGCCAGGTGGGCGCTAGACACCAGGGGATCACTTCATAAAAGTATATAAATGTCTAACTACTACGCTGTTCACCTGAAACTAATATATAAAATGACATTAAATGCCAACCTCAATTGAAAAATAAAAATTAAAAGTATTGATTTAACACAACAGATATACGCATGACCTGGTTAGGTCTTCAGTCTTCATGGAGGCCACCAGTTATCACCCTTAATGCTACATTCTCTTCCCTCAACTCTGAAATGGCCTTCATTCTAGAAGGAATGTTTTGATTACCATGGTGGAAAGTAGGTGAAAAAATTTAAAGTGCAGTCATGGCTGACAGCCCACCTGTGACTTGCTGCTTCCGCCTGTGCTGGAAGCTTTGATGTGGTGTTTCCCGTTCTCTGCTGTGACTGGCTACATCAGACTGCTGTTACTTTTCATTCTGTGGCCAGAGGCCCAGGCCTTGGTCATCCTGCTGTTCTCCTCCATGAGCTCGCTTTGTTAGTTGATACCCTCACTCTGGCCCTGTGGTCTCCATTCTTTGGAAAGACCTGGCCTGACCCATGTTGGTGACAGATGTCTGGGTCAGTACCTTTGTTCTGTGCCAATACCTGGTACCAGCTGGTCCTGGAGGCATCTCTGAGCTTCCGGCTGACTGAGCCTTCCCCTTCACACCAAGCTCAGGCCTCTCTCCCTGTGCTTGTTAGAAGCAGGCTTCCTAGTGGCAGGCCAGCCTGGTGGCTGTAGAAGGCAGCCGGAGCCCCCTGGGCTGGAGAGAAGAGAAGCAGAGAAAAGAAAGCAGAGGCAGCTCCACGGGAGGCAGGACTGTTTGGAAAGAGACCTCAGGGAAGTGCCTGAGACACTCTGATGTCCTCATTTACTTAACAGGGGATTTTTCTTATTTCTTATTTCTTCCATTAATTAACCCTAAAATAAATATATTATAATAAGAGAACAAAATCTTTATTGTAGCATCTTACCTCATTGAACTGGTTGATGAATGCTTCTCAGATAGTTGCCAAGCTTTAATGTATGCCACTAGATGACTTTTATTATTATTTGATCTTAAAAAGTTCTTTGTCATGCATATGGTGGGGGATGGTGACATTAAATTTAACCTGACACCCAAAGAGACAGGACAGATGGGCCCGCACTTTGACCCTACCAGGAGCTGTGGCCCAGAAAAGTTTAGGTGGGTCTGTGATCCTGAAATACAAGCATCAGCAGCAGAAGTTTGGTGTATCACCCACATTGTGTGTCTGTGCATCAAGGGTTGGCAGTGCCTCCGCTTTGTCTTGTTGGGGACCACGGCCAATGGAGAGCTCTTTGTTTGGGGTTTTTCTGATTTCATGGGAGAGGGAAGAGAGCTGGACAACAAAGCCCCAGCTCATAACTCTTATGCTCAGAAGCAGCATGGATTGGCTGAAGCCAGACCTGTGGTCAGGCCTGACATAAATGGGCTGGAAAACAGAACTCTCCTCCAGGGAGGAGCAGAGAAGATTTGAAAGAATAATGTAGTCATCCACAAGAGCTTTCCCAGACGCTGCCAGTGGGGAAGGGCCTCTCGTTCCAGTTGATTCTTAGGTTTTCGAGTGTGTTAAGATTTTGGAGAGAGACTCAGAAATAACAGGTGGCATAAATCCTCTCCATTTATTATGTTTGGGCTTTCCTAAGCTGTTGGCAGGGAATCTGGCTGGTGGCATTGTATCTTGTGGACACGCAGTTATTCTTTATGCTACTGTACAGAAGGGACTGGAAAGCCTGCAGCTGCTATAACAACGAATGCTGGTGCTCCCCAGTGCTGGGAGAGGCTGCCCAGATGAGCCAGAAGCTCTTTCTTCTTGGGAGTGTTCTTTACTCTCAGAGTTGAGTCACTATAGAGGGCATTGGAGTTCCCCCTCCATGACTCCAGAGAGTTCATGAAGAAGGAAATTACGCATCTTGCTGTTTATGTGTAAGTTCTTTGTTCCCCACCCTTTAAGCCTTTTCTCTATTAAAACTCTGTACTTTCTTATGGATCCTGAAAAGACTGAGGCTCACTTGAAGACTTACATTTTGCCTGATATCACAGAATTCATTATGAATGTGAAAAATATGCCTGATATCACAGAATTCATTATGAATGTGAAAAATATTATGTTTAAAAGTAGATAAAAAAGTGACATTAAAAGCAACTTTTCAGGTTCTTATTTCATTTAAATAAACAATAAGACCTTTTGACCCACAGTATATATAGGGCATAGGCACATTGCCCCTGGCTTATACTATCTGAGCTAAATGAAACTTGAGTGTCTATCGCAAAAGTTGATTTTTCAGTCCCTCTGGTCTGATAGAAGCAGAGAGACACGTAAAGAAAGACTTGCCGGGGGGGGGGGGGGGGGGGGGACACAAAAAGAAAGACGTCTCCTAATGATTTTAACATGATAACATTTATAGAAGGAAAAAAGTTATACAATGTGTAAATGAGCTTGAGAAATGTTTAACAATGGCTTACTTAGTTTCTAGAAATTAAGAAGGACCAGACAAGTGGACCATGCCTCAGGATGGCAGTATAAAAATAGGCCCTAGGAAAGGTGCTCAGAAAGCAGCCTGATGGGATAAGGAGTTGGAATGGGCTCAAGAAAGAAAAAATGGCCTGGATCAGTGAGTTAAAGAGCAAACTTGACAAGAGCAGAGCTCACTGGGTGCTCCAGGCCAAGAAGAAAGAGGCCTTTAGGGTGGTTTGGAAAACTGAGACCGTGCTGCCCAGTGGAAACACCAGGCCGCCAGCAGGTTCCAGGGAAAAGAGAGGCATCTTGTGAGGAGAGGCAGGCTGGGCTCAGAAACTGTGTAGGTTTGCGTGCTAAGATCCTTGAGATTCCATGACAGTTTGAGTGGCCAAGGCCACCTGGACATGTACTGAGTGGTCAGTCCTACTCTGGGAGAGGGATATTTTTTTTTTTTTTTTTTTTTGCATTTTTCTGAAGCTGGAAACAGGGAGAGACAGTCAGACAGACTCCCGCATGCGCCCAACCGGGATCCACCCGGCACGCCCACCAGGGGGCGACGCCATGTTGCGACCATCCTGGGTGTCGCCATGTTGCGACCAGAGTCACTCTAGCGCCTGGGGCAGAGGCCACAGAGCCATCCCCAGCGCCCGGGCCATCTTTGCTCCAATGGAGCCTTGGCTGCGGGAGGGGAAGAGAGAGACAGAGAGGAAGGCGCGGCGGAGGGGTGGAGAAGCAAATGGGCGCTTCTCCTATGTGCCCTAGCCGGGAATCGAACCCGGGTCCTCCGCACGCTAGGCCGACGCTCTACCGCTGAACCAACCGGCCAGGGCCTGGGAGAGGGATATTTAAGAGAAATAAAGGCCATGTGGTCAAACTTGGTGTTTTCTGAGGCAAAGTCCAAGACCTTCTGATGGAAGTAAAGAAAGTTAACAGCAAATGAGCTCCCAGCCTTAATAACTGAGGGTAGCCTGGGAGGGGAGAGGATTTTGCCATTTGCAGAATAGAGATTACAGAAAACAAAAGCTGACTTTGGTCTGTGATCCAGAGAAGCTGCTGGGACCCAAGGAGAAGCAGGATTAAGGGTCCGTCAGCTCTGACAAGTCAGATTCTGAATCCTGTCAGCCTGCCATCTGGGGCCTAGAGATTAGCATAGACCTTAAAATTTTTTCAGAAAAACAACTAAATGTGTACTTCATTTAGTAAATACTGTCAGTGTCCATCCAGATTAAAGAATATGACTTGGCTCTTTATTTATTTATTTATTTATTTTCTTTATAGGGACAGAGAGAGAGAGAGTCAGAGAGAGGGATAGATAGGGACAGACAGACAGGAACGGAGAGAGATGAGAAGCATCAGTCATTAGTTTTTCGTTGCGCATTGTGACACCTTAGTTATTCATTGATTGCTTTCTCATATGTGCCTTGACCGCGGGCCTTCAGCAGACCGAGCAACCCCTTGCTTGAGCCAGCGACCTTGGGTCTAAGCTGGTGAGCATTTTTTTATTTTGCTCAAGCCAGATGAGCCCGCGCTCAAACTGGTGACCTCGGGGTCTCGAACCTGGATTTTCGGCATCCCAGTCCAACGCTTTATCCACTGCGCCACCACCTGGTCAGGCTTTTTTTTAATTTTTATTTTTTATTTTAGAGAGGAGAGAGAGAGAGAGAGAGAGGAGAGAGAGAGAAGGGGGGAGGAGCTGGAAGCATCAACTCCCATATGTGCCTTGACCAGGCAAGCCCGGGGTTTCCAACCAGCGACCTCAGCAATTCCAGGTCAACGCTTTATCCACTGCGCCACCACAGGTCAGGACTTTGCTCTTTAGAATAGACCTTTTCAAACTGTAAAAGTTTTAGAAATGTTTTAAACTGCACCTACAGATGTAAAAACTGTCCTTGGTGGGAAACTCCCAGAGCAGGGTTCTCTCCACTGCTGACTCTGCTTCGTCGTGGGGGCTGGCTGTGCACTGTGGCGTGCTAAGCAGCAATCCTGACCTCTACCCACTAGATACCTGTAGCCCTACACCCTCGAACTGTAACAACCAAAAATGTCTCCAGGTGTCCCCTGCAAGGGGGGAAGAGGGAGAACTGCCCCTGGTTGAGAGTTATCCTGAAGTCTGGGGGAAAGGGGTTTATCACTGGAATTATTGTGGAATGGATGTTGGCAATAAACAAGTTATTTTGAACATGTTGAGACTGTAACTCAAAGAACAATGTAATTATTAGTGCATTAGAACCCTCTTCCTGAAATGTACCATAGTCAAAATATCTGCATTTCCATAGTGTGTTTTAAGGAGTGGCCAGGGCAGATGAGGGTTTTTAAAACCGTCTTTGGTAGTTGATTTTTTTTAAGTCATGTAAGGCATTGAGCCTTTTGTCCCAGCCCTGTCCCTACAGTTCTGAAGCTGCTTTTGTGAAGGTCCAGGTATCTCCTTCATGCCCACAAGGGTTACTGGGCACCACCTGAGCTGGGGGCACAGCTGGTGTCCCTGCAGAATCACTGGTCCCAAGGGCCTGTGTGGCCTGGGAGCTGTGCTGAGGGCAGGCAGGCTGGCTCTGTCCTGCTGAGCTGGCACATCCTTGCCTCTCCTCTCCAGACCCCCTCCGCAGCACAGGCAGCTACTCGCCAGGCCCAGCTCAGTGCCTGCAGGCCTGCCTTCCTCCTGACTGACCCAGAGGCATCACTGTGAGTGTCCTGGGAGCTTGTGAAAAATGCAGTTTCTGGCAACAGCTCCAGAAAGCTTGATTCAGTGTGAGGGACCAAGAGCTTACACTTTTTAAAAATCAGTGGCCTAGCCTCCCCCCCCCCCATGGGGGTGGCGCAGGGGCCATGCGGTGAGCAGCAGCACTCTAGAAGCCCCTTCCAGCAGGGAAGGTAAAGGCACATACAGAGTCCTGTCTAATCCTCTGGCCCTCCCAGAAGGCACAGGTGGAGGCACAGTGGCACCTTTGGATGTCCTGAGTGTCTCTGAGGGAGGTGGGGATAACGGAACTCGGTGTCAGCCAAAAAATGGCCAGTAATGGAGGAGCAAAATACATTCTTCTTCATAATATATTGGTTACTTGGACTACATGGGTCACTGTAGCAAATTCATTATTAATAGGAGTTAATATAGTGGAAGTACTTATAGAACCACAAATTGTTTAAGCTAATCATGTGATGATGACTAATTCTAGCTAACATATGCTGAGCACAATGAATTGGGAGCTGTGCTGAGCATTTCACATGCACTTTCTCCTCTAGTCCTCGTGCAGCATCCGGAGGAAGATGCTGTTAGCCTGTTTTGCAGATGAGGAAATGGAGGCTAGTGGACGTCAAATATAAACAGCCTTCAAAGGACACACTGCTGATGAGTGGCTGAGTGGAGACCTGATCCCAGCTCTGCTTACAAAGTTCTCAGAACACTGCGAGCCCAGCTCGCGCGGTCGGTGCCCTTACCCACCATGACTGGCCCAGTGCCTGTCGCCTCCTCCACACTGCTGAGGGGTGAGCAGAGGGCCAAGCTGGAGAGAGGCAGCCGCAGCAGCTCAGTTGGTCCTTTCTAAAAGGAAGCCTCTGAAGGTAGAAGACTGCCCCTTCCTTCTTGTCACACAGATCTTTCCTCATCACAGTAACCTGCGCTCTGCTGGTTCAGGTCAAGCCTCCCTGGAAGGGCTGTCTCTTTCAAGTTGTAGCTCCCTTTCTGGGCCTGCAAATCTGTGTATTTATGTTATATATAAAATGTGGTTCCATTTCCAAGAAACATAGCAAACCTTTCTCAGAAGCAAACTTTCTCTGGCAGAGGACTTCTTTAGCTTCTGGGATGGCGTCTCTCAGAACAGGGCTTCTCAGCTGTGGTGTCAGAATGCACCAGGGAGCTCCTCAAAAGACAGAATCTTGCCCAGACCAGCCTTCTGACCACTTCCTCACAATAATTCGGGTTCTTTAGGACCAGAGAGAACCCTGTGCGTGTCTCTCCAGACAGACAGACAGACACACACACACACACAAATGTATAAATGTATATGAATGTGTAAAATCATTCTGATTCTGAAGTGTAACCCCTATTATATTCCTCCCAAATACGATGCACTAGGAATTACACAGCATCACTTACCAAGGGTTCTCCCAAAAATATTTAAGCTGAATCTAAACTAGCCATTAGATTTAACCTCCAGTTTCTGTAAAACAGGATAGAGAACAACTTTAAATGGCTTCATGAGGAAACAGACCCAGATTTTTGGATATTCTGTAAGACCACTGGCCTACTTGCTTCAAAAAGTCAATGCCAAGGGGAAAATGCCCATAGGGAGAGAAAAATAAGGGTTGGAAGGATTTTTTTTTTTTTTTTTTTGTATTTTTCTGAAGCTGGAAACGGGGAGAGACAGTCAGACAGACTCCCGCATGCGCCCGACCGGGATCCACCCGGCACGCCCACCAGGGGGCGATGCTCTGCCCCTCAGGGGCGTCGCTCTGCCGCGACCAGAGCCACTCTAGCGCCTGGGGCAGAGGCCAAGGAGCCATCCCCAGCGCCCGGGCCATCTTTGCTCCAATGGAGCCTCGGCTGCGGGAGGGGAAGAGAGAGACAGAGAGGAAGGAGGGGGGGTGGAGAAGCAAATGGGCGCTTCTCCTATGTGCCCTGGCCGGGAAACGAACCCGGGTCCCCCGCACGCCAGGCCGACGCTCTACTGCTGAGCCAACCGGCCAGGGCGGAAGGATTATTTTTGACTACGAGAAACTAAAGACACATAACTAAGCGCAATGCATGAGCCTTGATTGAGCCATTGTTTAAAAAAAGGACTATAAAAACGGGGCAGGGTAGGGAAATTCGAGTGTGGACCAGGCTTTGAATATAAGGGAATGATTGTCAGTTTTCTTGGGTGTGTTGATTTTATTGTGGTTATGTAAGAAAATGTGCATATTTTAAGGAGGTATACACTAAAGTACTTAGAGGTGAAGTGTTAAGACATCTGCAACTCATTTTCAAACAGTCCAGAAAAAGAAATGTCTGGCAAAATGCTAACACATATTCAGTCTAGGTGTTCGTTGTCTTGTCTTTTCAATGTATATCTATGTTTGCAAATTTTCATTATAAAGTTGAAAACCAGAACCCAAATGAGTAAGCAAGGCCATATTCTTAGAACTGTGTCTGTCATGGCCTCCTTCATGGACTTTGCTGCTTTTGTAATGGTTGACAGAGTAGGCTTCTGAGGCAGCTCTGGCTGAAGTTTGTTCAGGTTGCCTCTACCTTTCTAAAGGTAGATGTGAGCTTGGCTCCGGGTTTCTATTAGGAAGTCTCGGAGCCAGCTGAGCTCTCCTCACATGCACCTTCTTCCCTTCTCACCGATGGCAGGAAGCTGCTGAACACAGGGTCCTGTGATGGACGCTGCACACCTGGTCCAGCTCTGCACAGCGCCTTCACCCTTTAGATATCAGGGATCAGTGGAGAACACAGACGGACCGGACATTTATCAGTTCCTCCATTCTCTGTTTCTGACAGTAGTTATTATTCTAGGTTTCTGCAGAATCATTTTTTCCCTTATTATTTGCTAAGAGGCTTTACTGGGTGGATTGTATGACAACCATTGGCAGGGGTAGTTAACCTTTTTATAAAAACCGCCCACTTTTGCACTTTTGCAGTGCTGGTCAACCTGGTCCCTCCTGCCCACTAGTGGGTGTTCCAGCTTTCACGTGGTCAGGTAGCAGAGCAACCAAACTGCACCGCGATTGGCCCACCATGAAAGCTGGAACGCCCACTAGTGGGCAGGAGGGACCAGGTTAACCAGCACTGCAAAAGTGGGTGGTTTTTATAAAAAGGTTGACTACCCCTGGATCCACGACCATCAGGGACGTGGTAGTAGGTGTCCTGGAGGGAAATCAAATGTATTGAGTGGTCCATGTCAGTGAGGGCCTGGTTTTATTACTTGAGCTTTGAGGAAGCAGGATTGCACTGAATAGCCCTGGAACTCTGTACCCCTGTAACAAGGATCTATTCCCCTTGGTAGAGATGCTGTCTCAGTAGGTATCCCTGCACTTGGGCCATGGCCAAAGTGGGACACTTTGCAGAATGCAGATTACTCTGGAGTCCCTTGCTGTGCTGTTTCCAAGTTTTCCCTGTTTCTCCAACCTGAGGACTTTCCTTGGATGGTCAGGTTTTGCCAGTCAGCCTTATGTATCCTGGTAATTCTCTTACAGTAGTAATTAGCTACTATAGAAGAATAAAGGCCTCACTCCAGACATTCTGGCATGGATGTAAGAATTTGGTGCAGTGGATGGGGGGACAAGGACTATCTATTCTAAACTTAAGCACATGGGTCCTTAAATAATCTTGCCTTAAATTTGTCACGGAGCATTTTGCTAAGCCCGTATGTGCCATCTTCCCTTCTGAGGTCTCACATACTTTCTCTTCAGAAGTTGCAACCTAATTGCATTCCTGACTCTGAGCAGAGCTTGCTGACCAGGACAGAGGACATTTGCCATATTCATTAACATACAAGTCACCTGAGAGGTTGTAGCGGTCCTGAGGTTCTGCAAGAGGACAGATACATAGAGAGAGGTTTTATATTCACATTGACCACTGCCATTAAACAGAAGAGGGCAGGGATGGAGATAGGCTGGGCATTAACAGTAAGTTGGCTTCCTAATCAAATTGGAAGACTTTGTGGAGCTTCATTTTCTCCCAACAGGCTGGGCTCTCACTTGTCTCAGAGTGTTTATGAGCCTGATGGGTGGGCACAGTTTCTTGGGGACTCCAGGGAGTCATTGTGACTGTTTTCTTGTTCTCATTCAGAATGGCTGCTTTCATTATTAACAACCTCTTCCAAAGCTCTTTTGTACTGGTTTTTCTTCAAAACATTTCTATTTAATTATATGGGGGGGGGGGGTGGGCAGACGAGAATGAGTGAGTGGGAGTAGGTTATACTTCTGGCCTAATGCTAATTTATTTTTCAGGGTTGAGTTTGGCAGTGGGTCAGGCAGTGGGGAAACAGGAAGTCAGACTAAGACCCTGCCCTGAAAGCCCACCAGGGAAGCATAGACATCACTGACCTCATTGGTCTCTAAATAACCTGTGCTTAATCTTTCTCTGCATGTAATGGCCAAGTTTCTGTTATCTACTGAGCAAATAACATCAGTTAAATTGTTGTCTGACCAGTGTCACCATGTTAGGGGAAAGCCCCTGAGGGAAAGGAGTTGGTATTTATTGAGCACTTACCGTGCCACACACTGAGCAAGGTGCTTTAACAGATTCTTGCTTACTCCTGACAACATTGTGAGACAGGGCGCTCTTATTATCCCCATCTGGTAGATGAGGAAGCTGAAAGCTGAGGAAGCAGATCCCTGAGCAGTCAGACATCACATGGCCCAGTCAGTGGTGCAACTGGAGTTGGAGCCCTGACCTGGTGGATTCCAAAACTCTTGTAGTTGAACATACCACCGCTCTCCCTTCCCCAGTCCTCCAAACTGCCTCATTATGCACACACTGACAACTATGTGCCTGTTTTTAGAATTGCACTAATTTCCCAAAACAGTATTTTGTAAGAAGACTTTTAAATGTGTTGTATTGCATGAGATTAGTCGCTCTCACTAGATGTCAGCTGGCATGGTATAGAAACTTTGACCCCAGGCTTCCGTATTTCCCCACTTCCCACATTCCCTCTCTCCCCACCTCCTGCCAACATGCCATGGGGCTCTTTGTAGTTGACATGACCTGGGTTAACAATATCTAATCGTTCAGAACAGAGCCATCCACCCGGATGTCAAACGTGACCTCGGAGAGAGGGCAGAAAATGGGGCTGCCAACAAGCACTGTGGCCTGTTTCAGGCTTGAGCTGTTAGAGTGAAGCCCTCTGGTAATGAAGCCATTTGTCCATGGGAACAGAATGAGTCCTTGTGAGATCAGGAACAATGAGCATGTTGAGGTCCAGACCTGCGGTGAGTGGAGCTCGGGCAGAGGCACATGTGATGAATTGGGACAGTTCCTTCTCTACAGGCAGTTTCTGTTGTCAACAAGTCCACTCAGTGGTGAAGACACTTAATCAATGGTTATTTTTTAATAAGTTCCCCAAATGACTAAGTCATGCATTTTTTTCTTGAGTTTTAATTAGTACAGTTTATTTTGTCTAAAAATGGTCCTCTGAGAAATGGATAAAAAATAAGTTTGGGTAGCAATGCATTATTATTTTTGATGGCATTGTTTCTTTTTATATTCTCATTTAGCTGTGAAGCAAATACTCTGCCTATACTAGTCATTTGATTCCCAGGCAAAAAAACTAGGTGTTGCTGTTCTCTACTGTTAAGGAAAACCTTCTGGTGCAGGTTTATTTATTTTTTAAACTTAGCTGGTCTAGTATCAGAATAGCAGGCAGAGAGACCTGTAAACTTTAAAAAGCATGGCCTGTCAGTTGACAGTTTGCTGCCAGTTATATCAGGATCTGTCTGGATCCCTATGCTGTTTGACTCTTTCTAAAAAGAGAGGAGCTGGAGCCCGGGGCCACAGCATGCCCTGGGGTGGGTGGAGGGGCTGGCACGGGCTCTTGCCCCCCCCCCCCTCGTCTCGCTGCCTGAAGATAAGGGAGCCGCCAGTCAGTTCTGAGTGTGGGAGGGGAGGACGGACAACAGAGGAGACCCGCAAATGTGCCGCGAAGGGCCGCGTGCTGCCTAGGCACCAGGCTCTGCTCCAGCACGCTTCTGTGAGAACCCGAGTGGCGACCTGGGCGAGCAGGCGGGCCCGAAGGTCAGTGGTGCAGGGAGTTGGGCGGCAGGGCAGCGGGTCCAAGCTCACAATGGGATTGGGGACCTGCAAGTTCGCTGGCCGTGGCCTCGGGGGCGGGGCCTGGCACTGCTGACCGCCTCCTCCCTTCTGCCCCTAGGTGAGGCTGGCAGCCGCGCTCCGGAGCTCCGACATGGCAGCATGACAGCCTGGCACGGTGCACCAGAGGCCTGGAGAAAGGAACTCCAGCTGTGGGAGTGAGTGCCCTGCCGCAGCGACGTCCCTGAGGCCGCCTGAGCCTCCTTCCCACCGGCTTCTATTAATCCCGTGGACTCCTTTTTTTTCCCGCCTTGAACATCAATATGTGTCATGTCATTGTCACCTGTCGCTCGATGCTCTGGACCCTCCTGAGTATTGTGGTGGCTTTTGCAGAGCTCATTGCATTCATGAGCGCAGACTGGCTGATTGGAAAAGCCAAGACCCGCAGCGGTGCCGAGTCTGACCAGCCGAGCAGCGGCCCCTCAGAGCCCTACCACCCCACCCTGGGCATCTACGCCCGCTGCATCCGCAACCCCGGGGTTCAGCACGTCCCCCGGGAGACGCTGTGTGGGCCCTACGCCGAGACCTTCGGGGAGATCGCCAGCGGCTTCTGGCAGGCCACTGCCATCTTCCTAGCCATCGGCATCTTCATCCTCTGCACGGTGGCCCTGGTGTCCGTTTTCACCATGTGTGTGCAAAGCATCATGAAGAAAAGTATTTTCAATGTGTGTGGGCTGTTGCAAGGAATTGCAGGTAAGTGTGCGAGGGAGGGGAGGGGCCTGAGAGTGGGATGGGCTTGGTGTGCAGGGCACACACTCACAGACTCATTTACTGCTGGTTTTGAAGACCCTTTTCTGTCTGGCCAGGTTGACTTTGCGAAGGTAGATTCTCAGCCATATGAGCACGCTGGCCTAGTCACTCCCCTCTAATGGAGAGTAGTGTCTGTTCTTGGCCGTTCCACATTCTTCATTGCTATTTACTCCAGTTATAAGTTGTTGGGTTTAGTTCAGGGGTCCGGAACCTATGGCTCGCGAACCAGATGTGGCTCTTTGATGGCTTGCAAACAAATCTTTAATAATAAAAAAAAATGTTAAAAATATAAAACATTCTCATGTATTACAATCCATTCATTTCCAACCTCTCATGTTCATGGTTGCGGGTGGCTGGAGCCAATCACAGCTGTCCTCCGGGACAACACCAAATTTTTATTGGATAATGCATAATATACACGGGTCATTGTATGGCTCTAAACGGAATTACATTTTAAAATATGTGGCGTTCATGGTTCTCTCAGCGAGAAAGGTTCCCGACCCCTGGTTTAGTTGGAGTAACTACTCCTACTCTTTGCTTTTCCCATTAAATTAAAAGAATGCTTTCCAAGTAGTGTACCCACTGAGGAGTTAGGCACCCTGCAGCAAGCACTCTATGCTGAGAAGGAATGTAAATGTGGGTTTCCATTCACAGGCTGAAGCTGGTTGCCACTGGCTGTCAGCCCCAGCCCAGATGATTTCAGCTTTGGCAGGGGAAGAAGCGGGCTGGGAAGGAGTTGGTATCAGCTGCTCTGACTTTAATATTCTGGTTTAAATTGTCTCCTGAAGTCTGACAAATGTTCTGTGCAGACCAGAAAATATAAACTATTTCCACTTTCTGGGAATATCTCACTAATGAGCTGGTTAGAAATTGGTGGAGACAAAGGTATCAGCCAATTTAATGGTGACCAACCGATAGCGGTGGCTGTGAGCCACAAGAAAACTGCCAAGGCCATGGCATGTTTGGACTTTGCCACGTGGCTCTGAAGGTGGATCCTGACCCAAGAAGGGCAGGAATCAATGTGTCTAGGCTCAGGGACTTGTTCTAGATGGCAGAAACGCACAAACGTGTATGTGTGTGTGTCTGTGTGTGCGCGCAGCAGTGTGAAGACATCCTCAAGGAAGTAGAGGCATAGACTTTTGCTTTGATTTTCAGAAGAAATTAACATTTTCAACAATCATAACTAAGCTATTTATTGATCTGGACTCTAACAGAAGAAACAAATCCACTTACAACCCTACGTGAAAGGCACAGGTGACTCATCCCCTCCCCAAGTTCTAAAGCTGCATGCACAGAACCAGAACTCCTCAGCAGTGCAGATGAGCAAACCCTGAGCCTGGCAGTGTCCAGGCCTGTGAAGAAATGGAGCCAAAATGAATTCATTCATCTGCCTTAATAGAGAATGCTGAGCTCAGCAGGGTTGGCTTCCAAATAAACAGGTCAAACAGTTCCCCTCCCCCCAAACAGCTGATGTTTTTGGTTCCTCAAATCATAGGGGTAGGCCCCCTGTAAGGGGTGTGTGTGTGTGTGGTAATGGATCCAGAGAAATGACAGAGGACTTGCTCCACCATCCTGGTCTGTCTGCATGGGGGATACACTTGAGGCAAATCTCTGAATGCTCATCTCTTTACCTGCCAGGATCAGCTATGCCAGGAATGGTCCAGGCACCCACAGGCACTCCTGGAATTTGGAAGGCCAGGAATCTAATTTTTAGCTTTGCAACTACCTTGAGATAAATGCACTACCTCTCCAGACCTTGGCCTTCCTCTTCTGAAAAATAGGGAGATTGGACAATGTGACCTTATCTGAGATTTTCTTTTTTAATCTTAGATTTTGATTCTGTGAAACTCATTGTCTCCTTTTTGATTCACTTTTGAAATCTGAAATTTATCCCCTTCAGTTTGTCATGTCACCTCCTAGAAATGTTAAATAAGATTATTTCAATACCAATTCAAATTTTTCTTGTAGAAGAAATGCTCCTACTTTATTCCCCTGACACAGAGAGACTCGGGGTATGTGCATATATGCATGTGTGTATCTTCAAACTTTTGTTGAGAAGTATGACCAAAGGCTTTTAGAAAGTCAGTATGAACATATAGATGAAGGGAAGCCAGCACATAATTTATTAAGAGTTCTGGTTGACCAAAGAGGCAATTTTGTGTGCATTTATGGTGAGTTTTATCAATATGCTGGTATGCAGGTGAAATTGGTTTGTTATGCCTAAGAATGCTTCTCATCCTGAGAAGCAATGCCTTCCAGCAAATCAGTGGGCATTTACAGTGAGAAGTGGGGCATCTTAGGCCCAAACACCACAACCTGTCTTTTACAGTCATGCAGAAACAACTTAGAGATACCCTTGAGTCTTAAATACTATTTGCATGTAGTTTTTAATAAGATGTTTATTTTAGTTCATTGAATTCAATCTCTAAGAAGGTGGATTAGTCCAACAAATCTTTTGGTGCTTGTTTGCTATTTCACATACTGGCAAGAGCATTCATTTTGGCACAAAGATTAGTGTGTACCTTCAGTATTATTTACACAGTCCAATGAGTTATTCTTGACTGCTCTCTTTCTTTCTCCCTCTTTCTCTGTCAGTATGCATCAGGCCTCTGGGAAGAAGGGGTTGAGAAGAAAAAGTAGCAGCACACCCTTGGTGCAAATCTGTTGGTCACATGTCTCTTCCAGCTTACCTTTTCTAAATAAAATCTTAATTTCTCCCCACACCCATCTCTCAGGTTCCCCATGCATACACATAGGAGCTTAAGAGGTCTGAAATTAGTTGAAATTATAAGTTGGCAGGAGGCAGAGGTTCCTGTATAGTCGGACTGTCCCTCTAGGGCCCACTGATCTGAGACTCAGCACTGAAATGTGGGAAAAGCAGCTGCTTCCATTCTTCCAGCTGAACCGCATCCCTCTAAGAAGAATTCATGGGAAAGAAGGATTAAGCACTCATCAGCTGGCCCTCGTGTTGGGGGAAGGCATCTGAAGGGATACTCACTGGGCTCTTTCTCCCGTCATGGATGGGGGTCTACACCAGGCAGCTCAAGCCAACATAAATGACAGCCTTGGGCCTTGACTCTTGTGGCTAAGAAAGTCTGTGTGTCTGAAGCAGCTGACTTGCTTTCTTTCTGCTTGGCCAGTCTGTTAACAGCATCTGCTCAGCCATAGCCTCAGCCTCAGCCAAGGACTCAGTGCAGCTGGAAGCATCAGTCTTTCCCTCCCCCCCACTCCTTCTTGCAGCCCTGACTGGCTCTGTTCGACACCGAAACAAATGGTGAAAAAAGTAGGCTGTTGCCAGAGCAAAAGGATATTCTCTGGAAATACATTCAGACTGTTTCTTCTTACAACTTTCATTTTGGCAAAAATGACAGTTTTATAAATTGCAACTGGATGAAAATTACAAGACATTGTAAGCATATGCCTTTACTACACCTAATTTTAAAGAATAAATAGGCAACAGGCATTATGGCCTTAATTGGCTATAAAAATTATAAATCTTCAAAATCATGATATTTTGATTTCAGAAGCTGAATGTAAAAGAAATCTGCTATTTCAGTGGAAATCTCAACATCTGGATTACTTAAAAAATAATGATAAAATACAACTCGACTGTAAACTCAGCAGGATTTGCCTTTTAGGCCCATTAGGTGGGCACCTAGCTGGCACTTCCTAAATACTTGTGCATAAATGCCCTTGGTGTTCCACACTCACTCTCAGTAGCAGTGTAAATTCAAGCCTCGGCCTGGTCCTGGATCAGACCTGACCTCACCTTAAAGGCTGTGGAATGGTGGTGACCAACTGACCTCAGTTTAAGCCTGTTTTCTCACTTATAACATGGGTATAACAGTAGTTTTAGTACATACCTGAGGGTTTGAAGGATTAAATGAGAGAATATTGAGGAAGACTTGAACACAGGGCATGGCACACAGTAGATAAGTGGTAGTGATGTGAATTCCTTGGCAGGTGTTAGTATATTTTTTGTTTCCTAGAATTGCTGCATTCTAAGGAATAGGGATGTCTTTTAAAGTCTTTAGAATTGACCTGGTTCTGTTGAAATCAACCATGATTACACTGTATGGTGCTATTCCCTGGTCCCTCAAAAGCCTGCATGTTGGGGCTGAAGAGTATAGAGCAGTCTTGTGACTTTGGTGGGATTACTGTTCTTAGACAACAGCAATTTTTATAAAAAGCTAAAGATAGCAGTTGAATTGACAGGAAAGCAAAGAACTTTTTTCACTCCTCTTCCCCTTGACATATATAAACGTTCTTCATTCCTCTCCTCTCTGCAGGCAGCTTCTAGCAGCTCAGTGTTGATTGTAGGTGGCTTCCCCGCTCCCTGGCAGAGTAAATCACAGGCTGATTGGTCTTCATTGGTGAGGACTTGTCTAGGACTTGGCAGAGCCAGTAATATACATCAGTTCATAGCCCTCTGGGAGTCATTACAAAAGCTGAGTAATTGGCCAGCCGGGTGGTTTTTGCCAGCTGTCTTCCTTAGGTTGTGACCTGGATGTAATCCATAGTGAAACCATAGAATACAGAGATCCAGGTTTTCCATGACAGCATCAAGCAGTTTGTTTTTGGAAATGCATGAAGGGCTCTCTTAGAACTCTGTGGAGTCCCCAGTGACTCAGGTTTGGGACAGAAGCCATTAAAATGAGCTCAGGATTTGGCTCACTTGTGCTGGCTTGGACTATTCCACTGGGGTTGCCATGAGGGTTGAACTAGCACATGAGATGCTGGGCCTGGCTGTCTGCTGTCTTCCTGTCTCCCCTCCGATGCTTGTTTGCATCTTTGTGTCTGGTTGGCTCTTAAGCTCTCTACTCCCTCTAGCCTCCGTCTACATCTGTCTCCGTCCAGCAGGACTGCTTCTGCAAGCTGTTCCATCAGTCTGACCAGATAGATTGCTGTGGGGCTGAACTCTGCCTCCGCTGGGTTGGGCTAGAGGGTTTGCTCGCTGCTCAAGGCTTTGTGTGCAGACTCAGCTTTCTTGGAAGTGAGCAATAATTGAGGATGAAGGAGGACAATATGAAAAAAGAAGGAAAAGGAATAAAAGGAAGAGAATCCTAGAAAGGAGAGTGGAGGGTTTTGCCTTTGCTGCTTTGTGGAACTGCTGTCATAAATAGGAATGTATGTGGACATATGGATAGGCACATGAAATATACCCTGATCATTATCCAAGACTTGGAATTCTTTTTTTTTTTTTTTTTTTTTTTTGTTAGTCAGTGAGAGGAGGGGAGGCAGAGGCAGAGGCAGACTCTCGCATGTGCCCCAACTGGGATCCACCCAGCAAGCCTACTAGGGGGCGATGCTCTGCCCCTCTGGGGCCTTTGCTCCATTGCTTGGCAACCGACTTATCTTAGCACTTGAGGCAAGGTCATGGAGCCATCCTCAGCGCCCAGGGCCAACTCGCTCCAATCAAACCATGGCTGCAGGAGAGGAAGAGAGAGAGAGAAGTGAGAGGGCGAGGAGTGGAGAAGCAGATGGGCGCTTCTCCTGTGTGTCCTGACCAGGAATTGAACCTGGGACATCCACAATCCAGGCCAACGCTCTACCACTGAGCCAACCAGGCAGAGCCATCTAATTGTTGTAAAAAATAACCTTAGCAGCAAGAAGGCAACCACAACTCAACCTGGTCCCAGCAACCATTTTGATTTACCCCATGCCCTACCCATTCATTCCCAGGACAAAAAGGCCAGATCAGGCGTTGAGGAGGAGACAGAAATAAGGGGTTTGGCATGCAGACAGAAAGAGGAAGAGATTCCTGACTTTCACAGGGACTTTGCCCCATAAATTTACACCTGAAAAGTCCACCTGGCTATCCCTGAGAAGGTAGTGTGTGATCTTGGTTGCCCAACTTCAAAATATCCTCAAAGAAAAGGCATCAGGAAAGTAGAGGGTACATCCCACTTCTCCTTTCCTGTTTTAGAAAGAGGCACTGGAAGCTCTGACTGTCAAAGGCAGGTCTTGATTTCTGGCTCTCTGAACAGTAATACCTCTGTCAGAAATCAGTTCTAATATTCTATGACTAAATCAGTGTAAGAATATTACTGATTATGACACATTTACTAATTCACGAACCTTTAGTAATCCCTTGGTGAAAACTAAAGAATGCAGAAATGTAAGGCAGCCAGAATTAAATTTCATTTCAAGTAGTTTTTATTGGATGCCTACTGAATGCAAAGACCTGTAGACTCAGGTCTACAATTTCTTGAGTTTCCACTCTTTATTAGAGTCACCGTTTCATTATTACTCTAGAGAAGCAAGAAGAAAAAAAATTATACATAAAGAGAACAAAGAACTCAACCATATCTTTAGATAAAAAAAACTATCTAAAAGCAAGTGGACAAGGCAGGCATTAATTTAAGTAAATCTAGGGACTGGGATCTATTTTTGAAAAAGTAGTTAGAAGATGTAGAAGAAAAACTGCAACTGTCTTAAAATTCAGATATTCAGCTTTATGTAGTAATTCAGTGATTTTCAACCTTTTTTGAGCCGCCACACATTTTTTACATTTACAAGATCCTGGGGCACACCACCTACCAAAATGACACAAAATGACACTCTAACACAGTACATATTATACTATAGTTAATAATATAGTTTCTAAATGTATTTATACTCACTTGGTATGAAACCTGGGCCTGTTTTGATGAACACAAAAGGGATATCCTGGCAGGAATGGTAGAAAGACACACAGGAAGCTCTTCCTCAACAGTTCTCAGTCTCTTCCTGTTTTTAGTTTTTATTGCAGTCAAGCTTGAGAAGCTCAGCTCACATAGATATGTGGTTGAAAACGGGAGCAATGTCAAAATAGCTTTGTTGGCCAGAATGGGGAACTCCTTGGCAACAGATAACCAAAAACTGTCCAAAGGAAGATCAGCAAACTTTAGCTTTAAAGTTAGATAACATTGTGATGCATTGTATATCACCCTCTGCGGGGGCCTCTTTTAAAAAGAAAAAGGTCAAATATCTATACCATCAGGATAGACATAACCAGCTGAGGCTGAGGCTTCATCTAGAGGTGGCAACATTTACCTCCAGTCCTGACCAGGATTAGAAATCAGGACCATGGGGAGGAGTAGCAGCTTGAACTACTCACCGCGGCCACACAATGACAAGTGTGCGGCAGCCTGAGCAGGGACCTTCCTGGGTGTGGATGAGAGGCAGCCTACTATTGGTTCATTGCTAGTGGTCGGGATGAATCCTAGAAGGTGATTGGTCAGTGAGCATTCCCTGTGCCTCCACTCTTCCTGTCGCTGATAGCTGGAGGGATTGTGAGGGGAATGTTTATGTTCGGATGGAGGCGGCTGGCTGTGGGCCGGATAAATAGCCTCCGCAGGCCGTATCCGGCACACGGGCCGTAGTTTGGGGACCCATGTTTAATTTCCTCATGGCACACCTGACCATGTCTCACAGCACACTAGTGTGCCGTGGCACACTGGTTGAAAAACACTGTAGTACTTGATATGCAAATAAAATGTGGAGAGTGGTTTGCCATGATAACCACTTAGTTGTAGCCATAAATTATCACAGGTCATGGATGATCTATGTGTGTGGCTCTGAGTGTCTACACAGGCAGTGCAGGCACCCTTAAGCGTGTGATGCAATGATGGCACTCCAAGCTGTGATGCTACTGCAGGAGCATCTGCACTTCCTGTGAAGAATTGTGCTGTACCACAGACAACCATACTAGTAAATGAATTCAGTTACTGTACTATGTTCCCAAGAGCTTTTTAAATGGCCAGCAATCTTCTTTTAAAGATAGCCCCTAGTACAGATGAAATCTAAAATACACATATTGAGAAAATGAAGCTAATATTAAAAAGTTCATACCAAAATTCAGTGGTTGTGTTCAGCGTTTCAAGGCCAACTGCAGGGACCTCATGTTGAAAAGATGGCATCTGCTTCATTGTAGGAATTATTTAACATTATTTGGACCCCAAGACCTTAGCATGCAAGAAATTTACTTATTGTCCTGAATATTTCATAGCTCAGTAACTAAATGTTTTGTGTCTTTTACTCTAGTATATAATATACTGCATTTTATTTATTTGGGCAGCTTTTTGTTGAATTATCAATGTATTTTGGTTATTGTCAAACAGGAGTACTTTCTTAGTCCTCCATGTCAGATGAATAATTTATCAAAAAGTATTTAATGAGTTTCTCCCAGTTGCATATAAACAGCTCAGAAAACAGCCTCTCACTTGGAATGTGATGTAAAACTTTATCACTAACGCATGGGAAAAAATAATCTGGCTAAATGAGTTTGCTGGGATACTCTTGAACCGTTAGGGATTAAGGCTGTAGAAACCACCAGTGCAGCAATTCGCATAAACATGAATCACTGCCGAGAAAGATTGAGGGAGGCTTCAGCAAGAGAGAAGTACATCTTACGTTCTAGATTATTTCTCTACGTATTCTAAGGGCATCTGGCAATTCTTAATTTTGGGTAATTGTAACAAACTTCCTCTTGGGGCCTTGGTCATAAGCTCTTTTTATGACAACTATGCAGACTGTCTTCCAAAGAATTCTCTTTATGTTGCTCCGTCAATTGCTCTCCAGCCCCCACCCTGGAAGAGTCTTTTTCTTGCCAATTATAATTCCATGGGAGTGTTTTTAGTGGAAAACAAGTGCCCTACCAGGCTCTCCCAGGGAAATGGTATGAGCATTAATACAAGCATTTTCAAAAAATTGACACCCGATCCTTTACTTTTCCTCTCCATCCCCTCAAAATCTTGCTGGTTCAAAACCTCTATTATTGATAATGTACCAAGCTGGCAAGTGACTATAATCTGCTCTACAAAGACACTGTGCTCATCCACTGAAAACCCCTTTCATCACCAGTGAACCTCTGACCTCCAGTTCCTGACCTGGCTGTCAAAGCAGAGTTATTAAATATCCAAGTTGGGCCCAGTCTAGCTTGTCCAGAAACTCTTGAAACTTTAAAACGAGGGACAGTGAAAACAAGTTTAGACTCTGGACTCCAAAGGAAGAGTGTAGGAAGAGCCTCTTGACTGCCAGTAAACAAAGAAGAGTCTCAGAAAGGGGATCCATCCTAACACGGGCCCCTGGCAGCCCTCAGGGCCTCTCAGGAGTTACTCTCCAGGAGTTATTGCCTTTGACCAAGGACAGGTCCACTCTGTGCTAAGTTTTCCATCAGTCCTCAGCAAAAACAAGAAAGATAAGGCCAATATAGTAAGATTTTCTAGAGCTCACATTGAGCACCCACTGTTCTTAGATTACATCCTCAAGCCTTTTGGTATTGAAAATATATGAGAGGTGATACTGGTCATTTTCAGTGTCTTTATATTAGCAGAATAAAAATATTGACTTCGTAGTTTTTCTCACTGTTGTACTAGTGTGTGAAGTCCAAAAGTGTGAGGGAATATAAGCAAGGGTATACAGATTGTGTCTTTTTCAGTTTTATCTCTAGTGTTCTGAATGGGGCTTGCTACATATATAATAGGTGCTTAGTAAACCTACATTTACTGTGCTAGCACAGCTCTCAGTTTCTAAGTATTTGAAAAGCGTAAAGGATTGGTCCTGGCCGGGTTGCTCAGTTCGTTCAAGTGTCCTTAAATGCCAAAGGTGAGGGTTCAATCGCTGGTCAGGGCACATACAAGAATCAACCAATGAATGCATGAATAGGTAAAACAAATTGATCTCTCTCTCTCTCTGTCCACCCATTCCTCTCTCTCTAAAATCAATTTTAAAAAATAAAGAGTACCATAGAGGATTGAACAAATGCTGATAAGTCTCGATTCTGACTTGGACTCTGCCCTCCCAAACACTTAGAGCATAAATAATTAATGGAGCCATTATACTAAGAACCAATAAGGATCATTTCAGAATTGGACATCACTAAAATCAAATTTGTTTGGCTTTTACAGAATAAATTTTTATTAAAAAATTGAAAATCCTTTTTGGGCAAAGTGATTTCAAAGGTATAGATTAACTAAAAGTAGCAGTTCTTGGGCAGAAATCCTTAATTCATATTATAATATTTTGTATTGCTCTTATTTTTAAACACCATTCAAATACTCCTGACTCTGAATGGCTAACAGATTTTGGTATTGAGGCTAGTGGCCTGTCCTGGCATCTGGAGACATCAAGCAGGTTGGAATATAAACTCTAATTAGCTTTGAGGCTTGGGAGGCAGAGGACCAGAACACTACTTGGGTGGAAAGAAGGGGTTGAGGGGCCACTATCCCGTGTGTCTGCAGTTGTCACAATCAAGATTTCATGAGTGCCAGATGCCTAAGATTGAGAGCAACACCCCCTGCATGTGGACAATGAGACAAGCAGATCTCTGTTAACACAGGATTAATTCAAACCTACCATGTAAGAATAATGGTCCAAAGAGTCCAAGCTAGGAGGAGGTCAGGAAAGACCAAGATCATCAGCTCTGTTAAGAAAGGCTACTTGAAGAAGGCAGAGTGGTTAACAATGGCCTGACCTGCTAGAGGGATGCCATTTTGGGACTAAGAATGCTCTCAGTGCTGGATTTTGTCTGAATGGCTATATATGTCTGTCCTGGAGAGGACATAGGTTTCCTTTTTAAATTTGTTTTGTTGTTGGTGGATGGCATTCAGGTGGATATGCGAATTTAGAGTTCCCAAGCATACAGAATCTCTGAGAAAAGACTAAAGTGTAAGTGGATTATACAGCTTACATTTTTTCCCTCTGGTATCTGATGGGTTTTGTGCTGTATTTGCAGCTTTCTGCTCAAACAGGTGTTCCACATCCTTCAGAAGAGGACATCATAGCAAACCTTATACTGTTCTGACCTGTTCACTAGATTCTCTTTCTATAAGTTACTTTGGCTAAAGGTAGCCATTCCAAAGTGGCATCTATGTTATAATAAGAAGGCTGGTGACACTTAGCTTGTGATGGAAGGGAAGGTATGAATGGGACCTCATCTTGTCTTGCCATAGGGTTAGTGAGTCAACCTGCCTGACAATAGGTGATCTTTATTTTGTTGCAGCATTTCTGCGGTTTCTCATTAAATAACTGTTCTCCATCACCTGTTCTCTAACCTCTCACAGGTGTAAGTATGCTGCTGGCATTTGAGTACATATCATTTTCCCTTCTGCAGCTGAACAAATGCCTTTGTCTTAGAAGCATGTCTCTGAGGGGACTCTTGAGGCATATGGATTGGGTTAAAGTCCCAGCTCCACCACTGATTAGCTGTGTAATCTTACTTAATCAATCTATCATTCTGTGCCTCAGTTTCCTCATCTCTCAAATGACAGTATTAATAATACCAACCTCATAAGGCTGTTGCAAGGACTGAATGAATTATGTTTAGTGTTTAGTCAGTGCCTGCCACATTGTAGTGCTCATAGCATCAACTGCTACCATTGTTATTATATAACCTGTTATCATTATGTCCATTAAAAGACTCTAATCACCTGTATAAATTTTCATCTTTAAAGTATTAATAATGGATATATAAAATTGGGGGAAGGTGTTTATCACTAACCCCATGTCATCTTTACTTGGAATTGACGATTTTTACCATAGAACTCCTTTCCAAAAGGTTCTTCCAAAGATGTGAAGACTAGAAAGGAAATAGGAATCAGAAATAACACATGAAATTGGTCAACATCACATGTGTATACAGGACTGTGCCACAGGCACTGAGTGTAGATTTGGAATGGAGACACAGAAGCCAAGAAATAGGAGGAAACACACTCCTCACCTCTGTAAACAAGTTTACCATTGAATAGAAATTCCTATGAGTTTAAAATACATACTTTGAGGCATCCAGGCAGCCTTGGAACCAATGCTGTTTTATTACAGGACAAACATATATTATGTTAGAGTAACACTTCTTTTTTACTATCATTGTTCTATTTAGTTTTCCAGGTAATTGATGAACCATTCTCTTGTGATTTTTATTTTTTATCTATGAAATATTTTAAGTTGCATCTCTTCTCTTCCTAAAACAGAGGGTAACTGAGAATGATCACTACAGAGTGTGCCCAAAGTCCCTGCACATGAGAACTCCATAGGTTCATACCATGATCTTTGGGAAGAAAACTGCTTGACAGCAAATTCAATGGGTAGGGAAGTGGTCTGATATGGTGTGCCTTCCTCAAAGCACAGCCTTAACAGTATCTGACTGTTTGCTTGGGGCACTGTGAAAGAGAAAGTGTCCCATCTAACAAGAGTTGATGACCTACAAATAGCTATTAGAGACTGCCAAAATGACCTCCCAACAGTCACCACGAAAGATGATTTGGGGAAAAATAATCTAGGTAGAAAAGAGAGGTTAGTATCACAGATAAATATTAGCTTGCATAAAGTTGTTGTATAACACTCTGGACATGAACTGTACCGATACAGGGTCCCACACTTCACACCAAATACCTAAGCCTGTTATTCCTCTCTACTGGAAGCCGAAAGATATTCTCCCCTCCAGACAGCCTCCGCTCTCCCCAGCCTGAGACACTGCCCTCTGGGCTGCTGACTGGAGGGGTATTTTCCTGGGCTGTAGAGTAGTTCTACATTCTTGGCCTGCAGTGCTAACTACTTCTGTTGATTCTTTCCACTCTCCTAGCTCATGCTGCTTCCCTTGCCTCTCCGCCAACTGCCATGGCCATCGCCTTCATTTCCCTTTGTACGCCTCTCTGCCTGCTGTCATCTTCCTGAACTTCTCCAGTTGTGTCCCTGCACGCCGCTCCCGTCCCAGCCGGGCTCCTAGGCAGGTCCCACGAGTCGGCCACAGCCTGTCCTTCCAGCTGTCTTTATTGCAGCCAGGCATAGTCAGAAACAATTTCAGAGTTCTGAGGCTAAACTAAGGCTGATCTTTAGATAACTGAAAATTTATTAGATTTAATAGACTTTTTTCTATGTGATCTCCCACAAACAGCTATTTTCTATAGCCAGAAAGGAAGTTTTCAGTGCTTGCAAGTAAGTAGACGGCCATTCCCGTGGTTTGGAGCCTGTGTGTGTTTCATCCTAAGTGTGGCTGGTGTTTTGTTAGCCGAAATTGTCAATGCCTGGGATTCACACTGTCAGAAGAAGCTTTTCCACCATCCATTTAAACATACAATCTAATCACAACACTGTCTTTTCATTCACCCAACAATATTTACTGAACACCTTATTCCATGTCAGCTATTGTTCTAGGCAATTGGGATACATAAAGAACAAGCCATAAAGTTCTCTATCCTCATGGAGTTTACATGCAGGCGTGTGGAGACAGACAATAAACCAAACAATAATAAATCAATAACATAGTATGTTAAGGGGTAATGGGTGTTGTGGAAGGAAGAGAAAAAAAGGTATAGCCAGGGTAAGAGAGGTTGGCTATGCTGGCAAAGAAGTTGCCATATTAAACAGGAAGTCAGGGTGGGGTTTAGTGAAAAGATACTGAACCAAAGACTGGAAGAAGATCGAGGAGTTGGCTATGTGAGTAATCAAGAGAAAAAGCTTTCTAGGAAAGAATGAAGGATAGTAGGCCTTGCTGAGGGAGTGATGTGGGCTCAAAGACAGGAGTCACAGATGATCTTAAGATTCTGACCTCACTGGGTATAACTGAATTCCCTTTTGCTGAGATAAGGTCCACAGGGAAAAGACCAGGTTTTAAAAGTTGGAGTAAGAATCAAAAGTTAGGTTTTGACACATGTCCAAGTGGAGGTTGGAGGTCAAGACTAAGCAGCTGGATGTACAAATCTAGGGTTCAAAGTTTAAGATCAAAATTCA
Source organism: Saccopteryx bilineata (assembly GCF_036850765.1). Taxonomy (NCBI): domain Eukaryota; kingdom Metazoa; phylum Chordata; class Mammalia; order Chiroptera; family Emballonuridae; genus Saccopteryx; species Saccopteryx bilineata. The sequence continues at coordinate 203,446,469 of NC_089493.1, read as the reverse complement.
TGAGACCTCGCCCTAGAGGTAGTATTTAAAGCTGTGGGACCAAGTGTGACTGATAAGAGAATGCAGAGAAGAGGACAGAGGACTGGGCTGGGTCCCTGGTGTCTAGATGTTGGGAAGGCAGGGAAGAGCAAACACCAAATACGGAGATGGAAAAGCCAGTGAGGCTTCTTTCCCACGTGGAGGTAGAACAGTGGCAGATGATCTGAAATTCACACAGGCTGCCCTGTCTAAGTTTCCCATTAATCCAGTGCTATCAGTACTTTTTAAACTTGCTGATTCTAGCTGTCCCCTCAGCTGGAATACTCTCAGAGCTGTGTTCTCAAACAAGGAGAGGTACAGAGAGCCAGTCACTCTCCTGCCTCATCTGCCTTTGCTTCTTCCTGTGAGAGAGACGGCTGCCTGGGTCAACAAAATTCGAGCTCAGGCTTAGCGAGAACCATATGCCAGACCTCCGAGTCACGGGGCAGAGCTGACAGGGATGAACAACACTGGGTGACCTTTTATCCCCCCCGCTTCCATTTTTTCAAAAATATGGTGAAAGGGGAATGGAGTCTCCTACCATGTTCCTGTATGAGTCAATGGCCATTTCAAAGCCAGAAATAAAGTTGAACTTTTGACCTTTTTAATCTGTGACACACCCGTCAGGTTTATTACGGTAAATGAAGACAAAACTGGGAGGTATACCAAGAGGAATAAGACCTTTTTTGCCCTCAAGGGACTCAGAGTCCTGCTAGGGTACTGCTATATCCTCATAGTTGAGAATAATGCCTGGCACTTAGTAGGTAGCTGAGTAAATAGCTGTTGAATAAATATACAAACATAACGTCATAAAGAGGTAGAGAGGGATGCACAGGGCAGCGGGAGCACAAGAGTAACATTCTGGCAGGAAGTGGTGACATGTTTCGCATAGAGGTGACATCTTAACTAGGATGAGGGGTTATTTCCAGGTGGAAGAGGATAGTCAGTGTGAAGCAGGGGATGGTGGTCTGTGTTGTCTGACCTGTGTCCTTGAGCAGCACTAGCCTGCAAGTGTTTAAGAGCCTATGAAACCCGACACCACTTCACTCCTGCACCCGGCACAGCCACTCATGACTGTGCCTGGCATCAGGACAAGCACCTGGAGTGCACTCAGTGGACACGTCTCAGGAATGACCTAGCTGGGACACAGTTTATCCCGTCTGCTGCGCACGCACCCTCAGAGACAGGAGGGCTCTGCACAGCACAGGAGCGAGCTTCCTGACCACAGCCCCATGCAGGCTGCCTGCTGTGCCCTCGCTGAGGCTCTCCACACACTGCGGGTAGCAGTGACAGATGGTGTGTTCCTCCTGTCCTTAGTCAGTTTCCTTTGCAAACCAAGGTCTAGAAAGTCTCTGCTATTTAGTCTAGAAGTCTGCCTAAAGAGGAAGTAGAAGTACAAGTCCAAAGATTTGCTTCCTATTCTGTGGAAAGGAACCAGCCTATAGTTCTTACCATTTTCAGGCCAGGAACAATGGCCTTCTTCTGTACCCCATCCCCACCCTCCAAAAAGCACCCTGAGTCCATTCCTTTGGTCAGCAGCTTTATCTGGAGGAGAGGAGGAGGCACGGAAACAGCCATGGAGCCTCAGCCCACTCCTCTCACAAAGTGAGGTGTGGTTCAGACCCGGCTCCCCGCTTCCTAGCATTCCGTGTTCTTGCAGCTTGAGGTGGGCCTCTTCAGACCAAGTGAAGTAATATTCACTGTATTCAGCAGTGCTTCATCTTTCCAAATCCAAGGCTTGAATGGATTATAGAGATGTTTTTCTCTCTAAGGGATTTGATTAAAACTTGTATTTGATAGCATATTGTTTGATTCCAGGGCAGTAACAAGAAAATTACCTGAGACCTATAATTTTGTGGCTGGTCTAATCACAGTCAGTGCTAAACGTTGATCAGAAAATCGGAAGACTATGGTTTTACTTTCCCTGGTGAGTTTCTTTTTTTCTTTAGCACCTTCTATGTGTTTGGCCCTGGAAAGGCAGTGATGAGACTGCTCATGGAATCTAATTATATGTTTGAGCTAAATCCAAAGCACGTTTAAGTTGCCCGTAGAGACTGAAAATTCCTGTGCAGCAAGATGGGAATCCAGGGTTCAGTCTGAGAGCTCATTCTAGATATAGGAAAATATTACTAAAACAGCAGAGGAGCATGAGAGGTGTTGCCTTGTAATAGCAAGTGCCCAGGTGGTCATGAGAAGGCCATGAGTTGTCAGGGAAGTGTCTCAGCTGTCAGTTTCTGTTTAGTTACCGTTATTCCCCATGTATAAGACGCACCGTTTTCCAAAAAATCTGGGGTCTAAACACCAAGTGCATCTTAGACAGTGGTTGTGGATTTTTACTTGCATTTCCCGCTTGAGGAGCTGTATGAATTTTATGATGAATAAAACTTGCGTTCAATAACTTTATGTAATACTTTTTTTTTCAAATTTTGGGCCCCAAAATTAAGGAGCGTCTTATACATGAGGAAATGTGGTACTTTTTTCTTCCTCAGATTAGGTTGAGTCATTCCCTGGGTCACCCCAGGGTGAACAGATGCCGGCATCTTTTCATCTTCCTGGTACAGTGCCTGGGAGGCAGTTAGCAGAAGGGAAGAGAATGGGATGCACGACTGGGGTCTCTTTTAAGGCTGTGGAAAATGGTATGACTCAGGTACCATCCTATCAAGTTGAGCCATGGCAGAGATGACCAGCCCTTAGAGTTACTTTCAGGGGTATTTTCTTTGGTTGCTGGCTGCTTTTCCTCCTCCTTCCAGCTGGGCCTGCCGCTGCTCAGCCAGGTTGCAGGAAGAAATGCCAGTGAAAAGAAAAGCAAATGCCCACTGTCCAGGTCCCTTACTTTCTCTATCACCCGCCATAAAACACACACCAAATCAATGATGCATTAAGGCAAAAGGCAGTACAAAGGCCCCAAGAACTGCCTTTTTAAAGCTGCAGAGGGAAATCAGACCATTTTCTGGCTCGGCTCAATCCTGAGCACACCTCACCTTCCACTGTCCTCCAGAAATAACCCATAACCAGTGGACAGTCCTTGGAAGCACTCCAGACTGAGGACCAGAAAAACCATACACAGTCCACAGCAAACTTGGTATGTCTTACAGTATTCTTGCCTGTTGGCTGGCCTGTCATGTAAGAAGTCAGGGGCTTTAATTCTGTGTCGTTAGCTAGTGTCATCAGCCCATTTCTAATTTGGGGCACAAGTTTGCTTTTAAACCCCTGGATTCCCAGGCCTAGAGCAGGACAGTGTGGCAGAATACGCCAGCCAACCAAGAGGCTCCGGCTGGCCCATGACATTCTTACTGACTGGTATCTGCAGTTATCTTACTGCTTTCCCCAGGGGCACTGTGGCTTAGAAATAATTTTATTATAAAACAAATTGCACTGACATTAATAAAGTTTTATTATGGGTCGACTATGTGCCAAGCACTATTCTGAACACTAGCTTTATAATAAACCGAATATACAAAAATCCCTGCCCCCTGGAGCTTAAAGTCTAGAATGGAAATGGATAACAAAATAAAGAAGTACTACAGTAGGTTGAACCATATAAAAGACCATTTTTGTAGATTTAAAAAAAAAAGGTCAAATACTGGCAGTTTCATAAGACTCAAAGTAATATATTCTGTATCTGCAATGAGTACAAAGCAGAGATAACAAAGCGAGGAAGTGGGGACAGCAGGTTAGGGAGAGGCAGGCAACTGAAACTTTAACAGTTAGGACAGAGGACCACACTGAGAAGGGGCATGTCAAGCAACCGGAAAGCTGCCCTGGAGGAGAGCCCGGGTGAGAGGACCTGCAATCAAAGGCTGAGTATGCCTGCGCGGCTGGAGGCCAGGGGGCTGAGCCAGACGCTGTGAAAGGCAGAGGAACTCCGACAGATAACAAGGAGCTGGATCACAGGGGCCTGAAGGCCGGGGAGAGGGGCCGCATGTAATCTGAGAGACAGGAAGCCTTCATGGGCTTTTTCTCAGTAATTTTACTGGAAGCAAAAGGGTATGTTTGGAGGATGCTCGTGCACCACTAAGTGAGGCTCATGAAGGCTGAGATGGCTGTTCAGATGCTGCACTGGGCCCCAAGGGCACTATCAGGACCTTGCGAGATGAGGCCTAAGTGTGGCGGTCACCTGAGCCACTAAAAGCTGTCTGGAAATCCTCCGATAGAAGTGCCTTTTTCTAAATATGTACTCAGACATGACAACTGTGTCTTTTACTTTTGTTTACCTGAAGGCCCACCCTTCTCCTTCCCTTCTCAGAGACATCGGTCTTGCATTTTCAGGGCAATAACCACGGTAATAACAGCTCCGATGAGTGCTGGGAGGAACGGCCCACCCCCCAGGGGAGGGCAGACAGCAGCTTCCTCCCCGCCCCACTGAGGGTCCGGAGAGGCCCTGGGCTGCCTCGGCCTAGGCTGACGGCGTGTGGTTTCAGCACACATCACATCCACCGGCACCTGGACTCAGACCACAGCCCACTCTTCATTACCCTCCCACATGAGATGCCCTGAGGGCTTAAAATACTCAAGCTGAGGCTTTTGCCAAACTTATAAGCATAGCACCCTGATATGATAAGGAAAGTCTCCCTACTGACATTCAGAAAATGACTGGCCAGTAGCAGCCACTAGATTTAAGATGGCCTCAAGCGCTTCGGGGACTGGAGCTGAGCTGTCGGAAAAGGGAGCATGTGGGGGAGAGCTAAGGACAGTACTGGAGTGTCCCCAGCTGTACTGTGAAAGGGATAGGCTCTTAATATAAGGACCTTATTATTTAATTATTTTAAACCTGCCTCCTTCCCCAAGGAATCTGAGATAGTGCAGGCTAAAGTATTTTGTGAGCCTGGCACAGGATCCTTATATATTAAAAGGCATTAATTTTGCTTACTGGGCTTGTTTAAACCATGTAATACAAACAACATGTGCAATTAACATTTAATTGGAGCCACAATTCAAGTCTGACCACTCTGGTCTTTGGGGGGGAAGAGGGGCTCTTGCCCCAGACCTGGGCCGCACTGGGCCTGGCAGCTGCTGCCTGGCAGGGCACCTCTGAAGCCCGAGAGGTCCTGGCGACAGCACCTCGCAGACCTCAGGCTGGCAGAAACTACAAGGTTCCATGTACCTTGGGTGATGTTTCCTAGGGAACAAGGTGGGAATTAATTCAGATTTATCAAAGGCCTTGGAAACATAAAAGAATTAGCTCAATATTTAGATCTCCCCCGCTAAGTAAGATCTGTTCAGTGGGGATGGCTTATCTTTATAAGGGCACTAAATTTTAGCCTGGGTTCTTTCCTCTCTCTCCAAGTTACTACACCTTTCAAAATATACCCTCAAAAATAAGCTGACCTGCTTACTCATAACTGGTCAATTTTATGTTAACTTAAACTGTGCTTACATATTGGTGGGGTCTGTGAAAGGTTTTGAACTATCGTCGTGTGAGCTATCGTCATGTGCTAGTTAGTCTATGTTACAGTTTTGTTGTAGTTGCTGTTATTGTTATGGATTTAGAATGTGCTTTCTGGGCCCTGGCCAGGTGGCTCAGTGGTAGAGCATCAGCCTAGTATGTGGATGTCCTGGGTTCAATTCCCGGTCAGGACACACAGGAGAAATGACCATCTGCTTCTCCACCCTTCCCCTCTCTCTCTTCTCCCTCTCTCTTCCCCTCCTGCAGCCATGGCTCAGTTGGAGCAAGTTGCACTGGTTGGCCCAGAGCACTGAGGATGGCTCCATGGTCTTGCCTTCAGTGCTAAGATAGGTTGGTTGCGGAGCTACGGAGCAACAGCCCCAGAGGGGCAGAGCATTGTGCTATTTGGGGCTTGCCAGGTGGATCCTGGTTGGGGGCACATGCAGGAGTCTGTCTCTGCCTCCCTGCGTCTCAGTTAAGAAAATTTAAAAAAAAAAAAAGTGCTTTTTACATCAATACAACCACCTTATGAGTTAAACATGAGCCTATTTTATAGGTGTGGTATCATGCTTAGGTTAAAAGACTTTTCTAAGGTCACCCAGCTCATAGGTGTCAGAAGTTGGATTCAAACCTCTGTCTTACTCCCAATTCTGAACCATCTCTTAATTTAGTGAGTCTTTGCTGTGGTCCATTATCTTGCTGGTTGTTCTAGCTCATACTAGACTATTGGGGCTTTTCTGCTGTGTGATTTCCAGCCTTGGCACTGAGGCCAGACACCCACACCAAGACTGCTGGTTCAAGACCTTGCACATTCCGGAGTGCCAGCACGCTCTCCACGACTGCCTTATCCCAGGGAAGTCACTCTCCGCTGTCCCTCTAACAGCATCTCTCCCACATGCCTCTTGCTGCTGCACCTCTCCTCTGTGCTTCCCAGCGCTGGATCACATTTCCCTAGCTACACCACGCTGCCTGCCTGCTCCCAGCTCCCAGCACTGTGACCGGTAGAGAAATGGAGGACTGCAGGGTTATAGTGCTGCTTTTGTGCAGCACCTTTCTGTAGAAAGTAAGCCTACGAGCTGATTCCCTCTATTGCACCCTTGCTTAGAAGTTCCCACGGCCTTCAGACTAGAACGGTGAGATTCAGTTGGGAAGCAGGGACAGTCAGACCTCTAGTGATGAACTGCCATGCTTGGCAAGAAGCTGCCACCACAGGATGAAGACAGCTGTATGAAAGGTGTGGTCTGCAGTTTCAAACACAGTCCCTGGTCTGCCTTCAAACCCAGTACTAACAGAGATTCAGTCATGCTCTTTCTGTAGGTTAGTTGATTTAAACATGACTTGGGCCTGACCTGTGGTGGCACAGTGGATAAAGCGTTGACCTGGAATGCTGAGGTTGCCGGTTCAAAACCCTGGACTTGCTCGGTCAAGGCACATATGGGAGTTGAAGCTTCCTGCTCCTCCCCCCTTCTCTCTCTCTCCTCTAAAATGAATAAATAAATAAAAATTAAAAAAAAAAAAACATGACTTGGGGCCCTGGCTGGCTTGCTCAGTGGTAGAGTGTCAGCCTGGTGTGTGGAAGTCCCAGGTTCGATTCCTGGCCAGGGCCCACAGGAGAAGCGACCATCTGCTTCTCCACCCCTCCCCCTCTCCTTCTTCTCTATCTCTCTCTTTCCCTCCTGCAGCCAAGGCTCCAATGTTGGCCCCAGCGCTGAGAATGGCTCCATGGCCTCCACCTCAGGCACTAGAATGGCTCTGGTTGCAATAGAGCAACGCCCCAGATGGGCAGAGCATCACCCCCTGGTGGGCATGCCGGTGGATCCGGGTTGGGCACATGCAGGAGTCTGACTGCCTCCCTGTTTCTCACTTCAGAAAAATAAAAATAATAAAAAAATTTTAAAAAGACTTGGAAGCTTTGGTGTGGTAAACCCAGAGAACTTTAGTTAAGATAGGAAAATAGAAAAGAGAATTGAGCCAAGATTAGTGTATGAGGATAGAAGCTATGAAGGTGTCATTTTTGAGAGAAAACCATTTCATCCCTGCCACATAGCATACCCCCTTGCAGCATCCCTTCTGCAAAGAAAATTCGCTGGGTAAGCTCGGGGCCCTCCGGTTGCCTCTGTCATTTCAGGCTCCAGACATCCTTAGAGCAGCCAGGACTAAGGTGAGGCAGGCGACGTGCTCCTTCTCAGGTTCCCGCCAGCACCTGCGAGGAACCGTCTCCTGAGACCGAGGGCCTCCCTTGCCTCACCTTAGTCTGGCCCTGGAGTAGTGCCTAACCCACAAGGCTGGCAGGAAAAATAACTCAGTCACACAGTGGCGATCAAGTGTAAGGATTAGAAAAGCGGACGTTTAGGATGGCGGGGTGGTGTGATCCGCAGAATGGAAGCGGACGTCTAGGATGGCGGGGTGGTGTGGTCCGCAGAATGGAAGCGGACGTCTAGGATGGCGGGGTGGTGTGATCCGCAGAATGGAAGCGGACGTCTAGGATGGCGGGGTGGTGGTGTGGTCCGCAGAATGGAAGCGGAGGTTTAGGATGGCGGGGTGGTGTGGTCCGCAGAATGGAAGCGGACGTCTAGGATGGCGGGGTGGTGGTGTGGTCCGCAGAATGGAAGCGGACGTCTAGGATGGCGGGGTGGTGGTGTGGTCCGCAGAATGGAAGCGGACGTCTAGGATGGCGGGGTGGTGGTGTGGTCCGCAGAATGGAAGCGGACGTCTAGGATGGTGGGCGGGGTGGTGTGGTCCACAGAATGGAAGCGGACGTCTAGGATGGCGGGGTGGTGTGGTCCGCAGAATGGAAGCGGACGTCTAGGATGGCGGGGTGGTGTGGTCCGCAGAATGGAAGCGGACGTCTAGGATGGCGGGGTGGTGTGGTCCGCAGAATGGAAGCGGAGGTCTAGGATGGCGGGGTGGTGGTGTGGTCCGCAGAATGGAAGCGGACGTCTAGGATGGCGGGGTGGTGTGGTCCACAGAATGGAAGCGGACGTCTGGGATGGCGGGGTGGTGGTGTGGTCCGCAGAATGGAAGCGGAGGTTTAGGATGGTGGGGTGGTGTGGTCCGCAGAATGGGAACAGGCTTATGGCGGTCTCCTGAGGCTGAGTTCACCTAACAGCATTCAGACATAAAATTCTTAAGTTTGCAAATGTTTTTTGTTTCTAAATGTACGTGTAAATGTAAATTCTGCCAAATGCATACAATTGGTTGTTGGTGAATGCCATTAAACAGACTCCGTGGACTTGATTAAAGCATTTGACGTCAAGTTAAGATCTGGTGTCTTGCATTTAACCAGGGTGACATCAGATGGTTCTGTGTGAATTCCCTTAGTCCCCGGGTTGTAGCCTTTTCCTGAAAATGGCCAGGTAGTAAATATTTCAGATTTGGCAGGCCATAGGGTCTGCTATGCAACTGCTCTCTCTGCTGTTCAGCACAAAAGCAGCCACAGGCAATCCATAAATGCATGCGCATAGCTGTGTTCCAGTCAAACTTTATGTACAAAAACAAGGCCACACTTACTTGGTCTTAGTTTGTTGACCTCTGCCTTAGACCAGAAGGGAAATGCTCACCTCAGTAAGAGCCCCTCAAGAAGAAATATTAACAAGTTCATTTGCTTTTCTACAAGAGAAATTATTAGTGGGTGCCCAAACATGTACAAAAGAGGCTAAAAACAGTTCTAATAGGCCCTGGCCGGTTGGCTCAGCGGTAGAATGTCGGCCTGGCGTGCGGGGGACCTGGGTTCGATTCCCGGCCAGGGCACATAGAAGTGCCCATTTGCTTCTCCACCCCCCCTCCTCGCCCCCTGGTGGGCAGAGCATCGCCCCTGGTGGGCGTGCCGGGTGATCCTGGTCGGGCGCATGCGGGAGTCTGTCTGACTGTCTCTCCCCGTTTCCAGCTTCAGAAAAATACAATAAATAAATAAATAAAATAAAATAAAATAAAATAAAACAGTTCTAATAAAATGATAATGGTTCTTGACCAGGTCAGATTAGTTGTACAAAACAGTCCCTGACACTTAGCTATTGCAGAAAGGATGCCACAGCCCAAAGGAGGCAAATCAAGTAACAATGACAACAAATCTGTACACTCAGCCTACATGTGGAGCCGTGGGGGTCTTCACCTCTCTTCTTTCTGCCCCGCAGGCCTGTTCCTTATCCTCGGTCTGATACTCTACCCTGCTGGCTGGGGCTGCCAGAAGGCCACTGCCTACTGTGGACACTACGCGTCAGCCTACAGACCCGGAGATTGCTCCTTGGGCTGGGCCTTTTACACTGCCGTCGGGGGGACAGTCCTCACCTTCATCTGTGCCGTCTTCTCCGCACAAGCAGAAACTGCGACATCCAGTGACAAAGTGCAGGAAGAAATTGAAGAGGGGAAAAACCTCATCTGCCTCCTTTAATTTGGAAGAGACATTAATGCCATTCTGTTTCTTATAAAATAATTCACCCTGGCTCCGTCGTTTTGAGTCAAGTGAAGAACTAGCCTTTACCTACCACAGCCACCTTCCACAGCCCTGAGCCTCACCAGGACCAATGAGAGGCCACACATAGCAAAGCAGAGTGACTGGCTACACGTGAGGGCGACAGTGCAAATGACAAAAGCCAGACATGACGAGTACTGTCAGACTGCATCCCCTCGCCCCCAGGCTCAATGAAGGATAATGGTCTAAACCGTTAAAGCGGCATTTCCCTGGGAACAGAAGAGACTTGGCCAGATCTACTGGCTGTTCTGAGACGTGTTTCTGCCACGTATTTCTGCCACTGGGCTACAGGCCTGCGAGCACCTCTGCCTCAGAATGAGGTCTGGGGTTTTTGTTTGCCCCTAGTTCTTTCAAGTTGTCTCAGTGGGAGACTACAGTGCAGACTAGACACTCACTGGGGACAGGATATGCTAAAGGGCATAGCAAGACAACGTAAGTACGACAATCTCTTGCTTAGCTCACCATAGGAGGCAAGGGACAGTGTGGAACTTATTCAAGGCTGAATTTCAGGGTCAGGTGAACCAACTGAGCTGTCACTCTAAGATCAAAAAAACATACAGACATATAAGATCAAGAGGATAAAAATACAAAATCCTACTAGTGGAGACGAATGAATTCCACTTCCCAGAGCCAGTGGAGCAGCAGTCCTGGCCCAGGCTCCTCCTCCAGCAGAGAGCACATGCTTTCCTCCTAGGGCTGGGGCCGCACTGACTGCACAGGAAACCTCACTGTGTCCTCGTTCCAGGGACAGCGGCCTCCAAGCCAGCCGTGGCTCATTCAGATGCTCCCTGGGAGGGCTTGCCAGACCTCAGCACTGTGGAAAGACCTTTCCCCACTCTTTGCTAACCATGCTGTGGTCAGCTATACTTCCAACCCCAACAGCAGCAAAATGCCATTCTGTGCATTAAAAAAATGGAGTTAGTCATGGGACTTAAGTCTTTCTCGCTGCTGGTGTGCATCTGAAAGCAGACTGAAATAACATTAAATTGCTGCAAATGGTGAGCTGCATCAAAGGCTTCATTCCCAGGAAAGTAGAGTAAAAGTTAATACAAAAAAAAGAGCTAGACCAAATTCATAGCACCTGCCTATACTTGTTTACAAAAAGAACCAACTACCCCTGTTAAAAAGGGTCCGGGTGCTTTCAATCTAGTTTCTATAAATTACTGGTAGCATTGATTCAAGAAAATAGTATTAGCCATCACCTCAGATTTACTTTGGAATGATCAAAGTGGCCAGAAAGAGCCCGGTCTTGTATTACCCCAAGGCCAGAACTGCAGACTGATACAGAAACACTCCATAGCAACTTCAGCGAGTGAAATGGACCTGCAGGATTTCTAGAAGTATTAGATCTCTCTGGTTTTATGAATCTGCTCGCTTGAGGGCTTGTTTCATTTTGAAGATTGAACAAGTAATTGCACACCGTGTTTGGGCAAGGTATTGTATACTAAGGGCCACCAGACATAGAACCAAGATTCAGATTTTACAGCCTTGCCCAAAGTGGATCTCTTAAAGCTGTGTAAGTCTAAAAGCTTGCAGGGTATACAAAAACTATCTGCTTCATGTTGCGATGGAATGGAACAGCTTGAGTTTTACTCCATTCTGGCCTTTGGCCTGACCCAGAAACCATCTTTTCCTATAGATTAAAAGCTAAGAGCAAGAGGGTTAGGGGTGTGGAACAGTCCTTAACGAGTTCACCATTCTTCGTCCAAAGTTCAGAATAAGCAAAATGTCAATCCTATGACTTTCTTTGAAGAGAGAAATACCTTCATAGCAGCCTAAGGTAAGGGCTCAGGAAACATGCCTGCTCTCTCTATGACACCACACAGATGCAGGTTTGGGCTGCTGTCCCTGATGGAGCATTATTGTACTAGCCAGGTTCCAGTGCCACCACAGGAACGACCTTTCAAACCCTGACAATATATTGCATTTAAAAACAACATGCTTCATCAGGCAAATCTTGATAAAAACACAGATTTTTCTTAAATGTATCATCAGAAGATTCACCCTACTTTTTTATTCTATAAAAGATAGAGAACCCCGTTTCTAACATTAATTTATACCCTCGCTCTCCTTATAGACAAGCTGTCATAAACCTGGAGGATTCTTTGAGCCAGTCCCTCATCTATACTGCCCAGATGCTCTCTGGCTAACGTGGTAGTGTATCCCAAGTCACCCTGATCCCAGAAATCACAAGTGAAAATGTGATCTCTCTTGGGCAGAAGAAGGTCACTTGACAGTGTTTATTACTTCATTAGTCTGAATGCTACAGGAAACAAAACAGACATGCACACACGGACCCCAAACCACTAGAAACTACCTAAACACTGACTTAGTAAGCATAGCAGAGATGTTATTTCTCTAGCAGAGAAAGAGAGTAATGTTGGGCCTTTTAAACCTTCAGTCCATCAGCCAGGCTTTGGTTAGGATGAATAGAACATCCAAAATCATGCTAGCCTAGAGCCTCTAGATGAAAACTGCAAAGCTGACTAAAAACCACTGAATATGAGGAATATGTTAGAATGTGTTAAAAAAAAAAGTAATTTGATTGTTGACCCACACCCATTTTTCTAATAAATTTCTATCAATCACCTAATCACCTCAATCTAAAAATCTAATATACCTGGACCATTACAATTACCAGAAAAGTCTTATTTATTTTTGCTTGCATTTGTGCTTAAAGTTTTGTAATGGGCTGGGCTTCTCAATGAACTCCAAGAAGGCAGAAATATTTGCCTTGGGTTCTTTAAACCTGTGTGCTAATTCAACAATGTTACATTAATTATGTGAGGGTTTTTGTACAGTTTTCAAACATCTGTGGTGTAATGATAATGATTGTTAAAACATGAATTCTGTAAAGTGCCATAGTCTTTTTTTTATGTGTAGCATATTTAAAAATATATATATATATATTATACATACACAAGTCTGTGTGAAAGATGTGCAATAACAAAGGTGTATGTATGTTTTGTTTTTTGGAAACTGGACAGGCATCAGAACAGGGAGTGTTTCTGTTTTGGCAAAGGAGAGTTAAACATTTTTGCCTTTATGGCCTAGTATTTAATCCATAACAATTTTAATGCTACACAAACCTATGTGAAGAAAAGACTAGTATGAAATCATTTTTTCTGGGTCTAAATTAAAATAATCACTAGATTTATGTGAAAGTTAAGCTGGCAAGCCAGGCCCAGTTAATGCTAGTCTTTCATGTGAAATGTGAAGCTGCCCTATTGCCTTTTCTGTTATTGTGATAACTAGTAGCTGGTACATAATCACTAAGGAGCTATTTTTAAACGTGCTTTGATAGACCATGTTAATGCTAGACCACTATTTAAGGACTGATCTCCTCACACCTTAGCCATGAAGAGTCTGGCTTAGAACAGACCTTTCTGTGCAATCACACTCGGCCACTGGAAATCCCTGGCCACCTTTGTATTTGGGCAGCAAGGACTCCCAGGGGCCAAAGGTGTTAAAGGCACGACTGGGATTTCTTAGACTGTGGTGGAAAGTCCTGCCAAGGCTGGGGGGTCATTAGGTGCTTTGTAGGAACTCAGCACCACTTGACATTCAACAGCCACTTGAGCCAAATATAAAATTGTATTTACCGTAGATGGACTCAATCTGAGCCTTCAAATTTGTGGTTATCCTATTGTATTGTAAACTAATACATTGTTTATCTAGCATTGATTAGGTTGCTGTGCATATGTATTTTCACAATGTGTTTCCTTCCTCTCCACAGAACTGAATTAAACCAGATTTTGCAAACTCATTCTGATTCTTTCAAGTCTAAGTATATTCATTTCAATATGATGTGTATAATTTGATCAAGAAAAGAGCTATCAGTCAACTTTATTTTAAACACTAACATGTAATATTGATGGTAGGAAAAGGATATTCAGGTATTTTAACTATTCCATTCATTAGTCACATATATATCCCTGCCTTAGGTTAGCTTTAACTTCAAAATTGGTACTAGATATACTTCTTCCTTGGTGAGAGGCATAAATGTAATTATATTTATACACACACACACATATACATAAACCCCTCTCAATTACTATACTAATATCTTAATTTTAAAGTAAAATTAAGAAATATAAGGCTTTGGCTGGTTGGCTCAGTGGTAGAGCGTCAGTCCAGCATGTGGATGTCCCAAGTTTGATTCTGGGCCAGGGCACAGAGGAGAAGCACCCATTTGCTTCTCCACCCTTCCCCCTCTTCTTTCTTTCCATCTCTCTCTTCCCCTCCTGCAGCCAAGGCTCCACTGGAGCAAAGTTGGCCCAGGCACTGAGGATGGCTCTGTGGCCTCTGCCTCAGGTGCTAGAATGGCTCCAGCCGCAACAGAGCAACACCCCAGATGGGCAGAGAATTGCCCCCTGGTGGGCATGCTGGGTGGATCCTGGTCAGGCGCATGCGGGAGTCTGTCTCTCTGCCTCCCCGCTTCTCACTTCAGAAAAATACAAACAAAAAAGAAATATAAAAATGATTCAAAACATTAAAAAAAAGCTTTACAAAAGAAATATATCAATATAAATGGCAAAGAAAAAAGTCTACTGAAGGCCACATTCTCCTATTCCAAGAAAAACACCAAAATGAAAAGCCAAACATGGAGTAACCACACCCACATTGTCTAAAAGTAAATCTGCCCATAAAAAGCCTCATCAGAGGAAGCATTCTCAAAGATGACACTAACAACCCTTTTCATAAACTCCTCCTCAACTATCCGTATTTCATGAAGCCCTGATAGAATAAACAAAGGTAGTTATTTCTTCTCCTGATTAGGACCTGTGACCGCTGAAACTGCATTTATACTTTGGTTTCTTAACATACCTGACAACTTCCAGGTATGTAATAGAAACCAAAATTAAAAGCTGACAAAATTATCCAACACTAAGGGAAAAAATTTTCCAAATTATGATCTAAATAATCTGAACAAGATTGGAAAGTTTCAGTTGCTTTTGCAGCTGATATTACATCTTTCTGAAAAATTAATCCACAGGATGAAGGACCTTGGCTTTACATTTCTGCAGAGGCCAGGAACCCTCCCGCGTGCCTCCCACTCATCTGTAGCAGTTCTGCCAGGGGATGGACTCTCCATCACTGGTTTTCCTGGAACATACTGCATTCCACTTCTAGTTCTCCTTAAGGTCTTTGCTGTACATAAAACCACTTAAGAACAGTCTCAACTTTGCTTAGTATTTCCTTTAAGTGGGTTATTTCAGAAGTTTCCAACAATTCAGTACCTTTTTCAACCCTAACACTAAAGAATAAGGGCATCAAAGCAAACTTTTAGCCTACTCTTCAAAGCAGCAAGAACCAACAATTGTCTTTATTTCATAACCCCTATCAGCAGCTGAGTCCTGTCTCTGAGGCCGTCCTGATGCTGTCCCTATCACTTTCTTCTTTCCTGCAGCTTCCTCCTTACTCAGAAGCTTCTGCAACATAAGTCTTTAATTGTGAACTGCTCACTGTGCTTAGGTACACAGGATGTAGATAAAGGCATAAATAAATAAGAGAAAGTAGTAAAACCATATGAGAAAAGAAAAATCAATAGAAAATGTAGATATTTGCAGTTCTTTGGCTTTTTATGGTAAAAGAGCCTCAAAAATCTAACACCTGCAGGCAAGCAGTCCACCAAGTGCCCCCCTGTTTGGGGAAACCACTCTAATCGATGCTCAAGAGATAAAAGCCTAAGTTAAGGCAAGTGACAGCAAAGACTGAGATAAATTAGACAAATGTTAGGGAGAAAGAATGAACAAGTTTGGTGACTGATTGGGGGGGGGGGGGTAAAGAATCCAGGATGTCTCCCAGGCATTTCGTTTGGGCACAGGATGGGAAGAGGTCCCACCCCAAGATCAGGAATCCAAGTGAAGCAGGGACAGTGACGGAGGGACAGTTTGGCTCAGACTGCCAATGGAGAAGTCCTGTGTGCACCTAGAAATATACTGTGCAGAGAAAACTAGGTTGGAGACAGGCATTTGGGAGTCATCAATACGTATGGGCAAATACTAAGTTTTTACTACGGATGTTCTATGTGCAAGTACTGTGCTAAGCACGTCATATAGTTCATTTATTCATCAAAACTCTGATTAGAAACATTACCCTCATTTTATAGATAAATTAATTGTCATGAAGTAACTTAATTGAAATTAAGTAACTTGCCCCAGGTCATAAAGCTAGTAAGGTGGCAAAACCAAGACTCAAGTACAAGTTGGACACTCAAGTCTGTAGTCTCAGACAGCTGTAGTTTCCTTCTACCAAGAATAAACAGGGTGAGAAGAAGCCCATACAACCCCAGGATGCCAACATCTCAGTGTAGTCAACTGTTAAAATAACTTCCAGTTATAATTCCAAAAAGGTCACACCATAAGATGACAACTGATGAAAATACGGCTCTTTCCTCCCTTTCAGAGAAAAAACATAATTTTTTATACTTTTGAAGTTTACACCATGTGCCTGCATTTAATCCTGAAAACAGACACTAAAAATTCATTGGGTATTTGACAGTGGTAAAACAAATGACAGTTTGACAGTTTTCATTATTTTATTATAAATAATCTCATCCAGGGTAAGCAGCCAATATAATTAAATAAAAGGCATATCTTCTTTATAGCAATACTAATAATTAAATAAGGATTTGTCTTCAATTAGTTTCTCTAAACATACATACAAAAGCGAAAGACCATTTAGTACAGGGGTCGGGAACCTATGGCTCGTGAGCCAAATGTGGCTCTTTTGATGGCTGCACCTGGCTCGCAGACAAAAATCTTTAATAAAAAAAAATAACGTTAAAAATATAAAACATTCTGAGACCTGAAGATGGCAGCAGAGTAGGCAGATGCACAGACTCCCAGCTCACACCACTGAACTGGATTATAAACTAATTTATGAACAATCAGTGTGAAAAACCATATTCGGACTACAAGAACAGCTCTCAAAAACCAAGGAGCAAAGAAGAAGCCACAACAAACCTGGTAGGGAGCGCCTGAATCTCCCCTGCTTATAGGAACGGGGGGGGGGGGGGAAGGCTGGGCTTTCAATTCCAAGGATAAGAGCAGTAAATACTGCTCACAGCCACTTGCCTGGCGACCAAGAAACGAGGTGTGTTGAAAGGGCCCGCTTGTCTTCCAAAAAGAAAGGAGAAAGAGAGACAGATGGTGAGGGGGAGAGGAATATAGGTGATGACATAAAAAGCTGACTCATTCAGTGCTGGAGGCGGCCATAACTGGGGGAGGGGCTGATCCTTCCACAAAGCAAAATACAAAAGTACTTCCAGGTCACAGAGATACAGACATCTCTCCAGCTCCAATCAGCGCAACAAGACACAGCTGAAAACAAGAAGTGGGGAGGAGGGGCAGTTACTCCGGTCTCCATGGAGATCTGAGATACACCTCCCCCTACTGAAGCTGAGAAAGCAACCCACCCCCAGAGAGATTAACTGGCAGAAGAGGACTTCAGAGCCTCAGGTCACACCCACCCCATACCTGGATACAGTTTCAAATAAGCCCCCTGCTGAGATCAGCAAACAAGACAATCACCTGTTAAGAAAACAAACAAATCAAGACTTCAAAGCGGCCCAAATCCTAAAGTGGATTACAAATAATAGCTGATGCCAACCCAAGAAGACTTAGAAACAACACAAGTAAAAACTATAGGCAGACAACACCAAGCCTAGACTCAACCAGCTCTACAAAGAAAACACCCAGACACCCAGGCACAATGAGAAGACAAAGAGGTGCAATCCAACTGAAACCACAAGAGAGACCTTCAGGAGATGAACTGAGTGATATGGAGATAATCAAACTTCCAGATGCAGAGTTTAAAATAATGATTGTAAGGATGCTTAGGGATCTTAGAACAACAATGGATGGTCATCACGAACACCTAAATAAAGAAATAGCAAGTATAAAAAAGGATATTGAAATATTAAAAAAGAATCAGTAGGAGATGACAAATACAATATCAGAAATGAAGACCACACTGTAAGGAATTAAAAACAGGATGGATACAGCTGAGGATCGAATCAAGTTGGAGGACAACTGGAATGAAGGCATGAAAGCAGAAAAGAAAAAAGAAAAGAGATTCAAAAAGTCTGAGGAAACTCTTAGAGAGCTCTGTGACAACATAAAGAGAAATAACATCCGCATCATAGGGGTTCCTGAAGAAGAAGAGAAAGAACAAGGGATAGAGGCTTTGTTCAATCATATCATAGCTGAAAACTTCCCTAAATTAATGCAGGAGAAATGCTCACAAATTCAAGAAGCACAGAGAACTCCACTAAAAAGAAACTCAAAGAAACCTACGCCAAGGCCTGACCTGTGGTGGCGCAGTGGGATAAAGCATCGACCTGGAACACTGAGGTCGCCGGTTCGAAACCTTGGGCTTGCCTGGTCAAGGCACATATGGGAGTTGATGCTTCCTGCTCCTCCCCCTTCTCTCTCTCTCTGTCTCTCTCTCTCACTCCTCTCTCTCTAAAAAATCAATAAATAAAATATTTAAAAAAACAAAAAAGAAACCTATGCCAAGACACATCATAATTAAAATACCAAAGCTAAGTGATAAAGAGAAAATATTAAAAGCTGTGAGAGAAAAAAAGGCTATCACCTACAAAGGAGCCCCCATAAGGATGACATCAGACTTCTCAACAGAAACACTCGAAGCCAGAAGGGAATGGCAAGAAATATTCAAAGTAATGCAGAACAAGAACCTACAACCAAGACTACTTTATCCAGCAAGGCTATCATTTAAAATTGAAGGAGAAATAAAAAGTTTCCCAGACAAAAAAAAACCTCAAGGAATTCATTATAACCAAACCAATGCTGCAGGAAATGTTAAGGGGCATGGTGTAAACAGATCAAAGTGGGAAAAGAATATAGCAAAAGAGGAATACAGCTTTAAAGAATGAAATGGCAATAAACAACATATCAATAATAATCCTAAATGTAAATGGATTAAATGATCCAATCAAAAGACATAGGGTAGCTGTATGGATAAGAAAACAGGACCCATACATATGCTGTCTACAAGAGACACACCTTAAAACAAAAGATGCACATAGGTTGAAGGTGAAAGAATGGAAAAAAAAACATTTCATGCAAATGGAAATGAAAAAAAGCTAGGGTAGCAATACTTATCTCAGACAAAATGGACTTTAAAACAAAGAATATAGTAAGAGATAAAGAAGGCCACTACATAATGATAAAGGGAGCAATCCAACAGGAAGATATAACTATTATAAATATCTACGCACCTAATATAGGAGCACCTAAATATATAAAGCAGACTTTGATGGATATAAAGAGCGAGATCAACAGCAACACTATAATAGTAAGGGATTTTAATACCCCACTAACATCACTAGATAGATCCTCAAGAAAGAAAATTAACAAAGAAACAGCAGACTTAAAGGACACACTAGATCAACTCGATTTAATAGATATCTACAGAACCTTTCACCCTAAAGCAACAGAATATACATTTTTTTCAAGTGTTCATGGTACATTCTCTACGATAGACCACATGTTTAGGGCACAAAAGTGGTCTCAACAAATTTAAGAAGATTGAAATCATATCAAACACTTTCTCTGATCACAATGGCATAAAACTAGAAATCAACCACAACAGAAAAGCTCAAAAATTCATGGAAACTAAATAGCAGGTTGTTAAATAACAAATGGATTAAGAATGAGATCAAAGAAGAAATTAAAAAATTCCTAGAAACGAATGATAACGAGCATAAAACAACTCAAATTTATGGGACACAGCAAAAGCAGTACTGAGAGGGAAGTTCATAGCACTACAGGCACACTTTCAGAAGCTAGAAAAAGCTCAAATAAACAACTTGACCCTGCATCTAAAAGAACTAGAAAAAGAACAGCAAGTAAAGCCTAAATGTAGTAGAAGGAAGGAAATAATAAAGATCAGAGCAGAAATAAATGACAAAGAGACTAAAGAAACAATACAGAGGATCAATGAAACTAGGAGCTGGTTCTTTGAAAAGGTAAACAAGATTGATGACCCTTTAACTAGACTCACCAAGAAAAAGAGAGAGAGGACTCAAATAAATAAATTAGAAATGAGAGGGGAGAAATAACAACTGACACAACAGAAATACAAAGGATTGTAAGAAAATACTATGAAGAACTGTATGCCAAAAAACTAGACAACCTAGATGAAATGGACAAATTCCTTGAAACATACAATCTTCCAAAAATCAGTCTGGAAGAATCAGAAAGCCTAAACAGACCGGTTAAACCAAATGAGATCAAAACAGTTATCAAAAAACTCCCAACAAAGAAAAGTCCTGGGCCAGATGGCTTCACAAGTGAATTCTACCAACTATTCAAAGAAGAACTAACTCCTATCTTTCTCAAGCTATTTCAAAAAATTCAAGAGGAAGGAAGACTTCCAAGCTCCTTTTATTAGGCAAGCATAATTCTGATTCCAAAACCAGGCAAAGACAACACAAAGAAAGAAAATTATAGGCCAATATCCCTGATGAATATAGATGCTAAAATCCTCAACAAAATATTAGCAAACCGGATCCAACAATATATGGAAAAAATCATACACCATGATCAAGTAGGATTTATTCTTGGGAGGCAAGGCTGGTACAATATTTGCAAATCTATCAGTGTTATTCATCACATAAATGAAAGGAAGGAGAAAAACCACATGATAATTTCAATAGATGCAGAAAAAGCATTTGATAAAATCCAGCACCCATTTATGATCAAAACTCTCAGCAAAGTGGGAATACAGGGAACATACCTCAATATGATAAAAGCCATCTATGAGAAACCTACAGCCCAAATCATACTCAATGGGCAAAAATTAAAAGCAATCCCCTTAAGATCAGGAACAAGGCAGGGGTGCCCCCTTTCACCACTCTTATTCAACATAGTCCTGGAAGTCCTAGCCACAGCAATCAGACAAGAAGAAGAAATAAAAGGCATTCAAGTTGGAAAAGAAGAAGTAAAGCTATCATTATTTGCAGATGATATGATATTGTATATAGAAAATCCTGCCTGACCTGTGGTAGCACAGTGGATAAAGCATCGACCTGGAAATGCTGAGGTCGCTGGTTTGAAACCCTGGGCTTGCCTGGTCAAGGCACATATGGGAGTTGATGCTTCCAGCTCCTCTCTCTCTGTCTCTCTCTGTCCCTCTCTGTCTCCTCTCTAAAATGAATAAATAAAATAAAAAATTAAAAAAAAAAAAAAAAAAAAAAAAAAAAAGAAAATCCTAAAGTCTCAGTCAAAAAACTACTGGACCTGATAAATGAATTCAGCAAGGAGGCAGGATATAAAATTAACACTCAGAAATCAGAGGCATTTTTATACACCAACAATGAACAGTCAGAAAGAGAAATTAAGGAAACAATCCCCTTCACTATTACAACCAAAAAAATAAAGTACCTTGGAGTACATTTAACCAAGGAGACTAAAGACTTGTACTCGGATAATTATAAAACATTGATAAAAGAAATCAAGGAAGATACAAACAAGTGGAAGCATACACCATGCTCATGGTTAGGAATAATAAACATCATTAAAATGTCTATATTACCCAAAGCAATTTATAAATTCAATGCAATACCAATTAAAATACCAGTGACATACTTTAAAGATATAGATCACATATTCCAAAAATTTATGTGGAACCAAAAGAGAACACGAATAGCCTCAGCAATCTTAAAAAAGAAGAATAAAGGGGGAGGTATCACACTTCCTGATATCAAGCTATACTACAAGGCCATTGTACTCAAAACAGCCTGGTACTGGCATAAGAACAGGCACATAGATCAATGGAACAGAACAGAGAACCCAGAAATAAACCCACAGCTCTATGGACAACTAATATTTGACAAAGGAGGTAAGAGCATACAATGGGATAAAGACAGCCTCTTCAACAAATGGTGTTGGGAAAATTGGACAGCAACCTGCAAAAAAATGAAACTAGACCACCAACTTACACCATTCACAAAAATAAACTCAAAATGGATAAAAGACTTAAATGTAAGCCGTGAAACCATAAGCATCTTAGAAGAAAACATAGGCAGTAAGCTCTCTGACATCTCTCGCAGTGATATATTTGCTGATTTATCTCCACGGGCAAGGGAAATAAAAGATAGGATAGACAAATGGGACTATATCAAACTAAAAAGCTTTTGCACAGATAAAGACAATAAGAACAGAATAAAAAGACAAACTACACAATGGGAGAACATATTTGACGGTATGTCTGATAAGGGGTTAATAACCAAAATTTATAAAGAACTTGTAAATCTCAACACCAGAAAGACAAACAATCCAATCAAAAAATGGGCAAAAGAAATGAATAGACACTTCTCCAAAGAGGACATACAGATGGCCAATAGGCATATTAAAAAATGCTCAACATCATTAATCATTTGAGAAATGCAAATTAAAACCACAATGAGATATCACCTCACACCAGTTAGAATGGCGCTCATCAACAAAACAACACAGAATAAGTGCTGGCGAGGATGTGGAGAAAAGGGAACCCTCCTGCACTGCTGGTGGGAATGCAGACTGGTGCAGCCTCTGTGGAAAAACAGTATGGAGATTCCTCAAAAAATTGAAAAATCGAACTGCCTTTTGACGCAGCCATCCCACTTTTAGGAATATACCCCAAGGACACCATAGCACGGTTCCAGAAGGAGAAATGCACCCCCATGTTTATAGCAGCATTGTTCACAATAGCAAAGATCTGGAAACAGCCCAAGTGTCCGTCAGAGGATGAGTGGATTAAAAAGCTTTGGTACATATATATTATGGAATACTACTCAGCCATAAGAAATGATGACATCGGATCATTTACAATAACATGGATGGACCTTGATAACATTATATGGAGTGAAATAAGTAAATCAGAAAAAAAACTAAGAACTATATGAACCCATGCATAGATGGGACATAAAAATGAGACTCAGAGACATGGACAAGAATGTGATGGTAACAGGGAGTAGGGTGGAGGGGTGGGGAGGGGCCGAGGAAGGAGAGGGAGGGGGTGGGGGGAGGGGAGGGGCACAAAGGAAACCAGATAGAAGGTGAGGGAGGACGATTTGACTTTGAGTGAGGGGTATGCAGCATAATCAAAGGTCAAAATAATCTGGAGATGTTTTCTCGGAACATATGTACCCTGATTTATCAATGTCACTGCATTAAAATTAATAAAAATAAGATTAAAAATATATATATAAAACATTCTCATGTATTACAATCCATTCATTTCCTACCACTCATGTTCATGGTTGCAGGTGGCTGGAGCCAATCACAGCTGTCCTCCAGGACAACACCAAATTTTTATTGGATAATGCGTAATGTACATGGGTCATTGTATGGCTCTCACGGAATTACATTTTAAAATATGTGGCGTTGCCTGACCTGTGGTGGTGCAGTGGATAAAGCATCGACCTGGAAATGCTGAGGTTGCCGGTTCAAAACCCTGGGCTTGCCTGGTCAAGGCACATTTGGGAGTTAATGCTTCCAGCTCCTCCCTGTCTCTCTCCTCTCTAAAAATGAATAAATAAAATAAAATAAAAATAAAATATGTGGCGTTCATGACTTTCTCAGCCAAAAAGGTTCCTGACCCCTGGTTTAGTAAGTTAATACTGCTGACAAGCGGGTAGTAGGTACTCACCCACATGTTGTTGGAGCTAGGCCTTGGTCTGGACACATCAAAAATACACGGTGTAATTTTTTTTCTTGATTCTTTTCCCCTAGGAGCCTTGTCCCTAAAAGATAGATATAAATTACTGGAAATGTGTAAGGATGGAAAAGAAACAGAATTGGAGAGGGTGGCATCATGTGGCAGAAGCACCTCCTACTTGGCAGGAGTCAGGGAACATGGGTCTGGCTGCCCCTCGCAGGAGAGGCTGGCTGCTCTGCCATGACACTGTTCTCACTGAGTGCTTGGAAGAGTTTCCTACTGCCCTATAAAAATGGGCCAATAATAGAAATGACATCATAGGTTTGGGTGAGGAGTAAAGTGCCAGCATAGTCTCTGAGATACAGTAAGTCCTCAATAAGTAAAAATTATTTGAAGTTAAGAGACTCATCTGTCTGCCCAGACAGAACAGCATTTAGAATTTATCTAAAAAATTACTGTATTTCCCCATGTATATGACTCACCTTTTTCAAAAATTCTGGGGTCTAAAAACTGGGTGTGTCTTATACAGTGGTTGTAGATTTACTTTACTTGCATTTCCCACTTTTTCGTGCTTGTCTTTTTTTCAAATTTCAGGCCCCCAAATTAAGGTGTGGCTTATACATGGGAGCGTCATATACATGGGGAAATATGGTAAGAGCTGTTCTAAAATATTTTGAGTAACATAATATGTTGTTAAAACAAACCTAACTTTACCTAGAAAGACTCAATGGATTGGCTACCCTAAGGCCACCATTTCTTTTTCCATCGTGCACTAATCATCTTCTGCTTCGTGCTTTCAGGAAATGGAAGATTTCTCTGTGGCTGTAGGTACACGGTCACTCCTAGTTAGCAAAACCAAAAAATAAAAACAGGTAGTGTAGCAGAATAACCGATTGCATGGCCTTGGATGGGAACACAGCCAACAAGAAACGAATGTTTTGCCAAGAGAATTGTTTTGTGACTTGAAGGAGGGTCCCTGAAACAGGTCTATGTGACTGAAGGCAGTTGCTGGGCTTTTCTCAGTAAAACATTCTCATAAGATTTCTGTACCTTCCAAGGTTATCCCTTGAGATAAAGAGAGGAATGTTATGGGATCCATAGAAGCAATAGCAATTAATGCCTTCTGATATTATGTTGTTACTAAGCTATCTTGCAGGTGCACTCCATGTATCTTTAAGTAAAAGTTATGCTTGATGTTATGTCAATTTTTCAGTAAACAAGCTTTTTGAAGTCTTGTGAATAAAATTAGGACACTGCGTGAACTCGGGGCCATTTGCCTGAGCGAGCGGTGGTCCTTTGTTAGTCCTTGATGATTTCGTCTGCTGATCTCTCTCTCTGCGCCCCTGACTCACAACCTTTGGCGCCCAACGTGGGGCCTTAAGAAGAGGTTGGGAACAGATGGAACCCTGAAAGGGTAAGTTGGACGCGCTGTGTACGCAATACTTTCGGGTAACTAGCAAAGTCATGGGAAATTCCCATTCATTACATGACCATTATGTACAGGTTTTGAAATCCCTTTTAAAAGGGTCTGGTATTCAGATAAGACAAGGTTTGTTATTACGTCTTTTAAATGCTATTCAGAAACATTGTTATTGGTATACTCCTGAGCATCATAATCAATTGAATTTGAATGTTTGGCAAGTAGGAAAATCTTTATACTGCACTAATCAGCACGGAGATCCACTTGATGCTGAAATGTGGGCTGCTTATAATCTTATTGCTACAGCCCTTATCCCTTTGCAATCAGATGGAGATTCTGTTAAAAACTTGAGTGAGGTTATTTATAATGAGCCTGAAGGACTTGATTCAGCAGAGAATGAACAGAATAATGGTTTGGACAATACTGTCTATGTTTCTTAAGTTACTGATAATGTTAATGAAGTTCATCCATCCACAGGCTTTCATCCCTCTTCCTTAAAAAATGAGGGAGCCTCTATGGATGATGTTGCCTGTCTAAAACATTTATTAAATAAACTACAATCTACACTGGAACAACAGGAGATTAGAAATCAGTATACTGCTTATCCTGTTCAAAAGCAAAATACATGTCAGCCTACAGCTCCTCCAATTCAAGGTCAAGAATTAATTGGTACTGGCAGGGGAAGGACTTTTCAATTCTCTAAAATTTCTGAAATGCAACAGGCACTTATGCGTCATGATGATTTAGAATCTCATTCTAGTAATTTTTCTGCATCTATCTTTCCTATTATTTGACAGCCTTTCCCTCCTAATGACCAACATCCTGGGGGAGGGTATAATGTTCAGTTCGACCAAATTGAACTTGCTTTCTTAAAGTTAGTCAAACAATCTGTTGCTACATATAGACTTCAGTCCCCATATGTTCAAGGCCTTATCTCTTCCTATTGTAATGATCATTCGATGATTCCTTTGGATTGGATTTACTTGCTAGTACGGTTTTGGAACCCAGACAATATTTACAATTCAAATCTTGGTGGAGAGAGGAGGCTCTTCGAATATCTCGCAATGCCAGAAATAATCCTCCGGGAGTTACTTTTGAAATGCTCATAGGCGCTGGCACTTATGCAGGTGTGGAACAGCAAGCTGGTTATACTGATGCCGTTATAGCTCAGGTTAGATCTGCTTGTCTTAAAGCCTGGATGCAAACCACTGGAGTTGGAGAAGCGGGAGAAAAGTCATTTACAAAAATTAGACAAGAGGAATGATGAACAGTATACTGACTTCCTATCAAGATTACAAGCAGCTATTCCCCGTGCTATTTCTAATGAACAAGCTTGGGATGTTCTTATGCAGACTTTGGCTTTTGAAAATGCAAATGCTGATTGTCAAAAGATTTTATTACCCTTAAAACAAAGTGGAAAGGCACTAGAAGAGTACATTAAGGCATGCAGGGATGTTGGCTCACAGACTTTTCAAGCTAATATTCTAGCTTCTGTGCTAAAGGCTGGTCTTTCTAATAATCATCCTAAATGTTATAACTGTGGCAAGTTAGGTCATGTAAAAAAGGATTGTAGAAGAGAACAAGAGCAATTTAATAATTCATCCAAAAGATCATTTCCAGGATTATGTCGTAGATGCAAAAAGGGCCAACATTGGGTCAATGAATGTAAATCTTTTAAAGACAAAGATGGCAATATTTTGCTGGGAAACTACCCAGAGGGCCAGGTTCGGGGCCCAGAACAAATACCGAATCAGCAGCACTTACAGTTTCCAGTCAGCAATGGAGTTGAGCACAAACAGCTGGAACAACACAACGGCTTTCAGTCGCGGATTTAATGCATGCCACTAAAGGCAGTGCTGCCTTAGATATTCCCAGCCCAGGCAATTTTGAAATTAATGTACCCAATACTATCATTAAAGTTCCTACAGGAATATATGGGCCGTTGCCTAAGGGCACAGTAGGACTTCTGCTAGGAAGTAGCCTAACTAGTAAAGGAATAATTGTTCATACAGGTATTATAGATGCTGATTATACTGGAGAAATCCATATTATGATGTCTTCTCCCACACCTGTTACTCTTACTAAGGATCAGCGTATAGCTCAAATTTTACTTCTACCTTATATATCTCAGAAAGCTTCTCCAAATAATCGAACTGGAGGGTTTGGCAGTACTGATCATCACGTCTTTTGGCATACTTTAATTAATGATTCTCAGCCCCAATTAACTGTGATGTCTGAATTGGAATATGCGTAACAGGAGTTGCTGACACTGGTGCCGATGTGTCGGTAATAGCCGTGGCCTTATGAAACTGCAGGCTACTTTTATCGGTCTTGGCACATTAAATCAAGTAGCTCAGAGTACAAATCAATTACAATGCAGGGGACCGGAAGGTCAACCTGCTACTCTGAAACCTTATATGGCTGATGTTGCTATGACTTTATGGGGACAAGATTTACTACAACAGTGGGGAGCTACACTATCTATTCCCACCATATCTCAAAATGCCAAAAATATTATGTTCTCTATGGGCTATAATCCTTTAACAGATACTTCCAGTGATATAATTCAAGAAGTTAGGCAGCATTCTGACAAAAGAGAGATAGGATTTCCTGATATAGAATCAAATTTTTAACAGGGGCTACTGTTGAGCGCTTCGCTTCCAAACTCTCTTGGAAATCAGAAAAACCTTTTTGGATAGAACAGTGGCCCCTTACTATGGAAAAATTAGAAGCACTAAAATATTTAGTAGAAGAACAGTTACAAGCAGGCCACATAGAACCTAGTAATAGCCCTTGGAATTCTCCAGTTTTTGTTATTAAAAAGAAATCTGGTAAATGGAGAATGCTTACAGACTTAAGAAAAATAAATGACAATATTGTACCTATGGGAGCTTTACAACCAGGAGTCCCAAATCCTGCCCTGATCCCCCGCCATTGGCATATTGTCATTATTGATTTGAAAGACTGTTTCTTTACAATTAAATTGAATCCTGATGATTGTGCTAAATTTGCTTTTACTATTCCATTTCTTAATAATCAAGGGCCTACAAAAAGATATCAATGGAAAGTTTTACCACAGGGCATGCTAAACAGTCCAACTATGTGTCAAGAATTTGTTGCTCAACCTTTAGACATTATTAGACAAAAATATCCAGCACTGTTATGTTACCATTATATGGATGATATTTTGTTTGCTCATGAGGATATGCAACAGTTACAAGAGATTTTTACATTTAGTAAAAAACTTTTTAATGATTATGGCTTACAAATAGCTGAGGAAAAAATACAAAAGACCTCACCTTGGAAATATTTGGGACAAAAATTACAGGATACTTTTATTGTTCCTCATAAAGTACAAATTAGAAGAGATTCTCTTAAAACACTTAATGATTTTCAGAAATTGTTGGGAGACATTAATTGGCTTCGACCTTCATTAGGTATTCCTACATATCAATTGACTAATTCGTTTAAGACTCTAGAGGGAGATTCCGATCTCAGCAGTCCTCGGACTTGATCACCTGAAGCCGAAGCTGAATTAAATTGGATTGAACAACAAGTGCGTAAGGCACAGTTGTCTCGTATCACATTAGGACAACCTATTTCATTATTGATTATTAATACTACGCATTCCCCTACAAGCATCATAGCACAACAAGAGGGAATAATTGAATGGGTTTTTTTGCCACATAAATCTGTCAAAAAATTAGAGACTTATATACAAAAAGTCGCACATCTTATCATTAAGGCCCGTATTCGTTTAAGGCAATTGTGTGCACAGAATCCCTCTGAAATTGTAGTTCCTTTCACACAAAAACAAATCCAAGAATTATGGATGCTTAATGAAGATTGGCAATGTGCCTTCTCTGATTTTCTAGGAAAAATTTCAAATCATTATCCTACTATTAAACTTTTTCAGTTTTTGAAATGGACTCAATGGATATTGCCAAAAACTATTGTTAATTAACCTATTTTTAATGCTACTACTGTTTTTACTGATGCTAATAGAGCTGGAATGGCTGGTTTTACTGATTCTGTAACATCTAAAGTAGTACAAAGTTCTTATCACTCTGTCCAAAAGGCTGAATTACATGCAATTTATTTAGCAGTTGAACATTTTCACTCAGTAGTACTATTCAATGTTGTTACGGACTCTCGGTATGCTGAATTTACAGTAAAAAACATAGAAACTGCCACCATTCCTTATTCTCAAGATGAATTATATCAACTATTTCTAAAATTAAAAAGGTCCATCAGACATAGAAAACATCCTTTATTTATTACACATATTAGGGCTCATACACTATTACCTGGTCCATTGGTCAACACTAATTCCACTATTGATGCACTAGTAGGAAGTGTACGAGCTGCTACACAAGAACATGCATTACATCATTCTAATGCCAAAGCTTTAAAAGCTACACATAATATAACTTGGGCTCAAGCACGTAATATTGTAAAAACTTGTCCTACGTGCCAATTAATCAATGTTCCAACGTTCTCTCCTGGAGTTAATCCTAGAGGAACTCAAAGTAATGAATTATGGCAAATGGATGTTACTCATTACACAGCATTTGGAAAATTAAAATATGTTCATCATTCTGTTGATACATTTTCTGGCTTTGCTTGGGCCACTCCTCATAGCTCGGAAAAGGCTGATGCAGTAATTTCTCACCTCTTACATTGTTTTTCTGTTATGAGAATACAGAAAACAATCAAAACTGATAATGCTACTGCTTATTTATCACACAAGTATCAACAATTTTTCTATAGATATAACATAAAACATCTAACAGGCATACCTGGTAATAGTACAGGCCAGGCCATCACTGAGAGAAAAAAGTCGTACTCTGAATGACATGCTGTTTAAAAAAGAAAAAATACTGTGTAGCCCTCGAGACAGATTAATGAAAGCCTTGTTTACTCTTAAATTTTTTGAATTTGGATGATGATAATGTAACAGCTGCTCAAAAACATTGGAGCTTGGCCCTGGCCGGTTGGCTCAGTGGTAGAGCGTTGGCCTGGCGTGCAGAAGTCCCGGGTTCGATTCCCAGCTAGGGCACACAGGAGAAGCGCCCATCTGCTTCTCCACCCCTCCCCCTCTCCTTCCTCTCTGTCTCTCTCTTCCCCTCCCGCAGCTGAAGCTCCACTGGAACAAAGATGGCCCAGGCGCTGGGGATGGCTCCTTGGCCTCTGCCCCAGGTGCTAGAGTGGCTCTGGTCACAGCAGAGCGACGCCCCGGAGGGGCAGAGCATCACCCCCTGGTGGGCAGAGCGTCGCCCCCTGGTGGGTGTGCCGGGTGGATCCCGGTCAGGCACATGCGGGAGTCTGTCTGTCTCTCCCTGTTTCAGCTTCAGAAAAATACAAAAAAAAAAACAAAAAACTGGAGCTTGAATAAAACTGATGATTATTATCAACAACCTATATATTATAAAAATGAAATTACTAATGCTTGGTCACCAGCTACCATAGTGCGCTGGGGTTGAGGTTATGCTTATATTTCTACAGGTGCAGAGAAATTGTGGGTTCCTGTGAAAAACATCAAAGCCCGAGAAGTAAGATGAAACGCACCTTTACAAGGGCCAATCTGGAGGACAAGAGGCAGGAGATGACATTAAGTGGAAAGGGACAACAGTACACTGTTCCTTTGGACTCCACATTGGCTACAAAACCTCCAACTTGGGGACAATTTAAAAAGTTAACCAATGAAGGAAGAGCCCTTGTTAATCACCAAGGGGCTCCACTGAATGCATCATCATTATTTCTAGCTATGCTTTTTATTGTAACCACACAGGTAAATGCTGATAAATATATATATTGGGCTTACATTCCTAACCCACCCTTACAAAGAGGGGTCTCTTGGACTGATGGACCAGTTCCTATCATTACTAATGATTCCTGTTTGATGCCCGGACCCTATGATTCTAGAGGGCCAATAGTTCCAAGCGAAGAAGGGATTAAAATGAATTTTTATGAAACTGGAGTCACTGGTCTTCCTATCTGTATAGGTGCCAGTAATCACTGTTTAAAATTACAATTGGAGGCATGGTTGGCTATATATGCCAGTTACTAAAACACCAAATCATAAAATATTAATGATCTTATCTACCAATGGTTTTAAAGGAAATATTTCTGATAAAATAGTAGAGGGAGGTTATGATTATCCTCCGTGCCATACTCCTGTTTTAACTCATTTGGTTGAAAGGCCGTTGTGGATTAACTGCAATGGAGAAAAGGAGCGTGTATTGCTTAATACTTCCTATGGAAGTGTCATAGATTGAAGTCCTATGGGCTCTGCACGCACAGCACATAGTGGGAAATATCTTAGGTGGCATAAAGCAAAGAATAGTATATCTACATCAGCGAGTGAAACTATTCAGTGGCACGGAGATGGTTTTTCTCCCCCCAATCCTTTCATGCTAGGATACTTTAAACATCAACATATATAGAACATAGGAGCTGCTTTGAAACCTTTAAGAACTTGGTATGGGCATATGGTTAATCATAGTGGGATTTTTAACCTTTTATTGTTAATAGAACTTTTTATATACAAGCTTGTGTTCCTTTGCCTTACGTCATGTTAGTTGGGGAAATAGTCTGGAATAATAGCAATGGAGCTATTTTTTGTCATAATTGTTCGTTGTACACATGTATTAATAACTCTTTCTCATTAAACTTTAGCAGAGACAGTATCTACCTTCTAAGAGCCAGGACTGGTTTATGGATTCCTGTACAAATGAATCGATTCTGGACAGATAGTCCTGCTACATCAGTATTGGATTTGGTAGCTAAACAATTATTAAAAAGAGGCAAAAGGCTAGTAGGATTAATAATAGCCATTGTTATGGGATTAATTGCTATCACTGCCACTGCTGCAGCAGCTGGGACAGCGTTACCACAGTCTGTGCAGACAGCTGAATTTGTAAATACCTGGCATGAAAATTCTGAAGTTATGGTCTTCTCAACGTCAAATTAGAACTGAAATACAAAATGAACTCACTGATTTGAGAGAAACTGTGATCATGCTAGGGGATCAATTATCTAGCTTAAAAAATCAAATTAAAGTGTGATTCGAATCAAAGTAGTTTTTGTATAACACCCGTAGAATATAATCAAACAGCTTTTCCATGGGAACGTGTTAAGAGACATTTGTTAAACCATGATAACATGACTAAAGAAATCATTAAATTACAAAAACTTATTCATGAAGCTTTTCAAAGAAAATTAGAAAATTTGACAGGTCAACCTATATTGAAGGGGTTAATGGATAATTTATCTCAATTAAATCCTATTGAATATATGAAAGGATTCTTGGGATTCATTGTAGGACTTTCTATAATAGTATTAATTCTATGTTTTCTTTTCTATGTAGTCTGTTGACGAATCAAAGCAAGAGAAATAAGGGATGTACGACAGAAGGCTGTGTTTTCTGTGGTGCTTCATAACATTCAGCATAAACAAAAAGGGGGAAATGTAGCGGAATAACCCATTGCATGGCCTTGGATGGGAACACAGCCAACAAGAAATGAATGTTTTGCCAAGAAAATTGTTTTGTGGCCCTGGCCGGTTGGCTCAGTGGTAGAGCGTCAGCCTGGCGTACAGAAGTCCTGGGTTCGATTCCCGGCCAGGGCACACAGGAGAAGCGCCCATCTGCTTCTCCACCCCTCCCCCTCTCCTTCCTCTCTGTCTCTCTCTTCCCCTCCTGTAGCGAGGCTCCATTGGAGCAAAGATGGCCCGGGCGCTGGGGATGGCTCCTTGGCCTCTGCCCCGGGCGCTGGAGTGGCTCTGGTCGCAACAGAGCAACGCCCCAGAGGGGCAGAGCATCGTCCCCTGGTGGGCATGCCGGGTGGATCCCAGTCGGGCGCATGCAGGAGTCTGACTCTCTTCCGTTTCCACCTTCAGAAAAAAAAAATTGTTTTGTGACTTGAAGGCGGGTCACTGAAACAGGTCTATGTGACTGAAGGCAGTTGCTGGGCTTTTCTCAGTAAAACATTCTCATAAGATTTCTGTACTTTCCAAGGTTATCCCTTAAGATAAGGACAGGAATGTTATGGGATCCATAGAAGCAATAGCAATTAATGCCTTCTGATATTATGTTGTTACTAAGCTATCTTGCAGGTGCACTCTATGTATCTTTAAGTAAAAGTTATTCTTGATGTTATGCCAATTTCTCAGTAAACAAGCTTTTTGAATCTTGTAAATAAAATTAGGACACTGCGTGAACTCGGGGCCATTTGCCTGAGCGAGCGGTGGTCCTTTGCTAGTCCTTGATGATTTCGTCTGCTGATCTCTCTGCGCCCCCGACTCACAACAACAAGGTAGTGTTGAACAAGTCCATCTACAAGGAAACCAGAATGCTCAGAAAACAATTATCTGTCAAAGACTTTTTAGGAAAGGAACACCCAATGTTGGTAGAGTGTGAATAAAGAGGCCCTTCTGTACACTGCTGTTGGAGGCATAAACTGATACAATTTTCTGGAGAGCAATTTGGCAATGCACATCCAAGTTCTTGAAAAGTGTGCTTATGCTTTGACCTAACAATCCGTCCTAAGGAAAGAAAAAAGCCTGGGTCCCCAAATTTAACAACAGTATTATTCTTTGATAAATTACTTATAATAAAAAAAAATTAGAACCTGGAGTAACAGGACTTCAAAAAATAATCTATGAGCCTGACCAGGTGGTGGCGCAGTGGATAGAGCATCGCACTGGGATGCAGAGGGCCCAGGTTTGAGACCCCGAGGTCGCCAGCTTGAGCACGGGGTCATCTGGCTTGAGCAAAGCTCACCAGCTTGGACCCAAGGTCTCTGGCTCGAGCAAGGGGTTACTCAGTCTGCTGAAGGCCCGTGGTCAAGGCACGTATGAGAAAGCAATCAATGAACAACTAAAGTGTCACAACGAAAAACTGATGATTGATGCTTCTCATCTCTCTCCGTTCCTGTCTGTCCCTATCTCTCTCTCACTCTCTCTTCCCCTGTAAAAAAATAATAATTTATGATACATGCATATAAAGGTAGCTATATAGCTATTGTTATAGAAATACATTCAGCAATATGAAAAAGTGTACCATATATTTACAACATCACATTTGAAAAAAGATTACAAACCTTTGTTCCACTAAAAATTCTCCAGTTGAAAGTAACAGGAGCAACTCAAGGTAGCTCAGGGAAAAAACAGAGTAAGAATATTACTAGGGTAATGGGATGAACATGGGTGAGCAGTTGGCCTCAGAAAGGAAATGGAAAACTATTAAGATCTTTTCTATGTCCTCCCATCCCACATTTTTCATTTTTTTGCATGTCTGATTCATCCCTCAGCTTGTTGGTGACTCATGGCAGAATATGGCCACCCCTGTGCTCCATCCTGGAGCAGTACAGTTCTGAATAAATCTACCCAGGAAAAAACTCTAAGGAGCCAAGCATGAGTTTCCCACAGCTGGATGAGATGGCTTTCAGGGTCCCCAACATCCCTAAAAACCTATTACAAGAACACAGAAATCATTTTTTAACTTTAGGTAAAAAGTCTTTCTAGAAAATTAATAAAAATATATAAACCACATATTAATAGTAATTTATGGGTATAAAATTCTAAGCAGCTTTACCTTCTTTTGCTTATAAATATTTCCTATAATTTAGACTGAAGTGTGTATTGTTATAAATTAAAAAGTTAATTTTAAAAACTATCAGGTAATTATGATTTAATGCTAAGTAAAGGAAAAATAAGATTTAAAAAATCCCAATTGTTTATATCCCTTAAGTCTATAAAATATGCATGCACAGAAAAAGAATGGAAATAATCTAACAAAATATTAGCATTAATATTCCTAGGTGACAAATTACATGTTATTTTTATTTTCCCATTTGTCATTTTCCGTATTTCTCAATTATTCAACAGGCGTATACAGCTTTCACACTAGAAAAAAAACTAAGAAATGTATATGCCCAGTAAGCTCAGTTTTTATGGATTTGATATAACACTGTAGGAACCACTGTGACCACCACAAATAAGACAGTGATTTTTAATGGTATTTTCCCCCTAGCCCCAAAACACCTGAAGAACAGTACAAATTGCCAACAGTAACAACTACTACAATCATAATTTTTCTTGAGAATCACTGATCCACCAAATATTTTAAAAGTCCTGGAGAGGCCCTGGCCAGTTGGCTCAGTGGTAGAGCGTCGGCCTGGCATGCAAGGGGTCCCGGGTTCGATTCCCGGCCAGGGCACACAGGAGAAGCGCCCATCTGCTTCTCCACCCCTCCCCTTCTCCTTCCTCTCTCTCTCTTCCCCTCCCGCAGCCGAGGCTCCACTGGAGCAAAGATGGCCCGGGCGCTGGGGATGGCTCCTTGGCCTCTGCCCCAGGCGCTAGAGTGGCTCTGGTCGCAACAGAGCGACACCCCGGAGGGGCAGAACATCGCCCCCTGGTGGGCGTGCCTGGTGGATCCCGGTCGGGCGCATGCGGGAGTCTGTCTGACTGTCTCTCCCCGTTTCCAGCTTCGGAAAAATACTAAATAAATAAATAAATAAAAAAGTCCTGGAGAATTCTGGGATAATAGCTAAGTGTTTTAAAACTAAAATTTGCATACTATTAGTTTACAAATTAGAACCTTTTAAAAGTATAGAAGATAATACTCAAGAGTAATCTCATACAAGTATTTGAAGAGACTACTACTAGAGAACAGGCCTATTTTCTGTTCCTATTTGAAAAAAGATAAAATAGGTTTTAGTGGCAAAATGGTTTTAGCTACACCACCAGCCATGCCACACCCAGAAAGTTTTGAGCTGAAAACAAATCAAGATTTAGATAAACATAAAATTTAACACTTACTGCATTGCTACTTGGTAGCTCCCCTTTCCTCTGCCATTTGAAAATATTAACAGTGCTAAAAAAAATTCTACAGGTTATAAGATTTGTCTTACCAAAACCACAGTTAAATTGTAAATACAGAACCCACAGGATGGGTAAGAACAATAGAGAAGTTTCCCTAATTTCCTAGAACCTTTAAGTCAAAGATACCCATCTAGGACAGGAGAGTGGCAATGCCCAGCTTAGAAAACTGCTATAGGCTTCTTCCTAGTTCTCTGTATACTGGGATAAAGCCAGAAGACAAGGTTTAAAAATACAAATCAATACAAAAAGCATGATGTTTTGTAAAATGTCCCCTAATTCTCTAATGAAAATACTTCAGTTTCCATATTTAACCACTGAGATACAACTTTTTAGTTTTAATAAACATGCACTTTAACAACTTTAATGTTTTAAAACATGCTACTCTAAATAAACTTAAAACTATGGTCCTTCAAAGTCTATCAAAGTATTTTTTTTTATTTTTAACCATCCTCAATTATTTCTACATGAACCACTTTTATTTCACTCCTAAAGGTCTTAATCACATGAAATCAACCAATTCCTCTAAATGTATTCCTAAATAAATGGAAGAAGATCCTGTGAAATGGTGTTTGACAGCTGTAGTAATCCTAACAGGAAGATGTGTGTAAAATTATAACAAGTTCTGTATGTTAACAGTCTAATCATACATTTTACCAATAAAGATAAAATTAAATGCTAATGTCAGTGTTTTCAGAAAAAGAGTGAATAGCAATAACTGTAAAAGCATTATGGTACTACAAATAATTTATAGAATTAATAAATTTAACATAAATTCTCTCTAAAATGCAAGCCATACATTATCTCAACATGATTTATAGGTGATATATCCAATTACAATCCAAACTCACTTTTAGATAACACCCAGAAAATTGAAAATGCTACTCTTTTAATTGAATATTCTCAAAATAAGATTCACCATGAACATGATTATATATATTTTAACATACCCTTTAAATAACCAAGTGAAAAGTCCAGCAAGTATTTTCATCAGTACATAAAACAGCAACAGCAGCGAGGTCAGGAAATGGAACACAAGCTCACTCGAATCAAGGCAATGCTAGGAGAGGCGTTCATTCCACCCCTAGGAAAATCTGAGCCACAAAAACATTTTTCCATTTTGAATCTCTAGATAGTCCATATTTTGACCTTAAAATAGTCAAAAATATTTAATATGAGTGAAGCTCATCATTTCACTACCTGCAAAGGTTTAACGCAACAGAAAACTTGTCACTTAACATTGACGAGAGTTTTTGAATAATCTTTTATATGTTTATTTTGTTTAGCACATGATAAAATTATACAGATTATTTTTTAATTCAAATGAGAAAATTTTATACATTAAACCCTCAGCGTAAATTCTACCTCTGAAGTGCTAATAACGTATTTAAAATTATACAACACACATCCACTAAACAGCATTTTATTTTAGGACATTCTGTGTTAATACAATAAATATACAAAACTTCCAAACCACCGAAAACATGCAACATTAGAGGGACAGATGGAGGGTGTTTATATATAGAACCATGACAGTCACCATGATGGCAGCGCAGTATTACCACTGACAAAATATACAAACATCCCCAGATAAATAATCCAAGTCCCAAATTACACATCACTGAGCAATGATTTTCCAGTGTTCGAACTTGAGTTTTGTATAAAACAGCCACAACTTAACACTGCAAAGTGAAAAATGACATGGGTCCTTACACTGTGAAGACCATTTCATGATTCCAGTACTGGGTAATGCTAATATGAAATATAAAACACTTTTTTATTTTTGCTGAGTGAAAACGAGACTATTTACTAATTATTGTTAAGAGAATAGAAAATATAAGAGTTTAAAACTCCTACCTCTTATCAAACTGTAAGCATTGCCATCATTTTAATTCATATTTATGCTTTTAAAAAACAATTCTCTCATAAGCTTGTTTTAACCCAAATAACTGAATTTATAACAACATTTTCCCCATCCACACAAAAAAGGTACTGTTGGTTTTTGCTATTTAACAATGGGGGTTTCTACAGAATAGATAAAAAGCATTCTTGTTCTTAAAGGAAAGTATCTCAGTATTTTTCAAGTGTCAATGATAATCTTTCATTTTTGCTTTAAACAAGAATGGACTTGAAATATAATCATGGACATAGTGTTCTTGTTGTATTTTGTGGTTAATGTTTTGAATGTCTGTAAAATCCACACTCAATAAAGCACACAGATGAAACAGATTACCAATAAGATTACAGATTGTGAAAAACTTGGACTGGCTTATTTGGTTGACACAGTAGGTTGAGATTATATCACTGATCAGAAATATTCATATAAGATTTAAATTCAAACTCTGAACCCTATTTTCATCACAATAAAAGAAA
Source organism: Saccopteryx bilineata (assembly GCF_036850765.1). Classification (NCBI taxonomy): domain Eukaryota; kingdom Metazoa; phylum Chordata; class Mammalia; order Chiroptera; family Emballonuridae; genus Saccopteryx; species Saccopteryx bilineata. The sequence goes on along the minus strand of NC_089493.1, from coordinate 203,408,249 downwards.
TATCGATATATTCCAAGTATATTACTTCAATAAAGTCCCAAATACAACAAATGTAAACAACACTTGGCTCTGCATCACCTTGTAGCACTATCATGCAAAGCTTCTTTCATAAATAGTGAGAATTCACCATCCAGCCCCAGCGTGAAACTCATCTTAACTCCAGATTTGGGGAGAAGAATGAAAGTGATTTAACCATCTGTGCCTTTTTTTTGAAGGGATGTGCAGTCTCAAATAATATATTCCAATAAATGAGCCTACTTAAAACCAAGTTGAATAAATCAGTACCTATTACTCTGTAATCTTAAATTAGCTAATGACTCCCAAACACAGCCTCACGGTGTTACAAATATCTCAAGTCTTTTAATCAGCACTGAAGTTGATTCAGACCTCAACCCAAGCATGTAAGAGTGAATTCCTGTGCTGCGCAGTAACAATTTTAAAGTGATTATATTCGTAATTAATGGATTCAACTGTATATTTTCTTGCTTGGTACAAGTTAAATGTTTTATTTTTTCTACTATTAAAATTTTTAATATATTCAGTCTGTCTCAAAAATTGAAAGACAGATGTATTAAGGATTCAAGTATATGTGAAATACAAGGGACTTTTTTATCTTTAGTGCCACTAGAGATAAGACACTTATAAAAATCCCTTAAATACTATACGTTCTTTATGGACAAGGAGTTAGGGTAGACTTTAATAACTCTGTTAAAAATTACACACACTCACCCAAAAAGAGCTGCCTAACACAACCTCAGTTCAATTAGAAAGGGTAAGCACAAGAATATACCCAAGTTTCCATAAGTAATATTTTACTATGATATGAATACTGAAAATTTAAAAAAAAAGTATTATCATCACTACATTCTATTCCATCAGTTTTCTAGTTTTTCTTTTGGATAATGCACTGCATATTATATTCACATTGCACCCCAATAAACTTTTATTTAAAAGAAACTATTACAACAGAAAATCATTTCTATGATCCTACAAACAATTCCCCATTCTAACAACCATAAGCAGTGCTAATATTAATTCTTTTAAGAAACATGGTGCCCATGCAAGATCAAAGATTCATATCAAAATATCAACTACTCTAAAAAAAGAAAATAAAAAGATAAAATTTACATTATCTACTACAAAATGCACATAGGCTCCTCACTGGTGACTGAAACCACTAAAAAGCAAGCCAATTAAAAATCCCTAAGTCTCTGAAGCATCCATTTACTGCTCCAATGTGTAATCCTTAAGTCTAAGATTATTGAAAGAATGATTGCAGCTAGTATTAAATGAAATTTTAATCATAAGTACCATATTAATTTCAGTGTCTCATCACTGAAATAAATGTGCTGAACATTCATCCCCCCCAAAATATGGAGAATATTTAGCATGTAACATTTTTTTTCTGCAAGGGGCTCTAAAATCTTAAGAAACTAGTAGGTAAATAATAAGATGACATTTTTCTGGTTCTTGCCCATGCACAAGTGAATAGGAGATATACATGCTGTGTGTACTGTGTGTGTATATGTTTTGAACATAAAAATATTTATAGAATACAGTAACTGGAGAAAAAGGTACAGTAAAACATAACAGTGTATTGTTTGGAGTCCCTCTAGATTTGGTTACCCTTGAAAGCATTCTGAGCTGCACTAGTGGCTGCAGTGGAGGCTGCATTGGCAGCTGCAGTCTGAACAGTTTTGTTGGACATCACGCCTGTTGCAAACTCCTGTTGGGCCTTCTCAAAACTAGCACCTGTTGTGCGATACAGTCCATGCACCTACAGAGGCACAAAAAGCAGAAGGTAAGTGATCTACACATTCGTTTTCAATAGTTCCTCAATGAGTCTCAACATTACTCAGATAAAAGGAGCAGGAGTAGATACTACGCCTGATGCCTAAGATCAATAACATCAGCTACCACATTGGCACATAATATCGTATTTAAACATTTTCTTAATAGGTTTTTCTTTTTAATCCCCAAGGCAGAAGAGATAATTATGCCTATCCCAAACAAATATAAAAAACTTAGTCAAATGAAAAAAGTTTTTTTCTGCTGTACCTAATTACCATACTATAGCATTATAAGAAAATGGTTTAACAAAACAGAAGACATTCTGACTTTAATACATTAATTTACTACCCTAGACAAATCAAAGGAAATAATGCCTTATCTATTTCTATATTGGCTACATATACACCATTGACCATGTTATAACCACATGATATCATTTCATCATTTAATGTACCAAGCATTATTTATGTTCCCAAAGATACCTCTGCTACTCTATTCTGTATACCATTTAACTTTTTGTGTATGGTCAAGATTTAAAGAATTTATAAAGAAACACTTCTGTGAACTCTTTGCCCATACTGATCCATCGCTCAAATCTTGGGATTTATTTTCATGAGTATGGGTTGAAAAACACTCTATTAACATATGTTTTAAGATGTATAAACTATGAAGCACATCAATACATATAGCATCAGCCACTCAATTTAAGACTAATTTGATAAATTAAATAATAAAAGCAAATTAGAATATTTATTACATGCCTACAAACTTGCGGGGAGAGAGTGAGACAGAAAAGTGAACTTGTAATTACAGTGCACTGTGATTAGGTCTAAATTAGACGCTTGACAAAAGCAGTTCTAGAAGATGGGGGCAGTGCACTAAAGTCAGTTCTTTCACCAAACTTTGATAGGAACTGGTAATTATGGAGTAAATGTCAAGTGAAAAAAAGCAGAACGAGTAAAAGACATTCAAGTCAAGTTTGAATATGGGAAGTCGTCACAGAAAGAGAATAGAAAGGATAGACTGGTTTAGGGATAAAGATGCTGGGTGAGGTTTTAAACATTCGTACATTCTGAAGACCTACCTCCTCTAGCCTGCCACAGCAGGCAGGCGAAGATTTCATTGGGAGCTCAAGAGAGGAATGGGCTAGAGACATGGTCTCGGAAACCATTGGCACATAAATGGTAGCTGCAACTTGGACATAAATGAAACTGTCCATGTAAAATACAAAGTTGGAGGCTCCTGTGAGCTCCTCACCAATTCTTGCAGTAATCCTGCCAGGCTGAGTACAGCACTCCGTGGAGGTAGCTGACCCCTCCAAGCTGCCCGAGCTGCTTAAACTTGATTAACCAGAAGCTCTTTCCCTATACTGAGTACTACCACTTACTCCATTATGGTGCAATGATATAGAATTATTTTCTGAGAAAGATTTTATTTCTCCTTCACTTTTTTTTTTTTTTGTATTTTTCTGAAGCTGGAAACAGGGAGGCAGTCAGACAGACTCCCGCATGCGCCCAACCGGGATCCACCTGGCATGCCCACTAGGGCGATGCTCTGCCGCAATCAGAGCCATTCTAGCGCCTGAGGCAGAGGCCACAAAGCCATCCCCAGCACCCAGGCCATCTTTGCTCCAATGGAGCCTCGGCTGAGGGAGGGGAAGAGAGAGAAAGAGAGGAAGGAGAGGGGGAGGGGTGGAGAAGCAGATGGGTGCCTCTCCTATGTGCCCTGGCCAATAATCGAACCCGGGACTGCTGCATGACTGGCCGAAGCTCTACCACTGAGCCAACCGGCCAGGGCCGATACAGAATTATTTTCAACACTGCTGATTTTCATTCACAATGAAAGATTAGATATTTACTTCTGCTACCTATCTTTCAACAACCAGAATGATCTGGAAAAGGAGATGCAGAAAATGAATCCAAACAAGACTGATATAAGCACGATATATTCCCACCGACCCAAACAACATAATACAGTGAAACTGGGAGCTTCCCAGGCTCAGGAAAAAGAACTGGTGCTGACACTGAAATGACAGACGATGATAACGTGAGATATCAGGTCTGCAGACATATATTCTTTTTTTATTTTTAATTTAGTGAGAGAAGGGGAGGCAGAAACAGATTCCCACATGCACCGCGACCGGGATCCACCTGGAAAGCCCACTAGGGGGCGATGCTCCATTGCTCAGCAACCGAGCTCTTCTTTAGCACCTGAGGTGAAGGCCATGGAGTCATTTTCAACACCAGGGGCCAACTCATTCCAACTGAGCCATGGCTGTATGGAGGAGTGAGGGGGGAGGGGTGGAGAAATAGGCGCTTCCGCTGTGTGCCCTGACCCACAAACCCAGAACATCCACATGCCAAGCCGACACTCTATCTACCACTGAGTCCTCCACTGGACAGGGCTCATATATTCTAACTGTTGGTCCTTTATTATGACGCCATACAAATTGGCTGAGCACTAAAGGACTATGAATTTAAGCGTTGCTTCTGGATACATTCCGGAAGAAGAGGTGTTCATTGATTGGGTCTGTGTTGAATCAGTTAGAAAATTATCCTCCGTGGTACACTCTGGGATATTTGATTATTTGAGCCTTGTAAATGGTGGTCAAGACATTAAAAAGAAAGTTCACCTAAGTGAAAAAAATCACCCTTTTGTCAGAAAATCTATATACATAATCAATAAACATTTTAAGGAATATGACTGTTTGATCAAGATATTCTTGGAAATTAAAAAAGTTGCAATAAAATTTTAGCTGTTGTTCCTGAAACAATTACTGTTGACCTTCAACAAAGCTTCCAAAGCATTACAGTTCACTTCAATATTGGGAGCATTTGAAGGAGCAACTGAAGGAAGTAGCCAGGTAGCCAAATGACATCAGAATGACAAACAACATCCCTAGCGTGAGTGGAGAATCATGCTCCAGTGCTGTTTTCCACAGCTGGATGTCAATGTTAGCAAAGGAACCAGTCATTTGCTGAAAGCCCTTTTAGTGTTCACCCTAACAGAGGTTGAATTTCAGTGTCTATTGATTTACAGAAAGTGGATCAGTTTGATCGTTTACTATTGGAAACATAAGCTCCATCTGCATGAATTAGATGCCATTCCAACAATGAAGAGAAGAAAGAGGAGAAGAAAGCTGCATCCGATATCAAACACAGAACCAGAAATTACAAGACAAGTCTATGTCCTTAGGTAAAAGCTTTTGAACAGTTTCTTGAAAACCTGGGTAAGTCCCAAGAAGAACTTCTCAAGAGTGATTTTAGACTTCTGAAGATAACAAATCTCCTCCAACCAATGTGAAGAACTTCTACCTTTAACCAAGAATTATTTCAAGAACCATTTAATAAATAAAGAACCATGTATCCATTTTAATGCTCAAAGCAAAATTTCCTTTTCCTGAAAAATAAATTATGTTGAAAAGATTCCTAAGACCACCAAAGCAATAATGGGAGGAATAAGTGGACTGCAGATAAATTTGTAAAATTTAATATTATACAAATATAATTCTAAGATTTTTGATATAAATACTCACTTTACCAGTTGCCTTATATATGGGTTACTGAACAGTGATGTACTCAAGACTTTAATCTCAGCTAACTGGGTACATCTTCTATATTTCTCAAGTGAATATTCTGGGTCAGGGGTCGGGAACACTTTTGGCTGAGAGAGCCATGAACACCACAATTTTTTTTCCCCCATTTTTCCAAAACTGGAAACGAGGAGGCAGTCAGACAGACTCCCGCATGCGCCCGACCGGGATCCACCCGGCATGCCCACCAGGGGGCGATGCTCTGCCTCTCTGGGGTGTCGCTCTGTTGCATCCAGAGCCATTCTAGCGCCTGAGGCAGAGGTCACAGCCATCCTCAGCACCCGGGTCATCTTTGCTCCAGTGGAGCCTTGGCTGCAGGAGGAGAAGAGAGAGACAGAGAGGAAGGAGAGGGGGAGAGGTGGAGAAGCAGATGGGCGCTTCTCCTGTGTGCCCTGGCCGGGAATCGAACCCGGGACTCCTGCACGCCAGGCCGACGCTCTACCACTGAGCCAACCGGCCAGGGCATGAACACCAAAATTTTAAAATGTAATTCCATGAGAGGCATACAATATGTTTAACACTAAATACAAATAAATGTGTGCGTTTTATGTAAGACCAACACTTTTAAGTACAATAAGTCTCTGAATTCTTTTTAATAACGTTGTTATGCTGTTGCTAACCAATGATGAATAAAAGTACTTCTTACCATTAATGTGACTTCTGGTGCTGCATGGTTTTGTTGATGGCTTTGTAGTCTGGTTGATACGTGGTGAGGTTAAGCTTCATGCAGGCGTGGAGACTTTCATCCATTAAACATGATAATAGGCTGGTCTTAAACGTTCTTTCGATGTGAGAAAGACTGCTCACATGCATACGTAGAGCCAAACAATGTCAGTACAGCAACACTCATATGCTGCAGTGTGTGGTATGTGATGGGAAGCGCGTTCCAAGTTCTGACAATCAGCTGGTCCGCGGGTTGAAGTTTTTTCATTTTTCCTCACTTATGTTTGCTCACCAACTCTGCTTGCTGTCATGCAAGTTTTTCCAAATCTTCATTCAGTGACTTGAACTTATTTACCCACACATCTGAGGCCTTCAGGTCAGCAGCTTGTAGATCAAAATCTCTGATGGAGGCCCTGGCCGGTTGGCTCAGAGGTAGAGCGTCGGCCTGACGTGTGGGGGACCCGGGTTCGATTCCTGGCCAGGGCACATAGGAGAAGCGCCTATTTGCTTCTCCACCCCTCCCCCTCCTTCCTCTCTGTCTCTCTCTTCCCCTCCCGCAGCCAAGGCTCCATTGGAGCAAAGATGACCCGGGCGCTGGGGATGGCTCCTTGGCCTCTGCCCCAGGCGCTAAAGTGGCTCTGGCCGTGACAGGGCGATGCCCCAGAGGGGCAGAGCATTGCCCCCTGGTGGGCAGAGCGTCACCCCTGGTGGGCGTGCTGGGTGGATCCCGGTCAGGTGCATGCGGGAGTCTGTCTGACTGTCTCTCCCTGTTTCCAGCTTCAGAAAAATAAAAAAAAATAATAAAAATAAAAAATCTCTGATGGAGACACCGGGGATGTAACTCAGGTCGGCACTGTCCACTGCACACTCATGTGGATGGGTGATGAACTTAAAAAGATGAGTGCGCTCACAAATTTTCCAAAGTGCGCTTTGAATGACTGTAGGAGATTAGATGTGAAGCCTACTATCTGCTGGAGATCAAGATGTTGAGCAGGGTCATTTGCTGTGCATGCATCTTTAAACTCTCCCAGTTTTTCAAAGTGTAATAAACGACCTGTTTCAATGTTGGCGATAAAGAGTTCCAGCTTGTTTTCAAATGCAAACACTGCTTGTTGAAGGGATAAGACTGTATTTCCAACGCCTTGCATTTTCACATTGAGCTGGTTCAGATGTTCAGTCATGTCCACGAGATAGTAGAACTTCAGGAGCCACTCAGTGTTAGCTAACTCAGGATGCTCAACGTTTTCTTTTCAAGAAAAGTCTGTATTTCACTCAGACAAGCCGCAAAACAGCTGAGCACCTTCCCTCTTGACAACCAACACACATTGCTGTGCAGAAGCAGACCAGGATAATTATTCCCAACTTCATCCAGCAGTGTTTTATTTTTTTTATTTATTTTATTTTTTATTTTATTTTATTTTTTACATAGGTAGAGATAGACAGGGACAGACAGACAGGAACGGAGAGAGAGATGAGAAACATCTATCATTAGTTTCTCCTTGCGCTTGTGACTTCTTAGTTGTTCATTGATTGCTTTCTCATATGTGCCTTGACCGCGGGCCTTCAGCAGACCGAGTAATCCCTTGCTGGAGCCAGCGACCTTGGGTCCAAGCTGGTAAGCTTTTTGCTCAAGCCAGATGAGCCCACGCTCAAGCTGGTGACCTCGGGGTCTCAAACCTGGGTCCTTCCACATCCCAGTCCGACACTCTATCCACTGCGCCACCACCTGGTCAGGTATCCAGCAGTGTTTTAAACTGGTGATCATTTAAAGCTTGGGCAACAATAAAGTTGACCACCCAAATGACCAGCAACATCACCTCACCAAGCTGCTCACCACACATCTGAGCACAAAGCGCCTCCTGATGTAGGATGCAGTGAAAACTTAGGATGGGTCTCTTTTCATGTTCACGAAGAAGCGCTACGAATCCTCTGTTTTTCCCCACCATGCATGGAGCACCATCAGTACACACCGAAATAAGTTTATCCATCGGTAGATTTTTTTCTTTAGCGAACTCAGTGAAAGACTTGAATAAATCCTCCCCTCTTGTTGTCTCTTTCATAGGCAAAACAGCAAGACTTTCCTCCTCACGTAGTGTGTCACCGACAGCATGCCTTGCAATCATGCTGAACTGGGATAAATGGCTTACGTCTGTTGACTCATCCAAAGCAAGAGAAAAGAATGGTGCTGCATTTATGTCCTTCACTTGTGTTGCCTCAATTTGATTTGCCATCATGCTGGTACGATCGTGAACAGTTTTTGCTGACAGAGGTATGTCTTTTATTTGTTTGATTATCTTGTCTTTATCCAAAAAGTCATCAAAAAGTTCATTGGCAACATCAAACATGAATGTTTTGGAAAATTCCCCATCTGTGACTGGCTTTCCGTTTCTCACAATTGCTAAAGCACTAGCAAAGCTAGCCGAATTCCAGTCACCTTGTTGGGTCCAAACACGGAGTTGCTGCTGACTAGCTTGCACTCTGCACGGTAGCTCTTGACATGCTTTCTTCCTGTTGTCCCCCGCTAGATATTTTGATGCAAATGTAGTATGGTGTGTGTCGAAGTGCCGCTTTATATTTGACCGTTTCATCGATGCAATTTTATCATTGAATATTAGACACACTGCAGAACCTGCTCTCTCCACAAAGGCGAATTCCTCTGAAAAGTACGATACTCATCTTTTTTTGTTTTAGCCATCTTCCTCGTCAAAAGGATTTCTGCAATTAGCTAGCTGACTACTTGATTAAAAGGAGGGAAGTTTACTTCCTGACCTCACAACGACCCGTGTACGTTACACATTATCCAATAAAAATTTGGTGTTGTTTCGGAGGACAGCTGTGATTGGCTCCAGCCACCCGCAGCCTTGAACATGAGCGGTAGGAAATGGAGTGTAATACATGAGAATGTTTAATATTTTTAACGTTGTTTTTTTTTTTTATTAAAGATTTGGCTGCGAGCCAGATGCAGCAATCAGAAGAACCACATCTGGCTCACGAGCCATAGGTTCCGGGCCCCTGTTCTAGGTGAATGAGAACTTTGTCCTAAGTCTAAGACCACTTAAGTTCATTATACTTTTAGTGTGTATTCAGTCACTTCTTTGATTATTGATATTTTTATAGGTTAGGCCAGTCCCCACTGCCCATCTTTAAAAATTTTTTTTTTTTCTTTAGTAAATTTCTTTTGTTTTTTTTAGAGAAAGAAGAGAGAGAAGGGAGTGGGGGAGCAGCAAGCATCAACTCATAGTAGTTGCTTCTTGTTTGTGCCCTGACCAGGCAAGCCTGGGGTTTCAAACCAGCGACCTCAGGATCCAAGTTGATGCTCTATCAACTGCACCACCAAAGGTCAGGCTAAAAATCATTTTATTTTTTAATAAGAGAGAGATTATTTAGAAAGTCACAGAGGTAAAAGATAAGGGCTTTAGGAAACAAGTTACAGAGGAAAAAGAAGGGGAAGCACGGAGAAAGAGAAATGTGCTGGGCACGGGGAGGAGGGGGAAGTAGAGAGGAGGGTAGTTAAAGGTACGGGCATGCTCCAGGGAGGGTCAAAGTCATTTTAAACAGAGCATCTAAACCTACCAAAACTTTCATTCAAAAGATGTTACTAAATAGTAATATTAGGGCCTAATGGAGTACTGTTTACAACTGTTGCAACTGTGGCTGGCTCCTAACTTCTTCCTTTAGAGAACAATTGGAACCATGGGTCTACATTGTAAAGCAGCAGCTTAGAAAAAGTAACCAACTTCAACATAAAACCAGTTTTAAAACATTTGGACTTTATATATATCCAGATAACTTAAATTTAACTTTAATGTTTTCATTTCTTCCATGTTTGATTTTGTGAGATAGATTCTGAAAGGTCAGTCAGATGCTTCTGTCTAGTTTTCAAACCAATTTAAATAAAACAGCTATTCTGATTTGCATTCTATCCTCTGAGAAACATTGGGAAGCAAGCTATCAGGCTGGTACTTCCATGATTTTATAAAATTTTCCTTCCTTTGCATTTCCTTTACCATCATTTTCTCTATAGCCACAGTCTTTTTTTTTTTTTTAATCTTCTGGTTTACATAAAACACTTTTATGATGCAGTCAACACACTGAAATGCCTTGGATTTCTCTCTCTTTTCAATTTTTAAAGAAAATATTAAAAGTAATGGTAGCATGAGAGATACTCCTGATCTCTCCCCTTGAAATCCAGCAAACTCAACAACTGTAAGACAGTGAAGGAACCCCAGCTGTGTTCACAGATGCACCTGAAAGATCCATACACTGAACGGACTAAAGGTGGGATGGGGTGGAAAGGGGGATGGAAGATCAAACACAATCGCAGTGGGATTTGGAGAAGAGAGGAGACAAACATTACAAACTGTGAAAAAGTTAGGAAGAAAAAGAGAAGACTGACAAATACATATACTCATAAATCCTAAAGTTTTTTCTTCTAGTAACCATAGCCCTATCATAAGTATAGAAGTAATTATTTTTATTCTTTCAAAACCAAGTGTTCTATGGAACATTAAAAGTACAGATGAATTATTACTATTATGTAGTAATCAAGAAATTATCTCACAGTGAGTACATATGATTAGATTCTAAAAAATGAAGTGCATTATAGAACCCTAATAAACTTTATTTGCTAGACCCAATCACAGTGCAGTGACTCCCCCTTTCCCCACAGTTTATAGGGATAAATAACCATGTGTTCTAATTTGTTTTTTGTTTTTACAAGAGAGAGATGAGAAGAATTAACTCATAGTTGCATCATTTTAGTTGTTCATTGATTGCTTCTCATATGTGCCTTGACTGGGGATGGGGGAGGCTCAAGCTGAGCCAGTGACCCCTTGCTCAAGCCAGCACCTGCATTCAAGCTGGAAAGCCTGCACTCAAGCCAAATGAGCTCACACTCAAGCTAGCAACCTCAGAGTTTCGAACCTGGGACTGCTTTCAAATTTGTATTGAGTAGCTGATGTGATATATATGGGCTTCAAAGTTTAGTTACTTAAAATGAAATTCACTGCCTCACAGAACACAGAGGCAAAATAAAGGTAGGAAGAGCACACATTTCTCAACAGTCTTTTTATCTATATAGACCCAGAGAGCCAACTAGAGGGAAAAGACTGCATAAGTGTTCAGTGCACAACGCTCAAAAACTACTGTCACTCAAAACCTCATTTACTTTCCATAAAACAAGAATATTTGTTGCCTTGACTCTGGGAGTTTTCCTCAGGATAAAATAATTATGTAAATGTGTTGTACTAATAAAAATTAATTTTTAAATAGCTGCATAAGTGTCATAGTCAAGACGCAAATCCAGAAGGGAATCCTGCTTCCTTAATTTATCTTCAGAAATATCTTAGTGTACAGTGGGTTGGTGTATGACAAAATATAAGTATATGAAAAGTAAAGGCCCTGGCCAGATGGCTCAGTAGATAAAGCATCATCCCAGCACACCAAGATCACGGGTTTGATCCCTGGTCAGGGCATGTACAAGAATCAGTCAATGAGCACACAGTTAAATGGAACTAAGTGGAACAAGTTGATGCTCTCTCTTACACTGTCTCTCCCTTCCCTCTGCCCCCTCTCAATCAATGAAAAATTTTTTAAAAATTGAAAAGAACTATGGTACCTTATTTAATAAAATAATCCAAACATGTTTTCATTAAAGCTTACAGAACACCATTTCAAAAATTCATGCTTTTATTATAAGATCCTTGTCACACCAAAATTATTTCAACTTTTTTAAAAGCTGGGAAAATATATAAACAAGTACTATAAGTAACCTAGTACTTATAGTAAATTATTAAAAAATAAAAATTAAGGGCAAAGTGTACTAAAAATACCGAGGACAGAATGTAAACCTGCTCAGAATGTCAATTTTTCTAGAGATTCAAGAGTATACATGAGCTATATATAGCACTATGTGACCACCACCCAAAGTCAAATCATCTTCTATCAACATATATATATTTGCCTCTCTTTACCTTCTACTATCTCCCCACCCCCTCTCCTCTCATAACCACCATACTGTCTGTTAGACCAGCACTTTCATAGGCAATGTAAATCATCTGAAACTGATTTCTAATCAGAAAAGACTACAGTGTTGCATGACTGAAAGGGGAGCTAAATGGGGGTAGTGAGAGAGCCTATCTATGATTACAGTACACCAGTACAGTAAAATTATCAGCATTCTATCCTATATCCAAAATAAAGCCCCCCCAAAAGGGGGTGAACAGTAACAATGCTTTCAAAGAAAAGTGAAGTCACTTTTACTCCAGGATTATCTCTGTACATATAATAGATTGTCACAAAACATTTACTGCAAAACACCAATTTAACTAATAAATGAGACTTGTCATTATTCCAAATTGTATAGCCAAATTCTATACCCTCCCACAAAAATAAGAGTATTTGCCGAATAGATATTTTGGTAAAGAAAAAAAACTGTTAAGCATTTAGGGAAACTTATGTTTTTAATGGGGGAAAAAAAGCCATTCAAAAGAAGGTCCTAAAAAGAATATGAATTATGCATTATCTATTTGTCTTTTCCATACTAAGTTATTCTATCTTTTTTTTTTTTTTAACAGAGACAGAGAGAGAGTCAGAGTGAAGGATAGACAGGGACAGACAGACAGACAGACAGGAATGGAGAGATGAGAAGCATCAATCATTAGTTTTTCGTTGCGCATTGCGACACCTTAGTTGTTCATTGATTGCTTTCTCATATGTGCCTTGACCGCGGGCCTTCAGCAGACCGAGTAACCCCTTGCTTGAGCCAGTGACCTTGGGTCCAAGCTGGTGAATTTTTGCTCAAACCAGATGAGCCCACACTCAAGCTGGCGACCTCAGGGTCTCGAACCTGGGTCTTCCACATCCCAGTCGGACGCTCTATCCACTGCACTACTACTTGGTCAGGCTATTGTAGCTTTTATACCAATTAAAAAAAAGAGAAAGTTTTGGATTCCCATTATATATATATAGATAGATAGATAGATATAGATATATAAATATGTGATTCATTCATTCATTGTTATTAGACCCACTTATAATACCTCTGCCTTAGCCAAAAACTATTATTCAATTCTAATAGTTTGTTATAGAAAGCTATTTTCTTTAAAAAAAAAAAAAAAAAAGTAAAGAAATTCCATTTAGAAATTATGTAAGGCCTGACCAGGCGGTGGCGCAGTGGATAGTGTTGGACTGGGACACGGAGGACGAAGGTTCAAGATCCCAAGGTCGCCAGCTTGAGCACAGGCTCATCTGGTTTGAGCAAGGCTCACCAGCTTGAGGTCACTGGCTCGAGCAAGGAGTTACTCATTCTGCTGTAGCCCCCCCCCCCCAAGGCACATATGAGAAAACAATCAATGAACAACTAAGGTGCTGCAACGAAGAATTGATGCTTCTCATCTGTCTCCCTTCCTGGAGTCTGTCTGTCTCTATCTGTCCCTCTGTCTGACTCTGTCACACACACACACAAAAAAAAAAACTATGTAAGAAAAATTTAAGAAATCTATCTTGGAAAGGTAAGGAGTGAACTATTCTCTTATTTATGAAGAGGTACAAGGGACAGGCATTTCTGCAATTTTTAAATTTTGGATAAGATGACACTATGGGAGAAACAGCATTAAGTACCATAGTGCTCAAGTGCTATATACCAATGACCACCTACTCCAACTATGTAAGATGTAAGAATGCTAACAAGATTTTCAAAATTGTATTCACTGTAATTAAAAAATATATATATATATTATATACACACCACAGAGTGCATTTAATTGGGGATAGAAACAGAATATCCTAATAAAACATAATGATTCTAGAGTCAAAATATTGTGTGTACAGATAATTTTTATAGGGCATTAACTATTTATGAAGAGCCTGACACCTAGTGGTTATAAACTATGGCTACATAACCCCAAAGGATTTTTTCTATTTTTTTAAATAGCCAGTTTTGAGCAAGTGTGGAAAAGAAAAAAAGAAATCAGGTGTTTTTATTGGATCTATCAAAGTAAGAGAAATCTTTGATGTTAAAAATATGAAAGCTGTCTCAAATTATATTTTAGCTTATATTATTCTCATTGATTATACTTATAAACTCAAACAGAAAATCATCTCATTTAAATTTCTTTTTTCACAGGAATTTGAAATGAGATTCAGAGAAGTTTAGAAACTTGTATAGACTGAAAGACAATAAACACATATAAATAAGAGGTAACTGGGAACTTCTTTAACTATTAAGTAAAAGAAAAAAAGTCAACCAAAATAGAGTATGTTGCATAATTTTTATATCAATACCTTTATTTGAGAAGCAGTCCTGTTTCTTTTGAATATCTTGCATTCAACAAGCACAGCTCTAACACTTTACCTTTCATGAACTGGACCCTGAAGAACTGTGTACATGGGAAACACTGTAGGTCACATACTTCAGAGTGCTGCACATCAGCTGCAAAATCAACACTTCCTCGACACTCAGACTCTACTAATCACCTGGCACCACATTCCCCACCACTGCTAGTTATGTTTCCCCCCCGCAGATTCTTCAATACTGGGAATATTCTACCCTAGCCCTCTTCTCACTGCATATCCATTTTCTAGGCTTTTTTTTTTTTTTTTTTTTAAATCAAGAAGTCAGTACTTCCCAAGTCTAGAAATCCAGCCTAGAGCCCTTTCCTTTGCTCTCACCTAATATATCCAAAAGCCGACCAAGTGATTATACTTTAATGCCCCACCAGAATTTTAAACTCTCCACACACACAGTTGAAAACATCATACTCAAATTTGCTCTTCTTCCTGAACAACCTATCTAAAAACCTCGGTTTTATCCTTGAGTCTTCCCTCATCCTCCACTTCCAAGTTCTAGTCAAATCAATCACTATCTGCTCACTTTCTCTTAGTTTAGGCCACCATCATTACTAACCAGCTTCCTAGTTTATCTCCCAATCTAAATTTCTCCAGGTACCACATCTGTACCCCACAAATGCCAAATCTATTCTTAAATAGTCTTTCTAAAGCTCAAATTGATTCAATTTAACCACTTTCCTCTCTGAACCTCTTCTAAGCTCACCATCTCTTTTTGGAAGAGATCCAATCTCTAACAAGGCTTCCTAGTATATAAGACCCTACAGAATATAAGAACACAGGTGTGTGTTCAGCCTCATCTTTGCCTGTCCTCCACAACCAAGAGTCCACTTTTCTCCCTGCACGACTCAAGCACCAAGCTTATTTCCTACCCATTTTCAGCCACTTATAATTTCCCTGAATATGCCATGGAAATGGTATCCCTGCTAAGTGGTACCTACTTACCCTCTCCCTTCCCTTTTATTTCTTAACTTAAGTAACTCCTGTTCATCATATCTCATGCAAAGCAACACAAAAAGACCTCACTACTAAAAGAGATCTGCAAAGTTTAGTTAGGTGTCCCCTCTTAGGCACTCCCTGCATTTGGCCCTCTACTAGCCACTAAATCACTGGCTCATGGTACCCATTCATCTTCCACACAGAAATGTGAGCAAGAAGCTTCTAGTGCATGTAGTACCTGGCACATGACACACACTCTTCACTGGTTGTTTAACAAGTGAATGGAACCTGCAACATACCACAAAACCCTCCCTTGTACTCTAATTTTATTACATTTCTAGTTTTATAAAGCACCCTCAACAATATATTGGGAATAATAAAGGAATTGTCTAAAGAGATGTTGTAATGATCAGGTTATAGTCTCTAGTTACCAATCAAATGCAATCTAGGTAATGATGTGAAGGTATTATATTTTTCATATGTGATTATCATCTATAATCAGTTCGTTCTGAGAAAAAAAGAGTGTCCTGAATGATCGGGGTAGACCTGATTGAATTACTATAGTTGAAAGACCTTGTGAACAGAACTGATATTTCTCTGAGAGAGAAGAAATCCCACCTGTGACTAGAGCTTTGGCTTCTGCTTGCGTTTCCAAACCTTCCTGACTGTCTATCCTGTAGATTTCAGACTCACCTAGCCAGCCCCCAAACCACATAAGTCAATTGTTTACAGTAATACCTTCATTCTGTTGTTTATCTGGTGGAATATGTACTGATACAGGCACCTACTGAACGAAAGTACACATCAAACCAGACCCTGAATATAAAATGTTAAAGGGGTCAAAAAGACCAGAAAAGAAAATTAATTTTAATTGAGATCCTGTGCTATGCAACTGACATTCATTGTTTCATTTAATCCTCACACCCCTACTATAGTAGCAGTTATTCTCATTTCTTCATTCATTCAACATATATCTGAGTGCCCGTCACATGCCATTCTCTGCCAGTCACTGCTCTAGATGTGAGGAATACAGCTGGAAAGCACACACAAGGTCCCTGCTCTCGGGGAGCTCAGAGTGTGGGTGAGGACAAGGAACCTGAGTGCTTACCAGAGCATGCCTCAGTTCACACAGCTGTATGTGCAGGGGCCAGAATTTCAACCTGAGTTGTGTGGTTCCAAAACTCTTGCCCGTCTCTTTTAATTCCAATGCTAAAAGATGTTCACCCTGAAGGAACTTAACAAGCTGGGTACCCAGAAAATGTGACCAGCTCCTACAGTGTGTAATGCAGACAGCAAGTTCCCGAAGAATATTGAGGATGACAATCCCTAAGACATGGGGTAAGAGAAAGATTCTGCGGAAGAGTCAGGAAGATTTGAGCAAGTCCTTAGAAAGATACTAGCAGAAATGGTGGGTGAAGCCACCCGAAAGTTAAGAAACATAGCATGAACGAGAGCTGGGGAGGACACGCACGTGCTGCGTGCACAGAAACTGGGGCACACAGTTCAACTAGAGCAGAGCATTAGGCTCCAGGAGCTGGGCAAGGGGCTAGCACTACCTCCCCGCAGTGACCACAGCGCATTCCCTAAGGGGCTAGCGCTACCTCCCCGCAGTGACCACAGCGCATTCCCTCCCCCAGGTCCATGTCAGAAAACTTCACTGTGCTGGGTGTGTAGTAACTATGTATCAAATGGACTAAAGAAAGTGGGAGCAAGATGTTACCAGTAAAAAAAAAATCTGATTAACAGAGGTTGTGACTGAAAAAGAGGACAGACAGAAAAATAGTAAAAATATATAGAGATATACAGACATAATCTAAGAAAGTGACTAAAAAAGGCAATGGAAGCACGGACAGATATAGTCACAGTGCTGACACAAATGTTAAACAGAGTCACCTGAAAAAGTGCTTGGCACCACCTCATTTATAGCAGGTATTTAATAAATGTTCCTTTAAAAAAAAAGTTTCACTGAGATAAAATTTGTAACTATACAATTAAGCCTTTTAAAGTGAACAAATCAATGGTTTTTAGTGTATTCAGAGTGTTGTGACTATGTTCTCTATACAACTTAATTTTAGAACATTTTCATCACCCCAAAAAGAAATTCCCTATTAGCAGTCACTCTCCACCCCACTCCCAACCATAGACACCCACTAATCTACTTTCTGTTTCTACAGGTTTGCCTATTTTGGACATTTCATAAAAACAGAATCATACAACATCTAGTCTTAATAAATGTTTCTTGAATATGAATTAAGAATTTCAAAAAGAAATTCTTCTGAGAAAAAAATGATGAGTTTATAATGTATTACTGTGAAATGATGATACCACTCAACTGCTGCTGTAAATAATCACCTGAAGATTCCATTAAATGTAATGCAAGCATTATATCTTCCAACTCCCAGATTCCAGGCCACCCAAATAGAGAAGAAACTGAATCAATGAGGGAGGTTGAAAGTCCTCCAAAAAAAAGATAGTATTATAGCACAAAAAGCAGAGCTGACTGCATTTAAGAAGACTTTTACTAAAAAGCTGAACAGAAAAATGAAAAGAGAAGGAACAGTCTCAGGCAATGAGAGTCAGAACACAATTATGAAGGCTGAGGGCGGCAGACACCTGGAGCACAGAAGGCCACACCGTTCCAGGAGGAGGAAGGCGGAAAAAAGACTTTAGGGTTTAGTAACTCTACAAAGCTGAGTTTCCATAGTATGTATATGTCACTTGGAAAAGAAATAAAAGCTTTTATGAGAGAAAATGAGTAGCAAAATTTGGACAGAAACAACACAGTCTAACCTTCATAGAGTTTTGAGAAGAACAAAAGGCAAATGTAAAAGTAAAATACTTCAAGAGTGGAAAGTGTTCTTAAATATAAGGTACAATTATTTCTATGCATTTCTTGTACCTATTCTCAAGTTACTAGGTATTTAAGAATTAAGAAAAACGTTGTATAGACTTATGTTTTTTAGAGTGACACCCACTCTAAAGTCTTTATCATTTTAAAACATAGGTGTTACTCTCAGGGTTTCTATATCATGTTTGGACACATGCAGAATATGAAAAAATATTTATCTAAAACACAAGCTTTATATAAATAAATAAAAACATTGATTTATTTTCCACTCTATGAAATGACTTTTTAAGGCATGAAAACAGCCCTGGGAATTCTAAAAAGTGTAGGTTAATTGGGCAGTCACTAAAAACAAAATTTATGTCATAACCCAACCTGAACCTGCCACCAGCTCACTTTATATTCTTAAATAAGTAATTTAGTCTTTAAATCTTAAAATCAGGCCCTGGCAGGTTAGTTTAGTGGTAGAGCATCGACCCGGTGTGTGGAAGTCGCAGGTTCGATTCCCGGTCAGGGCTCACAAGAGAAGCGTCCATCTGCTTCTCCACCCCTCCCCACTCTCTTCCCCTTCCACAGCCATGGCTCGATTGGTTCAAGCAAGTTGGCCTTGGGCACAGAGGATGGCTCCGTTGCTCCTGCTTCAAACACTAAAAAATGAAGCAATGGCCTCAGATGGGCAGAGCATCACCCCCTAGTGGGCTTGCCAGGTGAATCCTCATCCAGGTGTGAGATCCTATCTCTCTGCCTCTTCTCCTCTCACTAAAAATAAAAATAAAATTTTAAAAAATAAAAAATTTTTTTGCTTGACGTAGTGGACAAAGTGTCGGACTGGGATGCAGAGGACCCAGATTCAAGACCCCGAGGTTGCCAGCTTGAATTCGGGCTCATCTGGCTTGAGCAAAAAAGCTTACCAGCTTGGACCCAAGGTCGCTGGCTTGAGCAAGGGGTTACTTGGTCTGCTGAAGGTCCACGGTCAAGGCACATATGAGAAAGCAATCAATGAACAACTAAGGTGTCGCAACAAAAAACTGATGACTGATGCTTCTCATCTCTCTCTCCGTTCCTGTCTGTCTGTCCCTGTCTATCCCTCTCTCTGACTTCTCTCTGTCCCTGTAAAAAAAATAAATTAAAATAAAAAATAAATAAATTTTAAAAACAAATAAAATGGCCCTGGCCAGTTGGCTCAGTGTAGGCATCAGCCCGGCATATGAAAGTCCCAGCTTCAATTCCCTGTCAGGGCACACAGGAGAATCAACCATCTACTTCTCTACCCTCCCCACCCCCTTCTTTCTCTCTCTCTCTCTTCTTCTCTGGCAACCATGGCTCAAATGATTAAAGCAAGTTGGCCCCAGGAGCTGAGGATGGCTCCATGGCCTCACCTCACATGCTAAAATAGCTTGGTTGCCCTGGCTGTTGGCTCAGCGGTAGAGCGTTGGCCTAGCGTGCGGAGGACCCGGGTTCGATTCCCGGCCAGGGCACATAGGAGAAGCGCCCATTTGCTTCTCCACCCCTCCGCCGCGCTTTCCTCTCTGTCTCTCTCGTCCCCTTCCGCAGCCAAGGCTCCATTGGAGCAAAGTTGGCCCGGGCGCTGGGGATGGCTCTGTGGCCTCTGCCCCAGGCGCTAGAGTGGCTCTGGTCGCAACATGGCGACGCCCAGGATGGGCAGAGCATCGCCCCCTGGTGGGCAGAGCGTCGCCCCTGGTGGGCGTGCCGGGTGGATCCCGGTCGGGCGCATGCGGGAGTCTGTCTGACTGTCTCTCCCTGTTTCCAGCTTCAGAAAAATGAAAAAAAAAAAAAAAATAGCTTGGTTGCCCAGCAACACAGCAACACCTCAGATAGGTAGACCATCACCCCATAGACAGCTTGCCAGATGGATCCAGGTCAGGGTGCATGGTAGGAGTCTATCTCTCTGCCTCTCTGCCTCCCAATTAATAAAAAATATAAATAAAAAATATGCCACCTGACCAGGCCATGGTGCAGTGAAGTCAGACTGGGACACGGAGGACCCAGGTTCAAAACCCCAAGGTCACCAGCTTGAGCGTGGGCTCATTTGGTTTGAGCAAGGCTCACCAGCTTGAGCCCAAGGTTGCTGGATTGAGCAAGGGGTCACTCGCTCTGATGTAGCCCCCAGATCAAGGCACATATGAGAAAGCAATCACTGAACAACTAAGGAATTGCAACGAAGAATTGATGCTTCTCATCTCTCTCCCTTCCTCTGACACTATCTCTGTCAAAAAAATAAAAAACAAAAACAAATGCACATACCACACTTCATTAACAAGGCTAATATACTTAATATTTTTAAAAATCAGAATATATAAAAAATAATCAAATTTTAAAAACCAGATTGACTCTTAAATAGAT
The DNA here is from genome assembly GCF_036850765.1 of Saccopteryx bilineata. Classification (NCBI taxonomy): domain Eukaryota; kingdom Metazoa; phylum Chordata; class Mammalia; order Chiroptera; family Emballonuridae; genus Saccopteryx; species Saccopteryx bilineata. Next base: position 203,387,709 of record NC_089493.1, on the reverse strand, counting down.
GAAAAAAGACTTCAATTAATAGGACTTTAAAATATGTCCTTTTTACAGAAACTTTAAAATGTGATGTAATTTTCTAAAAAATTTTATTAACAACTTTTTAACTGGAAAAAGTAATTCTCAGACAGCAAAACTGCAGAACAACAAAAAGAAATGCTTGTGATTACACTAAAGTAAGAGCAAATGGGAAAATGAGTTTCACTATAATAATTTGCAAAGTTTCACTTACTTTTTTAAACATAACTAGTGAGATGACTGCTGATGCGGTGAAAAGTGCTGCTATGATTATCATCATGATTCCAACAGGAATACTTTGGTTGAGACCAGTAAGGGATGAAATCCAACCACTATGAAGTAATAAAAAGTATAAACAGGCAAATAAGTAAATGCAGTCCTTTAAAAAAATAACATAACTAACATTTAGCTCTTATGAGCTAAACAATGTTCATGTTCTTTATACGTGTTAACTCATTTAATTCTCACAACAATACAATACAATAATGCTGTTGTTAATCCTTATCTTGCAGGAGGGAACTGAATCACAGTGATACTCAGTATCTGCCAAGGTCACACAGCTAATAAACAGCATAGTCTGAATTCAAACCCAGACATCAAACTCCAACCTTAGGTGTATACCATCAGACTTTTTATATATATTTCTATTTATATATATACATATACACACACATATATCTCTCTATATATATCTCTATATAGAGTAGATATATATATGTAAAATATATATATATATATTTTAGTGAGAGAGAGAGAGAGAGAAAGAGAGAGAGACAGGAACAGACAGGGACAGACAGGCAGGGAGGGAGAGAGATGAGAAGCATCAAATTCTTTGTTGCGGCTCCTTAGTTGTTCAGTGAGTACTTTCTTATATGTGCCTTGACCAGGGGGCTCAAGCAGAGTGAGTGACCCCTTGCTCAAGCCAGTGACCTCTGGGCTCAAGCCAGTGACCATGGGGTCATGTCTATGATCCCACGCTTAAGTTGGAGACCTTGAGGCTTGAACCTGGGTCCTTTGCATCCCAGTCTGACACTCTATCCACTCTGCCATGGCCTGGTCAGGCAGATTTTATAAACCAAGCAGTTCATTATCACTTTCTTTAAAAGTTAATTTTAAAGTCTGCTTAATTATGGAAGAAAATATTTCAAACCATATATGCAACAAAAGATCAGCATCCAGAATATGAAAGAACTTTCAAAGCTCAATAGTTAAAAGAAAAATAGAAAAAATGGGCAAAAGACACTAAGAAATATTTCACCAATACGGATACAAAGATCACAACTAAGCACATGAGTTCAACATCATGACTCATTAGGTATATACAAATTAAAATCTCAATTAGCTACCACTACAGACCTAACAGGACGGCTAAAATAAAAAGTGGCAATACCAAATGCTGGTAAGGATGTGGAGGCTGACTCACTTACACATTGTTGGTGGGAATGTAAAATGGAATAGCCATTCTGGAAAACAGTCTGTCAGTTTCTTAAAAATCACTCAACAGGCAACTTCCATATGAACCAACAATCATAATCTTGGGTATTTATCACAGAGAGGTGAAAACTAATGTTTTACACAAAAATCTGTTCACAAATGTTTATCGTGGCTTTATTCGTAAAGCCATCCCTGTTGGTGGGAATGTAAAATAATATTATTATACCATAGTTTTGCCAAGATATTTCCACTGGGGAAAACTGGGTAGAGAGTACCTGGGATCTTTAGGCATTATTTCTTATAACAGTATGTGAATCTACACTTAACTTAAAATAAACAGTTTAATTTTTTTTTTTTTTTTTTGTATTTTTCTGAAGCTGGAAACGGGGAGAGACAGTCAGACAGACTCCCGCATGCGCCCGACCAGGATCCACCCGGCACGCCCACCAGGGGGCGACGCTCTGCCCATCCGGGGGGCGATGTTCTGCCCCTTCGGGGCGTCGCTCTGTTGCGACCAGAGCCACTCTAGCGCCTGGGGCAGAGGCCAAGGAGCCATCCCCAGCGCCCGGGCCATCTTTGCTCCAATGGAGCCTCGGCTGCGGGAGGGGAAGAGAGAGACAGAGAGGAAGGAGAGGGGGAGGGGTGGAGAAGCAGATGGGCGCTTCTCCTGTGTGCCCTGGCCAGGAATCAAACCCGGGACTTCTGCACGCCAGGCTGACACTCTACCACTGAGCCAACCGGCCAGGGCCAAACAGTTTAATTTTTTTTAAAAATGCTGAATTACATGAGGTCTATCTTAAAACAGATCATCCTGTATATACCCTCACCAGCAGACTCCTTGCTATTTCATTACCACACACATGGTTATGCTCAATTTTAACATGTTTTCTAAGTTTGTGCTAAAAAGCAAGACATTAATTTCATAATGAAAAACTTGTGCTGTTAACAAGTTTTTTAATTAAACATTCAAAGCATTTCTGTTCCCTCAAATGCCAAAGACTATTTAAAATAATAACAAATGCTACTTTTCCCTAGAACTGGTTTAAAATACCTATATAAATTCCCTGAATGTATATATGTGCCCATGAGGATCTGCAAGTTACAGACAGCTGTCTGACTGCCAGTCACTACTGCTTCAGTAGTGCATACTAAATGTAAGTCCTCAATACACTCTAGTTATGTGATCATTTTAGTTTATGTACAAAGTGCAGCATATCAGTCCCATAAACGCTTTTAGCTTACAAGAATTCAACTGTATACAACTCAATTATAAGAGAAAGGAGAGAGGGAGCTCTAACTGTAGAGACATGTACTCTCCCACCTGCCGTTTCATTCATGGAATGTTTCCTCCAGGGGGTATAGAGATATAGACCTGCTGTTACCTCAAAGCCTGGGTCCAAATAGTGTCCATTACTGAGGGTCCCCCACTGAGTGACCGTTTTGCTATGCTGAGAATGATTCTATTGTTTAAAAATATATGTAGAGATTTGGAAGTAGCCCAAGTGTTCATCAATAAATGAGTGAATAAAAAAACTCATACATTTACAAATGGAAAACTATTCAGCTATATATAAGAAGGAAATCTTACGCTTTGCAACAGCATAGATGAATCTGGAGAGCATTATGCTAAGGGAAATAAGCCAGTCAAAGAAAGACAAGTACCATGATTTCACTCACATGTGGACTCTAATGAACAAAATAAACTAACAGACAAAATAGAAACAGATTCATAGATACAAATAGCAGTCTGACAGCTGTCAGAGAGGAGGAGGGTGGCAGGACTGGGTGAAAAAAGTGAAGGGATAAAGCAAATAAAATCTAAAACAAACAAATAAACAAAAACCTCACAGACACAGACAACAGTATGGTGATCACTAGAGAGAAAGGGGGTGGGCATAGGTAGAGGAGGGTACGGCGGGAAGGACAGCGACGGAGGAGACCTGACCTGGGGTGGTGAAAGCACAATACCATGACCGTGTGTTACAGAATTGTACACCTGACAGCTATATAATCTTATTAACCAATGTCATCCCAAAAAATTTAATAAAAAAGAAAAAAAAGTCTATATATGTATGTAGTGGTTCCACTTTTCAAAGACATGTGTCCATGTGCAAATGTGTGTATTTGAAAAACATGTTTGTATACCTAAAATAGTGCTTTTCACATAATGGGTCTTCTTCTTCTTAAAATCCTTGAATTTTTTCTCTCCTTCCCATTATCTTTGGCCCTCCGTTATATATATCACTCCTCAATCTCCTTCTCACTCTATATACACATTTTATTTAAACTAGACATAATGTGCTGTTTTTAAAAATGGAAACATAATTTTCAAAAAGAATGGTTTGTCCAAAGGGTATGCCTTAGAAAATTTTTAAATACTAAAAAATGCAGTTTTAACTTTTGTTTACTTTTGCTAATCTGGCTTTCCTCTGTTAAATATTTTTAGGAAGTCAAAAATTACATAAAGATACTAGATGAACAGATTAACTACAGTAATTAAATGACTTACCAGTTGCCCCAGTTGTGAAATCCTGCAGCCTGTAGAACATGCACAGCAAACTGACAAATATAGACGAAGAAGAATACAAAGAATCTGAATGAACTGTCACTCCTTTTTATAAAAAGGGGAGAAGAAAAAAAAGGAAAATGTCATTTTTCTCAATACATGCAGACTGACACTCCACATTAAAAAATAAAAATATTTTTTAAAATACCAGTGGCAACTGAGGTTTGAAATTACAGTAGCATGATTTATGTGAACCCTTCATCCCAACACTAGATGACACTGCTTTCATTATTGCACTTTGTCCTTTTGATTTCCAGTTGTACCACAAAATGTTGACAAAAAAATTGATTTACTTTTTTTTTATTAAATAGCTTCACTGAATTATAATTAACAATACACTGCAAATATTTGGAATGTACAATTTGATGGTTTGACATACACACACACACATATACATACACATACACACCAGTGAACCTTCTCCAATAAAAATAGCAAGCATATCCCAAGTTTCCTTCTGCATGTGAGTAATCCCTCCCTCCCCACCCCACTGTTTTCTCACTATAGTTTTCATATTTTAGAGTTTTATATAAATGGGACCACACACTATATACTTTTTTCTTGTCTCCCTCTTTCACTCAGCACAATTATTTTGAGATTCATTCATGTTGCATGTGTCCATTTTATTCACTGGCCTGTTGATAGACATTTGGATTGTTTCTAGTTTTTTTTGTTTTTTTTTAAATCTGAAGTTTTATTTTATTTTTTTAATTTTATTTATTTATTTATTTATTTTATTTATTCATTTTAGAAAGGAGAGAGAGAGGGAGAGAAGAGAGAGACAGAGAGAGAGAAGGGGGAGGAGCAGGAAGCATCAACTCCCATATGTGCCTTGACCAGGCAAGCCCAGGGTTTTGAACCGGCGACCTCAGCATTTCCAGGTCGACGCTTTATCCACTGCGCCACCACAGGTCAGGCCAGTTTCTAGTTTTTTAATCTATTATAAATAAAACTGTTATAGACATTCATGTGTAAGTCCTCATGTGAATAAATACTTCCTTTTCTCTTGGGTAACTACCTATATAAAAGTGGGATAGCTAGAATACACGGGAAGAATACATTTAACTTTTTAAGAAACTGCCAAACTGTTTCCCACAGCGTTTGTTCCACTTTACATTGACAGTGGCAGGGAGTGTTCAGTTCCTCCACATCAAATAGTCGGTGTGATCACTCCTTTAAATTTTAGCCATTCTAACAGGTATATAGTGGTATCTCATCTGGTTTCAATCTGCAATTTCCTGATACCTAATGTTGCTGAGAACCTTCCCATGTGCTTTTGTCAAGCATGTAATATCTTTGGTGAACTGTTCAAATCTTTTTCTGAGATTTTAACTGTTGAGTTTTGTGAGTTTGGGTACAAGTTCTTTGTCAGATACATGGTTGGAAGGATTTTCTCCCAGTCTGTGGCTAGTCTTTTCATTCTCTTAAGAATGTCTTTAAAAAGAAGTTTTTTCCTTTTACGACCCCAATTTATCCATTTGTTTTTATGGATCTTGATTTTATTATTGTATCCAAGAAATCTTTGCCAAAGTCAAGAGCCCACAGATTTTTCTTCCTGTTTTTCCTCTACAAATTTTTTAGTTTTTGGTTTTACATTTATTTATGTCTGTGTCCCTTTTTTGAGTTAATTTTTAAAAAATTGTTTAAGGTATGAATTAGTTTGTTGTTTTTGGGTTTTGTGTAGTTCTTCTTTTATTAGTTTTGCATATGGTTATCCAATTATTCCAGCATCTTTTCTTTAAAAACTGGTTCTTTCTGCACTGCATTACCTCAGGCTCATCTTAAGTACAGGCTGACCAGCTTGAGCGCACGGTTGCCAGTTTGAGTGAGGGATCATCAACATGATCCCACTGTCGCTGGCTTAAAGCCCAAGGTCACTGGCTTGAACAAGGTTTCACTGGCTTGACTTGAGCTGCCTGGTCAAGGCATGTATGGGAAGCAATCCATGAACAACTAAATTGCTGCAACTAGGAGTTGATGCTTCTTTCCTCTCTCCCTTCCGCTCTCCATAACCCTTCCCCATTGCTAAAAAAAAAAAAGTCAGTAATCTACCGTATTTCCCCATGTATAATACACATCCTTTTCCAAAAAATTTGGGATCTAAAAACTGGATGTGTCTTATACAGTGGTTGTAGACTTTTTACTTGCATTTCCCACTTTTTCACGTGGATGAAGAGTTGTATGAATTTTATGATGAATAAAACTTGAGTTCAATAACTTTATGTAATACATTTTTTTTTTCAAATTTCTGGCCCCCAAATTAAGGTGTGTCTTATATACATGGGATTGTTTTATACATGGGGGGATATGGTATATATGGGTGGGCTTATTTCTGGATATTATATTCTGTCCCGTTCTATTTGTCTACTTTTATATCAATATCACATAATTAAGATTACTGGAATTTCCTAATGTCTTCAAATTCGATAGTGTTAGTCTTCCAACTCTGATGTCCTTTTTCAAAGTTTTAACTATTCTAGGCTTTTACATTTCTATTTACCTTTTAGAATCACCTTGATCATTTCTATAAAACAGTCCACTGGGATTTTTATTGGAACTACATTACATCTATAGATCCATCTGATAGAATTCACAATGTAATAATATTGAGTTTTCCCATCCATTAATGAATTATTAAATCCCTGGAATAAGTTCCATCCACTTGATCATAACATAGTATCTTTTTAACCCTTTGAGTAGTATGAACATTCATGAACATCCTCATGATTTTAATAAACACGTTAAAAAATTTTATTTTAAAAATGTGTAAGGCAACATTAAAAAAAAGGCAAATGTTCTTGTTTCCATAAATTGGTTATCAAACATACATGACTTTAAGTTAATACAACTGTAATTGGAACTAATTTCATTTTTTGAAAAAAATTCACTTCCAGGGTCAGCAAGCATGAAAAAAACTCACTACTCAAAGGGTTAACATATCATTAGATTTGATTTGTTTCACAAGATTTTCAACTGTCCTGAGCTTACTCCATTTTCTATTCATCATAGTGACTATTCCAAATCCAAAACACACTTTCCAATGCCCTTAATGTTTTGATTTAATCTCAGCATAAAACTGTTTCCTTCATCTGAGAGAAAAACAGAAGCCATAGAAATAAACCTCAATGTCCTGCTCTCTATGGTACCACCAACCTTCCCTGCTGCCTAGCTGTGAGGAAGAAGTATATCTTTTCAAAACTAACACTTACTAAGAAATCTTCACCCTATCATTCTAGTTCCTCCAGAGCACTGTACTTCAGTAATGACTTACCCTCTCCCTAACTTGTCTTCACTGCTTCCACTAGGCACTTCCTGTAAGTGCATAAACATAGTTGTCATCTTCAAACAGAACTCGGTCTCCACTGCTAAAATTTCCACTTCCTCTATGTTCCCCCTCCTTCCCATCAATAATAAAAATCTTAAAGGAGTGTTTTACCACTGATTTCCTCTACCTCTCTCTTCTCATTCACTTCTCAATCCACTCTAACTTGGTTTCTTATATACTCCCTTCCAGAGGTACTTCAAAGTCATAAGTATTCTATGAATTTCTAAACCAAATTTCTGAAGAATCACTTTTTACTTAATGGTGCTTAAACACTGTTTGACCTTGGCTTCCAGAATACTACTTCCTTCCACTTCTGTCACTTCTTGGATCTACACGGCTGCTGTCTCTTATTTCAAGATCCACCTCCTTTATGTCATATTGTAAAATTATTTTTTACATGAAAGCTTCTAAGTGATTCTTATATCTTCTAATGTTTGAGAACCACTGATGGCAGGATGAAGTCCAACATGCACATCCACCTCTTTATTATACATACATGTAACCTCCGCTCCCATAGGTTACATGTATTATACATACATGTAACCTGTTCCCACAGCTCTGAACTGGAGCAGTATGTCCACCTCTTTATTATACATACATGTAACCTCCGCTCCCACAGCTCTGAACTGGAACAGTACGTCCACCCCTTTATTATACATACATGTAACCTACGCTCCCACAGCTCTGAACTGGAACAGTACGTCCACCTCTTTATTATACATACATGTAACCTCCGCTCCCATAGCTCTGAACTGGAACAGTACGTCCACCCCTTTATTATACATACATGTAACCTCCACTCCCACAGCTCTGAACTGGAACAGTACGTCCACCCCTTTATTATACATACATGTAACCTCCGCTCCCACAGTTCTGAACCGGAGCAGTACGTCCACTTCTTTATTATACATACATGTAACCTCCGCTCCCACAGCTCTGAACCGAAGCAGTACGTCCACTTCTTTATTATACATACATGTAACCTGTTCCCACAGCTCTGAACTGGAACAGTACGTCCACCCCTTTATTATACATACATGTAACCTCCACTCCCACAGCTCTGAACTGGAACAGTACGTCCATCCCCTTTATTATACATACATGTAACCTCCGCTCCCACAGCTCTGAACTGGAACAGTACGTCCACCTCTTTATTATACATACATGTAACCTGTTCCCACAGCTCTGAACTGGAACAGTACGTCCACCTCTTTATTATACATACATGTAACTTCCGCTCCCACAGCTCTGAACTGGAACAGTACGTCCATCCCTTTATTATACATACATGTAACCTCCGCTCCCACAGCTCTGAACTGGAACAGTACGTCCACCTCTTTATTATACATACATGTAACCTCCGCTCCCACAGCTCTGAACTGGAACAGTACGTCCACCTCTTTATTATACATACATGTAACCTCCGCTCCCACAGCTCTGAACTGGAACAGTACGTCCACCTCTTTATTATACATACATGTAACCTCCGCTCCCAGAGCTCTGAACTGGAACAGTACATCCATCCCTTTATTATACATACATGTAACCTCCGCTCCCACAGCTCTGAACTGGAACAGTACGTCCACCTCTTTATTATACGTACATGTAACCTCCGCTCCCACAGCTCTGAACTGGAACAGTACGTCCACCTCTTTATTATACATACATGTAACCTCCGCTCCCACAGCTCTGAACTGGAACAGTATGTCCACCCCTTTATTATACATACATGTAACCTGTTTCCACAGCTCTGAACTGGAAGAGTACGTCCATCCCTTTATTATACATACATGTAACCTGTTCCCACAGCTCGGAACTGGAACAGTACGTCCACCCCTTTATTATACATACATGTAACCTCCGCTCCCACAGCTCTGAACTGGAACAGTACGTCCACCCCTTTATTATACATACATGTAACCTGTTGCCACAGCTCTGAACTGGAACAGTACGTCCATCCCTTTATTATACATACATGTAACCTCCGCTCCCTCAGCTCTGAACTGGAACAGTACGTCCACCCCTTTATTATACATACATGTAACCTCCACTCCCACAGCTCTGAACTGGAACAGTACGTCCACCCCTTTATTATACATACATGTAACCTGTTCCCACAGCTCGGAACTGGAACAGTACGTCCACCCCTTTATTATACATACATGTAACCTCCGCTCCCACAGCTCTGAACTGGAACAGTACGTCCACCTCTTTATTATACATACATGTAACCTCCGCTCCCACAGCTCTGAACTGGAACAGTACGTCCACCTCTTTATTATACATACATGTAACCTCCGCTCCCACAGCTCTGAACTGGAACAGTACGTCCACCTCTTTATTATACATACATGTAACATCCGCTCCCACAGCTCTGAACTGGAACAGTATGTCCACCCCTTTATTATACATACATGTAACCTGTTTCCACAGCTCTGAACTGGAACAGTACGTCCACCCCTTTATTATACATACATGTAACCTGTTCCCACAGCTCGGAACTGGAACAGTACGTCCACCCCTTTATTATACATACATGTAACCTCCGCTCCCACAGCTCTGAACTGGAACAGTACGTCCACCCCTTTATTATACATACATGTAACCTGTTGCCACAGCTCTGAACTGGAACAGTACGTCCATCCCTTTATTATACATACATCTAACCTCCGCTCCCTCAGCTCTGAACTGGAACAGTACGTCCACCCCTTTATTATACATACATGTAACCTCCACTCCCACAGCTCTGAACTGGAACAGTACGTCCATCCCTTTATTATACATACATGTAACCTCCGCTCCCACAGCTCTGAACTGGAACAGTACGTCCACCTCTTTATTATACATACATGTAACCTGTTCCCACAGCTCTGAACTGGAACAGTACGTCCACCTCTTTATTATACAAACATGTAACTTCCGCTCCCACAGCTCTGAACTGGAACAGTACGTCCATCCCTTTATTACACATACATGTAACCTCCGCTCCCACAGCTCTGAACTGGAACAGTACGTCCACCTCTTTATTATACATACATGTAACCTCCGCTCCCACGGCTCTGAACTGGAACAGTACATCCATCCCTTTATTATACATACATGTAACCTCCGCTCCCTCAGCTCTGAACTGGAACAGTACGTCCACCCCTTTATTATACATACATGTAACCTCCACTCCCACAGCTCTGAACTGGAACAGTACGTCCATCCCCTTTATTATACATACATGTAACCTCCGCTCCCACAGCTCTGAACTGGAACAGTACGTCCACCTCTTTATTATACATACATGTAACCTGTTCCCACAGCTCTGAACTGGAACAGTACGTTCACCTCTTTATTATACATACATGTAACTTCCGCTCCCACAGCTCTGAACTGGAACAGTACGTCCATCCCTTTATTATACATACATGTAACCTCCGCTCCCACAGCTCTGAACTGGAACAGTACGTCCACCTCTTTATTATACATACATGTAACCTCCGCTCCCACAGCTCTGAACTGGAACAGTACGTCCACCTCTTTATTATACATACATGTAACCTCCGCTCCCACAGCTCTGAACTGGAACAGTACGTCCACCTCTTTATTATACATACATGTAACCTCCGCTCCCACAGCTCTGTACTGGAACAGTACATCTACCTCTTTATTATACATACATGTAACCTCCGCTCCCACAGCTCTGAACTGGAACAGTACGTCCACTTCTTTATTATACATACATGTAACCTCCGCTCTCACAGCTCTGAACTGGAACAGTACGTCCACCTCTTTATTATACATACATGTAACCTCCGCTCCCACAGCTCTGAACTGGAACAGTACGTCCACCTCTTTATTATACATACATGTAACCTCCGCTCCCACAGCTCTGAACTGGAACAGTACATCCATCCCTTTATTATACATACATGTAACCTCCGCTCCCACAGCTCTGAACTGGAACAGTACGTCCACCTCTTTATTATACATACATGTAACCTCCGCTCCCACAGCTCTGAACTGGAACAGTACGTCCACTTCTTTATTATACATACATGTAACCTCCGCTCTCACAGCTCTGAACTGGAACAGTACGTCCACCTCTTTATTATACATACATGTAACCTCCGCTCCCACAGCTCTGAACTGGAACAGTACATCCATCCCTTTATTATACATACATGTAACCTCCGCTCCCTCAGCTCTGAACTGGAACAGTACGTCCACCCCTTTATTATACATACATGTAACCTCCACTCCCACAGCTCTGAACTGGAACAGTACGTCCATCCCCTTTATTATACATACATGTAACCTCCGCTCCCACAGCTCTGAACTGGAACAGTACGTCCACCTCTTTATTATACATACATGTAACCTGTTCCCACAGCTCTGAACTGGAACAGTACGTCCACCTCTTTATTATACATACATGTAACTTCCGCTCCCACAGCTCTGAACTGGAACAGTACGTCCATCCCTTTATTATACATACATGTAACCTCCGCTCCCACAGCTCTGAACTGGAACAGTACGTCCACCTCTTTATTATACATACATGTAACCTCCGCTCCCACAGCTCTGAACTCGAACAGTACGTCCACCTCTTTATTATACATACATGTAACCTCCGCTCCCACAGCTCTGAACTGGAACAGTACGTCCACCTCTTTATTATACATACATGTAACCTCCGCTCCCACAGCTCTGAACTGGAACAGTACGTCCACCTCTTTATTATACATACATGTAACCTCCGCTCCCACAGCTCTGAACTGGAACAGTACATCCATCCCTTTATTATACATACATGTAACCTCCACTCCCACAGCTCTGAACTGGAACAGTACGTCCACCTCTTTATTATACGTACATGTAACCTCCGCTCCCACAGCTCTGAACTGGAACAGTACGTCCACCTCTTTATTATACATACATGTAACCTCCGCTCCCACAGCTCTGAACTGGAACAGTATGTCCACCCCTTTATTATACATACATGTAACCTGTTTCCACAGCTCTGAACTGGAACAGTACGTCCATCCCTTTATTATACATACATGTAACCTGTTCCCACAGCTCGGAACTGGAACAGTACGTCCACCCCTTTATTATACATACATGTAACCTCCGCTCCCACAGCTCTGAACTGGAACAGTACGTCCACCCCTTTATTATACATACATGTAACCTCCACTCCCACAGCTCTGAACTGGAACAGTACGTCCACCCCTTTATTATACATACATGTAACCTGTTCCCACAGCTCGGAACTGGAACAGTACGTCCACCCCTTTATTATACATACATGTAACCTCCGCTCCCACAGCTCTGAACTGGAACAGTACGTCCACCTCTTTATTATACATACATGTAACCTCCGCTCCCACAGCTCTGAACTGGAACAGTACGTCCACCTCTTTATTATACATACATGTAACCTCCGCTCCCACAGCTCTGAACTGGAACAGTACGTCCACCTCTTTATTATACATACATGTAACCTCCGCTCCCACAGATCTGAACTGGAACAGTACGTCCACCTCTTTATTATACATACATGTAACCTGTTTCCACAGCTCTGAACTGGAACAGTACGTCCACCCCTTTATTATACATACATGTAACCTGTTCCCACAGCTCGGAACTGGAACAGTACGTCCACCCCTTTATTATACATACATGTAACCTCCGCTCCCACAGCTCTGAACTGGAACAGTACGTCCACCCCTTTATTATACATACATGTAACCTGTTTCCACAGCTCTGAACTGGAACAGTACGTCCATCCCTTTATTATACATACATGTAACCTCCGCTCCCTCAGCTCTGAACTGGAACAGTACGTCCACCCCTTTATTATACATACATGTAACCTCCACTCCCACAGCTCTGAACTGGAACAGTACGTCCATCCCTTTATTATACATACATGTAACCTCCGCTCCCACAGCTCTGAACTGGAACAGTACGTCCACCTCTTTATTATACATACATGTAACCTGTTCCCACAGCTCTGAACTGGAACAGTACGTCCACCTCTTTATTATACATACATGTAACTTCCGCTCCCACAGCTCTGAACTGGAACAGTACGTCCATCCCTTTATTACACATACATGTAACCTCCGCTCCCACAGCTCTGAACTGGAACAGTACGTCCACCTCTTTATTATACATACATGTAACCTCCGCTCCCACAGCTCTGTACTGGAACAGTACATCTACCTCTTTATTATACATACATGTAACCTCCGCTCCCACAGCTCTGAACTGGAACAGTACGTCCACTTCTTTATTATACATACATGTAACCGACGCTCTCACAGCTCTGAACTGGAACAGTACGTCCACCTCTTTATTATACATACATGTAACCTCCGCTCCCACAGCTCTGAACTGGAACAGTACGTCCACCTCTTTATTATACATACATGTAACCTCCGCTCCCACAGCTCTGAACTGGAACAGTACATCCATCTCTTTATTATACATACATGTAACCTCCGCTCCCACAGCTCTGAACTGGAACAGTACGTCCACCTCTTTATTATACATACATGTAACCTCCGCTCCCACAGCTCTGAACTGGAACAGTACGTCCACTTCTTTATTATACATACATGTAACCTCCGCTCTCACAGCTCTGAACTGGAACAGTACGTCCACCTCTTTATTATACATACATGTAACCTCCGCTCCCACAGCTCTGAACTGGAACAGTACGTCCACCTCTTTATTATACATACATGTAACCTCCGCTCCCACAGCTCTGAACTGGAACAGTACATCCATCCCTTTATTATACATACATGTAACCTCCGCTCCCACAGCTCTGAACTGGAACAGTACGTCCAGCTCTTTATTATACATACATGTAACCTCCGCTCCCACAGCTCTGAACTGGAACAGTACGTCCACCTCTTTATTATACATACATGTAACCTCTGCTCCCACAGCTCTGAACTGGAACAGTATGTCCTCCTCTTTATTATACATACATGTAACCTGTTCCCATAGCTCTGAACTGAAATAGCATGTCCATCTCTTTATTATACATACATGTATCCTCTGCTCCCACAGCTCTGAACTGGAATAGCATGTCTTGTTATCTCAATAGAATGCCTGACACAATCCTCTTTTCTGCCTGGCAAACATGTTCTCAGCTTTTAAGATGAGTCACTAAGTCCGTCCCACACTCAGAGGACAATCAAGCCCAACCTGTAGAAGGAGTAGAATCTACACTTATTATTTGACAGTCTTCTGTAAGGAAGATTTGTCCCTTCAGCTCCATTGATTTATTAATCATTTGTTTTTGTCAGTATGGACTCGTGGATATTTAACTCTTTCAGTTAAAATTAAACACTATCATTACTTATTTGGTTGCTTAAAGTCTTCCATCTTTAGAATCTGTTTGCTTAAGTACTTGATACATATTTATCTTGTATCTTCTCTGCCCCAGCTCTAGAATCAGCCTTTTCTTTGAAGGGCAAAAGAGCAGATTTAATGATTCATGAATAATGGTTTCTAAATCAGTCAGATTTAAATCAAATGGTTCCACTTTTACAGCAAGTCTATCAGTAATATATTAATGACAAAACTTAAAAAAATTACATCAAAAAACAAATAGGCAATTACAATAAAGTCAACAATATAGAATGCTATTTTAATACCAAATAGGAACCCATGTATGCTGCTTCTCTCCAGGCTCACTAGGTAAACAATTACCACTTTTAATAATCAATGTTTTTCTATGGTTTTGAAGTAGATACTTTTAAAATATATTTCTATTTCCTTGTCCCTTTGGTAGAGAATGAGACTATAACTTAATATTTTTTTCTTGTAACGCTTTTTACTTTATTAACTGTGCACCAAGAAACCAGAATATCAAAATGGTTAAAATTACATATGCAGTATATACTCTGAATAAGGGCTTCATATATAAAATAACATCTAAAGGCTTCACAACAGCCCTGGCCGTTGGCTCAGAGGTAGAGTATCGGCCAGGCATGTAGATGTCCCAGGTTTGATTCCTGGTCAGGGCACACAGAAAAAGTGCCCATCTGCTTCTCTACCCCTCCCCCTCTCACTTCTCTCTCTCTTCTACTCCTGCAGCCATGGTTCCATTGGAGCAAAGTTGGCTCCAGGCACTGAAGATGGTTCCATGGCCTCCACCTCAGGCACTAAGAAGAGCTCAGAATGGAGCAACACCCCAGATAGGCAGAGCAGGAGTGGGCTTGCTGGGTGGAACCTGGTCATGGCGCATGGAGGAAGCTATCTCTGCCTCCCCTCCCCTCACTGAAAAAAAAAAAAAAAAAAAGGCTTCACAACAGCTACTTCAGTTACCAACATGTGGATATATTTTAGAAGTTAAACTTGCCTAATAACTTCTAGCTAAGAAATCTATTAGAAGGTACAGAATATGTTTTAAAATTAAGCAGTCCTACTAAAATGAAAATATTTCTAAAATATTGCTTTCAAATACAAATGAAAGAACATTCAAATTAGTTCACCTTCCTGTTTGGTATGTATAGTGAGTACATATAAATGTACAGTTAGATTAAATTGATCAAATGGAAACCTCAAAGTCTTTGAAACCCATTTTTTCTACTTTTACACTATAAGCAGGCTAAGTATCTTTCAAAAGAACTTGTTTGCCTTACTTAACTGATATTTCTGTTTCTGGACAAGGAAACAGCAAAATTCATTTCTTTGTACATTTGCCATGCTAAAAAAAATGATTATTTTGAAACACTTCAAATTTCTCTGAGATACAAACTCCATATACCAGCATCTATTTAACTATCTGAACTTTACCTAATATATCTAAATTATTACAAAATCAATCACATTCAAATTTTTAAAAGGTTGCCTCATTTTTAACTATACAAAGCAGTCACTGATAGGGTTCTTTATATCAAAATGATTTTTTTTTGGTATTTTTCTGAAGTTGGAAATGGGAGGCAGTGAGACTCCCGCATGCGTCCAACCGGGATCCACCCAGCACGCCCACCAGGGGGCGATGCTCTGTTGCAACCAGAGCCATTCTAGCGGCTAAGGCAGAGGTCACAGAGCCATCCTCAGCGCCCAGGCCAACTCTGCTCCAATGGAGCCTTAGCTGTGGGAGGGGAAGAGAGAAACAGAGAGGAAGGAGAGGGGGAGGGGTGGAGAAGCAGATGGGCGCTTCTCCTGTGTGCCCTGGCCGGGAATCGAACCTGGGACTCCTGAACACCAGGCTGACGTTCTACCACTGAGCCAACCGGCCAGGGCCTCAAAATGATTTTAAAAGGTGAAATCTGTCTCTTCTGTAAAAACAATTTTATAATAAGGGGATGCATTCCCTGCTAAAAGCCTAAAATATAAGTTCTTAATAAACTTGTATGCAAAAAGAAAATGAGCTAGTCACAGTGCTAAAAAGCATATTAAGTATAAATAATTTCCCATATACCAAATAGTAGAAAACTCTGTAAAGTGTAAATTAACAAGCAATGCAATCATCACATGAACTAGAAGTTTGTCTGAGAAGCTTGAGGAGAAAGCCAGGAAAGGCTGAGGAGCTCTGAGAGGGACGGAAAACTCCCAGGAGGAGGGCTCTACCTGAGCCTGAGTCACAGGAAAAGAAAGGAGAAAAAACATCCTTGGGGCTGTAGGACCTCTCCTGGCATCTAAAGCCAAAGGTGGTGAGTCTCACATACAGGAAGAATTAGAAAGCAGACTGTTTAAATAACACAGCTTCTTCATAGCCATTTTAAGCCAAAGCAGAAAGAGCAGAAATAGTTAGAAAATATAGTACCAATTGATTCAAGCTAAGTTTCTGTTGTAATCTATTTATTTTTATGTAATTTATTATAAATTATTATGTAACTTACATTTTAAACTGTAATCTGCCTCAGTTTACAATGAAGTAGTTACAGTCCTGTGAATATTTATTCATAATAAACCCACCTAAATAATCTACTTCCTCATCAGAATAAATAAACAAATAATAAAAGCTTCCTATTACTTGCCTCCCTGGCTCTTCCAGATCAAAGCCTCCTGGAAAACTGAATCTCAAATATGCTAGTTGTTTTTGGTTCAATGTCTTTAAATAATATTCTGCCAATATTATTATTTTAATTTTAAAAGTTCTTCCCTAGCCCTGGCCGGATAGCTTAGTTGGTTACAGCATCGCCCTGATATGCCAGGTCAGGCACATACAATAAACAACCAATGAGTACATAAATAAGTGGAACAACAAAATTTCTTTCTCCCTCTCTCTCCCTCCCTTCTTCTGTCTCTCTCTTTCTCTCCCTTCCTCTCTCTCTAAAATCAATAGTAAATGAAATATTTTAAAGTTCTTCCCTAATTTATCATAATAAATCTCAGAAAATAGATTTGTATGATCTTATCAAGTTAATTTCATATAACATATCAACAGAGATATTAATTACAACCACAGTTTGGGGAAGCAAGGAAGACAAGCAATTTATTTCAAAAAAGTTAACAGTAATTTCACTTTTAACCATGACAAAGGGGGCACAACTTCACTAAAATACTAAACATTTTACCTCTGGTAACTAATGTAATAGTTAAGAGCATGTAGCTATAGAGACAGACCTGGGTTTGCATCTAGACTCTCCCATTTAAAATTGTGTAACTTCAAGTAAAATCTAAGCCTAAATTTGAGATTTTTCTATTTGCAAAATGGATATATGAATGGAACTATTCTTATATGTATGAAATAATACATGTCAAGTGCACAGCAGAATATCTTCAGGTACACAGTAAGCAATTAATAAATGTTACTTACTGGAACCTCTATCATACTGGTATAAGTGCACTAAAACTGTTTTGTTCACAGAATTAATATTCTACCTACAGAGATGACATTTGGCTTTTGATAAGATCTTGAAATTTTCTGGGACATTGTTGGTAACTTCACTAGAACAAAGTAATACATAAAATTCTTAATGCTATACAGGCATTCAAATAAAAAGGAACCTATGAAGTACAGCTACTTTCCTTGTTTTTGTTACTTTGGGATGCAAGATTATTGAAACCAACTCCATTTTCCCTCTAATAATTCTGTGCTGAAATTGGCTTTAAAACGTAGAACCATGAGCCCACACAAACTGCACATAACATTTTGCATATCTGTACTTTTCTTAGAAAGAGGACTCAAAAGATTTTAGATTCATAATGGAGTCTAAAATTTAAAACCTATTAAGAACTACTTACTCACTAGACTAATCTACATGAAAAAGCATGGAACCGGGATGCAAGAGACCCTGTATTTCGTCTTCTCATTTTCTACTCTGCCAAAAGTAGAAGAGCTTAAGGAAAAGTCACATAGAATGAATTTTTAAACTTAGACAATTTAAAAACTATACCACAACCTGGATTCAAGCTCTGGGTCCTCTGTACTTAATTAACTCTGTATTTTGTGATGATAGCTAGCCTTTGTTAAACTTTATGTGCCAGGGGCAATGCATTACCCATTCAATGCTTATAATACTGCCATGAGGTGGGCACTAATATTAACTCCATTTTACTGATGAATAAGCAGATCTAGAGAGGTTAAGTGACCTAAATACAGAGGTGGCAACAAAAATGTTGAGATTGATCTGTGTATCTATAAAGCTAATTGTTTTTCTGTTTTTGTTTTTTTTATTTTTAGAGAGAGAGAGGCAGACAGGCAGAAAGGGAGAGAGATGAGAAGCATCAACTCTTAGTAGAGCAGCGGTTCTCAACCTGTGGGTCACGACCCCGGGGGTCGCGACCCACAGGTTGAGAACCACTGTAGTAGAGGCACTTTAGTTGTTCATTGATTGCTTTCTCCTATGTGCCTTGATGGGGGGGGGGGGCGCTCCAGCAGAGCCAGTGCCCTGTTGTTCGAGCCAGTGACCTTGGGCTTCAAAAGCCAGTGACCTTTGGGTTAAAGCCAGCAACCATGGGGTCAAGTCTATGACCCCACACTCAAACTGGTGACCCTGCGCTCAAGCTGGTGAGGCTGTGTTCGAGATGGTGACCTTGGAGTTTCAAAGTTGGGTCCTCAGCGTCCCTGGCTTAGGGTCTATCCACTGCACCACTACCTGGTCAGGCCAAAGAACTGTTTTTAACCATTTGGTAAAACTATCTCTAGGATATTATTTCAATTCTATCTTGTCCAAGAAAGCTAATCATCAATGAATAGGATACCATGATCTTAATTAACCTGAAAAGCTCAATGTAGTATTTCTTACATAAGGGGAGATTTTTCATTTTCTTTTCACTTATAAAAATTTAGTCTTTAGAATACTCCACTTTAAAAAGAATTAGGGAGAATAAACAGATTAAATAGTATTTTGCAGCTAATAAGAAAATAAAAACTGGAATTTACTAAACTTTCACTGATTAGTCAAAGATGTTCCTTGAGTAACAACTGAAATCTCACAACTGAATTGCCTTTCGATTTAGAAAGCATAACTAACCCACTCTTTAGTTACACCATATATAATGTCCCTTACATACCTACTTTTGCTGTTCTAGGAACAAGGGTACTCAGTTTATTTATATTTCCTTTTAACATCAGGTATGTACAAAATGACCAGATTAAAAAAACACACAAAGAATATAGGGCTGACTCATCAAAAAATATTTTTAAAACATTTATTTCATGAATCTTATATTATTTCTTTGTTTACTGAAATCTCAAATATTTTTTAACAGAACTAGGAATTTGAAAACTCCAAAGCTAATTAATACCCTCCTGCATCTCAGCTATTCTTCTAGGAAGGGAATCGGACAATACTGATTTTTCTGAATAGCAAATTATGCCAGATAGCACAAAAGGATATTCACAACAAGTCGCCTTAAAAATAATAGTTAACTGAAAGAAGTAATAATAAAATGTTAGAAGAAACATTTGTAGATGATGAAAAGAAAAATTGAAGAGCCTTGAAAACGTCTATAAATAAATAAATAAATAGGACAGTTTAAACACCAAAGGAGTAAGTCTCATGTCTAAGAGGGAACTTTCCTGTATCTCTTAAATTAAAACCAAAAGGTAGTGAGGAAATGCTTTTGCTTAGTATATAGAATTGGAAAGAGCACTGCTTTTCAACCCTAAAATCAAGCAATAGCTGGATAATCTGCAAAAATCACAGCTGCACTTCAACCTATCAGAGGGCAACCAACTAACCAGAAATTAACTCAAGGAGAGACAAAAGACTAGCACTTGTTTACCTGGAGCACTGAATGACATACAAGCAGAGAAGAAGAATTCAACAAAAGCCTATAATAAATTAGAGAAGGCTGAAGGTTGGTTAGAGTATGAGTACAGCACCCCTAGGAGCCAAAAGCTCAAGGGGAATTCATGCTCACTCACAGGCTCTGTTCCATAGACCTCACCTGATGTTCAAAGCAGGCTTGGAGACAGGCCTCACTCTAGGTACAAGTCTGAGGGAGGGAGCAGCAGTCCCGAGAGACTCTCCTAACTTCCCACAAAACACAAGCCTTAAGTGGAGGGGGAGGGAAGACAGCAAACACCATCTTTCTAAGGGACAGAGAAAGGGAACAGCCAGCGCAGCTGTGGAAAGGGCACAGAAAAAGCCCTCTAACACTAAAGGAGAGTCAGGAATATGCACTGGCCCAGATTACAAGGAAACCCTACAGAAGGGGAGGGGCAGGGTTACCAGGAAGGCTGGACCACCCTTCCCCAGAGACACCCCTGCCCAGAGTGAGGAGGAACCAGAACAACAAAGACTATCTTCCTCTCTTCACCTGTCTCCACCCGCCTACCACCACCCTAGGAAAAATAAAGTGACAAGTAACAACAGTTTACTCCTGGGGGAGACAAAGAGTGTAGCGAGGCAGACACAAAGGGGGATCAACGGAGCACACACAGCTCCAGTGCCTCTGGAAAAACACGCCTCACCCTAAACGTAATTTAAGAGCAAAGGAATTGGAAGTCTGCGGGGTACTAAGGGCAATCACAGCAACAACAATTTAAAAAAACAGCAATCCCTGACCGGACTGCCGAAACACATGACCACCACACTCACACTGACTCACTAGAAGCCTTGCAATAATAGAAAAGGCATGTTCATTTTCATACATAAAACTTATTTATCTCCTAAGAAAGAGTCAGATATGGCTGAAATTTGGAATTATCACATTAGAAATTTACAATTATGATTGATTAATATGCTAAAGGCTATAATGGATAAAGTAGACAAAAAGCAAGAACAGATTAGTAATGTAAGCAGAGAGATGAAAATTTTTTTAAATTTTATTTACTGATTTTTAGAGAGAGAGAAAGGGAGGGAGAGGGAGAATGAGATGGAGAGAGAAACATATAGTAGACTGGCTGCTCCACTTATTTATACACTCACTGGTTGATTCTTGTATGTGCCCTGACCGGGGATCGAATCCACAACTTTAGCATATTGAGACAACACTCTAACTAACTGCTACCCAGCCATGGCGAGATGTAAATCCTAAGAAATAACCAAATAAATGCTATGAGATCATAAACACTGTAAAAGAAATGAAGACTACTGTTAATGGGTTTATTAGTAAACTGGACATGGTGAGGAAAGAATCTTGAGCTTGAGGGCATCTCAATAGTAACTTTCAAAACTGAAAAGCAGAGAGAAAAAGATTTTAAGAAAAGAATATCCAAGGACTGTGGGACAACTACAAAAGAGTAGCAGAAGGAGAACAGAAAAATATTAGAAACAATACTGACTGAGAATTTCCCCACATTAATGTCAGATACCAAACAACAAATGCAGGAAGGTCTGAGAACAACAAACAGGACTACAGCTACGCAAACCATATTCAAACCACAGAAAATCAAAGATAAAGAAAAGTTCCTGAGAGGAACCAGAGTGGGACTAAAGCACCTTAACTATAGGGGACAAAGAAAAGAATTACACCTGATTTCCGAGAAACAATGCAAGCAAGAAAGTAAAGTAAAATATTTAGTGTTGGGGGAAAAAAAACACCAAACTAAAATTCTGAACCCTATACAAAATTATTCTTCAAATGTGAAAAAGAAGTCTAATCCTCTTATTAACTCTGCAAATATTATCCCCAATTTATATTCAACAAACTGAGGCACTAAGAGTTTTTACTTCATTTTTCTAGGAGCACACAAGTTTTAAATGGAAAAGCCTGAATTCTAACCCTTTCTTAGTATGTTTCCAATAGTTACACTTTTTCAACAACACATTGCCTCCTTAAGAGTTATCTAATATTTACATAATGCTTAGTGATTTGTGAAAATATAACATTAAGAACAAAAAAGCCCTGGCCAGCTGGCTCAGTGGTAGAGCGTCGGCCGGCATGTGGAAGTCCTGGGTTTGATTCCCGGTCAGCGCACATAGGAGAATGGCTCATCTGCTTCTCCACCCTTTCCCCTCTCCTTTCTCTCTCTCTCTCTTCCCCTCCTGCAGCCAAAGCTCCATTGGAACAAAGTTGGCCCAGGCGCTGGGGATGGCTCCGTGGCCTCTGCCTCAGGCACTAGAATGGCTCTGGTTGCAACAGAGCAATGACCCAGATGGGCAGAGCATCGCCCCCTGGTGGGCATGCCAGTGGATCCCAGTCAGGCGTATGCAGGAATCTGCCTGCCTGCCTGCCTCCCTGCTTCTCATTTTAAAAAAAATACAAAACAAAACAAAAAAAGAACAAAGTTACAATCTTTTTAAAATATAAATTACAACTCCAATTTTAATTTTAATACCTAATAAACTTAACTTTTAAAAGCACATACACTTTAAACGTTTCTGTATAATTCTTCAGATTCAGGCAACAGGATTACCTGATAGAAGACAGAGTCCTTTAAGTATAATCAATAAAAGAAGCTCTTGGTTGAAAAGAGGCATCATATTCATATAGAACAGTTATACAGTTTGAAAACCATCTTTTCCATGAACCTCTAATATTCTGATGGTGCCAGTAAAAACAAGGTTTTTCCCAAATTTCAGAGAAAAATATTTAAAAATCTGAATGGTAATCCAAGAGAAGACTAACTTGAAAATAACTGATCTTATATTTAAAGAGATATCACTAAGTATGATATCAACATTAAATTCCTTTGGAATTAAGGCATTTTTGGTGTTTTGAATATCATCCAATTTTTATATATGGATTCTACTACAAAGTTTCTAAACTGACTACTTTTAAATAATTTGTTTTGCATTTCTAGAGAACATGTAACCATGTCTTCTTTGTATCTCCAGCCTAGCATACTGTCAGTGATTAATTTAACTTTAGGGTACTTCATATTTTCCAAATGCTTTTCAATCATAAGTTATCCATCTTAATAGTAATACTTTTCTAAAAGAATCAAAATTAAGAGAACTCAATAATAAAGTTACAAATGAAATACTGAAACAGAAATACAGATGAAAATGGAAAACCAACTTCTTACACATAACTTAAAAATGATTATACCTAAATAGAGTCTACCTTTATCACATTTAAAAATCATTATACGTAATTATCAGTTTGACTTACATAAGATTATTGAATAATCAGTTAAATGTAGACAAGTATTTCTGTGTGTGTGTGTGTGTGTGTGTGTGTGTACTTTTCCGAAGCCAGAAATGGGGAGGCAGTCAGACAGACTCCCGCATGCGCCCGACCAGGATCCACCCGGCACGCCCACCAGGGGGTGATGCTCTGCCCATCTTGGGGCGTCGCTCTGCCGCAATCAGAGCCATTCTAGCACCTGAGGCAGAGGCCACAGAGCCATCCTCAGCGCCTGGGCAAACTTTGCTCCAATGGAGCCTTGGCTGCGGGAGGGGAACAGAGAGACAGAGGGGAAGGAGAGGGGGAGGGGTGGAGAAGCAGATGGGCGCTTCTCCTGTGTGCCCTGGCCGGGAATCGAACCCAGGACTCCTGCACGCCAGGCCGACGCTCTACCACTGAGCCAACCGGCCAGGGCCTAGACAATTATTTCAATGAGTTTTAAGGCTATTATACTTTAACTTAATTTATAATTCAGTAAAAGCAATTATACTTGTCTCAGGTTAGAGTTAATATAAAAAATGGTTTATTCAGCCATCATATTATTAAGCTAATTGCAAGTTCTTGATAACAAGGTTAATAGTTATCATTTTAAAAGGAATTTCTTGAGATACTAAATTTATTTACTTTTAGAGTAAGTAAACAGGAGGCAAAAGAGCAGATAAACTATACATGGCAATTAAAAATACAATCCAACTGACCAAGGGACAATAAACAAAGAATGAATCATTCTAGAATAAAGACTTTCTGATATGCCCTCCAGTTACTTTTAGCACTCCACCACAAAGCTAACAGCTTACGCTAGAAACTTGGACTTATTACTCATCTACAAGGAAAAAATATTCCTCTGGGGAAAAAAAATATATAAATATTTATTTATGTCTATATTTGTATGTACAGATATAGATATCCAATCACATTCTCAAACCTAATGCCGCCTCTAACTTATATTTTTGCAATGATGGTTTATTCTAAAATCAACCCCGGCAACACTGTTCTTATTACTAACTTGTCTTTTTGTCACATATAGGGAAATGTGGAGAAATAAAATTTGCAGTAAATAAATAATTTTATGACAGAGAAGGCTAACGTATCATTAGCCACAGAAGAATAAAACCTGAAAAACTTTTAAAAATCACTTTAGCTTCAGTCAGGGGTCTGATTAAAAAATAAATGTTTTCAATAACAACCTCTTTTAAGAAATGTGTGAACCTAGCTTAAAAGTTTCAGTTACCCATTTTCTACTGACTTACATAGTATGTTCAGATGCTTGTGTTTCATTTCTTAATCATCATTCTTAAAACATAGTATGAAACACTTGTATTTCTGCTGACTCTGCCCTTTCTCAAAAGCAGAAATCCCTATCAAAACTGATCTCAAATAAAGTACCTATATGAATACACATAATCACTTTAAAACCATATAATATAAATAATCATACCCAGTATACCTTCTTTGAAAGTTTCATAATTAAGGAAGAAATCTGTGATGAATAAATGTTTAACAAACTTTACTAAGTACTTCTGAAGAGACTTAGACTCAGAAACACTTGGCAATCTGGATAAAGAAAATTCCCAATTTACACACTAAGATTTATTAATCATTTCAAATATTTTAATTTCAACTTTCCCCATAAAATTTTTTTCCTCTCAGTTCTGCTTCAAATAACAAAACCCAGATAATTAATATATTGTGATATACTCTAAAGCAGTGATCCCCAACCTTTTTTGGGCCACGGACCGGTTTAATGTCAGAAAATATTTTCACGGACCGGCCTTTAGGGTGGGATGCATAAATGCACAAAATAGAATTATGAGACCGACGTAAAAACTGGTATTTTAAAATATAATTGTTGAACTTACGGGACAAGCATCAAGAGTGAGTCTTAGACGGATGTAACAGAGGGACTCTGGTCATTTTTTAAAAATAAAACATCGTTCAGACTTAAATACAAATAAAACAAAAATAATGTAAGTTATTTATTCTTTCTCTGCGAACTGATACAAAATGGCCCGGGGGTTGGGGACCACTGCTCTAAAGGGATGAGATATAGCTAAGAATTTAGCCTACAGATTAATAATTCCAGAAATAAAAATGTTCCTCAAAGCATTTTTATTTCAACTGGCAAAGAAAGTGAATAAAAGGAACTGAGTGACTTTGAGTAATAAAAGGCAAATAACTGGCTTTCAATAGTTTGTTTTGGCTACATTAGTCTCAATTGATATATCCCCACTGCCACATACCAGTATCATTAAAGATATATTGATGACGTGATGAAAGTAGACAGTCTCAGAGACCAGATGTCAAAAAATTAAAAATTAAAAAACCTTGTCAGCCAGGCTTAGATAACAAGGAAAAGACCAGCAGTAAATCTCTTCCTAGATCGTGATGGAGCAAACAGGTCCGTTTACTGTATTCCAGCCCACATGTACAAGGATCCCTCGTCCCATTCCTTGACAAATTCCTGTATTTCAATATATCCAAAGGTTCTTTCATTTTCCCTCCTCCCTCTATTCTTTTTGCTTCATTTTATTTCTAACCAATTTAGTTTTCTTTCCAAATTCCCCAATCTTCTCGTTTTTTCTTTTTTTCCCCTCCGTTTACATATCTGGGTTTCCAATTTCATTTTCTGTGTGTGTAGCGGGGGAGGGGGGAGGGGTGGTGGTGGTCAACATTCCAGTTAATCAAAGAAATTTATGTTGAAAATAGAAAAAAAAAGTTGACCTTCCGCAGGCACGGCTCCATTGGAGCAAAGATGGCCCGGGTGCTGGGGATGGCTCCTTGGCCTCTGCCCCAGGCGCTAGAGTGGCTCTGGTCGTGCCAGAGCAACGGCCCGGAGGGGCAGAGCACCGCCCCTGGTGGGTGTACCGGGTGGATCCCGGTCGGGCACATGCGGGAGTCTGATTGTCTCTCCCCGTTTCCAGCTTCAGAAAAGAAAAAAAAAAAAGAAAAAAAAAGTTGAAACAATTAAATGTGGTCCTCCAATTTCCCTAATATATCTATACAGTACATGCCTATTTCATAATAATGCTGCCTCTCATTCATGAGAATTGAAAAAGGTTCATTATTCATAAATTAGCTTATCCAAATAAAAATGAATTGATAATTGAATATATGGACTCAAATAAGGCTATCATCTAAATCAGCATTTCCCAAAGTTTATGTCTTAAAACAGTAGACCAAAAAGGTACTCCACAAAATAATAATAATACTGTACTGCTACTAACAATCACGGTTTTATAGTTAAATCACAAAGCACACAAGCCTCTTAAATATTAAGAATCTAAGAAACCCTAAAATTAAGAAACCTGCTTAACTTTATTATCCAGCTATTCTCAAACTTAAGCTAATGAACCCCCTTTTCCACAACACCTACTAATATGCCACACAACATGCATTTATTAAAAGTTAATCCTAAGCAGTGATTAAAATATACCATGCAAAGTACACTTCATCATATAGTCTAAATAGTCTTAAAATCTTCCTGTCTTTTGAAAAACCAAAAGTGAATTTACACAAAAAATAATTACAAAATTGCTAAGTAAAAATACTATACACTTTCAATATTACATATGTATGTTTTACCTTACTGGGGTTCATTTAAGATTTATGCAATAATCACCACTCGTGATTTCTTTTTGAAGGAGGGAATAAAGAGCAAAATTTTTCTTAAATTATATCATATGGAATAGAATTTTTTCACAAATATTAAGACCTAAGGCCGCTCTCATTTTTCATTCATTCACTTTTTTGTTTAATATTTCTGATTTTGGAGAAAAAGTGGGATTTTATGACTTAAAAAAACTAATGAATACACAGGCATATGATATACAGATTTTTCTGAAAGTGTTATACAGTAATAAAAATTTAACGAAAATCTGTCAAATTTCCCTTTAAGGTGTGGCACAAATTATTACTTCACAGCTTTTAAAGAACACACATTTTACCTGAAAGCTCCGTATAGTGGTCTGTACCAACAGACAAATGAACAAGGAGTAAAAAGCAAGAACCACAGGATACTCAATCCAATATCAACCCCTCTTGCAGAATCAACACAAAACCAAGCCAAGCATCCGAAGATATTTAGAAACAGTGTTACAGCGTGGACTGTGGAATCAAAACACAAAAAAAGAAATGTTTACATTCAATTTATGAGTTCATTCAACAAAATTTATAAATGAAAAAAATACTTCCAAGAGCAACTAAATTTTATTCTAATCCATGTTTTCATTCACTATTTTTCAAAATATTGTGGTTTCTTATGTATTTGATTTGAAAATGGAGTAAGCACAGAAGAAGGTGTCCTAATACAATGCACTGTTTGGCAAAAATTCTTTTGGCCTTTTCCTAAAGAGCAAGTTACACAGTTAACCCAGAGAAGCACTACCTGAAAATGAGGTATGTCTCTTTATCTAAGGCCCAAAAAGAAAGTAGTTCCTGCCAAGAAAAGAACCAGGACTTGGGAGGAAAAAGATCCTACACTCAGAACTATATTTTTTAGAGTGGGGCTGCACACATCTCACTGAGCAGATTATACACAGATGAGAAGGGTCCTATGCAATCTCATCACCATGACATTTCTAAGCAATAAAATTAGAATCACTGGACTAAAAATAACTAATACAGTAGAAATTTCCAGTGACTATATAATTTATAAGTATTATTCATCTTTTGTGTGTGTGTGGGACAGAGACAGAAAGAAAGACAAAGAGAGGGACAGATAGGGACAGACAGACAGGAAGGGAGAGAGATGTGAAGCATCAATTCTTTGTTGCGACTTCTTAGTTTCCTTAGTTGTTCATTGATTGCCTTCTCATACGTGCCTGGACTGGGGGGTAGGGGAGGCTAGAGCAGAATGAGTGACCCCTTGCTCAAGCCAGCGACCTTTGGGCTCAAGCCAGCGACCATGGGGTCATGTCTATGATCTTACACTCAAGCTGGTGAGCCAGCACTCAAGCCAGATCAGCCTGCACTCATTCCAGCAACCTCGGGGTTTCGAACCTGGGTCCTCTGTGTCCCAGTCCAACACTCTATCCACTGTGCAACCACCTGATCAGGCAAGGATTATTCATCTTAATTGAGTTGTCCATTTTCTTTAAAGTCCTGGGATACAAACTGTGTTTTGGTAAAGAATTAAACTTATTAAAGAAAAAAAGTACATTATGATGCATTTCAACTCCTGTGGCAGGCCTTTCTTCAGTTAACACAAATAGATCTTGGTAAACTCTTATGTTAATAATTTACTTTCCCTGACAAATCAAAAACAAAAAAAATCTGAATAACATATAACTACACTATAATTCTGAAGAACTACATTTACTTGCTATAATTAATAACTTTAAGCACTTTCAAAAATTTATTCACTGTCTGAATTTATTATAGAAAATAAATCTAGCCCTGGCCCATTGGCTTTGCAGTAGAGTGTAAAGCTGGCATGTGGAAGTGCCAGGTTCAATTCTCGATCATGGCACACAGGAGGAGAAACCATCTGCTTCTCCACTCCTCTTCCCTCTTTCCCCTTCTTTCTCTCTCCCCTACCCCTGCCCCCGCAGCTGGCTCAATTGTTAGAGCAAGTTAGCCCCAGGCACTGAGGATGACTCCATGGCCTCACCTCCTGCGCTAAAATAGCTCAGTTGTAGAGCAACAGAGCAGCAGCCCCAGATGGGCGAAGCATTATCCCTATATGGGGCTTGCTGGGTGGATCCTGGTCAGAGCACATGTGGGAGTCTGTCTCTCTGTCCCTTTGCTAAGCTTACTGCCTCTCACTTAAAAAGAAAAAAATTAAATTATTTCAAAAGTTAAAATAATTTTAATATAAATTATCAATACAATAAAAATATACCAACAACTACTTAAATTAAAAATAACTAATGAGTTTGAGCAGGTGGTGGTGCAGTGGATGGAGCGCTAGAGTGGGACACAGAGGACCCAGGTTCAAAACCTCGAGGTCACTGGCTTAAATACTGGCTCACCAGCTTGAGCACCGGGTTGCTGGTTTGAGCATGGGATCACAGACATGACCCCATGGTCATTGGCTTGAGCCCAAAGGTTGCTGGCTTGAAGCCAAAGGCCACTCACTGGCTTGAGCCCAAGGTCACTGGCTTAAGCTCAAGGTTGCTAGCTTGAGCAAGGGGTCACTTGCTCTGTTGTGGTCCCCCGGTCAAGGCACATATGAGAAAGCAATCAATGAACAAATAAGGAGACTAAAAAGCCACAATGAAGAATTGATGCTTCTCATCTCTCTCCCTTCCTGTCTGTCACTCTCTCTTTCTCTCTGTCACTAAATATATAAATAAGAAATGAAAAACCTAGTGAATTTAAATAATTTTAAAATCTTAACAGACATTAAAAACAAACTTTAAAATCTCTTTAATCAAATAAAATTAATAACTAATGAAACAGGACACCTTCTAGGATGCCTCACCCAAATTTGCTCTCATTTAACAACCAGATAAATATACAATCTCTAGAGTAGATGAAAAAGCTCCAGAGGAAAAGATGTAGGTTATAATGATATAATACTACTGAACTAATCAATCTGTTTGTTTCAATTTTTCAGATATAGAAATGCAAGAGTTCTTATAGCCTTAAAATTTCATTCCATTCTATTACCCAAGAATGACTTACTTTATTTCCATTAGGCTTTCTAACTCTCATGAACGCTAGCTTACTAACAAATTTACTCAAAATCTTTTGCCTCAAAATAAAAGGACTCTTAGGACTTAAAAACAGAATTCAAAAAATATTCAATGTTCAGGCCATTCTAACTCAAATATCAACCTTCAGAGAAATAATTTTTAAAAGTTTATTTACTAATCTGCTTAAAACAATATATGGGCCCTGGCCGGTTGGCTCAGTGGTAGAGTGTCGGCCCAGCGTGCAGGAGTCCCAGGTTCGATTCCTGGCCAGGGCACACAGGAGAGGCGCCTATTTGCTTCTCCACCCCTCCCCCTCTCCTTCCTCTCTGTCTCTCTCTTCCCCTCCCACAGCCAAGGCTCCATTGGAGCAAAGTATGCCCGGGCGCTGAGAATGGCTCTGTGGCCTCTGCCTCAGGTGCTAGAATGGCTCTGATTGTGGCAGAGCGACGCCCCAGAGGGGCAAAGCATCGCCCCCTGGTGGGCATGCCGGGTGGATTCCGGTCAGGCGCATGCGGAAGTCTGTCTGACTGCCTCCCTGTTTCCAGCTTCGGAAAAATGAAAAATAAAATAAAATAAAATAAAAAAAAACAATATATGGATATTAGTACATATTTTAAAGTTCACAAAAACTCTTTCAGGTTTAAGTATAAAAATATCAGTTTAAGTTTGTGTAATCTACTTTTCTAAGTGTCTTCTTAGTAACCAACAATTATAATCAGAAAGATACTTATTTGCACTCTGATGAAGAGTAAAATATTTAGGCCTATGTACTAAACAATCAGTCCATTTATAGAGATCAAAAAACATACAGAAAGCCAAGACAATGTGAAATGCATTCCATGTTGCTACTTTCAACCCAATTGCAATCTACTTATTGGACTCCAAGGCAGAACACTAATGAAATATTTAGGCCATTTTGTTTACATGATTTGCAAGTTGAATGACTCTTCTACATATAAAATTTGCTCTATTAAGCAAGCAAAATCTGGTATTAGTGGACCTAAATTTGTACCTATCAATTCTGCTTGTTAAGGTCTGTAATACAATATAGACACCAAACATAAACAGCTTTATAATATCAATAGTATAGTATCTTCTTTACTAATTGGTCTTTACTGTAACTGGCTTATTTTTATTTTTTTCTTTCTGTTTCTTTAAAATCAAAAGTACACTAAAAAAAGGCTGAGATTCACTTCACAATGATATTTCTAATTGCTTCAGTTCCTTTATAAGTAAATTATTCACTTCAATTAAGGTACTTCTGAAAACATAGCTGCATCACATTTGGGTTTTTAAATGTCAACTACTTCTTCATTTTGGTACTAGTTTAACACATAAATCTAGACCAGCGGTTCTCAACCCGTGGGTCGCGACCCCGGCGGGGGTCGAACGACCAAAACACAGGGGTCGCCTAAAGCCATTGACTCTGTGCTTTGAAGTCAAGCTATCTAACTCCAACATTATCTCCTGTGTAATCTTGGGCAAGTTACTCATATTCTCTGTGATTTAGTTTCCTTATCCATAAGACTAGATAACACAGTACCTACTTCATAGTACGGTTACAATTTAATAACAATATATATAAAAATGATTAGCACTGTGACCTGCACAAAGTAAATTCTCAATAAATAGTTATTTATCATTATAATTATCATTACAGTGTGAAAGTATTAGTCAACTCCAAAATCAGTAACAGGTTGACACTTCTTGAAAATAACTTATTTAACTACCTTCTCCTCTATGAAATGTAGAGGCATTACTAAGCTGATACTAGATCTTACTTTGTTTCAGGTAATACTTCTTCAAATCAGAACCTTAACTGGAATCTTGAGCCCTCTTTGAATACAATTAACAGATCTGCCAACTAAACAGAATTGAGAAAAACTATAGCCAACTATATCATTTTTAAGAACCTCAGAAAGTTGTATATTCTAAGACAAAATAGACCTATTTTGAAACAATCAGCACTGATAAAGCAGTAATCATTCAATTAAAAATCACCTTCCCCATTCAATCTCTATTTACTAAATTCTTTATTGAATTATCTTACAACCCCATCCTACCATCAAAATATGTTTTTCACTAAGACAAAGAACTTATATCTAAAATGCTAGGCCAATTTTTGCCCATTAAAAAAAATATTATCTATATATTTCCATATATTAAATTGATTAAATAAAATATGGATTGGTTAACATGTATATACATGGAATCAAAATATTTAATGTTAACAATGTATAACACTGACACTGGGAATTCAGCAAAAGATAAAAGATCAATAATGAAGTATCAAAAATAAAATTAAAATAAGGGTTAAAAATTTACTATCCATAAGGAATTGCTTCTCAGTCCAGAGCAACTACACATATGTGAAGAATGTGCCTAAAAGATTTTGAAGAAAATTACCTCATAGATCTGGAAAGAAACAAAGGCTCCCTAATCAAACAGTAAAAACATAAATCTTCTTCAAGAAGGCACCCTACAAATTATCCATTAACCCAGAGATTGTACAGGTGAAAAGATGTAACAGCTACCTCTCCTACTGATATAACGGTATTAAATAGAACTGAAACTACTGTTTGCAATGAAAATGAAACAGAGTAAATGGGAATTCTGTATAAACACAGCGAACTACTTAACAGCTTGACATTTTCTTTTAGCGTTCCATGACAATTATACTCAAAGCAATGTGAGCATCACAACTTAAAATTTACATCCTAATGTCCTGTTCAATAAAACATGCTGTATTAATTAGGTCCTTTTAACAACAGAAGCATTCATCCCCACTTGAAAATAAAGTGTAAATTGTGTTCAAAGCTATAAGAAACTATAAAAAATATCAGTTTATGATAATATAATATTTTATATCCCTTTTTAAAAATAATCATAATGCTTTAATAGAATTTTAATGACCTTCATTAGCATAAAATAGTATGCATATTTTTTCAAAGCAAATATTGCCCAGATAAGATTTTTCCAAGGAAAAGGAGTTACTGCATAATATTAGTATCTACGTGACAGAGAAGTCCTTTCCTCAAAAGAAGGCCAGTTCTTAAGATAGAGGTTTTCCTCAGCTAAGAACTTAAGATTTTATCACACATAATACAATTTTGAAGTACCCAACTATATATTTCACTATAAAAATTAAAACATTTATAGAAAAGACCAATTAATGATACTATCCTTAATATATGAATTTCAAAAAATAGTTGACTTTGACAATAAAATATAAGCTTTGTTTCACAAACATATAATTTATTCTGTACTCACACATCCACAAGTAGTACATAATCTTTACTGTCTTCTGGAATTCTATAGGAATGTCTACAGAAAAATCCTGATAGAAACAAGGTCCCACAGGAAAATTGCTAGGAAGAGGTGGCCAATTATTTTTTCTGCCTGCAAAATTTAAAAGGAAAATTAGGACAATTATGTGCTGTTCTTATTTTTTTAGTTTCAGAATAAAGAACATTATCCATTGTTTTAGTAGGTGTTTTACAAATATAACAGTGTATTCTAAATTCTTGGAACTCTGAAAGTTAGTCTTTATATTTAAAATTTTTCCCAGAATCACTTTAGAAAACATTAGATGGTAAAGTAATTTTCCAGTGTCATATAATATTTATCAGGAATCATTTATATATTTCCAGTTGAAACAAGAAAAGAAAAAAAAGAGCTTAGGGACACATACCCTGTGACTCTGCCCTAAAAACAAATTTATTTCAGAGTCCCAAGAGTCTGGCTCTCATGTGCAAGGATGCAGTTTTTAATTTCTATAATTTCTTTCTCAGCATCTTATATCTTGCAATATAATTCCTAATCTGTGTGGAAAAGGAAAACTCAGCTTTTGAATATTCTGAGTTTTCTGCCATTAACTCCATGAAAAAACACAAGAGTAACCAACACCAAAGTATTAAATTCAGAGTTCCCAAATTCTCAAAAAAAAATAATTTCCAAATGACATATAAGCAAATTACAAAATTATTGATAAAACATGAAACAGTCTTAAGAAAGATGCTAAGGAATTAAAGCATTTTCAAAAATCTAAAGAGCCTGACCAGGCAGTGGCACAGTAGATAGAGCGTCGGACTGGGTCGCGAAGATCCAGATTCAAAACTCTAATGTCGCCGGCTTGAGCACAGGCTCATCTGGTTTGAGCCCAAGGTCGCTGGCTTGAGCAAGTGGTCACTTGCTCTGTTGTAGCCCCCGGGTCATATGAGAAAAGCAATCAATGAACAACTAAGGTGCTACAACAAAGAATTGATGTTTCTCATCTCTCTCCCTTCCTGTCTGTCTGTCCCTATCCGTCCCTGTCTCTGTCCCTCTCTGTCACCAAAAAAATAAAAAAGAAAAAAAAAATCTAAAGAAAAACCAAATTCAAACCGAAAAGAAAAAAATGTATCTATATTAAAAAATTAGGTTGAAAATAGAGAAGCGGTAGAGGAAATATAAAATTAAAGCAAGAATTCAAACATTAAAAATAGCCATAAAATAACATCTAAAGGCCATTTTCTCATTTTAGATATTATAACCCCACAACTTCTTAAAATTAGATTTTGCATAGATTTTACATATCAGGAAAATGTTCATAGCAGTAAAAAAGCATGACCTATTTCTGATTCCCTAACATGTCTCCATAGTTTATCATTCTTTTCAAATTTCACAGTTTATACATTCTCATGCAAGTCTCATACTATGTGAGAAGCAGCAGAGCACAACAATAAAGAACAAGGCTCTAGAACTAGAAGAGCCTAGCCACTTATATCTAGGAGACCTTGGGCAACTTATTCAACGACATGAAGACTTTTTTCTACATCTGAAAAAGGAGAATAACAACGACACCATCCTTCACAGAATTGTACTGAGGATTAAATATGTAACATACTACAAATCTAACTCTTAATTTCCCACTCTTCGTTACAACCTTTACTAAAATTATCTCTCATAGAAATAACTTGTATAATTAGTTAATACTAAGGAAATACAATAAATTTTAGTTATAGGTATTTCAGAAACACTGATCTCTCAATTACACCTTTAGTTTCTCCTTTTAGAAGTGCTGTCTCTGATGTTGCAAGCAAGAAAATGGCACAGGATAAGTGAGTCCTCAGGAGACCCTGAATTTACACCTTCTAGGATAAGGAAAAAACAGACCATTTATTACTGCTGTCTGTCAGTCCATCACTCTCCCAGATATACTAGCAATGACTTATCTAGCTCTCTTACCTCGTCTAACCAGACACTATTAGCTTTCCCTAAAATACTCCCTTGGTAGTAGTCATAGCTTGAATAGATTTCATAGCTAATAATCAACTCAATCGAGCATTTATTTCTTTAGCATCATTGAAATACCCTAAGCTTCCAAGTCATCACAGACATATTTCTTTAACATGACTGACAGATACATATAGTTGTGAGGACAGGAATAGATCATCTAAAACTAGGCTAATTAAGAGTTAAATGTAGGGCACAATCTCATGCAACTCATAAAGTTTCATTAGTCGCAAAGAGAGACAATAATCAAAGGCACCTGGCCTTAGAATAAACCAAAATTCTCATATTCGAATTCCCTTTCTATGTGATAAGGCTAACACTGTTCTAATCTATCAAAGACTATGCAAATTAGCCAAGATCAAAGAGCTACAGAGTATCAAGTAGAAAAACTGTTGTGTCTGATCTCCTTGCTAAAAGAAGAATGCAGGGCAGAGTTTTGTTCACAAACCAAATGACCTAGAGTCAGTGCAGGCATATTTTCAAGTGTTTCAAGTCACTCTTATGTCAAACATCTTGTATACTACCATGTTGACTGAGGTTCTGCATTTCTCGTTCTCGACGATCTAATTCTGCTGCTTTTCTTTCTAGCTCTTCCTGGCGCTTAAGAAGTTCAGCTTGGGCCAAGGCATGTTCCTAAACAAAAAACAGTAAGTGAACAGGCTGTTATAAGTATAAAATATTGTAACACTGATCTGCTATCTCCTACTCCTCCTTCTACTATGTTAGAAACTTAATTCAGATGCTCTTCCAAAATATAGAAATTCACTAAAAATTACAGTTTCAGAAAATATTATACAGATATTTGACCCATTTAGGTCTTTTGGTTATGAAACCCTTAATGGGAATGTTGGGCACATTAGGACAGGAAAAAATTCTAAGAGTAGTCAGGATATTAAGGTAATTGGGAAAATGAAATTAAGGTGATCTTTGTGCCTAAATGAGTGAACAACAGAGAAAGGAAAGAGTTGAGGAAAATAGACAAATGAAGAAAAGAGCAACCGAATTGGCTCTTATGAGTAGGGTTAAATGGTACAATAAGGTTCCCAAGCAAAAATTTATAATCTCTTATTTTTATAAAATAATGAGGTGAAAGAAGGATATGGTTAAGAAATTTTTGTTTGTTTGTTTGTTTTTTGGTGCAGAGACAGAGAGAGAGAGGGGGACAGATACGGAGGGACAAACAGACAGGAAGGGAGAGAGATGAGAAACATCAATTCTTCATTGTGGTTCCTTAGTTGTTCATTGATTAATTTCTCATACGTGCCCTGACCGGGGGACTACAGCACACCAAGTGACCCCTTGCTCGAGCCAGTGACCTTGGGCTCAAGCTGGTGAGCTTTGCTCAAACCAGATGAGCCCGCACTCAAGCTGACGACCTCGGGGTCTCGAACCTGGGTCCTCCACATCCCAGTCTGAAGCTCTATCCACTGTGCCACCACCTGGTCGGGCAAGAAATTCTGATTTATAAAAATTTCACTATAAAAACTGTACAGCAAGGTAATAGATGAATTCAGTAACTGCTAATCATGGAATAAAGGACATATTAACAGCTGAAAAAGATATATAAGTATTATAGATTCAAGATGTATGAGTATTATAGACTCAAAAGTTAAAAATTAAACAATAAGGAATGCAATGAATAAGAATTATTTTGCTCTGAAAGTAAATGATACTGTTATTGTAATTTCCAATATGAATTTAAATGTAACATAAACTAACCTTTGCAATCTGTGTATAAGCTGGATGTTCTTCTGTTGGTTTCATTATTGCTGGTTGTGTACTGGGTACATTAGGCATTTTTACATTGCCTGGTGGAGGCTAGGAAGATTAAGAAAAGGGCAAATTATATAACAGAGATCCAACTTTAACTTCTTTCAAAAGGCATAATACCAAAAAAAAAGCAAAATGTCAAGAACTGCCTATCTTCCTCTCCTACCTTCTCATAGTCAAGTGTGTGGCAAAAACCTGTTTAAGCTAAGCTCTCCACCTCCATTTTCTCCTTCATTTCTGTACTCTTCAATCTGGGTACTACTACCTCTAATACTTCACCACACACTACTCTAAAATCCCACATGTTAAAAAGAAAACAAACTTTGAGTATTTCTTTTTAGCAAAATATACATAGCACTGAACTAAATGATTTACACCAATGTTAACAATTGAAATATAGAAAAGAAAGGCTCTTAGCATGAGTAACTTTTAGCAGAACTTACTTTCTCTAAAACAAAGAGACTTTTAGCAGAACGTACTTTTTCTAAAAGACTCCCTACCCCTGGCCTTGAGGCTGGTTTCCCAGGTTGTGGCCTTGGATAGTTCTGCAAGGTTGCAGAGGTTCCCAGAATGTTCCTCCTTGAGTTAATCCTATAGATAAACATTGTAAGAGAGCTTGTTTCACTGCTTTGTTTTACTGCTAGGCTTCCCTTCCTCCCCATTCTCCAATCAGCATGTAATTTTGTCTTTAAAAGCTAGCCCCAGACTGTGTTTGAGGTTGCATGATTTGAATGACTTAGGTCGCCATGTGGTCGCAGGCTTTAAAATAAAGACTCCTTAATTTGGCTACTTAATTGTGTGGCAAAACATCTGTGTCTCGCTGTTCTGATACAACACAATCAACTCTTCCCTTTTAAGAAGGCTACATGCAAGTCCCCTAAAAGGATAGTTCTTGATAGAATCCCACTAATACCCCTTGAAAAGAGTTAAGACGGGATACTTCAGATAGATGTAAAATAAACGCACAACCTCCACTTTGCCAATGAGGATCATCAGTATTTGAAAGCTCGAAATTTGTTATAATAAATGTAACAAAATATTACTATTCAGAAAACACAAAGAATGGTTAAAAATCCACAGAAATACAAATGCTAATAGAAAAATGGGCAAAAGAACTGAACAGAGAATACAAAGAAAACAGAAATGGCCAATAAAATTATAAACTCAACCTCACTGGTAATGAAGAAGTGAAAAATGGTGACATATATTTTCACAACCATAAGATAGAAAAACACAAAGCCTGAAATACCAAAATTTGGAATTATAGTACATACACAATGATGTTACATATAAAAATTAAAGCATATAACCAAGATAGCATTTCAAATAAATGCTAGTGGGACAATTATTTAAATGTTTTGGAGGGCGGGAATCAGGTTCCCTTTATCTCTCCAGAATAAATTCCAAATGGATTAAAGTCCATTGTAAAAAAAGAGAGGGAGGGAGGGAGGGAGGGAGGGAGGAAGGGAGGGAGGGGAAAAGTAAAAAGAAAAGATAAAGGAAACTAAAAAGACACTAGAATATAATCTGGTACACACAACAGAAATGATTATCTGACCGTGGATTGGAGAAAAGCCATTCTAAACATTTAGACAAGGTAAAAAGAAAGAAATCATAATGAAAATGTAATATATATGACTACATAAAAATTTAGAACTTTGATAATATAAAGTATTTTATAAGCAAGATTACAGGACAAAATTTAAATAAGTAATAAATGTAAGTCAATTATTTAGTATCTTTCATATGTACAAATTATTAAAAAATAACCTGTTGTAGGGGAAAATGAATTTTTAAAAAATCTTAACAGGCAACTTATAAAAGACAAAAGAAAAATAAACATAAGAAATGTCAACCTTATTAGTAAAGAAATGCAAATTTCACCTAATTATTTTTAAATGATTATTACTATACAATTACCACCACATTTTGGAAAAGATGCAGTAAAATGGATATTCTTACACACTAATAGGAGGAGCATAAACTAATTCATAACTAATCCTGGAGTATAATTTTGCATTATGTGCAAGAGACACAGAAGTATTTCTACCCTATGACCCATAAATAGCTAGTCTTAAAAAATAACTCAAGATATGCACAAATGAGTGTATTTTTAAGATGCTCACTATAGCATTATTTATAAAAGCAAAAAGTTAGAAAGAACCCAACTGTCCTAAATTTGTTTAGATACTTGTGATACATCTATAAAACATACAGTATATTATGCAGGTACAGTATTTAAAAGTTCTGGAAAACATTTAGTAAAATGGGGAAAGCTTATACCAATAATAAATGATAAAACTAAGAGTCCCGCATGCACCTGACCGGGATCCACCAGCATGCCCACCAGGGGGCGATGCTCTGCCCATCTAGGCCCTCACTCCAATGGGACCGGAGCTCATTCCAGCACCTGAAGTGGAGGCCAGGGAGCCATCCTCAGCACCCAGGCCAACTTTGCTCCAATGGAACCTTGGCTGTGGGAAGGGAAGAGAGAGGGAGGAAGGAGTGGGGGAAGGGTGGAGAAGCAGACGGACGCTTCTCCTGTGTGCCCTGGCTGGGAATCGAACCCAAGACCTCCACACACAGGGTCGACGCTATACCGCTGAGCCAACCGGCCAGGGCCTATATATTTTTATTTATTCATTTTAGAGTGAAGGGTGGGGGGGGAGAGGAGCAGGAAGTATCAATTCCCATATGTGTCTTGACCAGGCAAACCCAGGGTTTCAAATCCGCAACCTCAGCGTTAATACGTCGACACTTTATCCACTGCGCCACCACAGGTCAGGCCTCTTTTTCTTTTTATCTCCACTATAATCTGTTGTTACACAAAGAATTATAAATGTTCTGTCCTAACCCAGTATCTCATATTAATAGGCAAAAACACTATAGCTAATCAGTCCTAACTGTTCAACTAAAAAAGCATAGTCCTAAAGTCTCACTCTCTTGGTTTAATGTGTAGCAACAACAAAACAATAATCAAATACAATGCCTGACCAAGTTAGTTTGGCAACATAGTCCAGAAAAAGCACAGAAGAAAGAACCCAAACCAGTTGAAACCTTATTAGAAATTCTTCAGTTTTGAGTGGCAAATGAAGTATTAAGGATGAAGGTTGGGTTAGAGCTAGTAATTGATAGATTTGAGGTCACAACTGTTTGTGGTATGTCAATGATGAGAAATGCTGGAAAGGTACAAATTTCTAAGAGCAGATATCAAGGATAGCTGTAATCCTGATAATTTCCTCAAATTTGCAGACATCAGTAGATTTCTGTTCAGCTCTGGGATCCAGTATTTTCTTCAACCACAACATACTTAATTAGCCACCTCAAGCCAAGTACAGCTATTGTCATAATATTTTTTTAAGACTTTATTTATTCATTTTAGTGAGGAGACAGAGAGAAAGAGAGGGAAGGGAGGAGCAGGAAGCATCATTTCCCGTATGTGCCTTGACCAGGCAAGCCCAGAGTTTTGAACTGGTGACCTCAGCATTCCAGGTCGATGCTTTATCCCACTGCGCCACCACAGGTCAGGCTGTTGCTATTAT
Organism: Saccopteryx bilineata; assembly: GCF_036850765.1. Taxonomy (NCBI): domain Eukaryota; kingdom Metazoa; phylum Chordata; class Mammalia; order Chiroptera; family Emballonuridae; genus Saccopteryx; species Saccopteryx bilineata. The sequence continues at coordinate 203,346,669 of NC_089493.1, read as the reverse complement.
ATTAAGGACCTATTCTGATGATTGCTCCTTGTTCTTTTCCAACTGCTTACTCCTACACATATGAGTAAAAAAAAAAAAAAAAATTAACGAATCCACTCAAGACTTCTATTTCTGGCAACATAGCAGACAACGCATTGTAGTGAACCCCCAATATGTAACACCTAAAAATGAGAGATCAAGTTTTATTTAAATAATATTTTAAATACATAACTTAGCTGACAGGAAATCCTGGGATGGCAGAAAGTAAAAAAAACTGCAAATCCAAACAAAGAAGAGCCTTGACCTTGATGTCATGCCATTCACAAAATCACTAGGGTTTAATAAGTTGGAGAAAAAAATTGAGAAGCCATGCAAGCTAAAATCAATCTGACGCACCTCCATAAAGCCAGGTCTCCCTACAAAAGTATCATAATATGCTCGGCCCTAACCAAGTAGCTCAGTTGGTTAGAGTGTCATCCCAACATGCCGAGGTTGCAAGTTCGATTCCCAGTCAGGGTACATAAAAGAATTAACAAATGAATGCATAAATAAGTGGAACAACAAATCGATGTCTCTCTGTGTCTCTCTCTCTTTCCTTTTCTCTCTCTGTAAAAATCAATATTTTTTTTTCTCTTTTATAATAAATTTTTATTAATGGTAATGGGATGACATTAATAAATCAGGGTACATATATTCAAAGAAAACATGTCTAGGTTGTTTATTCATTAAATTATGTTGCAAACCCCTCGCCCAAAGTCAGATTGTCCTCCGCCACCCTCTATCTATCTAGTTCTCTGTGCCCCTCCCCCTCCCCCTAACTCTCTCCCTCCCTCCCTCCCATGTCCTCCCTCCCCCCACCCTTGGTAACCACCACACTCTTGTCCATGTCTCTTAGTCTCATTTTTATGTTCCACCAATGTATGGAATCATGTAGTTCTTGTTTTTTTCTGATTTACTTATTTCACTCCTTATAATATTATCAAGATCCCACCATTTTACTGTAAATGATCTGATGTCATCATTTCTTATGGCTGAGTAGTATTCCATAGTGTATATGTGCCACATCTTCTTTATCCAGTCTTCTATTGAAGGACTTTTTGGTTGTTTCCATGTCTTGGCCACTGTGAACAGTGCTGCAATGAACATGGGGCTACATGTGTCTTCACGTATCAATGTTTCTGAGGTTTTGGGGTATATACCTAGTAGAGGGATTGCTGGGTCATAAGGTAGTTCTATTTGCAGTTTTTTGAGGAACCACCATACTTTCCTCCATAATGGTTGTACTACTTTACAGTCCCACCAACAGTGAATGAGGGTTCCTTTTTCTCCACAGCCTCTCCAACATTTGCTATTACCCGTCTTGTTGATAATAGCTAATCTAACAGGAGTGAGGTGGTATCTCATTGTAGTTTTGATTTGCATTTCTCTAACAACTAATGAAGCTGAGCATCTTTTCATATATCTGTTGGCCATTTGTATCTCTTCCTGGGAGAAGTGTCTGTTCATGTCCTCTTCCCATTTTTTAATTGGATTGTTTGTTTGTTTGTTGTTGAGTTTTATGAGTTCTTGTAAATTTTGGATATTACGCCCTTATCAGAGCTGTTGTTTGAAAATATCATTTCCCATTTAGTTGGCTGTCTATTTTGATATCAGTTTCTCTTGCTGAGCAAAAACTTTTTATTCTGATGTAGTCCCATTCATTTATCTTTGCCTTCACTTCTCTTGCCATTGGAGTCAAGTTCATAAAATATTCTTTAAAACCCAGGTCCATGAGTTTAGTACCTATGTCTTCTTCTATTTACTTTATTGTTTCAGGTCTTATATTTAGATCTTTGATCCATTTTGAATTAATTTTAGTACACGGGGACAGGCTGTAGTCGAGTTTCATTCTTTTGCATGTGGCTTTCCAGTTTTCCCAACACCATTTGTTGAAGAGGCTTTCTTTTCTCCATTGTGTGTTGTTGGCCCCTTTATCAAAGATTATTTGACCATATATATGTGGTTTTATTTCTGGGCTTTCTATTCTGTTCCATTGGTCTGAGTGTCTATTTTTCTGCCAATACCATACTGTTTTGATTATCGTGGCCCTATAATATAGTTTAAAGTCAGGTATTGTAATGCCCCCAGCTTCATTCTTTTTCCTTAGGATTGTTTTGGCTATTCGGGGTTTTTTATAGTTCCATATAAATCTGATGATTTTTTCTTCCATTTCTTTTTTTTTTTTTTTTTTTTTTTTTTTTTTTGCATTTTTCTGAAGCTGGAAACAGGGAGAGACAGTCTGACAGACTCCCGCATGCGCCCGACCGGGATCCACCCGGCACGCCCACCAGGGGGCGACGCTCTGCCCACCAGGGGGCGATGCTCTGCCCATCCTGGGCGTCGCCATGTTGCGAACAGAGCCACTCTAGTGCCTGAGGCAGAGGCCACAGAGCCATCCCCAGCGCCCGGGCCATCTTTGCTCCAATGGAGCCTCGGCTGCGGGAGGGGAAGAGAGAGACAGAGGGGAAGGCGCGGCGGAGGGGTGGAGAAGCAAATGGGCGCTTCTCCTGTGTGCCCTGGCCGGGAATCGAACCCGGGTCCTCCGCACGCTAGACCGACGCTCTACCGCTGAGCCAACCGGCCAGGGCCCACTTCCATTTCTTTAAAAAATCTCATAGGGATTTTGATGGGAATTGCATTAAATTTGTATATTGCTTTGGGTAATATGGCCATTTTGATTATATTTATTCTTCCTATCCAAGAACAAGGAATATTTTTCCATCTCATTGTCTTTTTCGATTTCCCTTAACAAAGCTTTGTAATTTTCATTATATAGGTCCTTTACGTTCTTTGTTATGTTTATTCCTAGGTATTTTATTTTTTTTGTTGCAATCGTGAAGGGGATTATTTTTTTGAGTTCGTTTTCTAATATTTCATTGTTGGCATATAGAAAGGCTATGGACTTTTGTATGTTAATTTTGTATCCTGCGACCTTACTGTATTGGTTTATTGTTTCTAATAATCTTTTTGTGGAGTCCTTCGGGTTTTCGATGTATAGGATCATATCATCAGCAAAAAGTGATACCTTTACTTCTTCTTTTCCGATATGGATGCCTTTTATTTCTTTGTCTTGTCTGATTGCTCTGGCCAGAACTTCTAGCACCACGTTAAATAAGAGTGGAGAGAGTGGACAACCCTGTCTTGTTCCTGATTTAAGGTAGAAAGTCCTCAGTTTTATGCCGTTTAATAGGATGTTGGCTGATGGTTTATCATATATGGCCTTTATCATGTTGAGATATTTTCCTTCTATACCCATTTTGTTGAGAGTCTTAACCATAAAATTGTGTTGTATTTTATCAAAAGCCTTTTCTGCATCTATTGATAATATCATGTGGTTTTTGTTCTTTGTTTTGTTGATATGGTGTATTACGTTAACCGTTTTGCGTATGTTGAACCATCCTTGAGATTCTGGGATGAATCCCACTTGATCATGATGTATTATTTTTTTAATATGTTGTTGTATTCGGTTTGCCAGTATTTTGTTTAGTATTTTAGCATCTGTATTCATTAGAGATATTGGTCTGTAGTTTTCTTTCTTTGTGCCATCCTTGCCAGGTTTTGATATGAGGGTTATGTTGGCCTCATAGAATGTGTTTGGAAGTATTGCTTCTTCTTCAATTTTTTGGAAGACTTTGAGTAGAATAGGAACCAAGTCTTCTTTGAATGTTTGATAGAATTCACTAGTATAACCGTCTGGGCCTGGACTTTTATTTTTGGGGAGGTTTTTAATAGTTTTTTCTATTTCCTCCTGCTGATTGGTCTGTTTAGGCTTTCTGCCTCTTCATGACTCAGTCTAGGAAGGTTGTATTGTTCTACGAATTTATCCATTTCTTCTAGATTATTGTATTTGGTGGCATATAATTTTTCATAGTATTCTACAATAATTCTTTGTATATCTATGATGTCTGTGGTGATCTCTCCTGTTTCATTTTGGATTTTATTTATTTGAGTCCTGTGCCTTTTTTCCTTCATGAGTCTTGCCAAGGGTTTGGCAATTTTGTTGATGTTTTCAAAGAACCAGCTCCTTGTTTTATTGATTTTTTCTATAGTTTTTCTGTTCTCTATTTCATTTATTTCTGCTCTGATTTTTATTATCTCCTTTCTTCGGCTGGTTTTGGGTTGTCTTTGTTCTTCTTTTTCTAGTTCCTTAAGGTGTGAAGTTAAGTGGTTTACTTCGGCTCTCTCGTTTGTTCATATAGGCCTGAAGTGATATGAGCTTTCCTCTTATTACTGCTTTTGCTGCATCCCAGAGATTCTGATATGTCGTATTTTCATTTTCATTTGTCTGTATATATCTTTTGATCTCTGCGCTTATTTCTTCTTTGACCCATTCATTTTTTAGAAGTATGTTGTTTAGTTTCCACATTTTTGTGGGTTTTTCCCCCTCTTTTTTGCAGTTGAATTCTAGTTTCAAGGCTTTATGATCAGAAAATATGCTTGGTACAATTTCAATTTTTCTAAATTTGCTGATATTGTCTTTGTGGCCTAACATATGGTCAATTCTTGAGAATGTTCCATGTACACTAGAGAAAAATGTATACTCTGTCGCTTTGGGATGAAGTGTCCTGTAGATGTCTATCATATCCAGGTGTTCTAGTATTTTCTTTAAGGCCACTATGTCTTTGTTGATTCTCTGTTTGGATGACCGATCTAGAGCCGTCAGCGGTGTATTGAGGTCTCCAAGTATGATTGTATTTTTGTTAGTTTTTGTTTTAAGGTCAATAAGTAGCTGTCTTATATATTTTGGTGCTCCTTGGTTTGGTGCATATATATTAAGGATTGTTATGTCTTCTTGATTCAACTTCCCCTTAATCATTATGAAATGACCATTTTTGTCTCTGAGTACTTTTTCTGTCTTGTAGTCAGCATTATTAGATATGAGAATTGCTACACCTGCCTTTTTTTGGGTGTTGTTTGCTTGGAGTATTGTTTTCCAGCCTTTCACTTTGAATTTGTTTTTATCCTTGTTGCTTAGATGTGTTTCTTGTAGGCAGCATATAGTTGGATTTTTTTTTTAATCCATTCTGCTACTCTGTGTCTTTTTATTGGTAAGTTTAATCCATTTACATTTAGTGTAATTATTGACACTTGTGGGTTCCCTACTGCCATTTTATAAATTGCTTTCTGTTAGTTTTGTATCTAGTTTGATTCTTCTCTTTTGTTTTTCTATCATTTGTTTTTGTTTGTTTGTGTTCCATACTTCTTTCCTCTGTTGCTACCTTTTTTAAGTCAAGTGTTTTTGTGGTGGTTATTTCAAGGGTGGTTACCATTAAGTAATGAAAAGGGTACCTACCATATTCATTGTAGTACCCTATCTTATAAGTATTTCTGCACTTCATCGTCCTTTGCTACTGTTAATCTCCATCCTCTCCCCCCTTTTTTTCCTTTGTTGTCACAGTTTAAGTTTGGTTTTATTGTGTTCTTGGTGGAGCTGTTACTTGTGGTGTTGTTTTCTTTTGTTCTTTGAATCTGGTTGGAAAACCCCCTTTAATATTTCCTGGAGTGGGGGCTTTCTGTTGATGAATTCTCTCATCTTTTCTGTATTTGTGAATGTTTTTATATCTCCTTCATACTTGAAGGATAGCTTTGATGGGTATAGTATTCTTGGCTGAAAGTTCCTCTCTTTCAGGGCTTTAAATATTGGGGTCCACTCTCTTCTAGCTTGTAGAGTTTCTGCTGAGAAATCTGATGATAATCTAATGGGCCTTCCTTTATATGTTGTACTCTTCTTTTCCCTGGCTGCCTTGAGAATTTTTCTTTGTCATTGGTTTGTGTCATCTTTATTATGATGTGCCTTGGAGTGGGTTTGTTGGGGTTAAGAAAACTCGGTGTTCTGTTTGCTTCTTGAATTTGAGGCTTTAGTTCTTTCCACAGGCTTGGGAAGTTCTCGTCTATTATTTGTTTGAGTATATTCTCCATTCCATTTTCTTTCTCTTCTCCCTCTGATATACCTATTATTCTTATGTTATTCTTTCTGATGGAGTCAGACAATTCCTGTAGGGCTTTCTCGTTTTTTATTATTTTTGAGTCTCTTTCTTCTTCTCTCTGTTGTGCCTCAAGTTGTTTTTCTTCTATTTCACTAATCCTATCTTCAATCTGGGCTGTTCTGTTAGCTAAGCTTGTTACCTCGTTTTTCAGCTCGTGAATTGAGTTTTTCATTTCTGTTTGATTTGTTTTTATAGTTTCAATTTCCTTGGTAATATATTCTTTGTGTTCATTGAGTTGTTTTCTGATCTCCCTATATTGCCTTTCTGTGTTTTCTTGTATATCTCTGAGTATTTTTAAGATTTCTATTTTAAATTCTCTGTCATTTAGCTCCAAGGCTTCCAATATGTTAAGTCTTTTCTCCATAGATTTTTCCACATCTATTTGTGTTACCTCTCTTTCTTTTGTATCCATAATATTCGATTTCCTCTTTCTTATCGGCATCTGAGGGTGGTCTTGTTGATAGCACTAATTAGAATTAATAATGAGTAAAAAGTAAAAAAAATAAAAAAAGAAAAAAAAAAAAAAAGGTAAAACACCCCCCCAAAAAAACAGTAATAATTTATTATTTCCCCCTTTTTTCTTTCTTCTCTTTCCCTCCTCTTCCCTCCTCAGGGAAGTATCGTGCCTATAATGGAGGGCCTGATTTGGGGTGAAGAGTTCAAGGGGCAAAAAAATGGAGTAGGGACCTACTAAATGCAAAAAAAAAAAAGAAAAAAAAAAAAAAGGAAGAAAATCTTAGACAAGCATAAGAAGATTTGCTTGTAAGTGATGGTCAACTAAGAGAAATAATGAGAGGGATAAGAGGGAACCAGAAAAAAGGAACAAAAAAGAATAATAAAGAAGAAAAAAATAAAAATAATAAGTAAAAATCTGTTGTATTAAGTGGAGCGAAGATTAAATACAATGGAGACCTTGGGTTGGGAGGACCCAAAATGCCACAAAAATAAACAAACAAGAAAAAAAAAAAAAAAAAAACAAAAGCAAAAAAGAGAAATAAAGCCAAAAAAAAGCCTTGAGTCCCAAATTAACTAATTTGTTCGTGATTGAGGATTATATGGGAGGAAAGTAAAATGAGAAAAGAAAAAACGAATAGAAAGGAAAAAATAAGAAAAAGAGAAAAACGAAGGAATAAATAAAATAGGAAGAGAAAAAAAACAAAATAAAGCAAGACAGAAAAAAACAAAAAACAAAAGAGGAGAGAGTGAGAGTTAAGTGTTTTGGATTATAACCTTAAAGGAGGGTGAGGATGAAGAAGAGAAATAAAATGCAACACTCATGGGTAGTGTAGTTCAAGAAAGGGGAAGCATAAGATGGGCAGAGAATAGAAGGACCAATGTGGAGGAAATAAAGGCAATAAGACAGAAGAAACAAACAACAACAACAAAAAAATTAGTGGATCAAGTTGTGAAGTCTGTGGATTTTTCTTGATTTTGAGAGGTTAACTTTTTCCTTTTTCTTTTCTCTCCCTCTTCCTGATCGGTGACTCTGTACCCCAGGCCGGCCCCTGTGTCACACTTAGGTAGGGATTGCAGTTGATGGGATTCTATGGCAATGTCATATAATTGGCTTTAGTCTTGCTGGTAGTCACGGCTTGTTGGCGTTTACAGGGTCCAACGATGAGAGAGTTTGCTTTCCTGGATTCTCTCTCCTAGTCCCCCCTTTCTGAATTAGCAGCCTGGTGATCCAGCTATAAGGCTGCAACTGCTTCTGCCTGGGACGTAAGAGGCTCAAAGAGCTGGGAAATCCCCACTCTATCCCCACTCAGTGCAAGGCTTTGGGAAAGGCTCTGACAGTCAGGGCCTCCAGTTTAATCAGGCGGGGGTGGGAGTCAATTGTTGTCAAGGTGACTGTTCAGCGCCTATCATTTAGTTGGACCTCTCAACCCAGGCTTTCCACACTTTGTAGCCTGTTTTTGCAGGGAAGAAGAGGCACTAGTCTCTGCTTGCGACTAGTGTAGTATAGACCTTATTATCTGCCAAGTCCTTCTTGTTAGCGTTTATCCCTGAATATGGAGGCTCTATCAATCAGAAGTTGCCCCCGCCCCTTTAGCGAGAGGCACTAAAAAATATCACGCCTCTTGTCTTGGATCACTGAACTGAGAGAGATCTTATCAATTAGAACCGAGGGTGCGCAGATTTCATGGGTTAAGCTAATTTCAGTGATTGGGTCGCAGCTGTGCTTCCGAAGGTATTTTAGGCTGCCTGCGCGCGCCCCTCCCCCAACGCTTGATTGTTAGCTTGAATGGCTGGGTGAGGTGCCCCGCCCACGGAGAGAATCTCCCAAGCCTCTCCCGCTCGCCCTGCCGCTGGCGGCTGGATCGCACCAGGCGCAGGATAATGGAGCACCTGGGTGTGCGGGCCAGTAGGGCGCTCTGGGCGCATAGAATGCCCAGGGCACGCGCGCGAATGGGGTGCTCCGGGCACCGGTGGCTGGCGACTCTCACTCGCTGTGTGCGGGCCGCTGGGAACGTTAGCGGTGCCCAACCGGACCGGGCGCGCGTGGCGGCTCGCGGCTCCCAAATGTGGGCTGACTCACCACAGGCGCACTTCCTCGCGGCTTGAATGAACGTCGCTGCGGTAGATTCCTCCACACCCTCGTCTCTCAGATTCAAGTGATAACAGTCCTTTCGCTATCAGTTTGTGTGTAACTCCGGAATGCTCCGAGGATAAATTTTTCTGTTTCTAGTTGATAAATTTGTTGTGATTTAGGGGAGAGCTGTCGGACACACTGCTCACGGCGCCATTTCCGTGACCATCAATATTTTTTTTTTTAAAAAGCAACATTCTTAGTGGATAAGAAAACTAGGCCCTGGCTGGTTAGCTCAGTGGTAGAGCTTCCACCCGATGTGTGGAAGTCCCAGGTTCGATTCCTGATCTGGGCACACAGGAGAAACAACCATCTACTTCTCCACCCCTCCTCCTCTTCCCCTCATGCAGCCATGGTTCAAATGGTTCTGGCAAAGTTGGTCCTAGGCATGAGAATGGCTCCATGGCCATACATCAGGTGCTAATAGCTCAGTTGCCAAGCAACTGAGCAGTGGCCCAGACAGGCAGAGCATCGCCTGGTAGGGGGCTTGCGAGGTGGATCCTAGTCAGGGTGGTTGCAGGAGTCTCTCTGCCTCCCTGCCTCTCACTTAATAAAACAGAAAAAAGAAAACTAGCTACTTCACAGAGAGAAACAGTAGGACTATTTGCTTGTCTAGCACTTGACTCAGGATAAAACAAGGAAGGGAGGGAGGGGGAAAGGAAGGAACAGAGGGACGGAGGGATGGAAAGAAAAAGGGAGGGAGAGGGGGCGGACAAGGGAAGGGAGGGAAGGAGGAGTAAAAATAAATAATACTTCATCATAAACCTACCAAACTTGAAGTCTTTTCACACTACCAACATTGAAAAAATAATCCAAGCTAAAATTCCATTTCAAAGGATCCCAGATTGGCAATGACCTAAGGCACTTGGCAAAAGTAGACGAACATACTTAAAACTGGGCTTCAAAAAATCTTCACAGTTAAAAATCTTCAAGAAACTGGCTCATGATTTAAACACAGAAGGAGACAAGCACCATGAGCATATAAACTAAAAAATAAGACATGTGGTATATAAATATAAATAGATATGTTTAATAAAAAATAAAAATAAGGCCTGACCAGGAAGTGGTACAGTGGATAGAGCATCAGACTGGGACTCAAAGGACCTAACTTCAAAACCCTGAGGTCTCTGGCTTGAGTGTGGGATCATAGGCATGACCCCATGGTTGCTGGCTTGAGCCCAAAGGTCACTGGCTTAAGCCTAAGGTTGCTGGCCTGAGCAAGGGGCCACTTGCTCTGCTGTAGCCTCCTGGTCAAGGCACATATGAGAAAGTAATCAATGAACAACTAAGAGACTAAGGAACCACAACAAAGAATTGATGTTTCTCATCTCTCTCCCTTCCTGTCTGTCTGTCCCTATCTGTCCCTCTCTCTGACTCTCTGTCTCTGTCACAAAAAAATTAAAATAAAAGTATGTAATAAAAATATGACTCAGCAACAGGAGACTATCAGAACTGATGAAACATCATCTTAAAAAGAATCAACTGGAATTCATAAAAATGAAAACAGTAGTAACTGAAAATTTAATAGACAAGTTAAACAGCAGACTACACAAAGATGAAGAGATAATTAGAAAAATGGAAGTGGCTTTAAAGAAACTGCACAGAATGCAGCAGAGAGAGAGAAAAAAAACAAAAAAACACAAGAGGCTAAGAGAGATGACAACAAAGTCTGAAAACTTCAAGAGCTTCAGAGGAAGGGAACAGAGGAAATGAGCAGAAATCAATATTCAAACAGAATGTCAGGACACTAATTCTCAGGTTCAAAACTCCAAAAGCCAACCAAATTAAAAAATAATAATAATACCATGTAGACAATATCATAGTGAAAGAGCAAATCCTAAGAACAAGAGGTCTTAAAAACAGCAAGAGAAAAAAGACACAAACTTACATAAAGGAATGTCAATAAGATTGAGAGCTAACTTCTTAACAGCAACAAGAAAAGCCCAAACAGAATGTGCCAAACTGATGAAAGTGTCAACATAGATTTCTAAATCCCATGAAATTACATTTGAGGACCAAGGTGATAAATGATAAATATTCAAAGACTTACTACCAATAGACCCTCAAAAAAACTTCTACTTTAGGAATAAGAAAAATGATACCGGAAGGAAAATCTGAGATCCAAGAAGGAATACCTTTCTGCATCACTGGGCACTTCTAAGCATATCAGACTTCATTTTATTCTCATTAAAACTCCAGATACACAAGCAAAGTCAACCCATCTGCAAGAAAAATGAGGACACTCCAGTACAGCTTAATGTACCAGAGTAAGATAAGGTCTTCTCCTGACAACTCTGAAACTATGTCTGCTCTAGCAGACCCTGGGAAAAACCTTAAGTATTGAGAAAAGCAGAAGGTGCAGAGATGGAGACAGAGGAAAAAATTCAGGCAAGTCAGGAGCCTAAGAGGAAAGTAACCAGGGGCAGAATGAAAATCAAACTCTGGCAGAGCAAAACTATATATCCTTCTCCCTTGGTAGATGAGATTTCACCGGTTATGAAGGTTAAGGGTTTTTGTTTTTATTTTATTTTATTTTATTTATTTATTTATTTGTGTGTGTGTGTGTGTGTGTGTGTGTGAGAGAGAGAGAGAGGGGGGGGGGCAAGGAGGCAGAGACAAGACTCCCGCATACACCCCCACCAGGATCCACCAGGCAAGTCCACCAGGGGGCGATGCTCTGCCCATCTGGGGCCATTGTTCCACTGCTCAGGAACAGAGTCATTTTAATTTTAGCACCTGCCTGACCTGTGGTGGCGCAGGGGATAAAGCGTCGACCTGGAAATGCTGAGGTCGCCGGTTCAAAACCCTGGGCTTGCCTGGTCAAGGCACATATGGGAGTTGATGCTTCCAGCTCCTCCCCCCTTCTCTCCCTCTCTAAAAATGAATAAATAAAAAAAAAGAAGGTTGTCAATTTTAGCACCTGAGGCCAAGGCCACGGAGCCATCCTCAATGCCTGTGGCCAACTCACTCAAACTGCTTGAGCCATGGTTGTGGGAGAGGAAAAGAGAGAGACAGACAGACAGACAGATACACAGAGGAGAAGGAGAAGGAGTAGAGAAGCAGATGGTTGCATCTCCTGTGTGCCCTGACCAGGTATTGAACCGGGACTTCCACATGCTGGGCCAATGCTCCATCACTGAGCCAACCTGCCAGGGCCATAATTTATTTTTTATTGAAGTATAATTGACATGTAACATTATAGTTAGTTTCATGTATACCATATAATGATTCAGTATTTGTATATATTACAAAATAACCACAGTAACTCTAGTTAATATCTGTCCTCATCTAGTTAATCTTTTTTTTGCAATGAGAACTTCTAATATCTACTCTTAGTAACTTTCAAATATCCAATATAGAATTACTAATTACAGCCACCATACTATACATTACATGCCCATGACTTATAACTGAAGTTTGTACCTTTTGACCCATTTTGCTCACCTCTGGCAACCATCATCTGTTCGCTTCATCTATGAGCTTAATCGATTGTTTTTCAAGATTCCACATACAAGTCAGATCAAAAAAGATTTGTCTCTAACTTATTTCACTTAGCACAATGCCTTCTAGGTTCATCCAATGTTGTTACAAATGGGAAGATTTCCTTCTTTTTTATGGCTGAGTAATATTCCACTGTGTACAGTATATGTATATATGTGTGTGCATATACAGACACAATTTTATCTAGTCATCCATCAATGAACACCTAGGTTGTTTCCAATTATTTTCTATTTTAACACAAATTACCTTACTGTGTTTGCCTGTGCTATGTGGATTTGGAGTATTCAACTAGAACCAATAAAATTATAGGAAGATACATATTTTGGCTCAATAGAATTAAGAACACTAACAATCATGGTAATACAATAGTGGGTGGACTGTTCCTACATTGGAACTCTCTACATTGGAAATTCCAAAAGTGTTTCATTATTAAATAAATTACAATAGTCAAGATCCCTTTAAGGCATGATGTACACAGTTGTCTTTCTTGTGTATAAATAAATATATGTTCTCCTTTTTGGTTTTCTCCCATATTTTAAACACCTAATCAAGAAAATTTCTCCTTGCTTTTTCTTCCCTTTCTCTTCCATCTGTAAACCAATCAAGTTCCTATGCACACTCAGCATCTAAAGCAATGCTTCTTAATGTGTTCATACATCTTGGAATCAGAAATCCCTGGTGCTTATTAAAAATGCAGACTCTGAGCCTCACGGTGGACATACTGATTATAATTTCAAGGGATTTGTACTTTTACAAACTCCCCAGGGTGATTCAGAGACACCTGGAAATCTGAGAACTCCCTTTTAAGGAAACAAAGTTTACAGCTTCTATGACCCATTGTCCTATCCTTTTCACTTAGTGGAGAGAGTCCAAAAGAAACCTAAAACTTTGTGCAACTTTCGCTGACTTTATCACAGTCTCTGACTAAGCAGACAAGAACTGGCTGTGGCTGTGCTTAACACAGATTCCCTTGTTATTAAGGATAGTGAAAATGATACATACCAATGTTAGGATCCAGACAAATAAAAATAACCTTATCAGAATATATAACCATTTTTTGAAGGAAAAATGAAACCTTATTTATTTTTCAAAACCAGACCACTAGATAAATATAGTATATCACAGTCCTAAAATAGCAAACAGACAGAGTATATAGTTGGTAAAAGACAACAATGTCCTTATCAAAATGGTAAGTTGCCAGAGCTGGGGCAGGAATACTGCATGCTGCAAAGGCCCCAGGCAAAAATGCTATCTGGCAATGAGGGGCTACCCCTTTTTTGCTTTAAAGGATCCACGGCTCCGGAAGTTGCTTACGTTTTACCTTCCTATTGCCAAAAGACTGTCGCAGCAGGGCTCTGGAAGTTAGAAAGCAATAAAAACAACACTGGGTTTAGGTTTCATTCCTGAAAAACCTGGGTTTTTTCTAAACCCAGTACTTTATAACATTCTTGATTAAGCAGCCAACAATTCCTCTGTCACTGTTCATTCCTGGATATTGGTATAAGGCACAATCAAACCCCCTTTCCCTCGGAGGGAGAGTACCACTGCAAGGCTGTCCTGTCCCTCTGCTGAGGACAGGCTTGGGGCCATCGTGGCAGCCAGTGGCATGGAAGATCTATATACCACACCAAGTGTGACATGGCCTCTCATGTTTTTGGAGCATCTCCAAGCTGAAAGATGTAATGTGTGAGAAATTTAAAAGTGTATATCCTCATCTTGATGGACAGAAATGGATATCCAAAGGAAACTTTCAAAGTTCTTATCCAAACCACTCCAAACTCCACACCTTAATCAACTTCATGCCCCTGTATATAAAACAAAACCAAGCAAAACAAGGACCCAGAAACAATTTTTCCCCTTCTAAATTAATGACCTCACCGATTCTGTTTTAGTTTATGAAAAAGGTATGGTGATGCTTCTGGTAAACAGAAGACTGGCAACAAACAGAAACATGTCTCCTCCCCTTCTACCAGATCAGTGGCAGGTTAGAGGGACCTGTCAGTTGCTGGTACCTCCGAGTGCTCTGGCTTAGTCTGAGGGACATGCCTGCTGCCAGAATAAGCATTTGCCACATAAAATTTAGGCTCTCAAAAACTCCCAGGTCCAACTTTTAGCACCAGTTTTCCATTTCACTTTATAGGATTAAAACAAAAAGAACCAGTGTCCAGAGGCATGTGAACCATTCTTTAAACTCACTGCCATCCTTAATTTCTTCATTCACAAACTTTGCTTGAAAGGCCAAAATTCTGCCTGACTAGTGGTGGCACAGTGGGTAGAATGCTGACCTGGGACGCTGAGGTCTCCAGTTAAAACCCCAAGGTCACCAGCTTGAGCACAGGCTCCTCAACTTGAGCAAGGGATCGCCAGCCTGACTGCGGGATCACTGGCTTAAGTACAGGATCATTAACATGATCCCATGGTCGCTGGCTTGAGCCCAAAGGTCTCTGGCTTGAGCAAGGGGTCACTGGCTCAGCCTGAGCCCCAGGTCAAGAAATGTACGAGAAGCAGTCAGTGCACAAATAGAGTGACGCAACTACAAGTCAATGCTTCTCACCCTCTCCCTCTCCCTTTCTCTCTCGCAAAAAGTAAAAAATAAAAGACCAAAATTCTCATTCTTCATTCTAAACAGATTCCTACCTTCATCCTCAAAGACCAATGGCAAAGACTTCTATTTCTGAATGAATGAGACAGTCTCCTTCACCTTTTTGGTCATGGTTGGAATAAAGTCTATGTGGTCATCCACACTTGGTCACACAGCTCCCCAATTGTCATTTCATCTGAAGCTCTTCACTCCCTGCATCTACTGAATCTTTGGCTTTGCTGTAGCAATGCATGATACACTAGGCCAAGCAGTCCTGGAACTTCTCCATCTTGCTGGTAACCAGGGTCTGGGCTTGAGTCAGAGGCGTCTGGTAGCACTCAATGCACTCATGTACCTGCCGCATGGACGCCTGACCATCCGCACAACAGCCAGAGCTGCACCAGAACATGAGGCCCTGCATATTCCAGAAAATCCCTCTCTCCAGACTCTACCATGGAGTCTACCACCTCCTGCACCCAAAGCTACTGCAGGTCTGCTATGGCAACCCCACACTGAACAGCACTACAATGGTGCCCACATGGACCCCACACATGGCCCCAGACAACCATTTTAAAACAAGGCTTTCAAAAATAAGAATAACTGGGAGGAGATGCATAATAGGAGGAAAGAAGGGATATAGAAGGATGGAAATTTCCAAGCAGAGAAAGGCACATGAAGAAACAAACGTGCCAATACATATCATTCATAAATTTATCAAGCATTTATTCATCAACTACAATGTACCACAAACAGTTATAGGCACTTGGGATACATTAATGAAACAGGTAAATATCCCAATCTTTGTGAAGCTTACATTCTAGCAATGGGAGATAAATAATTCTTATAATAAATACATTGTAGACTATCTTAAGAAAGCAAAAATTTTTTATGGAACAACAACAAAAAGAACAGGGTAAAGAGGCTATAAGGGTGGAGTGAAGATCATTTTACAAAGATGATCAGGATGTGAAGTCAGCCTCGCAGACACTGGGGGGAAGGTCATCTGAGCAGAGGGGAGAGTCAGTGCACAGTCAGGAGACTGCCTGACATACAGAGGGAGACAAGAGTGTGGGATAGGAATACGTGAGAGAGAAGAGTGTAAGGAAATGACAGATAATAGGAACCAAATTATAGGCTATTTCAAGGACCCTTGGTTTTACTATGAAGAATAAAAGCTAGTAAAGAGTTCTATGCAGTACTGAAATTACCGACTTTAATGTTTTAAGGAACTCACTCTGGCTGCTAAGTGGGAAACAGATTGAAATGGGGCAAAGGTAGATGGAAGGACAGTAGTTAAGAAACCACCACCACAGTATTCCAGGCAAGGATGATCACATCTTAGCCAAACCGTGCTTATGGAGATTAGGCATCAGTTTTGGATGTATTTTTAAGGGAAAGCCAATAGAGACTTCCTGACAAAATGATGTGAGATATCAGGAAATGGAAATGGTGAAACAAAACCAAGATTTTGGCCTAAGCGACCAGTAGGACAGAAATAAGGAAGACTGAAAATGTGCAGGTTTATGAACAGGGGATTCGGTTCAGTTTTGACATGCTGAATTTGCAATTTCTTAGACATGTAGGTAGACATGTCTAGTAGGCAACAGAATATATGAGTCTGGTGTTCAGAGCAGTGGTCTGCTCTGGAAATGTAAATGTGGAGTCACCAGCATGTAGATGGTATTTAGAGCTGTAAGATTGGATCAGCTCACCATTTGAGTGAGCACAGAGGAGAGAGGCAAAGCCTAACTGCTGATATACTCCAGTATCAGGAGTAAAGGGGAAAGAGGAGGAAAGATACCAGCAAAGGAGACTGAGAAGGAAAAACTCAAGTGCTCTGAAATCCAAATAAAGAAAGTATCCTAAGGAAGAGATACTGATTGAAGTCAATGCTGATGATAATTAAGGTTAAGATTGAAAATTTACCACTGTATTAGGCAATTTTAATGTGACTGGCTACCTTGACAAGTGCATTTCGGTAAACTGTTGGGAGTAAAACCCTTATTAAAGTATCTTTTAGGCCTGACCAGGCGGTGGCACAGTGGATAGAGCCTCGGACTGAGATGCGGAAGACCCAGGTTTGAGACCCTGAGGTCGCCAGCTTGAATACGGGCTCATCTGGCTTGAGCAAAAAGCTCACCAGCTTGGACTCAAGGTCGCTGGCTTGAGCAAGAGGTTACTTGCTCTGCTGAAAGCCCATGGTCAAGGCACATATGAGAAAGCAATCAATGAACAACTAAGGTGTCGCAACGAAAAACTGATGATTGATGCTTCTAATATCTCTCTCCGTTCCAGGGATGAGGGAGGGAGGGAGGGAGGGAGGGAATCTTTTAGGAGAGCAGTGTTCTTCAGTCCGCCAAAAATTTCGTGCTGGTCTGGGAAAGAGTTAACCACCCTGATGTTGTATGAAGAGTGTAGACCCCATGCTCTTATGTGAATTAATTTATACTCAGGATGGTTTTTGCCTTAGCAGTCCCCAAAATAATTCTATTACCACTGGTCTCCAAGTGTAAAAAAGTTGAAAACCACTGAAGTAGACACAATCGTCAGAGAATTTCTGCAGCAATGCAGACCACAGAAAGTTTTTCAGGGAAGGAATGCCAGAAATGGATAGAAAGGAAAATTAGGTTAAGATAAAGTCTTGTTACAGAGTTACAGTAACCAAGGCAGTGTGGTAATGGCATAAGAATAATAATGCATATCAACACAATAAAACAAGAAGGTCCAAAAATAAACCCTTACATGTATCATCAATTGATTTGCACCAAGATATTCCAATGGGGGAAAACAGTCTTTTCAACAAATAGTGCTGGAACAAGTAGATATTCACATGCAAAAGAATGAATTTGGACACCTATCTAATACCATACATGAAAATTAACTCAAAATCAATCATAAACCTAAATGTAAGAACTAAAACTATACAACTTGTAGAAGAAAACACAGGAGTAAGTCTTTATGGCCTTGTGTTGGGCAATGGTTCCTCAGACGTAACACCAAAAACATAAGCAATCAAAGAAAAAATAGACAAATTTAACATCAAAATTTAAAACTTAGGTACATCAAAAGACACTACCAGGCCCTGGCTGGCTGGCTCTGTGGATAGAGAATCAACCCAGCATATAAACATCCTGGGTTCTACTCCCGGTCAAGGCACACAAGAGAAGCAACCATCTGCTTTTCTCCCCCTCACTCACCCTTTCTCTCTCTCTTCCTCTCCTGCAATCAGTGGCTCAATTGGTTTGAGCTTGGCCCTGGGTGCTGAGGATAACTTGCTAAAAACTGCTCAGTTGTGAGCATCAGACCCAGATGGAGGTTGTCAGGTGGATACCGGTCAGGGTACTTACAGGAGTCTTTCTCACTATCTCCCCTCCTGTCACTTAGAAAAAAACAAAACACTACCAAGAAAGTGTAAAGCTATCCCACAGAATGGAAGAAAATATCTGCAAATCACTTGGCAAGAAATATGTGTCCAAAATTTATACTCTTAAAATTCAATATTAAAAAAATAACCTGAGTCCTCTCTCTCTTTTTCTTGGTGAGTCTAGTTAAAGGTTCATCAATCTTGTTTACCTTTTCAAAGAACCAGCTCCTAGTTTCATTGATCCTCTGTATTGTTTCTTTAGTCTCTTTGTCATTTATTTCTGCTCTGATCTTTATTATTTCCTTCCTTCTACTACATTTAGGCTTTACTTGCTGTTCTTTTTCTAGTTCTTTTAGATGCAGGGTCAAGTTGTTTATTTGAGCTTTTTCTAGCTTCTGAAAGTGTGCCTGTAGTGCTATGAACTTCCCTCTCAGTACTGCTTTTGCTGTGTCCCATAAATTTTGAGCTGTTGTATACTCATTATCATTCGTTTCTAGGAATTTTTTTATTTCTTCTTTGATCTAATTCTTAATCCATTCGTTATTTAACAACCTGCTATTTAGTTTCCATGTGTTTGAGAATTTTTGAGCTTTTCTGTTGTGGTTGATTTCTAGTTTCATGCCATTGTGATCAGAGGAAGTGCTTGATATGATTTCAATCCTGTTAAATTTGTTGAGACCACTTTTGTGCCCTAACATGTGGTCAATCCTAGAGAATGTACCATGAGCCTTGAAAAGAATGTATATTCTGCTGCTTTAGGGTAAAAGGTTCTGTAGATATCTATTACATCGAGTTGATCTAAGGCAGGGGTCTCAAACTCGCGGCCTGAGGGCCGCATGCGGCCCGCCGAACAATTTTGTGCAGCCCGCAGACTAATCCACGAAGTTCAAAATATTTTGGACAAAATTAAGTAAGCCCGTGGATTAGTCTGCGGGCCGCACAAAATTGTTCGGCGGGCCGCATGCGGCCCGCAGGCCGTGAGTTTGAAACCCCTGATCTAGGGTGTCCTTTAAGTCTGCTGTTTCTTTGTTAATTTTCTTTCTTGAGGATCTATCTAGTGATGTTAGTGGGGTATTAAAATCCCCTACTATTATAGTGTTGCTGTTGATCTCGCTCTTTATATCCATCAAAGTCTGCTTTATATATTTAGGTGCTCCTATATTAGGTGCGTAGATATTTATAATAGTTATATCTTCCTGTTGGATTGCTCCCTTTATCATTATGTAGTGGCCTTCTTTATCTCTTACTATATTCTTTGTTTTAAAGTCCATTTTGTCTGAGATAAGTATTGCTACCCCAGCTTTTTTTCATTTCCATTTGCATGAAATGTTTTTTTTCCATCCTTTTACCTTCAACCTATGTGCATTTTTTGTTTTAAGGTGTGTCTCTTGTAGACAGCATATGTACGGGCCCTGTTTTCTTATCCATGCAGCTACCCTATGTCTTTTGATTGGATCATTTAATCCATTTACATTTAAGGTTATTATTGATATGTAGTTGTTTATTGCCATTTTATTCTTTAAAGCTGTATTCCTCTTTTGCTATATTCTTTTCCCACTTTGATCTGTTTACACCATGCCCCTTAACATTTCCTGCAGCATTGGTTTGGTTGTAATGAATTCCTTGAGGTTTTTTTTTTTTGTCTGGGAAACTTTTTATTTCTCCTTCAATTTTAAATGATAGCCTTGCTTGACAACTGATACTTGACAAAGGAGGTAAGGGCATACAATGGAGTAAAAACAGCCTCTTCAACAAATGGTGTTGGGAAAACTGGACAGCAACCTGCAAAATAATGAAACTAGACCACCAACTTATTCACAAAATAAACTCAAAATGGATAAAACACTTAAATGTAAGTCGTGAAACATAAGCATCTTAGAAGAAAACATAGGCAGTAAGCTCTCCGACATCTCTCACAGCGATATATTTGCTGATTTATCTCCACGGGCAAAGGAAATAAAAGACAGGATAAACAAATGGGACTATATCAAACTAAAAAGCTTTTGCACAGCCAAAGACAATAAGAACAGAATAAAAAGACATCTAAAACAATGGGAGAACATACTTGACATATCAGTACATCTGATAAAGGGTTAATAACCAAAATTTATAAAGAACTTGTAAATCTCAACACCAGGAAGACAAATAATCAAATCAAAAGTGGGCAAAAGAAATGAATAGACACTTCTCCAAAGAGGATATACAGATGGCCAATAGGCATATGAAAAAATGCTCAACATCACTAATCATTAGAGAAATGCAAATTAAAACCACAATGAGATATCACCTCACACCAGTCAGAATGGCGCTCATCAACAAAACACAGAATAAGTGCTGGCAAGGATGTGGAGAAAAGGGAACCCTCCTGCATTGCTGGTGGGAATGCAGACTGGTGCAGCCTCTGTGGAAAACAGTATGGAGATTCCTCAAAAAATTGAAAATCGAACTGCCTTTTGACCCAGCCATCCCACTTTTAGGAATATACCCCAAGAACACCATAGAATGGTTCCAGAAGGAGAAATGCACCCCCATGTTTATAGCAGCATTGTTCACAATAGCGAAGATCTGGAAACAGCCCAAGTGTCCGTCAGAGGACGAGTGGATTAAAAAGCTTTGGTACATATATACTATGGAATACTACTCAGCCATAAGAAATGATGATATCGGATCATTTACAATAACATGGATGGACCTTGATAACATTATACAGAGTGAAATAAGTAAATCAGAAAAAACTAAGAACTATATGAACCCAGGTATAGATGGGACATTAAAATGAGACTCAGAGACATGGACAAGAATGTGATGGTAACAAGGAGTGGGGTGGAGGGGTGGGGAGGGGGCAAGGAAGGAAAGGAGGGGGTGGGGGGAGAGTAGGGCACAAAGAAAACCAGATAGAAGGTGATGGAGATTAATTGACTTTGTGTGAGGGGTATGCAGCATAATCAAAGGTCAAAATAATCTGGAGATGTTTTCCCAGAACATATGTACCCTGATTTATCAATGTCACTGCATTAAAATTAATAAAAATAAGATGAAAAAAAAGTTAAAAAAAATAACCTGATTTATTTATTTATTTTTATTTTTTATTTTTTTTCATTTTTCTGAAGCTGGAAACAGGGAGAGACAGTCAGACAGACTCCCGCATGCGCCCGACCGGGATTCACCCGGCACGCCCACCAGGGGCAACGCTCTGCCCACCAGGGGGCGATGCTCTGCCCATCCTGGGCGTCATGTTGTGACCAGAGCCACTCTAGCGCCTGAGGCAGAGGCCACAGAGCCAACCCCAGCGCCCGGGCCATCTTTGCTCCAATGGAGCCTCGGCTGCGGGAGGGGAAGAGAGAGACAGGAAAGCGCGGCGGAAGGGTGGAGAAGCAAATGGGCGCTTCTCCTGTGTGCCCTGGCCAGGAATCGAACCCGGGTCCTCCGCACGCTAGGCCGACGCTCTACCGCTAACCGGCCAGGGCAAAAATAACCTGATTTAAAAATGGACAAAGGATCTGAACATTTCTCCGAAGACAACACACAAATGTCAAATAAACATATTAAAATTTTTTCAATATCATTAGCCATTACAGAAATACAAATCAAAAGCACAAGGAGCTATCAAATCATATCCACAAGAATAGCTATACAACAGTAACAAATGTTGACAAGGGTGTGGAAAAATTTGAACCCTTATACTGTACACTGCAGATGTGAATGTAAACTGGTACAGCTGCTTGAGAAAAGTGTGGTAGCACTACAAAATATTAAACAGTGTTATATGACCCTGCAATTCCACTCCTAGATATATATCCAAGAGAAATGAAAACGTATGTCCACACAGAATGTTCATAATAGCCAAACACTGAAAAAAAATGTAATGCCTATCAACTGATGGATAAGTAGAAAGTGGTATAAAAAAAATAAAAAGAAATGGCCTGACCAGGTGGTAGTGCAATAGATAGAGCATCTACCTGGGATGCTGAGGTCCCAGGTTCAAAACTCTGCGGTCACTGCTTGAGCGCAGGGTCAGCAGCCAGAGCATGGGATCATCAAAATGATCCCATGGTCGCTGGCTTGAGCAAGCTAGTCAAGGCACATATGAGAAGCAATCAAGGAACAACTAAAGTAACAGAACTATGAGATGATGCTTCTCATCTCTCTCCCTTTCTGTCTCTGACTAAAAATAAAAAATAAATAAATAATTAAGTACTTACTGATACATGCTACAACACAGAACTCTGAAAACATCATGCTAAGTGAAAAAAAAGCAGACACAAAAGACCACATATCGTAGGATTACATTTATATGATATGTCCAGAATAAGCAAATCTATAGAGACAGAAAGTAAATTAGTAGTTGCCTAAAGCTAAACAGTAAAGGGGAGTGTGAATGACTGCTAAAAAATGCAGTTTCTTTTGGAGTGGGAGGAACAAAAATATTCTAAAACTAGAATTTGACAATGCTTATGCAACTCTATGATGACTAAAAAACACTGAATTGTACACTTTAAATGAGTATATATTAAGTATATTTCCCAAAAAGCTGCTAAAATAACTGAATATATTTTCATGACTTTTTGCTAAGATGGAGGAAAACACGTTTTTATAAGAATGACCCAGTAGAAAGTGAAAAAAACTAAGAATGTAGGAGGGGGCAATTTAGCAAAGTTCTTAAGGTGAGAGGGTATAGAATTTAGTGCACAAACAGAGAGAATGGCTTTAGACAGAAGCACCGATAGCTCATGTCTAAATAACAGTCAAGAAAGCAGAGTATATGTGTCCAAATGCTGGTAGACAGAAGTGATCATGGATGTCTATGGATGTTCTCTACTGACTGCTTTAATTTTCTCAGCAAAATATGCAAGGATATCAACTGAGAGTGAAGAGATGGAAGAGATTTAAAGATGAGGAGGAGGGGAAAAAAAGTAGACAATTAAATGACTAGAATATTCAGCACAATTCAGAGCTTGTCATGAACTTAAAGTGAGACCCTTAGGACAGTTTCTCCAACCGTATTTGGCTGCTAACAGTATGGACAGAGGATATAGTTGTATTTAACCAACACTTGTGTTTAGCCAAGGGACTATGTCAAAAGAATGGGGAGAGGGGAAAGCAAGGCTGTTGAAGGTTCATACAAGGGAGTGATTATAATGATTGAATGTGAAATTTAAGCTGAGAGAAGACAAAGTGAATAAAGGACAGTGACCTAGGTAGGATCAAAAAATTAGAAGGCATGGTAGAGTTTAAAGAGGTGTTGAAATTGAAGAACTACAGGGATGACGAAAAAAAACACGTTAAAATTATAGAATAGTCACTACAATGAGTCTAGGATATGACCAGGGGAGTGAATGACTTGAGATAACATGGAAGGGAAAAATCAATGGAAGAGCTTGACCTGTGGTGGCGCAATGGATAAAGCATCAACCTGGAACACTGAGGTCGCTGGTTCAAAACCCTGGGTTTGCCTGGTCAAGGCACATATGGAAGTTAATGCTTCCCACTCCTCCCCTCCTCTTCTCTCTCTCTCTCTCTCTCTCTCTCCCCCCCCTTCTCTCCCCCCTCTCTATAAATGAATAATAATAATAAAAAAACCAATGGAAGAAATGAGGTCAAGGAACTGAGAGTCAGAATGTTGGGAATACCATCACTAAGAATTCAAAATCAGAATAGTCTTAGAGCAATGGCAAATCAAGAACTAAAATTGGCCCTGGCTGGTTGGCTCAGCGGTAGAGCATCGGCCTGGCGTGCGGGGGACCCGGGTTCGATTTCCGGCCAGGGCACAAAGGAGAAGCGCTCATTTGCTTCTCCACCCCTCCTTCCTCTCTTTCTCTCTCTTCCCCTCCCGCAGCCAAGGCTCCATTGGAACAAAGATGGCCCGGGTGCTGGGGATGGCTCCTTGGCCTCTGCCCCAGGCGCTAGAGTGGCTCTGGTCGCGGCAGAGCGACGCCCCGGAGGGGCAGAGCATCGCCCCCTGGTGGGCGTGCCGGGTGGATCCTGGTCGGGTGCATGCGGGAGTCTGTCTGTCTATCCCCGTTTCCAGCTTCAGAAAAATACAAAAAAAAAAAAAAAAAAGAACTAAAATTAAGAAAGCTTTAGAAAGAGAAATAGGAGTTATTTCTACAGGAGTCAGTAGATAATAGCCACAAAGAGTGGTGGTCCCAAATATAATCTAATGACATGAAATTCAAAGGTGGAGATTTTTTAGATAGAAAAAAAGAAAGTATGTCCAGAAGCAGCAATGAGAAATAAGATATCAACCTGACTTTTTTTTTTTTTTTTTTGAGAGAAACAGGAAGGGAGAAGGGTAAGACAGGGTGAGAAGCATCAACTTGTAGTTGCTTTCACTTTACTGTGCATTGATTGCTTCCAAGAGAAGGAGGGAGGGAGTGAGAAGCATCAACTCGTAGCTGCTGTCACTTTAGTTGTACACTGAGCTTCTCAAATGTGCCTTGACTGGGGCCAAGCCAGTGTCCCCTTGCTCAAGCGAGTGACCTTAGGCTTTTCATACTAGCAACCTTTGGGCTCAAGCTGGTGAGCTTTTGGGATCATGTGGACAATTCCCCTGCTCAAGCCAACAATCCTGCACTGATGAGCCCGCACTCAAAGTCAGTCAGTGGCCACGGGGTTTTGAACCAGCGACCTCAGCGTTCCAAGTTGATAATTTATATGCTGCGGCCCCACCAGTCAGGCCCACCCACCTTTGTGCCCAGTTGTCTAAGAACTGTGAGAGAAAAAGCAGCTAGTTTTTGAGAAGGATGCAAGGTAAAAGAGTCTCCATAAAGTGGTCAGTTTATGAGGACATAAACAGAGCAAAAGACAAAACATTCATAGAAAAGGATAAGGATGTACAGGTTTTGATGAAAATGGACTGTGACTTCTACAGAGCATAATGGAAAGATTCAGAAATTAAGGAAATAGAAGCGGACAGAATAAGAATGTGCAGTGCATCATGAGGATTAAAATCCAGGACATGAAAAGTACCCTGGGAGTCTGGGGTTTCTTATAGAGACTGACATAAACAGGAATAAAAGGCATAATAAGATTAGTACTGATAAACTTAGACAAGTGTGTGGGCAAGAAGGGACAGGAGCTCTGGGCGCTCTACTCCAACCCTTTGAAATGGGTGTGAAGAGATATGGAGTAACATATTCTTATTTCAGGGCAGTGTACAGACCCTTAAATGACCTCAATGACGCTCTCCTTCTGATGTCACATCCTTATAGAATACCCTCTCCTTTAATACACGCAGGTCCAATGCTTGTTGCTAACCAACAAAATGTGGTATAAATAATGGGATGTCATTCTCTTATGTTACACTATGTAAAACTTCATTTTAGCAACCTAGAGTGAGAAACACTCTGCAGACAATGAAGTAAGTGACCATGTTGGAGAAGGCCACGTGCTAAGGAACTGTGGATGGCATCTATGAACTGAGGGCAGTCACCAGCTGACAGTCAGCAAAGACAGGGCCCTCAGTCTTATAATCAAAAGGATATTAATTCTGTCAACAACCTGAATAAGCCTGGAAGCAGATTCTTCCCCAATAAAGCCTCTAGATGAGAATACAGCCCAGATAATATCTTGATCAAGCCTTGTAAAACCCTGAGTAAATGACCCAGTTAAGCTGTGCCCAGATTTCTGATCCACAGAAATGGTGAAATAATAAATATTTTTTCAAGCTGCTAAGTTTGTAGTAATTCATTACAAGACAATAGAAAATTAATATATCTAGTATGAGAGGTTCATCTGGATCCACTGAAAGAGGTGAGAATGATCTTGGGAAGCCAGGCATTATGAACAAACCCAGTCTCTCTTGACTCCATTCAATGACCAATAAAAGGTCTAGGGGTGGTGGTCTCAACAGGGTTGGGTGTTAGTCAGTAGATGACTTAAGTTGAAGCAAATGGCACATCAGAGGATAACACTAAAAACACAGCAGAGGGGTAAATACTTGAGGACTCTACTTTCTGCTATTTTTCTGTAAACCTAAAACTGCTCTAAAAATAGCACATTAAAAAATTTTTTAAGACAATCTGAGGTCAAATCATGTAGAGCCCCATATTGCCACACTACTAAATAGGCAATGCATAATCAATATATAATTTCTATCAAGTGTAGACCTACGAAGACTTCTACTTTCAGAAAATAATCTAGTCACAGTGCAAAAAAAAAAAAGTAAGTAGAAAGGCCACTGTACTATTTCAAAGGAGTACCTGAACTAGCACAGTTTAGAGGGAATGAAGAGAACAGACAAGTACTATCTTCTGGAAGTGTAAGTGACAGGATGTAGCAACTGATTAGGTGTAAAAAAAAAAATCAAAACAAAAAAGTTGTTTGAGCCAAAAGGACGCAGGTATTTCTAGCCAATAACACTAAGAGGATACAGGGCAACAGTTTCCATTAATTGAGATTAGAAACAAAGAAGATTGGTTTCAGAAAGGAGAGATAATAAGCTCCAAGAAAAACAAGACTTAGGCTACCAAAGAGGAAGGGAAAGATAAAAAAAAAAATGCACAAGAAAAAAAATGAAGGCAGGCATACAGGCACAGAAAATACTTTTAGTGTTAAAGATAGGCAAACTATTAAATACAATTATGTAGGTAAACTACTAAATACAATTTCTATCCATTTTCAGAAAAAGACTGATATTAGAAATTATTTCTCATAACATTTTCCATTCTGCCTCCATTTTTACACATTTAAAGAAAAAGGAAATGTCTAAAGCGGTTAGACGGATTGCCTCAAGTTACCGACTAATCAGTGGCAGGGTCTACATTAGAATCCAGTTCTTATGACTCTATTTTATGTACTGAATCATCTTACACCAGGGGTCGGGAACCTTTTTGGCTGAGAGAGCCATGAACGGCACATATTTTAAAATGTAATTCCATGAGAGCCATACAATATGTTTAACACTAAATACAAGTAAATGTGTGCATTTTATGTAAGACCAACACTTTTAAAGTACAATAAGACTCAATTCTTTTTAATAACATTGTTATGCTGTTGCTAACCAATGATGAATAAAGTACTTCTTACCATTAATGCGACTTCTGGTGCTGCATGTTTGGCTGATGGCTTTGAAGTCTGGTTGATACGTGGTGAGGTTAAGCTTCATGCAGGCGTTGAGACTTCCATCCATTAAATGTGATCGTAGGTTGGTCTTCACGTTCTTTAGATGTGAGAAAGGCTGCTCACATGCATACGTAGAGCCAAACATTGTCAGTACAGCAACACACACACACTGCAGTGTGTGGTATGTGACGGAAAGTGCATTCCAAGTTTTGACAATCAGCTGGTCTGCGGGTTGAAGTTTTTTCATTTCTCCCCACTTGTGTTTGCTCGCCAACTCTGCTTGCTGTCGTGCAAGTCTTTCCAAATCTTCATTCAGTGACTTGAACTTATTCACCCACATGTCTGAGGCCTTCAAGTCAGCAGCTTGTAGCTCAAAATCTCTGACAGAGACACCGGGGATGTAACTCAGGTTGGCGCTGTCCACTGCACACTCATGTGGATGGTTGATGAACTTAAAAAGATGAGCGCGCAGGGGCCTTGGTAGCTCCTGCTACCCCGATAATGCATTGTGCAGACCCCAATTACTTGGAAATCAGATAATCCTGTATGGGTAAACCAATGGCCCCTTTCTCAGGAGAAACTTAGGGCAGCTGCTAGATTGGTACAAGAGCAGCTACAGCTTGGGCACATTGAACCATCTAACAGCCCATGGATTACACTTCCATATTTTGATCTTGTCACTTTCTGGATTATCAAGGGGCATAGGTGACCCTTACAGCTTATAGGTTTTGAGCCTCAAAATTATTGTTCTTCCTTTTTTCAAAGGATCAACAACAATGGCTCTGGGAAACTTCCACTAAATGGCAAATCCCTTTTGTAAATCAATGGACAACTTTATACTAAAACAGTCAACTTAAAATCAGCTCAAAGACTAGAATTATATGCCATTATCATGGCTTTTCAGCATTTGCCATATTCCTCCTTTAATCTATATACAGACAGCAAATATTTACTATGGTTGTTTTCACTATAAAGTCTGCTGTCTTAGGGACAAATGCTGATGAACTATTTCAGCAGTTCCTTCTTCTTCAAAGACTTCTATGTCAATATAGAGTTCCATGTTTTATAGGGCATACTCGAGCTCACTCCATGCTCCCTGGAGTTTTAGCACTAAGGAATGCCCTTGTTGATCAAGCTACCCAAAAGGAAATTATTTGGAGCAACCATGACAGATCAAGCAATTCAGTCTCATACTATTCATCACCAGAACGCTGCAGCCCTGTGTAAACAGTGTCAACTTTCTCGGGAAGCAGCATGGCAGATTGGTAAATCCTGTCTAAGGTGTTCTACTCTACAATCTGTACCTTCATTTGGAGTTAACCCTCAAGGACTCCTACCAGGACAACTTTGGCAAACGGATGTTACTCATATACCTTCATTTGGCAAACAGTCCTATGTCCACGTTACAGTGGATACTTATTCGGGATTTATAGTAACCTCTGCCAGAACAGGAGAGGCTGCTAAACATGTTATAGCTCATTGTCTGTATGCATTTTTCTATTATTGGATTTCCTAAACAGGTTAAAATGGACAATGCTCCTGCATATGTAGCAAAAGCATTTACTGTATTTTTTTTTTTTGTATTTTTCTGAAGCTAGAAACGGGGAGAGACAGTCAGACAGACTC
Source organism: Saccopteryx bilineata (assembly GCF_036850765.1). Classification (NCBI taxonomy): domain Eukaryota; kingdom Metazoa; phylum Chordata; class Mammalia; order Chiroptera; family Emballonuridae; genus Saccopteryx; species Saccopteryx bilineata. Next base: position 203,317,942 of record NC_089493.1, on the reverse strand, counting down.
CCGCATGCGCCCGACCGGGATCCACCTGGCACGCCTACCAGGGGGCAACGCTCTGCCCACCAGGGGGCGATGCTCTGCCCCTCCAGGGTGTCGCTCTGCCGTGACCAGAACCACTCTAGCGCCTGGGGCAGAGGCCAAGGAGCCATCCCCAGCACCAGGGCCATCTTTGCTCCAATGGAGCCTCGGCTGTGGGAGGGGAAGAGAGAGACAGAGAGGAAGGAGAGGGGGAGGGGTGGAGAAGCAAATGGGCGCTTCTCCTGTGTGCCCTGGCCGGGAATCGAACCCGGGACTTCTGCACGCCAGGCCGACGCTCTACTACTGAGCCAACCGGCCAGGGCCGCATTTACTGTATTTTGTCAAACCTTTCGAATTATGGGTATTTCTTACAATCTTTAAAGTCAAGGTATTATTGAAGTGTACCCAGCAAATATTTTAAGGTCAATTTAAAAAAAATTTACAAGGGGGGAGTCATATCCTGGAACTCCTATGGGTCAACCATATCATGCTTTTTACTTAAAAAAAATTTAATTTCTTTTGAACACTGATGAACAGGAGATGCCAAATTTTTTTCTCCTGCAAACGTCTACCTTCTTTTATTTGATCCAGCTAATAACACTGTTTTGTCTTTTTCCAAATAGCTCCAGATATATGGAAAAGGTTTATGTAGGTGGATGGGGATCCTCAAACCCCTCAGCGAGATCTTCTGAGCATGGCTTTTAAGGCACCAAGAGGCAGAAAAAGCCCAATAGAGATCAGGTGAACTACCAGCTTTTAGGATACGCCCTTAAAGGCTCCAACGCCCCAAAGGGGTCTCATAGCATTCCATCTGGGTCCTGCTTCAATAGTGGAAAGGAAGGTCATTGAGCTAAAGCCTGCCAGGCTTACATGCCTTTGCTGTGAGAAAAAAGGGACACTGGAAGGTAGGCTTCCCCCTCATTCCTCTAAGGGAGGGTTCAGTCTCTTCCAGCCCTGCTCCAGCCACCTATGACCTAACCTTGCCCAGAATGCTGGGGTTTGCCACTGAAGGCTGAAGGTGCCCAGAGCCGTCGGCCCCATCTACGACACTATGGACGAGCCTAGGGTATTTCTTCCAAGAAGCAGGTAAACTGATCTCATTTGCACAAGGCCACTTAACTATGTCTTGCCTAAATAGTCAGGTTTTTTATTCTTCCCTCGAAGATCTCTGTTGTGGGTGTTCACAGTCCTATTTTCTGCCACTTTGTTTAATATATAGTGCTTCCTTTATTCCTACCTCAATGCCCCACTCATATTTCAGGCTAGGACCTACTCCTTATTTAGAGCTCTCTCTCCCCCTTTTGCCAACTTCTATTATGAATTTACCTTTGCCACCCAGCTTATTAGTGTATCCCAAGGTTCTCTTTACCACGCCACAGTTGCAGAGCTCCAGGGAATAGCACCCTGGTCTCATCTCTCCAGGCAGAGGAGAACAGAAGCTCCATCTCCACACATGCTACAGATGGTTTTTCTAGTCTACCTGAATCATTACCAGCTAGAAGCAGTGGTCATTGGGACTTTGACGTGAGCTGCAAAGTATAGAATTATGACAACAATTCCAGTGCCATGCAAACTTTTCCTGGATGTGGACTTTTTCTGGACTCCTGCTCCTTGGGACAGCTCCTAATGGACTGAACTGGGGTTGGGTTGCATTTGCAGGGATCTGGAATGGTGTTGGTGCCAACTTGGACTTGGTGAACATGTTAAGGACACTACTCTTTTATGGATTGTTGTTGTATTGGCCAAGAGTTTGCTTACAGGCTCTAATCACTGTAAAAAAAAAAATAGAAGACTGGATAAAGAAGATGTGGTACATATACACTATGGAATACTACTCAGCCATAAGAAATGATGATATCGGGTCATTTACAACAAAATGGTGGGATCTTGGTAACATTATATGGAGTGAACTAAGTAAATCAGAAAAAAACAAGAACTGCATGATTCCATACATTGGTGGGACATAAAAACGAGACTAAGAAACATGGACAAGAGTGTGGTGGTTATGGGGGAGGGGGGCGCGGAGGTAGGGAAGGAGGGAGAGGGGAAAGGGTAGAGGGAGGGGCACAAAGAAAACTAGATAGAAGGTGATAGAGGACAATGTGACTTTGGGTGATGGGTATGCAACATAATTGAAGGACAAGATAACCTGGACATGTTTTCTTTGAATATATGTACCCTGATTTATTGATGTCACCCCATTAAGATTAATAAAAATTTATTTATAAAAAAAAAAAAAAAAGACGAGTGCATTCAAGAAATTCTCCAAAGCGCACTTTGAATGACTGCAGGAGATTAGATGTGAAGCCCGCTAGCTGCTGGAGATCAAGATGTTGAGCAGGGTCACTTGTTGTACATGCATCTTTAAACTCACCCAGTTTTTCAAAGTGTAGTAAACGAACTGTTTCAATGTCCGCGATGAAGAGTTCCAGCTTGTTTTCAAATGCAAACATGGCTTGTTGAAGGGATAAGATTGTACTTCCAACGCCTTGCATTTTCACACTGAGCTGGTTCAGATGTTCAGTCATGTCCACAAGATAGCAGAACTTCAGGAGCCACTCAGTGTTAGCTAACTCAGGATGCTCAACGTTTTTCATTTCAAGAAAATTCTGGATTTCACTCAGACAAGCCGCGAACGGCTGAGCACCTTCCCTCTTGCCAACCAACGCACATCGCTGTGCAGAAGCAGACCAGGATAATTATTCCCAACTTCATCCAGCAGTGTTTTAAACTGGAGATCATTTAAAGCTCGGGCAACAGTCAAGTTGACCACCCAAATGACCAGCAACATCACCTCACCAAGCTGCTCGCCACACATCTGAGCACAAAGCGCCTCCTGATGTAGGATGCAGTGAAAACTTAGGATGGGTCTCTTTTCATGTCCACGAAGAAGCACTACGAATCCTCTGTTTTTCCCCACCATGCACGGAGCACCATCAGTACACACCGAAATAAGTTTATCCATCGGTAGATTTTTCTCTTTAGTGAATTCAGTGAAAGACTTGAATAAATCCTCCCCTCTTGTTGTCTCTTTCATAGGCAAAACAGCAAGACTTTCCTCACGTAGTGTGTCATGAACAGCATACCTTGCAATCACGCTGAACTGGGATAAATGGCTTACGTCTGTTGACTCATCCAAAGTGAGAGAAAAGAATGTTGCTGCATTTATGTCCTTCACTTGTGTTGCCTCAATTTGATTTGCCATCATGATGGTACAATCGTGAACAGTTCTTGCCGACAGAGGCATGTCTTCTTTTTTTCTTTTTTTTTTTTTTTTTTTTAGAGACAGAGAGTCAGAGAGAAGGACAGACAGGGACAGACAGACAGGAACAGAGAGAGATGAGAAGCATCAATCAGTTTTTCATTGCACGTTGCAACACCCTAGTCGTTCATCGACTGCTTTCTTTTTTTTTTTTTGTATTTTTCTGAAGCTGGAAACGGGGAGAGACAGTCAGATAGACTCCCGCATGCTCCCAACTGGGATCCACCCAGCACGCCCACCAGGGGGCAACGCTCTGCCCACCACCAGGAGGCGATGCTCTGCCCCTCCGGGGCATCGCTCTGTTGCGACCAAAGCCACTCTAGCGCCTGGGGCAGAGGCCAAGGAGCCATCCCCAGCGCCCGGACCATCTTTGCTCCAATGGAGCCTCGGCTGCGGGAGGGGAAAAGACAGACAGAGAGGAAGGAGGGGGGGAAGGGTGGAGAAGCAGATGGGCGCTTCTCCTGTGTGCCCTGGCCGGGAATCGAACCCGGGACTTCTGCACGCCAGGCTGAAGCACTACCACTGAGCCAAACGGCCAGGGCCTAGAGGCATGTCTTTTATTCATTTGATTATCTTGTCTTTATCCAAAAAGTCATCAAAAAGTTCACTGGCAACATCAAACATGAATATTTTGGAAAATTCCCCATCTGTGAATGGCTTTCCGTTTTTCGCAATTGCTAAAGCACCAGCAAAGCTAGCCGAATTCCAGTCACCTTGTTGGGTCCAAACACGGAGTTGATGCTGACTAGCTTGCACTCTGCACAGTAGCTCAACATGCTTTCTTCCTGCTGTCCCCCGCTGGATATTTCGATGCAAATGTAGTATGGCATGTGTCGAAGTGCCGCTTTATATAAATATTTGACCATTTCATCGATGCAATTTTATCTTTGCATATTAGACACACTGCAGAACCTGCTCTCTCCACAAAGGCAAATTCCTCTGTCCATTCCTGCGGAAAAGTACAATACTCCTCATCTTTTTTACTTTTAGCCATCTTCGACGAAAGGGTTTCTGCAATTAGCTAGCTAACTACTTGATTAAAAGGAGGGAAGTTTACTTCCTGACCTCACAACGACCCATGTTCGTTACACATTATCCAATAAAAATTTGGTGTATTCCTGGAAAACAGCTGTGATTGGCTCCAGCCACCCGCAACCATTAACATGAGCAGTAGGAAATGAATGGATTGTAATACATGAGAATGTTTTATATTTTTAACATTATTTTTTTTATTAAAGATTTGTCTGCCAGCCAGATGCAGCCATCAAAAGAGCCACATCTGGCTCGTGAGCCATAGGTTCCCAACCCCTGCAGTAGCCTATCCCTAAGAAAATCAGCATGACAGCAAGCCAAGGCCCTGAGAAATGTCACTAAGGATTTGCATCAGTAGCGCCACACTTGCCCACACACAGAGATGTTCCTATCCCTGTACTTCAGTACCCAGAAGACACCATCTCCAAAGCCATGAATGCCATCACCAGGGGCTGAAACTAGTGAAAAATCAAACTACAGCATGCATTTTCAACTGTTACCTAAGTTAAAAGAGAAATATCCTCCATAATTCACACTGATTCCCAAGGTTGAACCAATTCTAGTAATTTATACATTAAATTTTAAAGAACAGGTAGGGGAACCTACCCACCATGCTCAGTGTAAGTTCAATGGGAAAATGCATTTTAGTTCAAAAAACATAAATTATATCATAACTCAAGACTGCCCTCAACTTTTATAACACATCTAGCCTTCTGATATATTGCCAGCATACTGACATAGTTTATATTGTGAAAACTCCTTTCTCTGAATGTATAATTAGAGTGAATTAATCTATAAATTAAAATTATTAAAATATTTAATTGTTGCCTTCCTTCAATACACTAAAGTGTCCATTTAGACAGAAAACCAAACATAAAAGAAAATCTAATCTTAAAAAGAGGAAAAGAAAAAGGCAGAAATTTTCTATACACTCACCCTTCTGAAGGATCTTCCTAGCTGACCTCAAATAGCTCACCACACTTTTAAGCAACAAAGCTTCATTTTGACTATGAAAACCACCAATTATATTCACACCACCACTAAAATAATATTTAGATTAAATTCTAATATATCACTTAAATCAATTATCCAAGTGCATCTAATCTGTTTTGAAAAATAGTCATGGTCATACAAGGGGAAAAAAAAGACAAATTTCTGAAATCACACATAAAGGAAACAAATACATTTTTAATTTTTTTTTTATTATTTCAACTGTGCTTTTCACCATATAGAAAGTTCAGTGGAAATACACAAGTGCTCTCATAATAACTTTCCTGGTTCTGGCATTGTATCAGTGTTTCATTGTAAAAATGGCTTGTCATTATTTCTTGCTTATGTACCTACTTAAACCTTTCCTTAACTATAAAATCTCAACATTTGACCATAATTTACATTTTTACATTTTGTTTTTCCTGGATATATTAGGTGAGAAAATATTCAGTGTTCATATAGCGGGACTATATCTTCTATTTCTTAGGCATCTATCTCTAAAGACAGTACGGGGGTTCTCAGGTATTGACAGTCTCAACAGATATTTCGTGTTTACGGTGCTCACTCACATAAAAACTTAAAATAATTGAGATGTGAGTGTTTCGGTTTACGCTGTTAGCATCATACTTTCTTTTATACTCATTTTTGTCATTTTTTGTTACTACAATATAGTGTACAGTATATTTGTCCTTTTCCTTTTTCTGTGATTTAGTTGTGTTTTTATGTTCTAGATTATGATTTTACAACTGTGTTAGGATAGGTGGGTGACATAGCCTAGGGTGTGTTTCAACATACACCAAAAATTTGGGTTACATTACTGTCATAGGAATGGAGCTGTGTTGTAACCCAAGGACCCCCATATTAGCAAAATGGAAAAGGCAAAAGTTTTACAAAAAAACAGATGAGTTTATAAATCAGTTATGCCACTTATAAGCTAGATGACCTTTGTCTTAGAGTCTTCATTTAAAAAGTATTAATTTTGAATGCTATAAGAATTCAATAAAATATAGACAAAGCACGTGGCACAAAGTAGACAACTTGAAAAAGAATAATACTGCTATCACTGATAAAAAATAATCTGAAGCAGCTCCTGTCAAGGTTAAACATATTTATTGCTAGTAAAATCTTTCAAAAAATTATATAAAAACTTGTTTTTATTCTTTATCAGCAAACTTTAAAAAGTCTTATTCCCATCTCCACCCCACCAGATGAAATCGCCATTTTTACATGTCAGAACTGGTCCATTTAGGCCCTGGCCGGTTGGCTCAGCGGTAGAGCGTCGGCCTAGCGTGCGGAGGACCCGGGTTCGATTCCCGGCCAGGGCACACAGGAGAAGCGCCCATTTGCTTCTCCACCCCTCCGCCGCGCTTTCCTCTCTGTCTCTCTCTTCCCCTCCCGCAGCCAAGGCTCCATTGGAGCAAAGATGGCCCGGGCGCTGGGGATGGCTCTGTGGCCTCTGCCCCAGGCGCTAGAGTGGCTATGGTCGCAACATGGCGACACCCAGGATGGGCAGATTATCGCCCCCTGGTGGGCAGAGCGTCGCCCCTGGTGGGCGTGCCGGGTGGATCCCGGTCGGGCGCATGTGGGAGTCTGTCTGTCTCTCCCCGTTTCCAGCTTCAGAAAAAATGAAAAAACAAAACAAAAAAAACTGGTCCATTTAATGGCCACTTGACATGGTTCAATCTAAAATTTACTTGCTCAATTAATATCTGTGATCTCAGCCTGGGTTGCAGTTGCTACACATAAGCAAAGGGTATTAAATGAGGGCTTCAAAATAAAGTGAAATTTTAAAGTTCATTCGTATTTTAATGCTCTCACTTTGTACAAAGTTCTTCTAAAAACTAAAGTTAATAAATCTTGAAAAGTTTTCAAGCAAAACCCTACACAATATTTTTGAATTCTTCTCTAGACTACAAAAATCATACATCAGAAAAAGATGATTGAGTAAGGATCATTATATACTGATAATGTATTTCCAAGCATACAACTGAAGAACTCTAATACTGTTAAGAGGATAACATTTCAAAAGCCAACAATGGTTTTAAAACTAGGGACATCATGAGTATGATATTTAAATCAAGATTCAAACACAGAAGACAAAATTATCTGCCAGAGAAATGTTGAGGGAGAAATCTCAACAGAACTTATGTCAATAGTTCTCAAAACTGGCTCACAATAAAAGGATTAAGAGAAAAACAAACAACAACAACAACAAAAAACAACTGTCCTAACCATAAGATATTAGGGTCTTCATGGATAATGTAATAAAACTCCCCTGGTGCTTCTAATATGCATCCAGCATAAAGAACCTCTGTTGTATAAGAATTTTTTTTCATACTCCTACATTTTATAAATCAAGACTAAATTTTGAAAAGAATATGTTCCTCCCTGGCCAGTTGGCTCAGCAGTAGAGCATTGGCCCGGCATGTGCAAGTCCCAGGTTTGATTCCTGGTCAGGGAACACAGGAGAGGCGACCATCTGTTTCTTTATCCCTCCCCCTGTGCTTCTTCTCTCTCTTCCCCTCATGCAGCCATGGCTAGATTGGAAAGAGTTGGCTGCAGGTATTGAGGATGGCTCCATGGCCTCTGCCTCAGGCACTAAGAAGAGCTTGGTTGCTGAGCAACGAAGCAATGCCCTAGATGAACAGAGCATCACCCCCTAGTGGTCTTGCCGGGTAGACCCAGTCAGGGCACATGTGGGAGTCTCTCTCTCTGCCTCCCCTCTGCTGCCAACCAGAACCAGCATAGCTAGTAATTCCAGGTCCTGAGTGGGAATGGCACTGATGAAGAAATAAATTTAAGACAGAAAAAAGATGGGATTGGGAGGTCTCTTTGCAACACAAAAGATAGCTTGCAAAAAGCCAAGAGCCCCCAATCTGCTTTATTATATAGCCATATGCAAATAAGGAATTCTTTGATACCAAGTCACACATCTCCAAAGCAACCTAAGAATTCTCCCAAGTGCAGAAACCCTCCACCTTGTATAACTGAAATCAACCAACATCAGAACAGAACAAACAAACGGTGAGAGGAAGGGCATGTAAATTGCTTCTAGCAACTTAAGCAAGTGAAGAGAGGGGGAAGGGATGAGTACAAATACTTAGCTTCATAGCCAATATGGAGGTGTGGGGGAAGAACTTAGCTTTTGGCTAAGCCTCAAACTGCATGGGCTTTGCCAACTTGCAGTCTCCCACATATCCCCACCTCTCTTTTTTAATTTGTGTGCTGAGATTTGCATTCATCTGATTTTCCAGTTTCCCAGATTCCAATTCAGATGCAGACTGGAAAAATACAGAACAAACACAAAATTAGTATAGCCAATTCTAACAGATGTCCAGACAAGTGTCCTAATACATTAAAGGGATGAAAGCCTTTTAGATTATCAAGCAAATTCTTAGCCAATACAGCAGGATCTATAATAGAGTCTTTGCTGTTTTGAATGTCCTTAGTAAATTAATGCTAATCCATGCTGACACCATCACCGTTCCACATTCCCTGCAGATGCAATCCAACCCTACTTCAGTCCCATTGAGAACTGTCACAAGGAGCAGGAGTCACACTCAGGAAAAATCCACATGGCATTGGAACTATTGTCACATTCTCACTCTCTGTAGCTGGTTTCCAAGTCCCATGACCACTGCTTCCAGCGCGTTAAGCTTTTGCCTTAAACTTAATGGGCAATCTGGATCTCGGGAACCAGATTGCTTTCTAAAGGCTGATGTCAATCCACGATGAGGCTTCACAGTTCCTTGTTCCAGGCTGGCATTCAAAGAGGACCTGTTCATTACAAAACTGGAATATACCCTTCCCCCCAAGTTAGTAATTTGATTGAATTTTGCCACTTAGGGCCATTTAATATATCCCGGTACAACATGAGAGACTTAGGCCAATGCTCAGCTGGTGTAAAATGCTCAGCTGCAGTAAGTCCTGAGGAGAAAATGTTCAAAACAAATTACTTCAAGGAAGGCTTTCTTTGTTGGATTCCAGATTCTCTCAGCCACTGAATGGCCCTGTACATCAGTATTCAAAAAAAAATTTTAAAGTAAAAAGCATGATAAAGAAGATTTGCAGGAGTTTCAGGGCATGACTCCCTTTTTTATTTTTTATAATTGACCATAAAGCATTTGATGGGCTCTACAATGCCTTGACCCTAAGGATAGTAAGGAAATAAGTATATGCTTTTATAAATAACAAACACTCCCATACCTTTCAAAACATTTTTATTCCATAAATTAACAGGCAATCTAGAGAGCACAGAAGGCTGAAAAAGCCCAGTATGACTTTATCTTCCTGTTGTAAAAAACCTAGAGCTTTGTTGGGGGAACTTACTTTGCCCTAAGCCTCGCAGCTCTGTGACTGCTTCATGCATGAGCCAAGAAAAAAGCCAATGTTGCTCAGCAATAACAGATACATCAGCTCCTGTATTTAAGAGTCCTTTGAATTTTCATTTTTGTATTGTTATGCCTATTTCAGGGCATCAGAGGAGCCAAATTCTCAATTTCCTCGGGGCCCCTTTTGCAGAATGTGGCCTGACAAGCAGAATTAGCATCCTATACTTTTCTTCCAACTGCCTGAAGCAGTTTGAGACAAATTCTTGAAATGACTTATCAGGGACCTGCTTAATTTTGCTCAATTCCTTTGTTTCAGAGACCTGAGTACAGTTTCACACACAAACAAGACAATTTACAGCACAGAAACACAAATATAACACATAAATCTGTTTAATTCTAATACCTTAGTTGCTATTTGGCTCTCAACTCAGAAGACTTCATAAAACACAAACTAAATCGGCAGTCTTTAGGATCTACATTCCATTCTATTTAAATTAAATGAGCACTCCTTACAAGTTCCAATTTTAACAAAAAATGTAGGGATGAAACTTCTATTTTTTCAGTATAAGAGCCGGCATTTCCAATTTTTGCACGCAAGAACTTAATTCAGACCTCAAAAGCACACACATTTTGGACAACATACTAGAAAGACACCTGCCTGATCTCAGTCAGGGCATTTTCTGACAGAGGGACTGACAATGGATGGAACTAAGGAAAACTTCCCCAAGAAAAATACTCGGCAACTGCTGGCAAATTTTGTAATCAGATCCACCAGGGGTTCCCTGTCTAAATTCCAGGCAAAGAATAGGAAAGAAACAAAATGAGAGTTCAGAGGATTGTAGCTAAAACATTAAAGAAAATCAGACAATAACAGGAAAAGCTGTAACTTTCCTAATACCTGAGTCTCCTATCCCTTCTCAAATTCCATAGCTGCAGCAACTGGCAGTTTAGGTTGACTATGCTGAGACCTCTCCTCCACCCCAAATCCAGCTGAACAGCAAACTAAGCAGCCGGAGAGAACTAGGAGCAGCCGCACTGCCCCACGTTCCTCGGCCCCCAAGCCACAAAGCACAGCACCAACTGCCAGAGAGACTGCCACCTTCACTCCTCCTGCCCTAGTCTCCTCACAACCACTGCCTCTTCAGAACTTGACCTACTTGCTCCCCTGTAGCAGAAATATCTGTTCCCTCCTCCGGGAACCAGGGGCACACATCTTGAACATATTGCAAAAAGCATTCTAGCTACATACGTATTCTTACAAAAAGGTCCCTTACTTTTGACCCTAATTGTCCCATAATTTATTACTCCCAACACTACTTTCCCCAAAAACTATACTCAAAAACTTTACTCACTGAGTGCACTTGGAGAGTTCCATCACCTGCCTTTCGTTTAATTTTCCCTTCCTCAGGTTCTTGTTCAGGCGCCACTTGCTGCAAACCAGAACCAGCGTAGCTAGTAATTCCAGGTCCTGAGTGGGAATGGCACTGATGAAGAAATAAACTTAGAAAAAAGATGGGATTGGGCAGCCTCTTTGCAAGGCAAAAGATAGCTTGCAAAAAGCCAAAAGCAAATAAGGAAGTCTCTGATACAAAGTCACACATTGCCAAGGCAACCCAAGAATTCTCCCAAGTGCAGAAACCCTCCACCCTGCATAACAGAAATCAACCAACATGAGAACAAACAAAGGGTGAGAGGAAGGGCATATAAATTGCTTCCAGCAACTTAAGCAAGCAAGTGAAGTGGGGGGATGGGATGAGTGCAAATACTCAGCTTCACAGCCAATATGGAGGTGTGGGGGGAGAACTCAGACTTTGGCTAAGCCTCACACTGCACGGGCTTTACCAGCTTGCAGTCTCCCACACCCCTCCTCGCACTGAATACAAAATAAATAAATAATAAAAAGAAGAAAAGAATATGTTCCTAGGCCAGATAAAGTTTCAGACATTCTTCTAGTCTACCAAGCTATTCAGAATAACATCCTTCAAATGACAATCATACAATATTCATGGTACAGTCCATACACAGGTCTCTCTCATTGTAAGAAAACAATCATCCTACATTACCATGAATATGGCACATATACCAAAAGAACACTACCCTCTCCTATTTAAGTACTCGAGTAAGATTTACATCTAAACAGATTATTAGCGATTTAACCTGTAAACATAAAAGAAAACTTGAAGTATTTCACTAGGACCACAGAATTTTCAATTACTACTGATAATCCCTCCTGTTTAAAAAAAATAAAAATTCATTTGCCAAATTCTAAATAAAAAACTAACACCTTGTTTTACATAAATTTAACTAAAGCATAATTGATATATAATTGTTATTTAGTTTCACTTTTAACATTTAAAAGTAGTATAATTAAGAAGAGTCTTACTGTTCTAGAATCCGAGAATGGATTGTATTCATCAAGTCCTGGTGGAACATTTCTTGTCACCTGTGTAACTGATGGGTCCTGAAATAAAATTTGAAGGAGAAAAAAAAGATTACTTATCCTTTAAGACACAATTTTGATATTTACAAAGCATTTGTTTTACCTGTACTTCTGGTCACCCAGCAAAGCTAACAGCAAAATAAAGAAAATTATCAGATTTACTCAGTCCTATTCCAATAAAGTTGAAATTTAAATCCAGAGCCCTTACACCCTCAAAGAAAAATAAATGAAAACTGGGTTAGATACAAATCAGCTAACTATTATACAAAAACTAAAAGTAGACCACCTCTTAATAGCTACAGAACTGACTGCACAAGAGCTACTTAGCAAATCTTAGGAAAATCAACCATCTCTTTCCTTTGGGCTCCACAAAAATTCATGTTCCCTCTATTTATATCTTCAATCAGTTTTTCCTAATACAGATTTCAAGTGCCACATGACAAATCAATGTCATATACAAGTAACATCTAGACCTCTTACTGGTTTTAGACTACTCCAGTATTGCCACTGATCGAAGTTTATTTTCCCACATGATCCTAGACAGAGACCCCTTTCACAAGTACGTATAATATATTACCACAGTACCCTAGCTTTCCAAATCTTTTAATATTAGGTCTTTACATAAATAACTAAAGCACAAAATCCTGGATGTCTACTCAATTTCTCTTGATTGTGAAGGGGAAACGTGAACATAATGAACATTTCAACAAAATCAACTACACAATTAATGTGAACAGCATTTGCAAACTATAATGTAGCCTCATTGGCTTCCATATCCCTAGTTTCAAACTTGGGCAAGCATCAGAATCAAATAAAACACAGACTGATGCACCCTACCCCAGGGTTTCTGATTCAACAGGTCTGGGGTATTTCTAACAAGTTCCAAGGTGAAACACTGCTGCTAGTCTGGGGACCACTGCTCTCTCATCCATATGGTACCTTCTCCTCTTACCTATCTTCCTCAACACAGTTATCAAAGTTACTTTTCAAAACTGAGTATCTAAATCTTGTTGTTCCCCTCCTCCAACCCCTCGCCTCAGTCCCTCATCCATTTCAAATTTTTTAGAGGATTTCCACTAACTAAGATAAAATACAAATTCCTCAAAATGAGATACAAAGTTCTGACCATTTAGCCTAGCACCTGTCTACCTTTCCAGCCTCATCAACTTTCTCAAACCACACCCACCTTGCCAGATCCTCTACCTTAACCAAATGAAACCAGCTACTGAATAAGGAACCTCAAATTTGGCAAATAGCAAGCAGTAAGGATAAATTGAAAGCACATCAGAAACAAAAATAAAAGCTGTAGGCTTGCTCTGCAAGAACGTGGGAAGGAGGGAATGAAACCTCTCTACTTCCCAAAGTCCCCCCCCCCAAAGTTTACTAAAAATTAAGAGCAAGAAGATTATCAAGAGGGGATGTGTACCTCGGGGGAAATTAAGAAAACAAATATTAATGTTTTAATCAGATTTTTAGACATATGTGTTGAATACTTACAAACTAGATACTTTATTTTAGCATCCTATTATACTAAACCACCAAAATGTCAATGGAAATTTGAGAAATTGAGTAGCTAATAGAACTAGGTATCCCAATATAAATGCACTGAAATCTACAGACATGAAAAAAAGATTGATCCTGTAGAACAGGAAAATATTTGGTCATGTCTGTTCAACTGACCATAAGTTCAATCACCTTTGACCACTAAGGACTGAGTCACTGAACTGATATCCAAGAATTGGGGGAACAATGTCCTCCCACATAAATTTCTTTTATTTTCAATAAACTGTCAAGAGATTTGTACACAAAAAAAAATTTATCATACATAGCTGTTCTCCACCAAGATTAATGGGTTTTCTGTCTTTCTCCTTTATTTTTGCATTTTCTTTGTATTTTTATTGAGTTTATTGGGGTGACATTGGTTAATAAAATTATAGGTGTCAGGTACACAGTTCTAACACATCTGTACACTGTACTGTGTGTTCACCATTACCGGTCAGGTCTCCTTCCATCACCCTTTATCCTCCCTCTACCCTCTTCTACCTCCCCCAACACCCTGGCACTTTGCTAATCACCATACTATTCTGTGTCTCTGAGTTTAGTTTTTTTGCTTAATAATCCCTTTCCTTTTTCACCCAGCCCCTCAACTCTCCCTCCCTCTGACAGCTGTCACTTTGGTCTCTGTATCTATGAGTCTGCTTCTATTCTTTTTTCTTCTCTTTTTCCTTGAAAGAGGCAGGGAGAGACAGGAATATCAAGCTACTCCTGCATGTGCCCTGACCTGGGAATCAAACTGGCAACCTCCACACTCAAGGATGATGGCCCAACCAACCAAGCTATCTGACCAGGGCTTAATTTTTATTGATTTTTAGGAAGACAGAGAGAGAAAGAGGGAGGGGAGGGGGACGGGAACCATTTGTTGTTCCACTCAGTCGCATTTCTTTCTTGCTTCCTGTGTGTGCCCTGACCGAAGATGGGTACAGTCCTTGTTGAACCCATCACCTTGTTGTTTCAGGACAACACTCTTAACCAACTGAGCTAAGTGGCCAGGGCTGAGTCTGTTTCTATGCTATTAGTTTATTTTGTTCATTAGATTCTACATGTAAATGAAATCATCCAGTACTTATCTTTCTCTGACTGGCTTAATTCACTTAACATAATAATCTCCAGGTCCATACAATGAGTGCTGTCGCAAAATAAGATTTCCTTCTTTTTCACGGTCAAGTAGTATTCCATCATGTAAATGTACCACTGCTTTTTTTATCCACTCATTTCCTGATGAGCACTTGGGTCACTTCCAAATTTTTACTATTGTAAATAATGCTGTAGTGAACATAGGAATGCCTGCATTCTTCTGAATTAGTGTTTCAGGTTTCTTCAGATATATTCCCAGCAGTGGAATCACTAGGTCATATGGCAGTTCCACTTTTAATTTTTTGAGGTAACTCCATACTGCTTTTCACAGTGGCTGCACCAGTCTGCATTACCACTAACAGTACACAAGGATTCACTTTTCTCCACATTCTCAACAACACTTGTTTGTTGATTTATTTATGATAGCCATTTTGACAGGTGTGAGGAGATAGCTTATTGTAGTTTGTTTTTGTGTCAGAGACAGAGAGAGGAACAGATAGGGACAGACAGACAGAGAGAGGAGAAGCATCAATTCTTCATTGCAGCACCTTAGTTGTTCATTGATTGTTTTCTCGTGCCTTGACGGGGGGGGGGGGGGTATAGCAGAGCAAGTGACTCCTTGCTCAAGCCAGCACCCCTGGGCTCAAGCCACCAACAGGGTCATGTCTATGATCCCATGCTAAAGCCAGTAACCCCATGAACCCACGCTCAAGCCAGTGACCTCAGGGTTTCGAACCTGGGTCCTCTGTGTTCCAGTCCGATGCTCTATCCACTGTGCCATCACCTGGTTAGGCTCACTGTGGGTTTAAATCTGCATTTCTTTGATGATAACCTTGAACTTCTTTTCATATGTCGATGGACCCTCTGTATATCCTCTTTAAAGAGGTGTCTTTTCAGGTCCTTTGTTCATTTTTTAATTGGATTAGTTTTTCAATGTTGAATTTCACAAGTTCTTCATAAATTTTGAATATTAACCCCTTATCAGATGTATCATTGGCAAATATGTCCTCCCATTCAGTAGACTGTCTTTCCATTTTGTTGATGGTTTCCTTTACTGTACAAGAACATTTTAGTTTTAATGTAGTCCCAGCTATTTTTTTCCTGTTTCCCTTGCCTGAGGAGCTATATCAAAAAAAATATTGCTATGTGAAATATTCAAGATTTTACTGCCTATGTTTTCTTCAAGGACTTAACCATATTTCTCCATGTATAAGACACACCCTTTTTCAAAAAATCTGGGGTCTAAAAACTGGTTGCATCTTACAGTGGTTGTAGATTTTTTACTTGCATTTCCTGCCTTTTCGTGTGGGTACAGAGTTGTATGAAGTTTATAATGAATAAAATGAGTTCAGTAATTTTATGTAATACCTTTTTTTCCCCCAAATTTCAGGCCCCAAAATTAAGATGCGCCTTATACATGAGAGGGTCTTATACATGGGGAAATACAGTATATGGTTTCAAGCCTAACATTTAAGTCTTTAATCCATTTTAAGTTTATTCCTGTGTATACTGTAAGAAGGTGTTTTGGCTTCATTTATCTACACATATCTTCTGTCCAATTTTCCCAACACCATTTATTAAATACACTATCTTTTACCTATTGTATGACTTTGCCTCCTTTGTCAAATATTGACCATAAAGGTGTGGGTTTATTTCTGGACTCTATTCTATTCCATTGATCTATGTCTGTTTTTTGGTTTTGTTGTTGTTTTTTTTGTGGCAGAGACAGAGAGAGTCAGAGAGAAAGGCAGATAGGGACAGACAGGCAGGAAGGGAGAGAGACGAGAAACATCAGTTCTTCATTGTGGCTCCTTAATTGTTCATTGATTTCTCTATATGTCTGTTTTGATGCCAGTACCACACTGTTTGATTATTATGGTCTCATAGTATAGCTTGATATCAGGTAGCATGATTCCTTCAACTTTGTTCTTCTTTCTCAAGATTGCTGAGGCTATTCAGGGTCTTTTGTGGTTCCATATAAATTTTTGGAATACTTGTTCTAGTTCTGTGAAATATGCCATTGGTATCTCAATAGGAATTGTGTTGAATCTACAGATTGCTTTGAGTAGTATGGACATTTTAATGACATTAATTCTTCCTATCCATGAACATGGTATATGCTTCCCCTTTTTGTATCTCCAATTTCTTTTTTCAGTGTCTTACAATTTTCAAAGTAAGGGTATTTTACATCCTTGGTTAAATTCATTGCTGTGTATTTTTTTTAATGCAGTTGTAAATGGGATTGTTTTCTTAATTTCTCTGATAGTTCATAACTGGTGTATATAAATGCAACTGATTTGGGGATATTTATTTTGTATTCTGCTACTTTGCTATCATTTAGCAGTTCTAATAGTTTTTTGTTAGAATGTTTAGGGTTCTCTTCATACAGTGTCATGTCATCTGCTCCTTTAATATGTTAAATGCTAAAATACCAGAACTACACTAAAAGTGCCAAGTAAAGGCATGCAAACAAATTTCTTAATAATTTGGTCATAAGATAGGCATTTAACTTTTAAATTTATTTTTTTCCACCTGAAAGTAATTGTATAGTTCATAGAAGATTTTCTTATGAAATGAGTTCTGGCTAAACAAACAATTTACTCTTCATAATTTGGTGGTTAAGCTTACCAAGCCAGTACTTAAAATCATAGCACCACCAAATCTAAGTATTCTCTACAACAATATATCTATGGGGAGAAAAATGTTCAGAATTCCAGTTTTGTGAGAACAGGAATTCATCTCTGCTAGTTTCCTACGACTTTAAAAAGTAATCATAACTTTAGAAACTCAAATATAATAAAAAGAACACAGTATGTCCTCTTTAAAAATTACCCACATTGAACAACTAAGTACACAACTTTCCAACATTTAAACAAAACTTACATCACAAGGTGATTTGTCATAAAAATAAAATGAGCTCTCATTATCCTCCTTACTTCAAGTTGTGTGTGATATACAATAGCTTCTAAAGGTCCTAAGCTTTATAAGACAATCAGTAATTGTATGTTTTGTTTTTGTTACTATTTCTGTTGATACCCAAAAGTTTTAAAGTTAATAAAAATTTGAGGCCCTGGCCGGTTGGCTCAGTGGTAGAGCGTCGGCCTGGTGTGCAGAAGTCCTGGGTTCGATTCCCGGCCAGGGCACACAGGAGAAGCGCCCATCTGCTTCTCCACCCCTCCCCCTCTCCTTCCTCTCTGTCTCTCTCTTCCCCTCCCGCAGCAAGGCTCCACTGGAGCAAAGATGGCCCGGGCGCTGGGGATGGCTCCTTGGCCTCTGCCCCAGGCGCTGGAGTGGCTCTGGTCACAACAGAGCGACGCCCCAGAGGGGCAGAGCATCGCCCCCTGGTGGGCAGAGCGTCGCCCCCTGGTGGGCGTGCCGGGTGGATCCCGGTCGGGTGCATGTGGGAGTCTGTCTGTCTCTCCCTGTTTCCAGCTTCAGAAAAAAAAAAAAAAATTGAGTCTGCCTTATAAAATACAGGCAATTTAGGGGTGAAATAAAGGAGAATAAATAATCACATGTTGCAACCAAAGATAATACTGAACCATTATTTATTTCCTTTACTTCGTTATTTTAAGAGCTTCCCATCTTTGTCTTAATTCAAGGGGGGAAAAAATTCCTGGAGCTATAAGAAATGTAAAAAAAAAAACCCAAAAACAAAAAACAAATCTAAGTATGGAAGGAAGAAAAATTTACTTAAGGTCACCTAGCTAGGAGGCAAGAAGCAAACTTAGGCAGCCTGGTTCCAGAGCCACTGTTTTCCCTACTGCTCTCTACTAAGGGAAGACAGACAAATCTCTGCAAACTTCATTTACTCCTTCTTCTAATCCCCTTACTACCAGGATAAGAACACAGAAATGTTTGACTGCAATATATATAGTTCACAGAATATTTTCCTGCAAACTTAACTCGACATGGTGGCTAAATTCCTGAGATTCAAATATAAACATTTCCATAAAACGTTGTTTTAAACCAAATAGAAAAAGCATGTAATATACTTCTTGTAAGTATTGTGAGTGTTAATTTGCATTATTACAATATTCCAAATACTTGCAAGCAGGTCATTAAAATTTATGACTGAGACCAAAAATTAGGAATAGGCCATAAATAAAACCACAAGACTGAATAAATCAACCTGAAAGAAGCATCAATAGCTCTAGGAAAATTACTTAATAGTAGTAAAATTACACTACTATACCAGCTACTGGCCATAACTGGCCAATATTCCTGATGCTCTTTTCCCACCACCTCCCACTTTCATTTCCCACCACTTTCCACATATATTCCAAATCGACATATGAGAATTCTAACCACCATTAGAAAATTCCCGCAAGTAAAATGGCTGCCAAAAGCATGTATCCAACCCAGCCACTGCTTATTTCTTTAGAGAAAGTGGAAACTGCCAATACTTGCTGTGTATATGTTTCTACAATATGCATTGTTTTGACTGTTTGATAAGCAAAAACTTTTAAAAGCTACATATACTTACTTGCATTCAAATGTCAAATATATTTTTTCTTGTTTAACTATTAATCAAGTTAAAATTATCAGCGTATACTATTCAAAATCCCTTCTTTTGTTTTTGTTTTATTTTTAATTTTTTATTGAGAGGCAGGGAGGCAGACAGACAGAATCACACATGCACTATGACTGGGATCCGCCGGGCAAGCCCACTAGGGCGTGATGCTCTGCCCATCTGGGATCCTTGCTCCGTTGCTCCAGAGCCGCTTCAGTGCCTGAGGCAAGGCCATGGAGCCATCCTTGCTCAAACCATCTGAGCCATGACTGTGGGAAGGGAAGAGAGAAAAAGAAAGAAAGAGAAGACAGAAGGGTAGAGAAGCAGATGGCCCCTTCTCCCTTGCGTGCCCTGACCAGAAATCGAACCCGAGACTTCCACATGCCAGGCCAACACTCGACGATTGACCCAACCGGCCAGGGCTCCTTCCAATTTGATCCTTCCAATACTCAATGTTTGATCTCGCAATATTCAAAATGCACACCACCTTAAATATGCACTTATTTCCTTGCTTTATTAGGTTTAACAGGTTCCATTATTATAGTTTATATGCTAAAATTATTCAGTTATTCATCTGTAGTTTGTGAAATAAAAAAAAAGTGTTTCTTTTAAGGAAAAAAAAAGTTGGTAATATTAACATTGTGTTCAAAATTACATTCTAAAAATAAGTGTAAAGCCCATTATTACACCGTTTTTAAAAATATCTTCAAGCAAGCAGGGATTTAGAAGCAGTTGCAACACTAGCTCTGGCAATCCTGATAGCTGAGTAAGTGAATAGATATACTTTAGGGACAATTATCAGTACTTGGGAGCCATTCTGCATGTAATATAAAGGACTTTTTAAATAAAATATTCCATTTGTTTTTCAAAAAATATATTAAGAAAGAGTACAGAGATTTTTGCAAAGGTGCCAAGATCATTCAATGGGGAAAGAGCTGTCTGTTCAGCAAATGGTGTTGGAAAAACTGGATTGGTGTTGAAACAGCACACAAAAGAACGAAGTTTGACCTTATCTCACACCATAAACAAAAATTAACTAAAAGTGAATCATAAGCCTAAGTGTAAGAACTAAAACTACAACTCTCAGAAGATAACATAGGATTAAATTATTACCTCAGATTTAGCAAAGGATTCTTAGATACAATATCAAAATACAAACTGCAAAATAAAAATAATTTGGACTTAATCAAAATTAAAACCTTTTTGCTTCAAAGGACATTAACAAGAAAGTAAAAAGACAATCAACAAATGAAATATCTGTAAATCATATACCTGGATAAAAGACCTTTACCTGGAATATATAAAAATCTATTACAACTTAATAACAAAAAGACAAATAACCAATTTTTAAATAGGCAAAGGATCTGAATAGACATTTCTCCAAAAAAGATATACAAATAGCCAATAGCACAGGGGTCGGGAAGCTTTTTGCACCACATATTTTACAAGGTAATTCCGTGAGAGCTATACAACGACCCGCGTACGTTACGCATTATCTAATAAAAATCTGGTGTTGTCCCAGAGGACAGCTGTGATTGGCTCCAGCCACGCGCAACCATGAACATGAGCGGTAGAAAATGAATGGATTTTAATACATGAGAATGTTTTATATTTTTAACATTTTTTTTTATTAAAGATTTGTCTGCGAGCCAGATGCAGCCATCAAAAGAGCCACACCTGGCTCACAAGCCATAGGTTCCCGACCCCTGCAATAGTACATAAAAATATGCTCAACATATAGCCATCAAGGAAGTGAAAAGCAAAACCACAAGACACTTCACACCCACTAGGATGGCTAGAATCAAAAACAGATAATAACAACTGTAAACAAGGACGTAGTAAAAGTGGAATCTTCTTACACCTCTGGCAATAATGTAAAATGGTGTAGCCACTTGAGAAAACAGTCCAGCAGTTCCTCAAATGATTCAATAGTTACCATATACCTAGCAATTCCACTCCTAGGTATATACTCAAGAGATTTTAAAACAAGTGTTCAAATAAAAACTTGTACACAAATGTATATAGCAGCATCATTCCTGACAGTCAAAAGGTAGAAACAACTCAAATATCCATCAGGTGATGAACTAGCATTAACAATTCTTAAAAGCATCCAAAGCCAAATACCAGCGAAAAGGAGATCATTGGAATGCTCTCTGTGTCCAGGTCTACAAAGACCTCTTACGGCACACAGGGAAGGGAAACAGGTGCTCCACACTGGTCTACCATGTGAAATCAGAAGGTATAGGACAGTACAGGCTGCCTTAGTAGAAATAATGGGTCCTCAAGCATAAAAAGATTGAAAACCACTGCTTGAAAATACCCTTCCTTCCTCCACCATTTGAAGTGACCTGAGTGTTTCATTCAACCAGAACTGCTAAAAGGTAAATGCAAAGTAAATTTTCTTGAGAAAACCATGATAGAATTAAATCTGTATTTAGACTGAATACAGATCAAAATGTAGAATATAGGTCTACATGATAGAATTAAACCTGTATTTAGTTTTTGGTGGTAGAGATGCTTTTTTTTCTTTTCCAAGTGAGAGGAGGGGGGATAGAGAGACAGACTTCCACATGTGCCCTGATCAGGATTCACCCAGCAACCCCATCTGGGGCTGAAGCTCTGCCCAGCTGGAGCCATGCTCCCCACTGAGTTATTTTTACTGCTTGAGGCTGAGGCTTCACAGAGCAATCATCAGGATCCAGGCAATACAAGACCCCGAGGGCGCCAGTTTGAGTGCAGGCTCAAACTAGTTTGATCAAAGCTCACCAGCTTGGACCCAAGGTCGCTGGCTTGAGCAAGGGGTTACTCAGTCTGCTGAAGGCCCACGGTCAAGTCATATATGAAAAAGCAATCAATGAATAACTAAGGCAGGGGTCAGGAACCTATGGCTTACGAGCCAGATGTGGCTCTTTTGATGGCTGCATCTGGCTCGCAGATAAATCTTTAATAAAAAATAATAATAATGTTAAAAATATAAAACATTCTCATGTATTACAATCCGTTCATTTTCTACTGCTCATGTTCATGGGTGCGGGTGGCTAGAGCCAATCATAGCTGTCCTCCGGGACAACACCAAATTTTTATTGGATAATGCGTAACGTACATGGGTCGTTGTACGGCTCTCATGGAATTACATTTTAAAATATGTGGTGTTCATGGCTCTCTCAGCCAAAAGGTTCCCAACCCCTGAACTAAGGTGTTGCCACGAAAAACTGATGATGTATGCTTCTCATATCTCTTCTCCATTCCTGTCTGTCTGTCCCTATCTATCCCTCTCTCTGACTCTCTGTCTCTGTTTAAAAAAAAAAAAAGATAATTAGGCTTTCCTTGTGTCTTTCCATGGTTGTTCCCATTATACCTGTAAGGTATCTTCCCCCGCCGAGGAAGAAGGAAGGGGAGTAGCCACAAAGTATGGAATAATAAAAAGGCTTCATTGAGTACAGAGCGCATCCTGCCCGATGAGGTTCTCTGGTCCTGGGAACAGAGGCCAGAGAAGTCACATGGGGTGATCCACATGGGGGAATATTTAAAGGGTCCCTAGGGTGGTCGAGCTAATATGACGTGGTGAAATCTCACTGGCTGGCAGACAGTCATCGCTTTTTTCCAAAGGACTCCTGGGAAGTTTCTTTTGGCATGCATGGTTGTGGGCGGTTCTAGCCAAAGTTCCCGAGTCTGGGTTCCTCACGTGACCTTCCCCCATTGCTGACCACCCTATATTCCAATCTTTTGTGTTAATTAGGGGTGCCGCTTATTCGTCTGGCTACTTCCTGCTGATTAGGGGCATCGTGGGGAGGGGGAGATCAAAAGGTGGTGGCTTTGAGAGGAGTCGTGAGGGACATTTGTTTGACCGTGACTTGAGAAACTTCGCGGATGCGGTCCTGTAATGATTTAAAAAAGAGGAGTAGCCCTGGCCGGTTGGCTCAGCGGTAGAGCGTCGGCCTAGCGTGCAGAGGACCCGGGTTCGATTCCCGGCCAGGGCACACAGGAGAAGCGCCCATTTGCTTCTCCACCCCTCCGCCGCACCTTCCTCTCTGTCTCTCTCTTCCCCTCCTGCAGCCAAGGCTCCATTGGAGCAAAGATGGCCCGGGCGCTGGGGATGGCTCTGTGGCCTCTGCCTCAGGCGCTAGAGTGGCTCTGGTCGCAACATGGCGACGCCCAGGATGGGCAGAGCATCGCCCCCTGGTGGGCAGAACGTCGCCCCTGGTGGGCGTGCCGGGTGGATCCCGGTTAGGCGCATGCGGGAGTCTGTCTGACTGTCTCTCCCTGTTTCCAGCTTCAGAAAAATGAAAGAAAAAAAAAAAAAAAGAGGAGTAATAGGGGGGTCTGCAGGGTCCAGCCTTTTGGTGAGCTGGAGAAGAGTAGGGCCCAGAAAACTTGAGGCAAAACTGTATGCCAGGAGTGGTGTACAAAGGGGAAAAACTGCATGTCAGAGGTGGTGTATGAAGGGGAATGGAAGGGGTCCCATCCACTCCCGTAACCGAGACCCGTCAGGGAACTAGAGGTCCAGAGTGTGATGGCAAAACAGAGAAGGCAGCTCCCGTGTCCACAAGAAATGAGATGGACTTACCTGTTCCTGCAGCATTCCCCTGGGTTTGGGAGGATGATGGGGGGTCTCCGAGTCCAGGCCATGTCAGCCATTCATGAGGTCTAGGAGTTCGAGTGGTGGGCCCGCCTGGCTGGACCGGACTCCCATCTGAGTGGTTTGTCCTCCACGTAGAGGCACTGAGGATGAGCCTGTTGCCCAAAGGGGGCAATCGCTCCACCAGTGACCAGGCTGCTTGCAGTCAGGACAGGGCTCAGTGGGCAGTCACGGGCAGGGACACTGCTGGGACCAATGACCCTGCTTGCCACACTTAAAGCAAGTTGCTGGTGGGATTCCTCTTTGCGGCTTGGACTTGGGTCGGGCACTTCCTGTGCCTTGCCCCTGTCGCTCTGCCGGCCTCAGGGCTGCCACAAGAGCCTGGGTTTGGAGTGTTACCTTCTGCTGCATGTGGGCCTGGAGAACAGCCTCGGCCGTTTCCTACTAACCGTGATCAATAAAAACTTTAAATGCCATGTTCACAGGTCCTGCATAGGGGCTTGGGGGTTGAGAATAAGAGGAGGTGGGCTCCCCAGGAGGAGGCAGCCAGATCCAGCAAGAAACGCTGAAGCCAGAGGTAGGACAGGGCCAGGCCTTCCTGTAAGAAGATTGGAGTTGGGCCTTGGGCATCCTGCAAACTGGTGTAAGGACAAATGGCAGGCTGAGAATGGCCTGATGGAGGAGGGGCTTAAGAACACAGTGGAGAAGGGAGGGGCCCCTGGCCAGCAGGGGAAGAGAAAGAGAGAATGGTATTTGCAGGTGAATGAGAAACAGGATCCAGCGAAGGGAGGAGAGGGGGCTCTTGGAGGGAAGAGACCCAAGTGAAGAGGTCCGCAGAGGAACCAGAGAGGGGTCCCGAGAGAGGGGTGCCCCGGGGGTCAGGCAGGAGGGGGAGAGAGTTGGGATTTGGCGGAGAAGGAAAAATCTGGAGTGGAGGTTTTAGGTGAGGTTTCTCTGGCCAAAAAGGGCCTGTGTGGTAGAACAGGCGGCACAGAGATTAGGACAGGAGCGCGAATAACTAGAAGCCCTGAATGTAAGGGATCTCCAACCAGTTCCCAGTTCTTTTGGCGATAGTTAAATTGGTGAGGGTATTAAAACTGAAAGTCCCTTCAGGAGGCCACCTGGTTCGATTATCCAGTGGGTTCTGTGGCCTGGCCACAGCGGAGGAGAAGAACAGTTTCTTCTTCTTCAGGGAGGGAGAGATTTCGGACAAAGCAACTCCAGGAGTGTTTTTGGGTTAGGTTTAGATTCCTGTGCCCCACGGCCGCCCTCAGTCCTCGGAGTGGTCAGAGTTGAGAACTGCAGTCCTGCAACTCAAACTCTGGCCACTTAAGTGGATGTGCTCGGGACGTTTCCACGGGCACACAAACACTCGGAACAGAACAGAAACGAGGTCCCTGACACAGCTGTGCTTTCGGACAGGGAGTCTCAGTGGAAAGAACTGAGGCGAGGGGAGGCTGGAGGCAGGGGACTTACCGCACCGTGAGCCGAAGTGGGTGGAAGGTCGGAGGTCCTGGTTCTTTCTCGGAGGGGAAGGGGAGAGGAGCGGTCCTTGCGGACTTCTGACTCCTCCCAGGTTTCGGCACCAAATGTAAGGTATTTTACCCCGCCAAGGAAGAAGGAAGGGGCATAGCCACAATGTGTGGATAAGCTCTGTACTTTATTGAATACACAGCACTTCCCGCCCAATGATGTTTCCTGGTCTGGGGGACACCGGCCAGTGAAGTCACATGGGGTGACCCTGTGGGAGATATTTAAAGGGTCCCTAGGGTGGTCGAGCTAATATGACGTGGTGAAATCTCACTGGCTGGCAGACGGTCATTGCTCTTTTCCAAAGGACTCCTGGGAAGTTTCTTTTGGCGCGCATGGTTGTGGGCGGTTCTAGCCAAAGTTCCCGAGTCTGAGTTCCTCACGTGACTTCCCCCATTGCTGACCACCTTACAAAACCCACCTGACTTTTCTCTGTGCTTTCAACTCACTTCCTGAAGAAAGACAGCATAGTTAACTATCTTTGTTCTTACTGGGTCAAAATTTAGGACAAAGCCATCTGCTCCTGATCAGCTCACAGACTGGCTTCTATTGGACCAGGTAACTTTGGTAAGATCAGTCAGCTAAGGCCGGTGTGGCAAGGGTCACACAGTAAAGGATGTGACCAGCTTTGTGTAAGCAAAGGCTTAGGGCTGTTCCCTCAGCAGAAGTTGAGGATCTGAGCATAGCAAGCCCCTAGAACATGAAGCCTCCTCTCTAGCTGAGATGATCAGATATACTCCCAATATCCAATAGATTACAAGATAAAGAGAGTTTATGCATTCACAAAATGGTCCATACCAGTACAAAAATGTAACAATTACAGAGTTCAAAGTAAAAACAAAAAACTTGAGACACAAAAGATCTCTAAGCCTTAGTTAGCATCTCTGATAAGTCATCTGGATTCTGCTTCAATTTCTTTAAGGGCTGGAGAACTCCATAACAAAAAACCACTGTCAGGCTATTCTAATAGATGTTTTTAAATCTTTATGTTAGGACAAACTATATAGCCATGTAAACTCTGCCAATTAGCCTTATGTTTTTTTTTCTCTGAAGCCAAAAACAGGTTTATTCACTCAACCAACTAAAAACACTTCAACTATCAAAATATTTCATACTTTTGGCCCTGGCCGGTTGGCTCAGTGGTAGAGCGTCGGCCTGGTGTGCAGAGGTCCCGGGTTCGATTCCCGGCCAGGGCACACAGGAGAGGCGCCCATCTGCTTCTCCACCCCTCCCCCTCTCCTTCCTCTGTCTCTCTCTTCCCCTCCCGCAGCCAGGCTCCATTGGAGCAAAGATGGCCCGGGCGCTGGGGATGGCTCCTTGGCCTCTGCCCCAGGTGCTAGAGTGGCTCTGGTTGCAACAGAGCGACGCCCCGGATGGGCAGAGCATCGCCCCCTGGTGGGCAGTGTTGCCCCCTGGTGGGTGTGCCGGGTGGATCCCAGTCGGGCACATGTGGGAGTCTGTTTGACTGTCTCTCCCCGTTTCCAGCTTCAGAAAAATACCAAAAAAAAAAAAAAATTCATACTTTTCTTTTGCCATCTATAGTTAAAACCCAGAGTAATTTAAACTTAAATTATTCTTCCTAGGACTTCATTCCAGACCAAGACTATTCTGACCTCTTAGGATACACTCTACTTTGTTCAAACCACTCTTTAAATATGGACTGGAATTAAAGACAATACCCATGAGATAGACCAGAACAAATATTGTATTCATTTTTAGGAAATAATTTCATTTCATTACTCTAATATATATTTTTGAGGAACTCTATCACCCTGGTGAATATTAAAAAAATACTGAACATGTTTCCTGAATCTGCATTCAGCACTATTAAGTATTAATTGTACTCTAAAAAACTTTGTTTTGGTAATACCAGCAAAAGAAGAGTTTACCTCCAAAATTTTTCACAGTCAGTATTACCATAATTATGATTATTAGACTTATGGGACCAAAACAGAACTGTTCAAATACTAGTTTTGTCAATGTAACACTTGTAAGATGTATCCCACCCACACTAGCAGCCTTCCCTTGTTCCTGCCCAAGAGTTTCACAGCCATGGGAGATACTCAACCTAGGAGAAAAGGTTATCTAAATATCTTAAAAGTGTTGATCCAAAGCACTCTGACACTCTATCCTACATAAAAACAACTGTCTCAGAAAATTATGGATGTGTTTTAAGGCAGTGTTTTCAACTGCCAATCCACAGACTGGTCCGCCAGAAATTTTGTGCCAGTCCCTGATGTTGTATGAAGATTATAGACCCCATGATCTTAGTCGAATGCTCTTGTGTTCAGGGTGATCTCTGCCTTAGCTGTCCCCAAAGTAATTCTATTTTCACCCATTCCCAAGTGTTAAAAGATTGATATAACCACTGTTTTAAGGTATAGTTTGAACCCAGAAAAGATTAACAAGAAATTGTTAGAGAGTTGGGCCAGCCTGAACTAAAAGGAACAGAGACATTTCAAAATGAAAAGAGGCTTCTGGGCTCCCAACTTTCAATGAGTAGGAAGCTGACTAAAAGTGCTACTCAACTGCAAACAGCAGTCATTTATCACAGAAGAAAATGACTTCTCAGAGGTTAGACAAAAGCAAAAGAAGTAACAAATTAGAGAAAGATTTCCAAGTAGTAGAAATGGGACCTAATTAAAAAACACTCACTGCCCCCAAAGTAGGAAGCCATGACAACATGAAGCTGGCTGGATTTCAGTCTTGGTATGGACAAGCAGTTATGCCTCCATCCTCCCTTATTTGAATGGAAGTGTGCATTGAGATTATCCTGTACCTGTCTCACAATTTGATGCTGGGTGTATCTTTCCAGTTCCTAGGTCTGTATCAAGAGGGACACAGCAGCTCCCATCAGGAAGTAGAATCGAATCCTCCTCACTCCTTTTTCGAATCTGGACTTGCTTTGTGGCTTGTTTTGAGTTACAGAATATAGCAGAAGGGAAATGACTCAAGAAGCCTTG
The DNA here is from genome assembly GCF_036850765.1 of Saccopteryx bilineata. Classification (NCBI taxonomy): domain Eukaryota; kingdom Metazoa; phylum Chordata; class Mammalia; order Chiroptera; family Emballonuridae; genus Saccopteryx; species Saccopteryx bilineata. The sequence goes on along the minus strand of NC_089493.1, from coordinate 203,289,653 downwards.
CAGCATCAGCTCTTCCTTGCTTGGAACACTGCTGTCACTATGTAAAACACCTAAGGCTAAGCTGTTCCTAGCAGGGAGGCCACAGGAAAGAGAACCAAATGCTGCCCCCACCGACAGTCCCAGGTAACTGCAAGACACTGGTGAGAACATCATCCATCCTCAAATGGTTCGATCAGCGATTTTCAATCTTTTTCACCTCATGGCACACATAAACTAATTATTAAAATTCTACAGCACATCAAATAATATATTTTTTGCCCATCTGACAAAAAATAGATATAATTTTGATGAATAAAAAAATAATAATAGTAGTAGTAGTAATTATTTACCCTCTTTGCTCCAAGTAAAAAAAATCAGGTGCCTATACAGTACTTGTATATAAGGGTTTCTGGTACCAAAAACTAACCAATCAAATGTGACCTTATTATGCAACTTGACCAATAAGGTCCAACTCTATTATATGACCTATAGAGTTATGGTTCAAGACAGGGCATTCACACCAGATGGCTACTGTTATATTGGATGTTGCTATTTTTTAGTTATATTAGCTGTTGTCATTTTTTTTTTTAATTTTTCAATATAAAAGAGGTCAATGCCCCTGACTAAACAGTCAGGTATTGTATTTTTTAAAAATTCTTATGGCACACCAGTTGAAAATAATGGGCTAAATAATTGAAACCAAATGAGTGACTCCAGGCAATAACATTCGAAAATAAACTGTCAAGCTAATTCTAGCTCAAGCAACAGACTAGTGAACAGATAACTGTTTTACGCCACTACATTTTGGGACTATTTGTTATACAGCAACAGATAACCGATACAGTGGTAAATGATGCATCTTACTTTGATGAAATATAATCAACAGTTCAACATGTTTTAAAATATCAACCTGAGAAAAAGAGAGTGGAAACTCATGAAGTTGACCTGAATGTAAAATACCATAGACCAGTGGTCGCAAACTCATTAGTCAACAGAGTCAAACACCAGCAGTACAATGATTGAATTTTCTTTGGAGAGCCAAATTTTTTAAACTTAAACTACATAGGTAGATACATTTCTTATTGAAGTAGGGCCCACACATGATATTCTGTGGAAGAGCCACACTCAAGGAGCCAAGAAGCCGCGTGTGGCTCGCGAGCTGCGGTTTGCCGACCACTGCCATAAACTTTAAACTACTATCACTATGTCCAGATTAATACTGAATGAAAAGTTGGCAAAGTTAAGACTATCACAGAAGAAATCCTCAAAATCCTTTCCTAGTGCTACCCAACCTCCAGTCTTCAATTTTAAATGAAGGGAGGAGTGACATCAGATTAATGTAAATGAAAACAAAATGGATAACATCTTCGAATTATGGGTCACTTTTTAATGACAAGGTTTTCAATTTTCAACTTCCACTGAACTCTTAGATTACATCCAACTAACTCTAACTTAAAGATAACAAAAATAAGAATGCTGAGTTGTAAGCCATTTTTAAGAGACAAAGTAGAATTAATTTAATTTAAATAGAGAATTAATTTTTGAGGCCAAAACAAACTGAACATCGTGCTCAATTTTAAATGAGTTCTTTAATTAGAGAGGAAGCATATGTAGTGACAAAGCGTTAGAATTCCGACAACCTGGATCTAGTCTAGCAGGGGTGACTCAGAGCAAATCACTTAATTATTTTAGGCCTTAATTCCTCAGATATGACTTGCCAAAAAGCTAATACTAGTGTTCTAGAAGATTCAAATGAAACATGAACTTCACCAAATTAATAAGGTAAGAATAATATAGTAATATACTATATAATTAAAGTTTCTTAAATTACTATTAATACTACTTGTTACTATCAAAGCCATCATGCATTGAGCACTTATTACATGCTAAATGCATGTTCATCTAGTCCTATTAATTCTGTGGAGAAGGTACAAATACCACCATCCTGTTTTACAGAATAGTAAACTTAAATATAGAGAAGCTAAGTAACTTTCCAAGGTCTCACAGCTAGTTAATGACAAAGCCAAGATCAACTGTATCAAATACAAAACAAATCTAGTGTGCAAAATGCAGCCAAATACAGTGCCATCCGCAATGGACTCAGAATGGAGATCTAAGTCCTAATGCCAATTCTGCACTAGCTACACCTGGATATACAATGATGAGCAAGTTGCAAGTTAGTAATGGAAGTCAAATAAGGTTGTTGTTTTGTTGTTTTTTTCTGCATTTTTCTGCATTTTTCTGAAGCTGGAAACGGGGAGAGACAGTCAGACAGACTCCCACATGCACCCGACCGGGATCCACCCGGCACGCCCACCAGGGGCGATGCTCTGCCCACCAGGGGGCGATGCTCTGCCCCTCGGGGGAGTCGCTCTGCCGTGACCAGAGCCACTCCAGCGCCCAGGCCATCTTTGCTCCAATGGAGCCTTGGCTGCGGGAGGGGAAAAGAGAGACAGAGAGGAAGGAGGGGTGGTGTGGGGGGGTGGAGAAGCAAATGGGCGCTTCTCCTATGTGCCCTGGCCAGGAATCGAACCCGGGTCCCCCGCACGCCAGGCCGACGCTCTACCACTGAGCCAACCAGCCAGGGCCAAATAGGGTTTTTTTGTGTGTTTGTCTTTCAGTGAGAGGAGGGGAGATAGGCAGACTCCCACATACACCCTGAATGAGATCCAGCTGGCAACCCATCTTGGGCTGATGCTCTGGAGGACCGAGCTATTTTTAATGCCTGAGGCTGATGCACTCCAATGGAGCTATCCTCAGCGCCCTGGGCCACGCTCAAATCAATCCGAGCCAATGGCTGTAGGAGGGGAAGAGGGAGAAAAGGGGTGTGAGAAGCTGATGGTCGCTTCTCCTATTGCCCTGACCAGGAATCAAACCCAGGACATCCATACGCCAGGCCGACACTCTAGCCACTGAGCCACTGGCCAGGGCCTGGAAGTCAAATAGTTTTTAAACAAGAAATTAGGATGGTTGCCAAATGTAAATTATCATATCTCTGGGCCTTTTTCCATCCATAGAACAAGATCTGACTAAGTACATTTTAAGGTTTTCTGCTCCCAATCTTGAAATTTTTATTCTATTTTAAAAATTACATTAAATATTATTTCCAAATGAATTTTCTAACACAGTCAATTAGCATATTAAAATACTAAAGCAAGCCCTGGCCGGTTGGCTCAGTGGTAGAGCGTTGGCCTGGCGTGCGGAAGTCCCGGGTTAGATTCCCGGCCAGGGCACACAGGAGAAGCGCCCATCTGCTTCTCCACCCCTCCCCGTCTCCTTCCTCTCTGTCTCTCTCTTCCCCTCCCGCAGCCGAGGCTCCATTGGAGCAAAGATGGCCCGGGCGCTGGGGATGGCTCCTTGGCCTCTGCCCCAGGCGCTAGAGTGGCTCTGGTTGCAATAGAACATTGCCCCCTGGTGGGCATGCCAGGTGGATCCCAGTCAGGCGCATGCGGGAGTCTGTCTGACTGTCTCTCCCAGTTTCTAGCTTCAGAAAAATACAAAAGAAAAAAAAATACGAAAGCTGACTGACCAGGCGGTGGCTCAGTGAACAGAGTGTTGGACTGGGATGCTGGAGGACCCAGGTTCGAGACCCCGAGGTCGCCAGCTTGAGCATGGGCTCATCTGGTTTGAGCAAAGCTCACCAGCTTGGACCCAAGGTCGCTGGTTCGAGCAAGGAGTTACTCCGTCTGCTGAAGGCCCACGGTCAAAGCACAAAAGAGAAAGCAGTCAATGAACAACTAAGGTGTCGCAACGAAAAACTGATGATTGATGCTTCTCATGTCTCTCCGTTCCTGTCTGTCTGTCCCTATCTATCCCTCTCTCTGACTCTCTCTCCATCTCTGTAAAAAAAATAAAATAAAATACTAAAGCATATTAGGAGGCATGAAGGTTTTCAGACCACTCATTGTTCCCTCCTTTGAATAAGCTGCACTCATTTTGGTACTTAATCATACTTTCTTTTTTCTTTCTTTTTTTAATGAAGAACATCTGGCAAACCTGGGCTTTATAAGACTTTTAATTTTTTTATTTTACTTTTTTATGTATTAATTTTAGAGGGAGAGGAGGAAAGAGAAGACAGAGAGAGAGACAGATTTGCTGTTACACCTATTTAGGGATTCACCAGTTGACTCCTATATGTGCCCTGACTGGGGAACAAACCCACAACCCTAGTGTATCGGGATGATACTCCAACTAACTGAGCTAGCTACCCAATCAGGGCCACTCATACATTTTACACTGTCATAGAAGAGCCTGTATCACCAATCTTTCTGCTGATTACTGAACTCATTCCTTTTATTTCACTTCCTAAATGTGTGTCTCCGGCCCTGGCCGGTTGGCTCAGCGGTAGAGCGTTGGCCTGGCATGCAGGAGTCCCAGGTTCGATTCCCAGCCAGGGTACACAGGAGAAGCGCACCCATCTGCTTCTCCACCACTCCCTCTCTCCTTCCTCTCTGTCTCTCTCTTCCCCTCCCGCAGCCAAGGCTCCACTGGAGCAAAGATGGCCCAGGCGCTGGGGATGGCTCTGTGGCCTCTGCCTCAGGCGCTAGAATGGCTCTGGATGCAACAGAGCGACGCCCCAGAGGGGCAGAGCATCGCCCCCTGGTGGGCATGTCGGGTGGATCCCGGTCAGGCGCATGCAGGAGTTTGTCTGACTGCCTCCCCATTTCCAGCTTCGGAAAAATGGAGAGAAAAAAAATGTGTGTCTCCGTGTTAGACTAATACCCTTATAAATAGATACTTCTTCAGTATCTGTTGAATAAAAAAATGAGCAACTGAAAAGAACAAGGAATATACAGCAATTAGTTTGTAAATATATACACTGACTCTACAGAAAATATTTTCCTTTCTAGCTTTAAAACCACATTGTAACAACTCAAGATTGGATTATCAGAAACAGTCATATAATTAATCAAGTATTTTCTTCCAGATTACTACACATTTCCAGTCTGATGCACAATGAAAACTATTCAAATGGCATGACTCATTAACTGAGCCTATCACAACCACCAGAATAAAACAGGCACTCAAAAAATGAATTAAATCCACTAAATAACTTAACAGCTAATGAAATAATGAAATCAAGTAAACCACCACAGTCACATTATCTGAAGATATCACCCTAAAAATTATTTTCATGACATACAGTAACTTAATTAAAGATGCTCACAAAAGTGTTCCTAACATAAAAGTGAAGGGGAAAAAAATGTTTAAAAAACTTAAAAGTGCCTGCCTGACCAGGCAGTGGTGCAGTGGATAGAGCATCGGACCGGGATGCGGAGGACCCAGGTTCAAGACCCCGAGGTCACCAGCTTGAGCACAGGCTCATCTGATTTGAGCAAAAAGCTCACCAGCTTGGACCCAAGGTTGCTGGCTCGAGCAAGGGGTCAGTCGGTCTGCTGTAGCCCCACGGTCAGGGCACATATGAAAAAGCAATCAATGAACAACTAAGGTGTCGCAAGGAAAAACTAATGATTGATGCTTCTCATCTCTCTCCATTCCTGTCTGTCTATCCCTATCTATCCCTCTCTCTGACTCTCTGTCTCAAAAAAAAAAAAAAAAAAAACCTTAAAAGTACCTGACCAGGTGGTGGAAGAGTGCATAGAACTTCGACTTGGGACGCTGAGGACCCAGATTCGAAACTCAGGACACTGGCTTGAGCAAGGGGTCACTGGCTGGGATGGAGCACGTGCATGCACACACTCATGCACAAGTGCACACATATCATGTCACGTATCAGAAGCAATCAGTGAACTAAAGTTCCGCAACTACGAGTTGATGCTTCTTATCTCTCTCCCTTCCTCTGTCTGTATGTTGTGTGTGTATGTTTCTCTCTCTAGCTTAAAAGAAAAAAAAAAAAAAAGAACTGAAAAAGCAATGAAAATCAAGTAGTTTTTAATCACGAAAAAATCAGGTAGTTGCCAAATATGAACTAGCATATTTTTAAAATATGAACTATCTTATTTTTAAAATATGAACATTATTTTATAATATAGCAGATAAAAACATTTGAAAAGAATGATCAAAAAGTAAAAACAAAAATGACTCTAGAAACTTTTTATATTTAAGTATAGAGGACAAGAAATGCTATTCCAAAAATCACATTTACATAGAAGGGAGGCAAAAGTAGAAATAAAATATGCTATACATGTAAAGCTTTACTTTGGGGAGAAGAAGAGCAGCTAGCCACAAATAGAAAGATAAAAGGTTAGATACCCTGTGATTTGACTGTCACCAAAAGTCTTCTTTAAGTCTATATTATCCATTCCTTGAAATATTTTATGAACTTGAACAAAATTTTTCTCTTAGTGTATCCACTTATAAAAAACAAAAAGCAGCCCTGGCCAGTTGCTCAGTGGGTAGAGCATTGGCCTGGCGTGCAACGTCCCGGTTCAATCCCCAGTCAGGGCACACATGAGAAGCAACTATCTGCTCCTCTCTCTTCCCCTCCTGCAGCCAATGGCTCGACTGGTTTGAATGTCTGTCAGCCATAGCTCAGTTGGGTACCAGCCCTAGATGGGGGTTGCCAGGTGGCTCTTGGTTGGGGCGCATGACAGAGTCTATCTCCCCTCCTCTCACTTAAAAAAAAAAAAAGAACGAAAAGCTTTTTAATTCTACACCATAATAAATGAATATTTAAAATTATTTTGGGGTTTAAAATTACTACAACAACCTTATATATGGCAGAAAAAGAAACTGTCGTAGCAACACTGGATGTCACAAAAGAGCAGTCTGGGCTAAGAAGAAGACAATGTCATGCACTAACAAGCAAACTAGCTATATAAAATGAGCTATAAAATAGAATGACCAAATAGAAAAGAGTCACACTGTCAGAAGCTGGAAAAAAAACATCAATGAATTATCTTAATTAGGAAAAGCTAACAGGTTCTTACTGTTACACTTTTAAAACATCTTTAGGCCCTGGCCGGTTGGCTCAGTGGTATAGCGTCGGCCTGGCGTGCAAGAGTCCCGGGTTCGATTTCCGGCCAGGGCACACAGAGAAAGCGCCCATCTGCTTCTCCACCCATCCCCCTCTCCTTCCTCTCTGTCTCTCTCTTCTCCTCCCGCAGCCGAGGCTCCATTGGAGCAAAGATGGCCCGGGCGCTGGGGATGGCTCCTTGGCCTCTGCCCCAGGCGCTAGAGTGGCTCTGGTTGCAATAGAACATTGCCCCCTGGTGGGCATGCCAGGTGGATCCCAGTCAGGCGCATGCGGGAGTCTGTCTGACTGTCTCTCCCAGTTTCTAGCTTCAGAAAAATACAAAAGAAAAAAAAATACGAAAGCTGACTGACCAGGCGGTGGCTCAGTGAACAGAGTGTTGGACTGGGATGCTGGAGGACCCAGGTTCGAGACCCCGAGGTCGCCAGCTTGAGCATGGGCTCATCTGGTTTGAGCAAAGCTCACCAGCTTGGACCCAAGGTCGCTGGTTCGAGCAAGGAGTTACTCCGTCTGCTGAAGGCCCACGGTCAAAGCACAAAAGAGAAAGCAGTCAATGAACAACTAAGGTGTCGCAACGAAAAACTGATGATTGATGCTTCTCATGTCTCTCCGTTCCTGTCTGTCTGTCCCTATCTATCCCTCTCTCTGACTCTCTCTCCATCTCTGTAAAAAAAATAAAATAAAATACTAAAGCATATTAGGAGGCATGAAGGTTTTCAGACCACTCATTGTTCCCTCCTTTGAATAAGCTGCACTCATTTTGGTACTTAATCATACTTTCTTTTTTCTTTCTTTTTTTAATGAAGAACATCTGGCAAACCTGGGCTTTATAAGACTTTTAATTTTTTTATTTTACTTTTTTATGTATTAATTTTAGAGGGAGAGGAGGAAAGAGAAGACAGAGAGAGAGACAGATTTGCTGTTACACCTATTTAGGGATTCACCAGTTGACTCCTATATGTGCCCTGACTGGGGAACAAACCCACAACCCTAGTGTATCGGGATGATACTCCAACTAACTGAGCTAGCTACCCAATCAGGGCCACTCATACATTTTACACTGTCATAGAAGAGCCTGTATCACCAATCTTTCTGCTGATTACTGAACTCATTCCTTTTATTTCACTTCCTAAATGTGTGTCTCCGGCCCTGGCCGGTTGGCTCAGCGGTAGAGCGTTGGCCTGGCATGCAGGAGTCCCAGGTTCGATTCCCAGCCAGGGTACACAGGAGAAGCGCACCCATCTGCTTCTCCACCACTCCCTCTCTCCTTCCTCTCTGTCTCTCTCTTCCCCTCCCGCAGCCAAGGCTCCACTGGAGCAAAGATGGCCCAGGCGCTGGGGATGGCTCTGTGGCCTCTGCCTCAGGCGCTAGAATGGCTCTGGATGCAACAGAGCGACGCCCCAGAGGGGCAGAGCATCGCCCCCTGGTGGGCATGTCGGGTGGATCCCGGTCAGGCGCATGCAGGAGTTTGTCTGACTGCCTCCCCATTTCCAGCTTCGGAAAAATGGAGAGAAAAAAAATGTGTGTCTCCGTGTTAGACTAATACCCTTATAAATAGATACTTCTTCAGTATCTGTTGAATAAAAAAATGAGCAACTGAAAAGAACAAGGAATATACAGCAATTAGTTTGTAAATATATACACTGACTCTACAGAAAATATTTTCCTTTCTAGCTTTAAAACCACATTGTAACAACTCAAGATTGGATTATCAGAAACAGTCATATAATTAATCAAGTATTTTCTTCCAGATTACTACACATTTCCAGTCTGATGCACAATGAAAACTATTCAAATGGCATGACTCATTAACTGAGCCTATCACAACCACCAGAATAAAACAGGCACTCAAAAAATGAATTAAATCCACTAAATAACTTAACAGCTAATGAAATAATGAAATCAAGTAAACCACCACAGTCACATTATCTGAAGATATCACCCTAAAAATTATTTTCATGACATACAGTAACTTAATTAAAGATGCTCACAAAAGTGTTCCTAACATAAAAGTGAAGGGGAAAAAAATGTTTAAAAAACTTAAAAGTGCCTGCCTGACCAGGCAGTGGTGCAGTGGATAGAGCATCGGACCGGGATGCGGAGGACCCAGGTTCAAGACCCCGAGGTCACCAGCTTGAGCACAGGCTCATCTGATTTGAGCAAAAAGCTCACCAGCTTGGACCCAAGGTTGCTGGCTCGAGCAAGGGGTCAGTCGGTCTGCTGTAGCCCCACGGTCAGGGCACATATGAAAAAGCAATCAATGAACAACTAAGGTGTCGCAAGGAAAAACTAATGATTGATGCTTCTCATCTCTCTCCATTCCTGTCTGTCTATCCCTATCTATCCCTCTCTCTGACTCTCTGTCTCAAAAAAAAAAAAAAAAAAAAACCTTAAAAGTACCTGACCAGGTGGTGGAAGAGTGCATAGAACTTCGACTTGGGACGCTGAGGACCCAGATTCGAAACTCAGGACACTGGCTTGAGCAAGGGGTCACTGGCTGGGATGGAGCACGTGCATGCACACACTCATGCACAAGTGCACACATATCATGTCACGTATCAGAAGCAATCAGTGAACTAAAGTTCCGCAACTACGAGTTGATGCTTCTTATCTCTCTCCCTTCCTCTGTCTGTATGTTGTGTGTGTATGTTTCTCTCTCTAGCTTAAAAGAAAAAAAAAAAAAAAGAACTGAAAAAGCAATGAAAATCAAGTAGTTTTTAATCACGAAAAAATCAGGTAGTTGCCAAATATGAACTAGCATATTTTTAAAATATGAACTATCTTATTTTTAAAATATGAACATTATTTTATAATATAGCAGATAAAAACATTTGAAAAGAATGATCAAAAAGTAAAAACAAAAATGACTCTAGAAACTTTTTATATTTAAGTATAGAGGACAAGAAATGCTATTCCAAAAATCACATTTACATAGAAGGGAGGCAAAAGTAGAAATAAAATATGCTATACATGTAAAGCTTTACTTTGGGGAGAAGAAGAGCAGCTAGCCACAAATAGAAAGATAAAAGGTTAGATACCCTGTGATTTGACTGTCACCAAAAGTCTTCTTTAAGTCTATATTATCCATTCCTTGAAATATTTTATGAACTTGAACAAAATTTTTCTCTTAGTGTATCCACTTATAAAAAACAAAAAGCAGCCCTGGCCAGTTGCTCAGTGGGTAGAGCATTGGCCTGGCGTGCAACGTCCCGGTTCAATCCCCAGTCAGGGCACACATGAGAAGCAACTATCTGCTCCTCTCTCTTCCCCTCCTGCAGCCAATGGCTCGACTGGTTTGAATGTCTGTCAGCCATAGCTCAGTTGGGTACCAGCCCTAGATGGGGTTGCCAGGTGGCTCTTGGTTGGGGCGCATGACAGAGTCTATCTCCCCTCCTCTCACTTAAAAAAAAAAAAAGAACGAAAAGCTTTTTAATTCTACACCATAATAAATGAATATTTAAAATTATTTTGGGGTTTAAAATTACTACAACAACCTTATATATGGCAGAAAAAGAAACTGTCGTAGCAACACTGGATGTCACAAAAGAGCAGTCTGGGCTAAGAAGAAGACAATGTCATGCACTAACAAGCAAACTAGCTATATAAAATGAGCTATAAAATAGAATGACCAAATAGAAAAGAGTCACACTGTCAGAAGCTGGAAAAAAAACATCAATGAATTATCTTAATTAGGAAAAGCTAACAGGTTCTTACTGTTACACTTTTAAAACATCTTTAGGCCCTGGCCGGTTGGCTCAGTGGTATAGCGTCGGCCTGGCGTGCAAGAGTCCCGGGTTCGATTTCCGGCCAGGGCACACAGAGAAAGCGCCCATCTGCTTCTCCACCCATCCCCCTCTCCTTCCTCTCTGTCTCTCTCTTCTCCTCCCGCAGCCGAGGCTCCATTGCAGCAAAGATGGTCCGGGCGCTGGGGATGGCTCCTTGGCCTCTGCCCCAGGCTTGACGCCCCAGATGGGCAGAGCATCGCCCCCTGTGGGCATGCCGGGTGGATCCCAGTCGAAAGCACGCAGGAGTCTATCTGACTGCCTCCCCATTTCCAACTTCAAGGGGAAAAAAAAAAAATCTTTAAATAACACCCATTTGGCAAGTTACAAAATATCTCTAAAATGTCTATAATCCAATTTTCCAAAACACAGAATGATGGAACACTAAATACTATACTGTACTAAACTTCGGGGGAGGGGGGTCTCCTTAAAGTCCACCCATATCATCAGTAAAAACCTGTAAGGTCCAGGCCAGGTGTACAAAATTTTCTTAAGTGACACTAGAGGCAAAGGAATAGTGACTGGGTAATATAATCCATCTAATAATCAGGTTAATAATCAGAATAGGGATACTTTTCCTCTTCCAGGATTCTCAATAAGATAAAACCAGGAATAAGAAGATGTAAACTCAACAAGCAAGAAGTGACACTTATGTGACCACAAATTAAAGTTACCATTTCATTTTGTGACTTCGAATTAAGGTTTCTACTGCATATATCCAAGGAAAATTAAACAACTTCAACCAACATTTGGAAACTTTCACGTGCTAAGCAGCTGCGCTTATTAAAAAACCTAGGGCACTTTTAAATTTATTTAAACAGTGCATTAATTTAGGCGCAGATAATGAATTTCCGATGCCCGTTTCTGAGCCTTCCGAAGCTGTGTTTGATAAGGTAGATTCCAAAAAGGAAAAAAGTTCTAGTGGGAAATGGTATCCTCATACAGCCCAGAGAGCCAGTGACGCACAAGGAGCTTGGAAAATATCCCGTCGTTTAAATTCTTCAGAGCAAAAGGTGATCGTCCACGTGCACTATTCTTTTCCAGGTGTGTTTATTTTTAACTTTGATATCAGACCTTCAACCTGAGCCTAAATGTAGGGACAGGGAGGCGGGGGCGCTGGTGGTATCTGGGCACAAAACAAGTTTGAAAAATAAAAACACAACCTTTTTTTTTAATTATTGTAGCGTACTCAGTGCCCTCACCTCCTCCACACCTCTGCCATCAGTCCACATAGCTCTTCGCCGCCGCCAGGAGTCTCCATGACAACCCCCCCCCCCCGGGGCGAGCCCCCACCGGGCGAGCGCCCCCACCCACGCCGTCTCCCCGTCCCGGCCCGGCGAGCAGCACTTGCCTGGCAGGTGACAACCCCACCCGCCCGGGGCTCCCACTCGGCCGCTCCCGGAGGCGGGCCGGAAACCCTGCCGGCGCGCGGGGCCGCTGCTCGGTCGGGGACGTGGAGCCGCGTTACTGTCGGACCCCGGAACGAGTGGCGCAGGGCGCGCGAACCCACAAAGGGAGCGGCGGCCCCGAGCCCCGGTCCAGGCGCCGAGAGGCGCAGGGGCGGCGCAGCTCCGCGCTGGAACTCGTGTTTCCACCCACGGCGCCGCGGCGGCAGGAGGTGCCGGGGACCGCGCTCACCTTGAAGGGGTTGTTGAGATCCGGGTCGGCAAACGGGTTACTATCGAAATCCGACATTTCGCCGCGCTCGGCGTCACCCACCAGACCAGGCGCAGAGAAGACGACGAGGCGAGGCCGCCGCCCCCCGCGCGCTCACGTCGCCGCCGCCGCCAAGCAGATCCGGGTACAACGCGCCGGGCCCGGGGCTGGCCGCGCACTGAGCATGCCCGGTGCGCGGGCTCCAGGCCGGCGGGGCCGCTCCGCTCGCTGTCCCGTTCCTGCAGGCCGGCATCGCGCGCTCCGGGCTTTGGCTCCGACTGAACAGGAGGTAAGGGCGGAGGGAGCAGGGCCTGATCCGTCCTATGGTCTTACGGCCAGACTGAGATCCCGCCTCCTAGCCTGACCAGCAACACGTTTAGGTGGACTCGAATGCTCTGTAGTACATTTAAAATCGGCTCCTGTGGCTGACTGTGATTTGGAGAAAGAGATGGTATTTTGTGGGCAAAAAAAAAAAAAAATGCCCACTGAGACCACTGCCCGGGGACGAGAAGGCAGCTCGGGACGCAGGGGACACACCTGGGAGGGAGTGGCTATTTAACCGCGTTCCCGGCGCACAGGCGTGGGGAGCCGGGGCCCCCGCGGCGGTCTTTAGAGGGGGCGCCCTCTGGGGCCGGCCCCAGCTGATGAACTCTGCACCCCTTTGACCCCACCTTCCGGTCCCTCCGACTCCAGGTTGCTGCCAAATCACGGGTACAACCTCAGAGCTCTTGGTCCGGATTGGCTCCGCAGGGGTTTGGGAAACAAGGTTTAGTACCCGAGTCCAGCCCCTGTTCTATCCTCTGAAATCTGCAAAATGGCTACTTCTCCGGAAATGATGGGGGGGGGGGGGGGCCCTCAAGTCGAGAGATGTTAATACTAATAGACAACAAAAATGCCGTTTTTAATTTCAAGCATTTGGGCACAAAATATACACCTGATTTTTTTTCCTGTTCACTCCCCAACACCGAGAACGTGAATGCTGGAAAACGGATATGTGTAAGGAATTTATTTGAATCATTCGTTACATCACCCCTGAATTGAGGCATCTCTTTCCCTCATTTTAATCTTCCTTCTGCACTAACAGAAAGGTACTTAGCAGAGGAAGCTACAAAGAACCAGAATAATCTTTACTTGGTAGGTGCCTAAGAATTGGAAGTTGCCTTGGCCTTTTGGAGGCTTGCGCTATGCAAAGTCAGCCGGGAAATATTTTTTCCCTGCTGTGAAAACATGGACAAAAATCAAATTTAGCCTGACCTGTGGTGGCGCAGTGGATAAAGCATTGACCTGGAAATGCTGAGGTCGCCGGTTCAAGACCCTGGGCTTGCCTGGTCAAGGCACATGTGGGAGTTGATGCTTCCAGCTCCTCCCCTCTTCTCTCTCTCTCTCTCTCTGTCTCTCCCTCTCCTCTCTAAAATGAATAAATAAAAAATAAAAAAAGTATTAAAAAAAAAAGAAAATAATTTTTAAAAAAATCAAATTTAGCTGTAATCTGTTTTTGGCGGGATCGGGGTTAGCATATGTGACAAGCTGCTTCTAGGTAGCCAAGTAGGAATGTCAACTAGTAAGTGACGACAGACAAGGATTATCATGCCAGAACTGCAAAAGTTTAGATTTAAAAAGAGCAGATAATCTGTTGTGCTCACCATCCTATTGTCAGCATCAGCCTCATGTCTGGTTGATTCTTTAGTGTTCAAAACCCAATTATGTGTTCAAATCCCAGTTCTGATACTACTTGTGCTACTGACTTCACTTCTGTGGGTCTGTTAAGGGTTACAGTATTTAAGTATTGATAAATTAAATAAGACATGGGAAAATGCACTAATGTATTTAATACCGAAAAATAGTATTTGTTGAATATTTGAAATTGGCAAGGGGGCCCAGCCCACTGCTCTCAGGTGCTTTTCCTCATCTTACTTGGGCTTCATCTTGCACAATTGATCTGCTTCTCTCAGCACTTTGGCCCTCACTCCCTCTACGTGTCCTCCAAATGACCCAAAAAATCAGCAGCTACTTATAATGCATATACTGTGTTCCAAGACAATGAGGATCAACTGAACCTGTAGTGCAGGATGGTAATTTCCAAATATGCTGTGTTTACGGCTATTGACATTAGCACCTAGTGCAAAAATATACAGACTTCATTATTCCAGAATCATTTGGCATACTCATTAATGGTGCAGATATCCACCTCTTCACATATCCTATCCCTGAGATTCTGCTTTAAGGGATCTCGGAGTCCCTGGACTCACATTTTTTATTATTTAAATGTCTATAGATACATTGTTTTACATAAATGCATAGATTCATAACATACAATGTTCTCGCTTTCTTAAAATTCTATCCCTTGCCTTCCCTTCTCTCTTCCCCTACATTAACAACCTGATAGGTTCCTTTCAATATTCTTATATAATACTGTATAGCTACACTCACATAATACACAGTCATATGTAATATATATAATACATATTCATGCAGAAATTTATATATCTATACATAGTTTTGGCACTGTCTTAAAAAAGGGATCAAATATATATATTTTTTTCTACAACTTCTTTTTCTGATTGATACTTATAGCAGAGTTTTCTGTGAAATGCACATTGGCAAAGAGTCAAGTTAAGGTTTCTAACCACAGTAAGCCACATAAATCTTATTACTTTTTATGGGTACTATGACTTCAGAGGTGAAAAAGGTTGGGAAGAGTGGCCTAAATACCTCTTGTGGATAAAACAGCTGTATAAGGCTTGCTTGAGGGTATACTGGCTGCAAGCACTTTGCCTGATTAGTGCATGGGTGCCTGGCAGCGTGTTGGGCAGATAAAATATATTATGCTCACTTTGTTAAAAATGACGCTGCCCACATGGAAGCTGTTGCCCAGGTGATATTAATGTGTGTTGGGGGCGGGCTGTGGGCAGGCAGGATCCTTGTAGCCTGGGGCTTGGTTTTAGGACTAAGCCTTTCCCACCCTTTTTAATGTGGTGTGGTACAATCCTATCATGCCTCAGAAAGTGACTTTGTATTAGAGACTTCCCTATTTTGTATATTGGATTAAAGGTTTGGATTTTGACACTATAAAATAGGGGCAGAATGGGAGCTTGCACTCTCGGTTCCTGAGATTAGCATTAGAGAGCAGAGCAGAGAAAGGCCACGTGGAGGAGGCCAGGAGAAGCAGCCAAAATGGCGGAGTGTTGAGTGAGAAGCCAGTTTGTGCAGAGTTTGTGCAGGGAGAAGGAAGGAGATGGGGAACAGAGGTGAATAAGTCTGGTGAGCTAGAAACCTTTGATTCTAGGAAACTCGGATAAGTCAGTGGCTTTGTGAGCACTGAATGTGAGTGGGTTTTGGAGCCCAGTGTGTGTTTTTACTTGCCTGCTGGGTGCAAGCTAGGATTAAAGATGATGGCCCATCAGTTTTTGGCTCCATTGTTTCTTTACCGACTGTCCAAATCCAATGTGAACCTGCATGGGCCAGGTGGCTGTGATGGTGGCCTTGGATACTGGCTTTACACAGCGCCACCTGTATGTGGTCTGTGTAAGGCTGCAGGAGCTTCCCTTGGCGGCGATTCTCCCAGATCACTCTCCCGCCACCCTGAGGTGCGGTTTTTCTGCTCCTCTGCCCTTCATTGCAAAAAGCAGAATTTGCTTTGTTATTTGCTCTTTTCCTTTTGTTGTTTATTCACTTTTCTGTCTTTGCGAACCTCCAATAAACAAGTATGGCCCTGATACTTTCTAGCTCCTCAGTTCCTCTACCATCTGCCTAAATTCAGTGAGAACTTCCTTGGCCTCAACCACCAGCGTTACACCTCTAAATCGACAACTACTAATCTAATTCATCAGTTTTTTCATTGCGACACCTTAGTTGTTCATTGATTGCTTTCTCATATGTGCCTTGACCGTGGGGCTGCAGCAGACCAAGTAACCCCTTGCTCGAGCCAGCGACCTTGGGTCCAAGCTGGTGAGCTTTGCTCAAACTAGATGAGCCTGTGCTCAAACTGGCGACTGCGGTGTCTCAAACCTGGGTCCTCTGCATCCCAGTTCGACGCTCTATCCACTGCACCACCGCCAGGTCAGGCAAAAAATTCTGCAATTTTTAATTGCAGAATTATACCAGGTGATTCTGATAGAGATGGTGTTCTGACCACACTTGAAGAAAGAACACTGACATAAAGATATTCAGACATATAGTCCATAGTTAAGCTTATTAATTTATTAGCTTTCATGAATGTAGCCTTATAGGACATAACAGCTGAAAGGAACCTTAGCCTTTCTCATGACAGATGAAGAACTGAGTTTGGCCTGGTGAAGTAATTTGCCTCAGTCATGAAGAAAGTGAATAGAGGAACTGAGAACATCTCAGGGCTCTTGACTCATGTTTCAGACATTAAATTAATAGATTTGGTTAACACTATTTTATACTGGAAGAAGAGATGCTATGTGCAAGATAGAAAGAAAGTCAACATACAGGAGACTTCACTTGTTAAAGTAGTTCGTTTTCCAGAAACTGCCTCCTAAATTTGATAGGACAAAGAATGAAAAATCAAAACTAGTTTCTAGCTCCAGCTCTCCCACAAACCAGCTGTGTGATCTTTTTTTAAAATTTTATTTATTTAATTTTGTGTGTGTGTGTGACAGAGACAGAGAGAGAGAGACAGAGAGGGACAGACAGGAAGGAAGAGAGATGAGAAGCATCAGTTCTTCATTGTGGCACCTTAGTTGTTCATTGATTGCTTTCTCATATGTGCCTTGATGGGGGGGTACTACAGCAGACCGAGTGACTCCTTGGGCTTCAAGGCAGTGACCTTTGGGCTAAATCCAGCAATCATGTCACTGTCTTCCATGCTTACCACCTAAGCCAATTCCGGCCCCAGCCAACTAGTTGTATCTAAAGTAATCATCCAGCCTGACCAGGCGGTGGCGCAGTGGATAGAGCATCGGACTAGGATGCTGAGGACCCGGGTTCAAGACCCCGAGGTCGCCAGCTTGAGCGTGGGCTCATCTGGTTTGAGCAATAGCTCACCAGCTTGGACCCAAGGTCGCTGACTCAAGCAAGGGGTTACTTGGTCGGCTGAAGGCCCATGGTCAAGGCACATATGAGAAAGCAATCAATGAACAACTAAGGTGTTGCAATGGAAAACTAATGATTGATGCTTCTCATCTCTCCGTCCCTGTCTGTCTGTCCCTGTCTATCCCTCTCTCTGACTCTCTCTCTGTCTCTGTAAAAAAAAAAAAAATAATAATCATCCAGCCTAGCTATGTAGCTCAGGTGGTTAGAGAGTCGTCTGGACAAACCAAGTTTGTAGGGTCAATTTCCAATTTGGCACATAAGCAACCCCAGTCAGGGCAGAGAAACAGCAACCAGTGAATACATAAATAAGTGGAACAACAATTCAGTATTTCTCACTCTCTCTTTTTCCTTTTCTCACTCTCGAAAATCAATAAGCTAAAAAAATAATAAATGTAGTCACATTTCCCATGTGATTTTATGCTATTCAAAAGGCTGAATGGTCTGAGTATCCTTCAGATAGTTACATCATAGTGGTACTCTTTTATGACTCAACTTGATAAAAGTATTCTATAGTACAGGAACACAATAAACATAACAAAAATAAATGTATATTTTGAGATTCAGTTTACCCAAGTCTATACATGCACATAGAATCCCTTTTACCAAGAATGTCCTTCTCCCTCTCAATTTCTACTTCTCAGGTTCAATCAATCCTTCATGGCCAGTTTCAAGTATCCTGTCTTAAATAAATATGTACTGGCTATCCCTAATCCAAAATTTATCTCTCCTTTGCCATAGTATCGAAAACAATTTAAATCTTTGTTATATATTTCATGATACACTAAATCCTATAGGTATCAACTTATTGGTACATGCCCAGCATATATGGTAGCTCACAATATTTGGAGTGAATGAATGTATCTGTCTCTCTTCTGAAGGCAGGGTGAAATTTTATCTTTATACTAGTGTATAACCACAGAGCTCAGCACAGCATTCCACTCAAAGAAGGTACTCAAGAAATAATTGTGTTTACTGTTAAGATTTCTTTGCTTTTTAAAAGGATTACCACATCACATCTTTAGTCAGAGTAAGTCCAAATATAAGACTAAGAGCAACCAACTTATTAGTCAATACAAACAGAATTGTGTAGCTGCTATGATCAAGTCTTGTGAACTGAAATTTTGAAGTCTTAACTATTGACTTCATACAACAACCATGGAAGAATTTCAAATAGTATGGGCCAGTGAGATGCAACAACTAATTGTGGAACTTGTTTTATATCATATAAGAGTCTACATGAGAACATTATGGTGAAATTATCCTTATTTTGCAAGACAAATATATTATTGTACATACATTTACATACATATAATTATACCTAAATATTGAAGCATAAATCAATGATCATATTTAAAATACTATAAAAAAATAAGAAAAAGTAAAATAGTATTATAGTAAAATATATAAATTATATAATATAACATACTTTTTTTGTGTATATATATAATATATACTACAATACACAGTGAATAGTAATAATAAATATAGCAATATATAATATATACTAATGTAAAAATATAGTTAAATGACTATCACAGCCCTGTGACTACACTGGATACTGTGTATGAAGAGAGAGAAGGCAGACCACTGGTATTTTTATCTAGGTGCAATTTCAGAAAACTGATTGTTTGTTTCATGAACCATAAATTATATAAATGTACTTAATATTACCTAATATCTATGCAATTTCACAAAAGTCTTCAAAGTGAGAATAGTTTACAATTCTTAAACTCCAAATTATGCATAAATCTTCAAGGGACTCTTATAAGAGAGGGAATAATAACAGTCTAACCAATTTTCTGATTTCCTAGAAGAAATGCCCTACTACTGATTATTAGGTCTCTTATAAAAGAGAGGTTATTTTCAGATACTCTCTTTATTTTAATGAGATTTTTTTTTTTTTTTTTTTTACAGAGACAGAGAGAGAGTCAGAGAGAGGGATAGACAGGGACAGACAGACAGGAACGGAGAGAGAAGAGAAGCACCAATCATTACTTTTTCGTTGCACACTGCAAAACCTTAGTTGTTCATTGATTGCTTTCTCATATGTGCCTTGACTGCGGGCCTTCAGCAGACCGAATAACCCCTTGCTCAAGCCAGCGACCTTGGGTCCAAGCTGGTGAGCTTTTGCTCTAACCATATGAGCCCGCACTGAAGCTGGCGACCTCGGAGTCTCGAACCTGGGTCCTCCACATCCCAGTCCGATGCTCTATCCACTGTGCCACCGCCTCTTCAGGCGCTGAGAATGTTTTTTAAAGTCAGATTTATTTATAATGGCTATTCTCTTCCTTATCTTATAGGAGGAAAGAGTGGGAGCATCTAAAACAGGATTCGGGAACCTATGGCTCCAGAGCTAGGTGTGGCTATTTTGATGGCAGCATCTGGCTTACGGACAAATCTTTAATAAAAATATAATAACATTAAAAATATAAAACATGCCCTGGCCGGTTGGCTCAGCGGTAGAGCGTTGGCCTAGCGTGCGGAGGACCCGGGTTCGATTCCCGGCCAGGGCACATAGGAGAAGCGCCCATTTGCTTCTCCACCCCTCCGCCGCGCCTTCCTCTCTGTCTCTCTCTTCCCCTCCCGCAGCCAAGGCTCCATTGGAGCAAAGATGGCCCGGGCGCTGGGGATGGTTCTGTGGCCTCTGCCCCAGGCGCTAGAGTGGCTCTGGTCGCAACATGGCGACACCCAGGAGGGTCGCAACATGGCGACGCCCAGGATGGGCAGAGCATCGCCCCCTGGTGGGCAGAGCATCGCCCCCTGGTGGGCGTGCCGGGTGGATCCCGGTCGGGCGCATGCGGGAGTCTGTCTGACTGTCTCTCCCTGTTTCCAGCTTCAGAAAAATGCAAAAAAATATATATATATATATAAAACATTCTCATGTATTACAATCCATTCATTTCCTACTGCTCATGTCATGGTTGCAGGTGGCTGGAGCCAATCACAGCTGTCCTCCGGGACAACACCAAATTTTTATTAGATAATGCATAACGTACATGGGTCCTTGTGAGGTCAAGAAGTAAACTTTCCTACTTTTATCAAGTAGTCAGCTAGCTGATTGCAGAAACGCTTTAGATGAAGAAGATGGCTAAAAGAAAAAAAGATGAGGAGTATCTTACTTTTCAGCAGGAATGGACAGAGGAATTTACCTTTGTGAAGAGAGCAGGTTCTGCAGTGTGTCTAATATGTAATGATAAAATTGCCTCGATAAAACAGTCAAATATAAAGCAGCATTTCGACACACGCCATACTACATTTGCATCGAAATATCTAGCGGGAGACAGCAGGAAGAAAGCATGTCAAGAGCTACTGTGCAGAGTGCAGGCTAGTCAACAGCAACTCCATGTTTGGACCCAACAAGGTGATTTCAATTTGGCTAGCTTTGCTGGTGTTTAGCAATTGTGAGAAATGGAAAGCCATTCACAGATGGGGAGTATGCCAAAACATTCATGCTTGATGTTGCCAATAAACTTTTTGACAATTTTTTGGATAAAGACAAGATAATCAAACCAATAAAAGACATGCCTCTGTTGGCAAAAACTGTTCACGATCATACCAGCATAATAGCAAGTCAAATTGAGGCAACACAAGTGAAGGACATAAATGCAGCACCATTCTTTTCTCTTGCTTTGGATGAGTCAACATACGTAAGCCATTTATCCCAGTTCAGCGTGATTGCAAGGTATGCTGTTCGTGACACACTACGTGAGGAAAGTCTTGCTGTTTTGCCTATGAAAGAGACAACAAGAGGGGAGGATTTATTCAAGTCTTTCACTGAGTTTGCTAAAGAAAAAAATCTACCGATGGATAAACTTATTTCAGTGTATACTGATGGTGCTCCTTGCATGGTGGGGAAAAACAGGATTCGTAGCGCTTCTTCATGGACATGAAAAGAGACTCATCCTAAGTTTTCACTGCATCCTACATCAGGAGGCGCTTTGTGCTCAGATGTGTGGCAAGCAGCTTGGTTAGGTGATGTTGCTGGTCATTCGGGTGGTCAACTTTATTGTTGCCCAAGCTTTAAATGGTCTTCAGTTTAAAGCACTGCTGGATGAAGTTGGGAATAATTATCCTGGTCTGCTTCTGCACAGCAATGTGCGTTGGTTGTCAAGAGGGAAGGTGCTCAGCTGTTTCGCGGCTTGTCTGAGCAAAATCCGGACTTTTCTTGAAATGAAAAACGTTGAGCATCCTGAGTTAGCTAACACTGAGTGGCTCCTGAAGTTCTATCTCGTGGACATGACTGAACATCTGAACCATCTCAATGTGAAAATGCAAGGCATTGGAAATACAGTCTTATCCCTTCAACAAGCCATGTTTGCATTTGAAAACAAGCTGGAACTCTTCATCGCAGACATTAAAACAGGTAATTTACTACACTTTGAAAAACTGGGAGAGTTTAAAGATGCACGCACAACAAGTGACCCTGCTCAACATCTTGATCTCCAGCAGCTAGCGGGCTTCACATCTAATCTCCTGCAGTCATTCAAAGCGCACTTTGGAGAATATCGTGAGCGCACTCATTTTGTTAAGTTCATCACCCATCCACACGAGTGTGCAATGGACAGCGCCGAGCTGATTTATGTCCCCGATGTCTCCGTCAGAGATTTTGAGCTACAAGCTGCTGACCTGAAGACCTCAGACATGTGGTAAATAAGTTCAAGTCACTGAATGAAGATTTGGAAAAACTTGCATTATAGCAAACAGAGTTGGTGAGCAAATACAAGTGGGGAAAAATGAAAAAACGTCAACCTGCAGACAAGCTGATTGTCAAAACTTGGAACGCGCTTCCCATCACATACCACACACTGCAGCGTGAGTATTGCTGTAATAACAATGTTTGACTCTACATATGCATGTGAGCAGTCTTTCTCACATCGAAAGAACGTTAAGACCAACCTACAATTATGTTTAACGGATGGAAGTCTCAACGCCTGCATGAAGCTTAACCTCAGCACATATCAACCAGACTACAAAGCCATCAGCAAAACCATGCAGCAACAGAAGTCGCATTAATGATAAGAAGTACTTTGTTCATCATTGGTTAGCAACAGCATAACAACGTTATTAAAAAGAATTCAGAGTTATTGTACTTTAAAAGTGTTGGCCTTACATAAAATGCACACATTTACTTGTATTTAGTGTTAAACATATTATATGGCTCTCATGGAATTACATTTTAAAATATGTGGTATTCATGGCTCTCTCAGCCAAAAAGGTTCCCGACCCCTGGTTTAGAGAGTCTGGAAGCAAACAGTGCATCAGAGCTTTTAAAACAAGTGGTGCCCTAGATGGTTGGCTCAGTAGTAGATTGTCAGTCTGGCATAGGAATGTCCTGGGTTCAATTCCTACTCAGGGCATACCAGCGAAGTGACCATCTGCTTCTCCACCACTCCTCTTCTTCCTCCTCTCTCTCTCTCTCTCTCTCTCTTTCTCTCTTCACCTCTGACAGTCATGGCTCAGTTGCAGCTAGTTGGCCCTGGGCACTGAGGATGGTTTCATGTTTTTGCCTTAGGTGCTGAAATAGCTCAGTTGCCAAGCAACAAAGCCATGGTCCCAGATGGGCAGAGCATTGCCTTTTAGGGAGCTTGCAGTGTGGATCCTGGTCAGGGCATATGTGGGAGTCTTTCTGCCTCCCTGATTCTCACTTAAGAAAAAATAAATAAATAAATAAAATGAAAACAACTTGTTTTATTAAGAAAATACTGCCTGATCAGGCGGTGGCGCAGTGGGTGGAGCATCAGACTGGGATGCAGAGGACCCAGGTTCAAGACCCTGAGGTCGCCAGCTTGAGCGCGGGCTCATCTGGTTTGAGCAAAAGTTCACTGGCTTGGACTCAAGGTCGCTGGCTCCAGCAAGGGGTTACTAGGTCTGCTGAAGGCCCGCAGTCAAGGCACATGTGAGAAAGCAATCAGTGAACAACTAAAGTGTCGCAGTGTACAACGAAAAACTAATGATTGATGCTTCTCATCTCTCTCTGTTTCTATCTATCCCTCTCTGTCTCTGTAAAAAATAAATAAAATAAAATACTTATGGGCCCTGACTTGATGGCTCAGTGGATAGAGTGTCATTCTGGTGCATGGGCATCCAGGTTCAATTCCCGGTCAGAACAGAAAAGAGAAGCAACTATCTGCTTCTCTCTCCCTCCCTCTCCCCTACCTTCCCCTCTCACAGCTAGGTGCTTGACTGGTTCAAGCATTGCTCAGGGCACTGAAGATAGCTCAGTTGTTCTGAGTATCAGTCTCAGGCATTAAAAATAGCTCAGTTGATTCAAGCATTGGCCCCAGATGGGGTTGCCAGGTGGATTCTAATCGGGGCACATGCAGGAGTCTCTCTCACTATCTTCCCTCCTCTCACTTAAAAAAAAAAAAGGAATGGTACTTATGTAAAATAGGGAATGATGCAGGACTGGAGAGAGAGAGAACTATTATGCAGAACTAAAATCTTCATCCCATCTGATATGGAACTCGGACACTAGTACCCCCAATGGGCAAGACTTTTTACCCCTACCTCATTCAGTCACCAGAGGCAAAGCTGCCTTAGGAAGAGGGAGGCTTCAGGCAAAGCAGCTCTCTGGGAAAAGCTTATACTTAGAGGCTGCCTGCTGGCTGCACTCCCCACTGCTAGGCATCAAGTCCTTTCTTGAAGACAGTCTAGACAGAGAATCTTCATATCTACCACAGCCAGCTAGAGTTTTTCTTTCAAGAAAAAGTCTGAGCCTGGCCTGTGGTGGCGCAGTGGATAAAGTGTTGACCTGGAAATGCTGAGGTCGCCGGTTCGAAACCCTGGGCTTGCCTGGTCAAGGCACATATGGGAGTTGATGCTTCCAGCTCCTCCCCCCCCCCTCTCTTTCTCTCCCTCTCCTCTCTAAAATGAATAAATAAATAAATAAATTTAAAAAAAAGAAAAAGTCTGAAAATGTTTCATATATGCTAATACCTGTAATGGAGTAAGAGCAGCCATAGAGCCATTGAGCATGTTAACTTCACCCTCTTTATCCTGATATATATATAATATATTCTGTTATATTCATATATATATATGAATATCTCATATCATGGAGGAAAGAAAAGGCTGTGAGATACAAATATCATGATGAAGAAATATCTGGGCATTTGTTTTTTTGTCTCCTCTGTTTCTCCATTTACTTTTTTTTTTTTTTTTTTTTTTCATTTTTCTGAAGCTGGAAACAGGGAGAGACAGTCAGACAGACTCCCGCATGCGCCCGACCGGGATCCACCCGGCACGCCCACCAGGGGCGATCCTCTGCCCACCAGGGGGCGATGCTCTGCCCATCCTGGGCGTCGCCATGTTGCGACCAGAGCCACTCTAGCACCTGGGGCAGAGGCCAAGGAGCCATCCCCAGCGCCCGGGCCATCTTTGCTCCAATGGAGCCTTGGCTGCGGGAGGGGAAGAGAGAGACAGAGAGGAAAGCGCGGCGGAGGGGTAGAGAAGCAAATGGGCGCTTCTCCTGTGTGCCCTGGCCGGAATCGAACCGGGGTCCTCCGCACGCTAGGCCGACGCTCTACCGCTAAGCCAACCGGCCAGGGCTCTCCATTTACCTTTCTTAACTAGTTAGCATTCATCTCCTGTTCTGTGATCCTCCATTCTACCCTTTTACCTTCTTATTTCTCCATCCTCCATTTACTGACTCCTTAAATTCTATACAAGGTTGTTGAATAGCTTTACATATAAAGCAAGGCTTGTAATGGAGAAAAATTTCACAAACTATATTCAACATCTCTTTGTTTTTTATCACTATGTGAAATACTACCATGAATATTTATGTACAATTTTTGTGTGAATATATGTTTTTAATAATTGTGGTTATATATCTATGAATGAAATTGCTTGGTTATATATAAATCCCTGTTTAGTCCTTGAGGAACTGCCAAAATGTTTTCTAAAGTGGCTGCACCATGTTATATTTCCACCAGCAAAACACGAGAGTTCCAAATTCTCCACATCTTTGCTAACACTTGTTATTTTCTATGTTTTTTTATTATAGTCATTCTGGTGGATGTGAAATGATATCTTACTGTGGTTTTAATTTGCATTCCCCCAATGATTAACAAAGAGCATCATTTTATGCTTCTTTTTTATCTTCATTTTAGAGAGGAGAGAGAAAGGGAGAGAGAGAGACAGAGCGGGAGAGAGAGAGGAGAGAGAGACAGAAAGAGAAGATGGGGAGGAGCTGGAAGCATCATCTCCCATATGTGCCTTGACCAGGCAAGCCCAGGGTTTCGAACTGGCGACCTCAGCATTTCCAGGTCGATGCTTTATCCACTGTGCCACCACAGGTCAGGCACATTTTATGCTTCTTATTTTTTAGTATATCGTTTTAAAGTTAGTCTTCATGGTTGCCTGCCAAGATACTCGTAGTAAACTATAGTTAACTTACAACAATCAAGTTTGGATCAATAAGCAACTTAATTTCAGTGTATACAAAAACTTTGCCTCAATATAGTTCCTTTCTTACCCCCTTCCTTTGTGATATTGTTGTCATGTACATTACATATTTGTATATTATATATCTATGTGCACAATTTTATAGTTATTGCTTTATGCAATTATCTTTTAATTCAGATAGAGGAAAAGTTACAAGTGAAAATACACATATGATTTTTTAAATATTTGCTTATAGTTACTTTTACTGATGTTCTTTATTTTGTCAGGTGAATTCAAGTTATTGTCTAGTATCCTTTAATTTTACCATGGGCTCCCTTTAGTATTTCTTGTAGGACAAGACTCTTAACGAGAAATTTGCTGGGGTTTTTTTTTTAATTGGGAATGTCTGAATTTCTCCTCATTTTTGAAGACCAGTTTTGTTGAATACAGAATCCTTGGTTAACAGCCTTTTAGCATCTTAATTGTGCTATCTCATTGCCTTCTGGCTTTCATAGTTTCAGATGAGAAGTCAGTTGTAAATTTTGAGTAGTTCTTGTATTTGTGAGTTACTTTTCTCTTGCTGCTTTTAGGATTCTCTCTTTGTCTTTGTTGACACTTTGCCTATTTAGGTTTAGATGTCTCTGAGTTTTTCCTTTGTTCTGCATTTTCAATGTGTAGATTAATGTCTTCCATCAAATTTGGTTAGTTTGGGGATAATATTTATTTCTCTCTGACTCATTCTTTCTCCTCCTTCTTAGACTTTCATTAAACATATGTTTGTATGATTTATGATATTCTGAAGGTCTCTTAGAATCTGTCCATTTTTTTCACTCTTTTCTTCTTTCTGTTCTTCAGACTGAAAAATCACAATTGACTGATTTATTCTTCTTAATTCACTGATTCACTTTTCTGGCAGCTCAAATCTGATATTGAACTACTTCAGCATGATTAATAAGCTTTATTTTATTAAAAATATTAATATAAGGACCTGGGTTCGATTCCCGGCCAGGGCACACAGGAGAAGCACCCATTTGCTTCTCCACCCCTCCACCGCGCTTTCCTCTCTGTCTCTCTCTTCCCCTCCCGCAGCCAAGGCTCCATTGGAGCAAAGATGGCCCCGGGCGCTGGGGATGGCTCTGTGGCCTCTGCCTCAGGCGCTAGAGTGGCTCTGGTCGCAACATGGCGACGCCCAGGATGGGCAGAGCATCGCCCCCTGGTGGGCGTGCTGGGTGGATCCCGGTCAGGCGCATGCGGGAGTCTGTCTGACTGTCTCTCCCTGTTTCCAGCTTCAGAAAAATGAAAATATATATATATATTAATATACAAGTACCAGATAATTAGTAGATACTCTCTTTTTTCACATTTTCATGAAATATTAACAAAAAAATGATAATATTTTAAGCCAAAAAGGAAATAGTATAAAGGGTATGTAAAATTTGTATTGGTTAAATCCTCAGATCACAAAATGCTGTAAAAACTAACCATTTTGAAACTTAAAAAGATTCTCCTAAATAACTATTGGGTTCGAAAAATTAAATGAAAATGTAAATAACAAATTATTTAGACATTGGTAATAATGACAATACCACACTTAAAACACATGGGAATGGTTCTTATATTTAGAGTTTTGCAGGAATCAAAGGAAGACAAAGACACCCAGAAAACTTGATGAAGGAAGTAGGTTTTATTAAAGCCGGTGAAGCATGTGGGACTTGTAACTCCAAAACACGGGCTCCCCGAAGTTGACTTTCTTACGGGTTATATACCTTTACAGTATCTAAGCAACGGGCATGTGATTTCTTTAAGGTTTCCCAGGACTCAAGGAGAGAGGAGGGAAAGCTTTGGTGGGGTCAGCAAGGGGGAAGGGGTTTCTAGATCACTGGCCGTAGTTACATACAGATCCTGCTGTTCTTGTTTTGTATTGTGACTACGGGATACAGATAATTTATCACTGGCTGACTCGGTTACCCCAGCTGGCTCCTTTACCTTGTATTCTTTTCATTTCTTCCTTCCAAGCCAAGCGGGGGCCTGCCCCTCCTTCCACAAGAGGACAATTCGTAGATATAAATAATTTTATCATTGCAAAAAAAACTTAAGTAAATAACTAAGCATCTACCTTAAAAATTTAGGAACATAATTGCAAAATAAACTTAAAGAAATATAATTAATAAATATTGGACACATTAGTGAATTAGGAAAAAGAAAAACAATGTATAAATCCCACAATTTAATTTTTGAAAAGTTATATGTTTTGGCCTTCAAGATGGTTCTTTATAAAGGTAAAAGAGGCATATTTTGGTCAAAGTAACACTTTAAAACAAAAAGACTTTATTAATTTTAGAGAGGGGAGAGAGAAAGAGAAAGAAACAAGAGGGGAAAGCAGGAAGCATCAAGTCCCATATGTGCCTTGCCCAGGCAAGTCCAGGGTTTTTGAACTTGTGACCTTGGCACTCCAGGTCAGTGATTTTCAACCTTTTTTGAGCCGCCGCACATTTTTTACATTTATAAAATCCTGGGGCACACCACCTACCAAAATGACACTCTAACACAGTACATATTATACGTATAGTTAATAATATAGTTTCTAAATGTATTTATACTCACTTAGTATGAAACCTGGGCCTGTTTCGATGAACACAAAAGGGATATCCTGGCAGGAATGGTAGAAAGACACACACGAAGCTCTTCCTCAACAGTTCTCAGTTTCTCTCTGTTTTTAGTTTTTATCACAGTCAAGCTTGAGAAGCTCAGCTCACATAGATATGTGGTTGAAAATGGGAGCAATGTCAAAATAGCTTTTTTGGCCAGAATGGGGAACTCCTTTGCAACAGATAACCAAAAACTGTCCAAAGGAAGATCAGCAAACTTTAGCTTTAAACCACAATCTTGTTTCAGTTCAATGAGTTCCTCTTGCTCCTTTAAAGTCATGTCCTTTCCAGCAATGGATACTGAGCTGTATGGATCCCTAACCCAGTCAAGGCATTCTGTGAAGGCTGAAGAGAAATAAAATGACAACCTCTTCTCAAGAGTTTTCAAATGTCTGCCAGTCACCTCGCACATTGCAGCAGTGTTGCCATCATGCTGTTTCTCAGTGAGCAGGAACATCTCAAGGTTGCCTCGCTGCACATGTTGTTGCCAGAGCTGCACCTTTAAATGGAATTCGTTCATTTTATCAGTGCTTGTAAGCAGGTTTTCATTTCGGACTTGCATCCGTGTGTTCAGTTCATTTAGATAATGAAATATATCAGCCAAGTATGCCAGCTTTGCACACCACTCATCATTTGCAAGCAGCTTTGAGTAATTGGACCTCTCGTTTGTCAGAAATACTTTAAGTTCCTCTTGCAACTCATACACACAGACAAGCACTTTCCACGTTGACAGCCACCGGACCTCTGTGTGGAGCAATAAGATTTTATGTTCCGCTCCCATTTCTTTACACAAAGACGCAAATAAGCAACATCTCAAAGGTCACATCTTCACAAAATTTACTATGCTCACAACATCATCCAACACAGGAGCTAGATCTGCTGGTAAGGTCTTTGCAACGAGGGCCTCACGGTGCAAAAAACAGTGCGTAACAATAACATCTGGGTTTCTTTTTTTGACCCTACTTACAAAGCCTTTGATGTGCCCGACCATGGCTGCAGCTCCGTCAGTGCAGACACCTGTGCAGTTTTCCCATGTAAGCCCGCTTTTATCAAGATATTCCAACGTGACCCGAAATATTTCCTCTCCTGTTGATTTTTCTGGCAGTGCCTTGCAAAATAGGAAGTTTTCTCTAATGGCTTCTCCATCCACAAAACGCACATTGGCCAAGAGCTGACAATGTCCACTAATATCCGTCGACTCATCAAGTTGCGAGGCAAATTTCTTACTGATGCACACCTTTTCCAAAACAACAGTTTCAATGTCTGCAGACATGTCATCAATGTTTGGCAATTGTATTATCTGAGAGAAGCACTTTAGCTATCTCTTTGGCCACAGTAGGGCCAAGCATCTCATTTACAGTGGCTTTACAAGCTGGCAGTATTAATGTTTCTGCCACAGTGTGGGACTTTTTTGATTTAGCTATAAGTTCAGCAACAAGGTAGCTAGCTTTGAGGGCTCTCTCTCGTTTACTTTTGTGGTTTTTCTCAAAAAAGTTGCCCGTTTCTCATTGTTTGTACGTTTAAGTGTACAAAATAGTCCATCGGCTTGTTTTGAACGGAAGGGTGTTTCGTTTGGAGATGGCGTTTAAGCTTGCTTGGCACCATGGCACTATTAAGCTTCTGACCACACACCAAGCACAGCGGAGTCGGTGCTGTCTCATCCCCGGTGAAAGTAAATCCAAATGAAAGATAGCTTGCACTGTATTGCCTCGAGCTCACCGTCATGTCTTTTTTCTTTTGTCGACCACTCATACTAGGGCCTTCATCTGGGTCAGAATTTTGTCCAGGGCCCTGTTCAGCATTTGCATTTTCCCTTCTCAAAAACTTCTCCATCACTGTCACTTGCTCGTCTTGCTGAGATCCCAAACTGTCACAAGAGTGAAATATGCCTGGCAGAGGTCCTTTAAATAAATTACATTTATTTAAAAAAAAAAAAGTTAGATAAAAAAGGATAACCCCTTCATATATACAGTCCCATGTAACATCCCTCATATATACAGTCCCACGTAACATCCCCTTATAAATACAGTCCCACGTAACATCCCCTCATATACAGTCCCACGTAACATCCCCTCATATATACAGTTCCATGTAACCCCTCATATATACAGTCCCATGTAACCTCATATATACAGTCCCATGTATCCCCTCATATATACAGTCCCGCTAATAGATACTGGAGCTTTCATCAAGGTTGTGGGTTCAAATCAATTTGGCAAATACTCTCTCTGTATAGAGACTGGACAAAATCAATTTTAGAAAATGTTGGGTAGCCCTGGCCGGTTGGCTCAGCGGTAGAGCGTCGGCCTAGCGTGCGGAGGACCCGGGTTCGATTCCCGGCCAGGGCACACAGGAGAAGCGCCCATTTGCTTCTCCACCCCTCCGCCGCGCTTTCCCCTCTGTCTCTCTCTTCCCCTCCAGCAGCCAAGGCTCCATTGGAGCAAAGATGACCCGGGCGCTGGGGATGGCTCTGTGGCCTCTGCCTCAGGTGCTAGAGTGGCTCTGGTCGCAACATGGCGACGCCCAGGATGGGCAGAGCATCGCCCCCTGGTGGGCGTGCCGGGAGGATCCCGGTTGGGCGCATGTGGGAGTCTGTCTGACTGTCTCTCCCTGTTTCCAGCTTCAGAAAAAAAAAGAAAATGTTGGGTACTTGTTTAACATCATAAGTCCTCAGAGCATCTCTACTATCAGGTTGAGAAGTTTGCTTTCTAGGTAAGGATTCTGATAAATACTAGAGTTCTCCCTGAGGTTGTGGGTTCAAATCCCATGGTCAGCTGGGTGCAGGGGCCTTGGTTCTGTCTGTTTTGATGGTGTATATAGAGATTTGAGCTCTTTAAGAACATGACCCTTCAGGAGGCCATATACAATATAGATAACATTGTGATGCATTGTGATGCATTGTATATTACCCTCTGCAGGGCCTCTTTTAAAAAGAAAAAGGTCAAATATCTATACCATCAGGATAGACATAACCAGCTGAGGCTGAGGCTTCATCTAGTGGTGGCAACATTTACCTCCAGTCCTGACCAGGATTAGAAATCAGGACCATGGGGAGGAGTAGCAGCTTCAACTACTCGCCGAGGCCACACAATGACAAGTGTACAAGTGTACGGCAGCCTGAGCAGGGACCTTCCTGGGTGTGGATGAGAGACGGCCTACTATTGGTTCATCTCTAGTGGTCGGGATGAATCCTACAAGGTGATTGGTCAGTGAGCATTCCCTGTGCCTCCACTCTTCCTGTCACTGATAGCTGGAGGGATTTTGAGGGGAATGTTTATGTTTGGATGGAGGTGGCTGGCGGCGGGCCGAATAAATAGTCTCCGTGGGCCCTATCCGGCACACGGGCCGTAATTTGGGGGCCCATGTTTAATTTCCCCACAGCACACCTGACCATGTCTCACAGCACACTGGTTGAAAAACACTGCTCCAGGTCAATACTTTATCCGCTGCGCCACCACAGGTCAGGCAAAGTAACACTTTCATACACAAACCAGGCCATATCTGGAGCCTTATACAGGCTATATATATTACTACAATTTCTCTCTTAATATTCAATAGTTTCTACTGGATAGTATTTCTTGTTTTATTCACACACAGGTGTTGGGGACCGCAAGTCAACCGGTCCTTGTGGTTTAGATTTTTGGGGGACAGAGGTGTGGGGAACTGGCAGTAAGCTGATAGTCTGCCCAACTCCCCACCTCACATGCTTAGTGAAGTTGCTAAGGCCGTTTTTCTCCACACCTCCATGTTAGCTGTGGTGCCAGATTGTTTGTACTCTTCCTACCCCCCATGTCCTTGGGAAAAACTTGAGGCAGTTTCCTTTTATCCTTTGTTTTGTGAAGTTAAGATGTTATGTATGGTGGGGGTTTTCTGCACTTGGGAGAATTCTTGGGTTGCCTTGGAAATGTGACTTTGTTTTAATGATATCTTTGATTTGCTAATGACCTCACTTTGCCCTATAAATAAAGCAGGTAGGAGGGTGGAGACTTGCCTTTTACACGCTATCTTTTTGCATTGCAGAGTCCTCCAGAGCCCATCCTTTTTCTCTTTACGTCTACTTTCTCAATTCCGCGCCATTCCCACTCAGGACCTGGAATTACTAGCTGCACTGGTTCGTGGCACATAGGTATGTTGTTTGAATAAACCTCACAGTTTCAAAGTGCCTATATTTTCAGACATCTCTAAGGTAGAGGTATGTTTATAAACATTTCTACAGCAGAAATAATTAAATATTGTGAGGAAAGAAGGGCTGTTTGAAATAGAAAAACACAAACATGTTTCTCACTATAACCAGAGTTTCTGGACTATGGACTTTGTAAGAACTAACTGACCTTTTAGACAACTAAATCACCAGAGCATTCAGCTGCTGTCTATAATCACATACCAGTGCAATTGGTGCCTCAGGGAAGTTGTTGAAACCAGAAAATCATTTAGAACAGTGGTGAACTGCTTCTGCATTCTTGGACACGGAAATTTGTCCTTAAACGTGGGTCCTCCTTTCTGTTTGTTCTCATTGTGAGTACCTTGGTAAACTTCTAAAATCAATTTGTTGCAAACAAATGCCTGGCCATTGTTCGTATGGACACATTGAACCAAATGCTCATGTTTCAAATTGAGATGTTAAATTACATTTAGAAATCTAAATTGTATGTCTTTCTAGAATGAGACTACTACAGAGTTGGGGGTAGGTGGGCATCTTTCTACTGATTCTAAAAGAATTGTTTTTGAGAGATGAGAGTACCTTTTTCTTCAATTTTCCTCACAGTAAATTATGAGACTAGGACCATGTCAGAGGGGACTCATAGGTCTAATTTCTTTCTTCTGCATACTGAGAGGGAGACTGAAATGAAACTACACTGGATTGCTGCAGCCTACCAGATGCTGGATAGTTAATGCCTCACATGGGATGCTGCTTGTAGCTGAATGAGCCAAGGGTTGGGAATTGTACTTGTCAAATATTTGTCACTTGGCATAGGTAGGAGGGGCCAAATGATATCTGAAGGTGAGGGTTGAGGGTGGGGTAATCTCTCCTGAAGAAAATGGTAGTCCCATAGTCAGTTTCCTGGAGAAAGAATAAAGGTGGCCTGAGATTAGAGAAATGGAGGACTTCATCCTCTCTCTTCGTTGGTGGCAGTAGGACTGGACCCGGGTTAAGGAGGACATGATAGAGATACATAGCCAGATGACATTGGCTATTTGTGACACACTAAGGGCTAAAGAGGGAGATGGTTGCAGAGGATCCTTAGTGCAGGTCAATGGCTGATTGACTCTAGGACCAATATCTATCTAAATTTCCATTTTATATATTTTCTTTTTTTATGTTCCAATTATCCTTTAATATTTTCAAGCCTTCAGTAATATTTTAAGTGCTACAGTGCTACAGTGCAGTGTTTTCCATGTTGTGAGAAATTAGGAATGGGCCCATGTTACCGCTGAAACAAAGTAGTGTAGGAATGTGAATTTGCCCCATTCTGCTCTCTTCCCTGAAGTCAGAAGGGTGCTGGTTGTCAGAAAGTTCAAGGATATCCTGGCTGAGTACACAGTATTTGTCACATGCCAGACAATAAGCTAAGTGTAAGTGGATACTGTTGCTGATGTCAGACAGCTTCCCCACCAATATGAGAGGGAAGGAAACTATTTAGAGGATAGGACATATTCTGATATTATATAGATGACTATCTAGCCAGTAGATATTTTAGTTATAATATGTCAGTCACTTAGAAAGAGTCATTCATGCCAGCAAGTCTAACTTGGCAATTAAATTATAGCAGCCTATGGTACTTTATAACTACTATAGAAAATTCAGTTGAAGAAATAAATTATCCATGGTTAATAGTTAATTATAAAATAGTAAGATTATTTTATACCATCCCAAAAATGTCTCATATTGAGCAGAATATGGTAAAAACAAAAAATTGAGTTTATTTCAAATGAAAACCAGATTTAAAATGAATGCAGCCTGCTTGCCATATGATTTTTTTCCTCCTACAATCTCTTTGACAAGATTGAAAGGACATGTTGACCATCAAAACATGGAAATAAATGTTTATATGTTAAAAACAGGTGTTGTTTGGCATCTCTTTTTCTATGGGCCAAAGGTACAAATCCTTTCTGGGATTTTTTGTTTGTTTTCAGCATCGATTTTGTCATAAATATGTTGTAGTTCAGTTATTCTATGTATATGTAAAATATCTGCAAATCTTGATAATTAAAGACTCTATTTTGATTGGTAGAATATTACAGCTTGTTTGGACACAGTTGTGAATTTTACATTTATTGCAACAAATTATATATACACTTATGCTGTATAGATCATTTAATAAGCAAGATCAGGAATTGGCAAAATATGGCCTGAGGACCAATTTACTACATTCAATTTTTTTACAGAGACAGAGAAAGAGTCAGAGAGAGGGATAGATAGGGACAGACAGACAGAAATGAAGAGAGATGAGAAGCATCAATCATTAGTTTTTCATTGCGACACCTTAGTTGTTCATTGATTGCTTTCTCATATGTGCCTTGACTGTAGCGCTACAGCAGACCGAGTGACCCCTTGCTCAAGCCAGCGACCTTGGGTCCAAGCTGGTGAGCTTTGCTCAAACCAGATGAGCCTGCGCTCAAGCTGCCGACCTCGGGGTCTCGCACCTGAGTCCTCCGCATCCCAGGCCGACACTCTATTCCAGTTTTTCCCAATGTGGGCCCCACGCCCCACAGGGGGGCAATTCGATAGTTAAGGGGAGCAATTTGAAAATGGACTCGACACGACTTTAACTCTTTTGCCCCAGGCCATTTAAATGCAATGCTAGATATCAGTGCCAAATTTAACAAAAAATGCAATTCTTAAATAATTGCGGTAAATAATTATTAAGTATAATTTCGTTTGACGAGACCAAAATATCAACTGGGTGATTGGCGTCGTCAAGTAAACTTCATCGTGGGTTCACCGCGGAGCGTGCTGTCTGCCACGGGGAACCCCAGACGTTTTAAAAACTCGCTAAACAACGCAGTTATTCTCACCTAATTGGCCCATCGCAACTTCTTTAGTGTTTCACATCATTCAGTTGGTGTTAATTTGAAATAAGTGTCAGTCAAAACTGTTGTAAAAGCTTGTTGATTTAATAAATATACATATATATATTGTATAGATATAATTGGTAAGTATTTGATTTTATTTTTATCAATATTAAACTCTTTATTAAGTACTTCTTGCATCGGGGCTATAAAGCACTAATATTTTATAAATATTATTGGGGCTATAATAGTGCATGCATGACAGTTTTAATTTTAGAAGCATAACTTTCCAGAAAATTTTGTCAAGTGGAAAAAATATAGATACCTTTTGATTTGCGGTGGTAGTGTAGTAAATGTGTTATATACATTTAAATAAATATGAATTTTTAGTATACGTTTACTCTATGTCACATTGAATATATTTTAACACATATTTTAATATTAGTTTTTAATTGATCTTATTTTTATTTCTTATAGCCCATAGTAAAATGAGTGGTGCAAGCAAGAAAAAAACTCGTCAATATTTGGAGGAATATTTAAAATTTGGGTTCATACCCACTGTTCACGATGAGCGGATTCCTTTTTTCTTTTATGCCAGCAATGCTTGACCAACGAATCAATGAAACGAGGTCGTCTTGAGGCGCATTTGAAGGCGAAACATAGTGCTCATATTAATTCAGATTTGAGTTACTTTAAAACTTTTTTTTTTCTTTTTTTTTTTTTCTGAAGCTGGAAACAGGGAGAGACAGTCAGACAGACTCCCGCATGCGCCCGACCAGGATCCACCCGGCACGCCTACCATGGGGGCCACGCTCTGCCCACCAGGGGGCGATGCTCTGCCCATCCTGGGCATCGCCATGTTGTGACCAGAGCCACTCTAGTGCCTGAGGCAGAGGCCACAGAGCCATCCCCAGTGCCCGGGCCATCTTTGCTCCAATGGAGCCTTGGCTGCGGGAGGGGAAGAGAGAGACAGAGAGGAAGGCGCGGTGGAGGGGTGGAGAAGCAAATGGGCGCTTCTCCTGTGTGCCCTGGCCAGGAATCGAACCCGGGTCGTCCGCACGCTAGGCCGTACTTTAAAACTTTAAAGAAAAATTTTGAAAAAAGAACAACATTAAAGTCTCTATTTACTGCTCATACTTCAACTAATAATCGTGTTCTTGAGGCTAGTTATCAATTTTCTTTATTCATCGCTAAAACTGGAGAAAATCACACTATAGGAGAGAATTTAATAAAACCGTCAATATCAGCATTTCTTAAAACGGTTCTCTTTTTTTTATCTTTTTTTTTCCCTTCTTTTCTGAAGCTGGAAACGGGGAGAGACAGTCAGACAGACTCCCGCATGCGCCCGACCAGGATCCACCCGGCACACCCACCAGGGGCGATGCTCTGCCCACCAGGGGGCGTCGCTCTGCCACGACCAGAGCCACTCTCGTGCCTGGGACAGAGGCCAAGGAGCCATCCCCAGCGCCCGGGCCATCTTTGCTCCAATGGAGCCTTGGCTGCGGGAGGGAAAGAGAGAGACAGAGAGGAAGGAGGGGGTGGGGGGTGGAGAAGCAAAGGGCGCTTCTCCTATGTGCCCTGGCCGGGAATCGAACCCGGGTCCCCCACACGCCAGGCCAACGCTCTACCACTGAGCCAACCGGCCAGGGCTTAAAACGGTTCTTGAAAAAGATGACAAAGATGTAAAAGCTATGCCACTCAGTGACAATACTGTTAGCAGAAGAATAGACAAAGTGAGTGAGGATATTGAAAAACAACTTATTGAAAAGCTGAAAACAAGAAAATTATCCTTGCAAATGGATGAATCAACTTTGAGAGACAGTGAGGCAGTATTGATAGCTTACGTAAGATATATTGATAAAGGACATTTTGCTGAAGAAATGTTGTTCTGTAAAAGATTAGAAAGCACCACTACCTCCAAAGATATATATTTGTAATAAGCTAAAAAACTACTTAGATGTCAATGATATACCAATGAAAAATATAACATCTTGTGCTGCAGATGGTGCTCCCAATATGATGTGCAAGAAAAATGGCTGCTTAATATTGATGAAAGATGTGAATCCAGAAATGATTCTTGTGCATTATGTTATTCATAGGGAAAACTTGGTAGCTAAAAACATCTCGCCTGTTCTGAATGAAGTATTACATACAGTAATAAAGTGTGTTAATGCTATTAAAGCTAGTGCCAAATTTGAGTGTCTTTTCAAGCTATTTTGTGAAGAACAAAATGAAGACCATGTGAGACTTTTACCTCATACTGAAGTAAGATGGCTATCTAAAGGAAACTGTTTGAAAAGATTTATGGAACTGTTTGATACTCTTAGTGATTTTTTAAGCGACAAACCTGAAATGAAGTATCTGTTAACAATAGATGATAAAGCATTTGTGAGTTATTTAG
This sequence comes from Saccopteryx bilineata, assembly GCF_036850765.1. Lineage (NCBI taxonomy): Eukaryota > Metazoa > Chordata > Mammalia > Chiroptera > Emballonuridae > Saccopteryx > Saccopteryx bilineata. The sequence goes on along the minus strand of NC_089493.1, from coordinate 203,251,799 downwards.
CCGATATCTTTGAAAAACTAAATATATTAAATAAGCAACTTCAAGGAACAAATAAAACTCTTGTCGATGCAAAAGCAAAGATATTTGGTTTCATTACCAATATTGAGTTATGTCAGAAACATATTAACAACAAAAACTTTAAACAGTTTCATTGGCTCCAAAAATGTGAAGTAAGTGATATCGCTTTACTTGTTATTGTCAATCATTTGAATATTCTATCGGCTGATTTAAAAGAAAGATTTTCTGATTTAAAACAAATTGATTTCCCAACATGGATGATGCAGCCAATGTTAGTGGATTTGTCTGATATATCAAATATGCAGTATCAAGAAGAACTCGCAGAATTGCAAAATGATGAGTCAGTTAAAGCTTTATTTAATATCAAAGGAGCGATGGCATGGCTTTGTGAGGAAACAGAAATCAAATACCCAAATTCAACCAAATGCGCAAGAAAACTATTGCTACCATTTCCATCTTCATTTTTAGCTGAATGTGGATTTAGTGCTGTAAATGATTTACTGGTAAAAAAAAAAAGAAATCTGCTGGATATAACACAACGTGGAGACTTGAGACTAAAGCTAACCAAATTGGAACCTAATATAAAATCTCTGTGCAGCAAGCATCAAGTGCAAGGATCACACTAAATTAAAGTAATAAATTAATATAAAAAATCTGTATTAAAACTATTTGGAATTTAAATTTCTGTTTTTCATTATATGTTTTGAAATTTTACTTACTGTGTTTTGTTAACGATTTCATAGTGATTTCTTCCTAGAACCTATCATTTATGTTTATTAAGTGAACAAATCAATTTTTTACTGTTAAAAATTATGTATGTTACATAGGGTGGGACATAAAAATTTTAGAAAGGTTAAGGTGGGTCATGGCACAAAAAAGATTGGGAAACACTGCTCTATTTACTGTGCCACTGCCTGGTCAGGCTACATTCAATTTTTACATATTATCTACATGCTTGGAGTTAGTCAAGCTGCAAAGTTTGAGGGCACACTCCCTAACACTGACACCACTAGCAGGTTTGGGAAATTTTCAAAACTACCCTCAGGTTTAGTAATTCACTAGAAGGATTCATAGAACTCACTAAAAGTTATTATACTCACAATTATGATTTATTACAGGGAAATAATACACATTAAAATCACCCAAAGGAAGAGAAGCAATGGACACAGCTTGGGAGGGTTCTGAAAGCTGTTTTCATTGTCTTCTCCTGTAGAGTAATGACCCAGTAACTTCATAGCATCGCTTGACAGTATGCATGAATTGGTGTTCAGAGTTTTATTGGAACTTCATTCCATAGGCATAATTGATTGATTGACTGATTACCCACATGGTTGAACTCAGTCTCCAGGTCAACTGATACCATGTGGCTCAAAGTCTCCACCCTAAATCACATGGTTGTTTTTCTGATGTAGCCAGCTATTACCCTACAAAGACACTCCTATTATGACATAGATCACCTTCCAGAAGTATTTTTGGACCTGTGGTGGCGCAGTGGATAAAGCGTTGACCTGGAAACACTGAGGTTGCCGGTTCAAAACCCTGGGCTTGCCTGGTCAAGGCACATGTGGGAGTTGATGCTTCCAGCTCCTCCCCCCTTCTCTCTCTCTCTCTCTCTCTCTCTCTCTCTCTCTCTCTCCCCCCCCCATAATGAATAGATAAAATCTTAAAAAAAAAAGAAATATTTTTGTACCTGTTGATCAAAAGTAAATTAATTATAAATGTAACATATAATTAATGCCAGTATCAATGTTTAGCCCTAAGACACTCCTGGGCAAATGATACAGGTAAGAAAAAGGAGCGTATGTAGGGAGACTCCTTGCTAAGGTTGGATTTAAAACTCTGAACATTGTTTTGTTTTGTTTTACACTGAGTAGCATGATTAAATTTTGGGAAAGATCCAGTAGGAAGGGCCTTATATTGTACCATCAGTCAGCTTTTACCAAGGGGCTCCTTTCAGCAAGATAACTTGCCAGACACACAATTTGTTTCAGATATCTGTTCCAGATCATGTGGGAGAAAAAATGGTGATTTATAAGCTAAGGCACAGAATTATATGATTCAAAGCAGTTTTTTTCTGGATCTGTAAAGTCAGTTTTTCAATTCTAAATTCTGTGACGACTTGGGCTTCTTACACATTTTATTAAAGTAAAAACTAAGCTGTATTCTTTCCTCTGCACTTATTTTTAAGTTGTTAAAGAATGGATGGTTCTTGGCGCAGTGGATAAAGCGTCGACCTGGAAATGCTGAGGTCGCCAGTTCAAAACCCTGGGCTTGCCTGGTCAAGGCACATATGGGAGTTGATGCTTCCAGCTCCTCCCCCCTGTCTCTCTCTCCTCTCTGTCTCTCTCTGTCTCTCCTCTCTAAAAAATGAATAAATAAAAATAAAAAAAAATTAAAAAAAAAAAAAAGAATGGATGGTTCTTAAGTAAATGGAAAGTAAAGTATAAAATAAAAATAGTGTATTGTTGCATTTATTTTCTTCTGTAACTTTATGTCTTAAAAATAAAATTGTACCTTTACTCTCTACAGTCTATTTATTTTACCTTTTTTATTTATTAATATAACATGTTTTTACAAGTTATCACACATTTTAAAAAAACATTATTTTAATGGTTATATACTAATCTTTTCATGGATTTAGCATTGTTGATTTACAATTTGACTTTAGTCTTCTATATATTCTCAAATGATTTTTTTTCCTTTGTGTGTTTGGTGGAGTAATACAATAGAATGTCATTCTAAAATTGTGTTTTCAAATTTATGCAAGCTGATAGGGCAATACAGAATTTTTCTTTTAATGGATATCAATTGCTAAATAATAAAGTATTTACATATGAGTTAAATTTTATAATCAGGTCAAATAAGTTTTTTATTTTTAATTTTCTTTACCTTGGTAAATACTAAAATATATTTAATACTGTCTCATTTGCATATTTAATCAATTGAGTTTACAGAAACTTTGCACATGAAGGACAAAAATTAGTGTTGTCTAGCAAATATCTGAAACTTATCTTGGTCAGTGTGGTGTGGCCTGAAATGGGCAGTGACAGGGTTAGAGGATTAGAGGGTCCCTTTACGATTGTGCTACCTAAAAGGCATGAAGTGTGGTTTTAATCTCTACTCTGCCACCTAGCTGGTGTCCTGGATGCCTCCACCATCTCTTTTTTATTTTTTATTTATTTTTTTTTTTTTTTGTATTTTTCTGAAGCTGGAAACGGGGAGAGACAGTCAGACAGACTCCCGCATGCGCCCGACCAGGATCCACCCGGCACGCCCACCAGGGGCGACACTCTGCCCACAAGGGGGGGGATGCTCTGCCCCTCCGGGGCGTCACTCTGCTGCGACCAGAGCCACTCTAGCACCTGGGGCAGAGGCCAAGGAGCCATCCCCAGTGCCCAGGCCATCCCTGCTCCAATGGAGCCTTGGCTGCGGGAGGGGAAGAGAGAGACAGAGAGGAAGGAGGGGGGGTGGAGAAGCAAATGGGCGCTTCTCCTATGTGCCCTGGCCGGGAATCGAACCCGGGTCCCCCGCTCGCCAGGCTGACGCTCTACCGCTGAGCCAACCGGCCAAGGCCTCCACCATCTCCTCTTGATGTTACTACTGTTCTCTGCAAGTCATTTTATTTGATCTCCCTCTTCTTCTACCTGGAAGTGCATAATGTTGACCCCTGTTGCCCTGACTGACCTCTTTCTCCGTTCTCTCAATATTGGCAAGGTTCTTGGTTCTGAAGTGAGGTATTATTTTCCTCACTCAAGGCAGAGCTGTCTGTTGTCAGTTCCTTGCTGTGCTTCTAGTAATAATAACTTTATTTAGTGTCTTCTCTATTACAGCTTTTTTCTCCCTAGGAATTTGGCATGAGTTTCTGAAGGATCTACTAAAGGCAATTAAGGGATGCATTTCACACTGCATCCCTCTCAGACCTCAGCCTCTGTCCACAGAACCATCCTGGGCTCTCCTATTCCATCCACTGGGACTGAACTCTTTCCCCATCAAACACATTACCTGTGAAAGAATAAAGGAAGAGTAGCTGTCCTTCAGTGGCTTCAGGGCCTCAGGCTTAGTGGCTGGCTGTCAGCATCTCCCACTGACACTCCCATGATGTTCCTTGGTTCTCTTTTTTTTTTTTTTTTTTTTATAATAAATTTTTATTAATGGTAATGGGATGACATTAATAAATCAGGGTACATATATTCAAAGAAAACATGTCTAGGTTATTTTGTCATTAAATTATGTTGCAAACCCCTCGCCCAAAGTCAGATTGTCCTCTGCCACCCTCTATCTAGTTCTCTGTGCCCCTCCCCCTCCCCCTAACTCTCTCCCTCCCTCCCTCCCTCCCATGTCCTCCCTCCCCCCACCCTTGATAACCACCACACTCTTGTCCATGTCTCTTAGTCTCATTTTTATGTTCCACCAATGTATGGAATCATGTAGTTCTTGTTTTTTTCTGATTTACTTATTTCACTCCTTATAATGTTATCAAGATCCCACCATTTTGCTGTAAATGATCCGATGTCATCATTTCTTATGGCTGAGTAGTATTCCATAGTGTATATGTGCCACATCTTCTTTATCCAGTCTTCTATTGAAGGGCTTTTTGGTTGTTTCCATGTCTTGGCCACTGTGAACAGTGCTGCAATGAACATGGGGCTACATGTGTCTTCACATATCAATGTTTCTGAGGTTTTGGGGTATATACCTAGTAGAGGGATTGCTGGGTCATAAGGTAGTTCTATTTGCAGTTTTTTGAGGAACCACCATACTTTCCTCCATAATGGTTGTACTACTTTACAGTCCCACCAACAGTGAATGAGGGTTCCTTTTTCTCCACAGCCTCTCCAACATTTGCTATTACCCGTCTTGTTGATAATAGCTAATCTAACAGGAGTGAGGTGGTATCTCATTGTAGTTTTGATTTGCATTTCTGTAATAACTAATGAAGCTGAGCATCTTTTCATATATCTGTTGGCCATTTGTATCTCTTCCTGGGAGAAGTGTCTGTTCATGTCCTCTTCCCATTTTTTAATTGGATTGTTTGTTTGTTGTTGAGTTTTATGAGTTCTTTGTAAATTTTGGATATTAGGCCCTTATCAGAGCTGTTGTTTGAAAATATCATTTCCCATTTAGTTGGCTGTCTGTTTATTTTTATATCAGTTTCTCTTGCTGAGCAAAAACTTTTTATTCTGATGTAGTCCCATTCATTTATCTTTGCCTTCACTTCTCTTGCCATTGGAGTCAAGTTCATAAAATGTTCTTTAAAACCCAGGTCCATGATTTTAGTACCTATGTCTTCTTCTATGTACTTTATTGTTTCAGGTCTTATATTTAGATCTTTGATCCATTTTGAATTAATTTTAGTACACGGGGACAGGCTGTAGTCGAGTTTCATTCTTTTGCATGTGGCTTTCCAGTTTTCCCAACACCATTTGTTGAAGAGGCTTTCTTTTCTCCATTGTGTGTTGTTGGCCCCTTTATCAAAGATTATTTGACCATATATATGTGGTTTTATTTCTGGGCTTTCTATTCTGTTCCATTGGTCTGAGTGTCTATTTTTCTGCCAATACCATGCTGTTTTGATTATCGTGGCCCTATAATATAGTTTAAAGTCAGGTATTGTAATGCCCCCAGCTTCATTCTTTTTCCTTAGGATTGTTTTGGCTATTCGGGGTTTTTTATAGTTCCATATAAATCTGATGATTTTTTGTTCCATTTCTTTAAAAAATCTCATAGGGATTTTGATGGGAATTGCATTAAATTTGTATATTGCTTTGGTAATATGGCCATTTTGATTATATTTATTCTTCCTATCCAAGAACAAGGAATGTTTTCCATCTCATTGTGTCTTTTTCGATTTCCCTTAACAATGCTTTGTAATTTTCATTATATAGGTCCTTTACGTTCTTTGTTATGTTTATTCCTAGGTATTTTTTTGTTGTTGTTGCAATCGTGAAGGGGATTATTTTTTTGAGTTCGTTTTCTAATATTTCATTGTTGGCATATAGAAAGGCTATGGACTTTTGTATGTTAATTTTGTATCCTGCGACCTTGCTGTATTGGTTTATTGTTTCTAATAATCTTTTTGTGGAGTCCTTCGGGTTTTCGATGTATAGGATCATATCATCAGCAAAAAGTGATACCTTTACTTCTTCTTTTCCGATATGGATGCCTTTTATTTCTTTGTCTTGTCTGATTGCTCTGGCCAGAACTTCTAGCACCACGTTAAATAAGAGTGGAGAGAGTGGACAACCCTGTCTTGTTCCTGATTTAAGGTAGAAAGTCCTCAGTTTTATGCCGTTTAATAGGATGTTGGCTGATGGTTTATCATATATGGCCTTTATCATGTTGAGATATTTTCCTTCTATACCCATTTTGTTGAGAGTCTTAACCATAAAATTGTGTTGTATTTTATCAAAAGCCTTTTCTGCATCTATTGATAATATCATGTGGTTTTTGTTCTTTGTTTTGTTGATATGGTGTATTACGTTAACCGTTTTGCGTATGTTGAACCATCCTTGAGATTCTGGGATGAATCCCACTTGATCATGATGTATTATTTTTTTAATATGTTGTTGTATTCGGTTTGCCAGTATTTTGTTTAGTATTTTAGCATCTGTATTCATTAGAGATATTGGTCTGTAGTTTTCTTTCTTTGTGCCATCCTTGCCAGGTTTTGATATGAGGGTTATGTTGGCCTCATAGAATGTGTTTGGAAGTATTGCTTCTTCTTCAATTTTTTGGAAGACTTTGAGTAGAATAGGAACCAAGTCTTCTTTGAATGTTTGATAGAATTCATTAGTATAACCGTCTGGGCCTGGACTTTTATTTTTGGGGAGGTTTTTAATAGTTTTTTCTATTTCCTCCCTGCTGATTGGTCTGTTTAGGCTTTCTGCCTCTTCATGACTCAGTCTAGGAAGGTTGTATTGTTCTACGAATTTATCCATTTCTTCTAGATTATTGTATTTGGTGGCATATAATTTTTCATAGTATTCTACAATAATTCTTTGTATATCTATGATGTCTGTGGTGATCTCTCCTGTTTCATTTTGGATTTTATTTATTTGAGTCCTGTGCCTTTTTTCCTTCGTGAGTCTTACCAAGGGTTTGGCAATTTTGTTGATCTTTTCAAAGAACCAGCTCCTTGTTTTATTGATTTTTTTTATAGTTTTTCTGTTCTCTATTTCATTTATTTCTGCTCTGATTTTTATTATCTTCTTTCTTCGGCTGGTTTTGGGTTGTCTTTGTTCTTCTTTTTCTAGTTCCTTAAGGTGTGAAGTTAAGTGGTTTACTTCGGCTCTCTCTTGTTTGTTCATATAGGCCTGAAGTGATATGAGCTTTCCTCTTATTACTGCTTTTGCTGCATCCCAGAGATTCTGCTATGTCGTATTTTCATTTTCATTTGTCTGTATATATCTTTTGATCTCTACGCTTATTTCTTCTTTGACCCATTCATTTTTTAGAAGTATGTTGTTTAGTTTCCACATTTTTGTGGGTTTTTCCCCCTCTTTTTTGCAGTTGAATTCTAGTTTCAAGGCTTTATGATCAGAAAATATGCTTGGTACAATTTCAATTTTTCTAAATTTGCTGATATTGTCTTTGTGGCCCAACATATGGTCAATTCTTGAGAATGTTCCATGTACACTAGAGAAAAATGTATACTCTGTCGCTTTGGGATGAAGTGTCCTGTAGATGTCTATCATATCCAGGTGTTCTAGTATTTTCTTTAAGGCCACTATGTCTTTGTTGATTCTCTGTTTGGATGACCGATCTAGAGCCGTCAGCGGTGTATTGAGGTCTCCAAGTATGATTGTATTTTTGTTAGTTTTTGTTTTAAGGTAAATAAGTAGCTGTCTTATATATTTTGGTGCTCCTTGGTTTGGTGCATATATATTAAGGATTGTTATGTCTTCTTGATTCAACTTCCCCTTAATCATTATGAAATGACCATTTTTGTCTCTGAGTACTTTTTCTGTCTTGTAGTCAGCATTATTAGATATGAGTATTGCTACACCTGCCTTTTTTTGGGTGTTGTTTGCTTGGAGTATTGTTTTCCAGCCTTTCACTTTGAATTTGTTTTTATCCTTGTTGCTTAGATGTGTTTCTTGTAGGCAGCATATAGTTGGATTTTTTTTTTAATCCATTCTGCTACTCTGTGTCTTTTTATTGGTAAGTTTAATCCATTTACATTTAGTGTAATTATTGACACTTGTGGGTTCCCTACTGCCATTTTATAAATTGCTTTCTGTTAGTTTTGTATCTAGTTTGATTCTTCTCTTTTGTTTTTCTATCATTTGTTTTTGTTTGTTTGTGTTCCATACTTCTTTCCTCTGTTGCTACCTTTTTTAAGTCAAGTGTTTTTGTGGTGGTTTTTTTAAGGGTGGTTACCATTAAGTAATGAAAAGGGTACCTGCCATATTCATTGTAGTACCCTATCTTATAAGTATTTCTGCACTTCATCGTCCTTTGCTACTGTTAATCTCCATCCTCTCCCCCCTTTTTTTCCTTTGTTGTCACAGTTTAAGTTTGGTTTTATTGTGTTCTTGGTGGAGCTGTTACTTGTGGTGTTGTTTTCTTTTGTTCTTTGAATCTGGTTGGAAAACCCCCTTTAATATTTCCTGGAGTGGGGGCTTTCTGTTGATGAATTCTCTCATCTTTTCTGTATTTGTGAATGTTTTTATATCTCCTTCATACTTGAAGGATAGCTTTGATGGGTATAGTATTCTTGGCTGAAAGTTCCTCTCTTTCAGGGCTTTAAATATTGGGGTCCACTCTCTTCTAGCTTGTAGAGTTTCTGCTGAGAAATCTGATGATAATCTAATAGGCCTTCCTTTATATGTTGTACTCTTCTTTTCCCTGGCTGCCTTGAGAATTTTTTCTTTGTCATTGGTTTGTGTCATCTTTATTATGATGTGCCTTGGAGTGGGTTTGTTGGGGTTAAGAAAACTCGGTGTTCTGTTTGCTTCTTGAATTTGAGGCTTTAGTTCTTTCCACAGGCTTGGGAAGTTCTCGTCTATTATTTGTTTGAGTATATTCTCCATTCCATTTTCTTTCTCTTCTCCCTCTGATATACCTATTATTCTTATATTATTCTTTCTGATGGAGTCAGACAATTCCTGTAGGGCTTTCTCGTTTTTTATTATTTTTGAGTCTCTTTCTTCTTCTCTCTGTTGTGCCTCAAGTTGTTTGTCTTCTATTTCACTAATCCTATCTTCAATCTGGGCTGTTCTGTTAGCTAAGCTTGTTACCTCGTTTTTCAGCTCGTGAATTGAGTTTTTCATTTCTGTTTGATTTGTTTTTATAGTTTCAATTTCCTTGGTAATATATTCTTTGTGTTCATTGAGTTGTTTTCTGATCTCCCTATATTGCCTTTCTGTGTTTTCTTGTATATCTCTGAATATTTTTAAGATTTCTATTTTGAATTCTCTGTCATTTAGCTCCAAGGCTTCCAATATGTTAAGTCTTTTCTCCATAGATTTTTCCACATCTATTTGTGTTACCTCTCTTTCTTTTGTATCCATAATATTCTATTTCCTCTTTCTTATCGGCATCTGAGGGTGGTCTTGTTGATAGCACTAATTAGAATTAATAATGAGTAAAAAGTAAAAAAAAAAAGAAAAAGAAAAAAAGAAGAAAAAAAAAAGGTAAAACACCCCCCCAAAAAAACAGTAATAATTTATTATTTCCCCCTTTTTTCTTTCTTCTCTTTCCCTCCTCTTCCCTCCTCAGGGAAATATCGTGCCTATAATGGAGGGCCTGATTTGGGGTGAAGAGTTCAAGGGGCAAAAAAAGGGAGTAGGGACCTACTAAATGCAAAAAAAAAAAAAAAGAAAAAAAAAAAAGGAAGAAAATCTTAGACAAGCATAAGATGATTTGCTTGTAAGTGATGGTCAACTAAGAGAAATAATGAGAGGGATAAGAGGGTACCAGAAAAAAGGAACAAAAAAGAATAATAAAGAAGAAAAAAATAAAAATAATAAGTAAAAATCTGTTGTATTAAGTGGAGCGAAGATTAAATACAATGGAGACCTTGGGTTGGGAGGACCTAAAATGCCACAAAAATAAACAAACAAGAAAAAAAAAAAAGCAAAAAAGAGAAATAAAGCCAAAAAAAAGCCTTGAGTCCCAAATTAACTAATTTGTTCGTGATTGAGGATTATATGGGAGGAAAGTAAAATGAGAAAAGAAAAAACGAATAGAAAGGAAAAAATAAGAAAAAGAGAAAAACGAAGGAAGAAATAAAATAGGAAGAGAAAAAAAACAAAATAAAGCAAGACAGAAAAAAACAAAAAACAAAAGAGGAGAGAGTGAGAGTTAAGTGTTTTGGAGTATAACCTTAAAGGAGGGTGAGGATGAAGAAGAGAAATAAAATGCAACACTCATGGGTAGTGTAGTTCAAGAAAGGGGAAGCATAAGATGGGTAGAGAATAGAAGGACCGATGTGGAGGAAATAAAGGCAATAAGACAGAAGAAACAAACAACAACAACAAAAAAATTAGTGGATCAAGTTGTGAAGTCTGTGGATTTTTCTTGATTTTGAGAGGTTAACTTCTTCCTTTTTCTTTTCTCTCCCTCTTCCTGGTCGGTGACTCTGTACCCCAGGCTCTGCCCCTGTGTCACACTTAGGTAGGGATTTGCAGTTGATGGGATTCTATGGCAATGTCATATAATTGGCTTTAGTCTTGCTGGTAGTCACGGCTTGTTGGCGTTTGCAGGGTCCAACGATGAGAGAGTTTGCTTTCCTGGATTCTCTCTCCTAGTCCCCCCTTTCTGAATTAGCAGCCTGGTGATCCAGCTATAAGGCTGCAACTGCTTCTGCCTGGGGAGTAAGAGGCTCAAAGAGCTGGGAAATCCCCACTCTATCCCCACTCAGTGCAAGGCTTTGGGAAAGGCTCTGACAGTCAGGGCCTCCAGTTTAATCAGGCGGGGGTGGGAGTCAATTGTTGTCAAGGTGACTGTTCAGCGCCTATCATTTAGTTGGACCTCTCAACCCAGGCTTTCCACACTTTGTAGCCTGTTATTGCAGGGAAGAAGAGGCACTAGTCTCTGCTTGCGACTAGTGTAGTATAGATCTTATTATCTGCCAAGTCCTTCTTGTTAGTGTTTATCCCTGAATATGGAGGCTCTATCAATCAGAAGTTGCCCCCGCCCCTTTAGCGAGAGGCACTAAAAAATAGAGGCATGCCTCTTGTCTTGGATCGCTGAACTGAGAGAGATCTTATCAATTAGAACCGAGGGTGCGCAGATTTCATGGGTTAAGCTAATTTCAGTGATTGGGTCGCAGCTGTGCTTCCGAAGGTATTTTAGGCTGCCTGCGCGCGCCCCTCCCCCAACGCTTGATTGTTAGCTTGAATGGCTGGGTGAGGTGCCCCGCCCACGGAGAGAATCTCCCAAGCCTCTCCCGCTCGCCCTGCCGCTGGCGGCTGGATCGCACCAGGCGCAGGATAATGGAGCACCTGGGTGTGCGGGCCAGTAGGGCGCTCTGGGCGCATGGAATGCCCAGGGCACGCGCGCGAATGGGGTGCTCCAGACACCGGTGGCTGGCGACTCTCACTCGCTGTGTGCGGGCCGCTGGGAACGTTAGCGGTGCCCAACCGGACCGGGCGCGCGTGGCGGCTCGCGGCTCCCAAATGTGGGCTGACTCACCACAGGCGCACTTCCTCGCGGCTTGAATGAACGTCGCTGCGGTAGATTCCTCCACACCCTCGTCTCTCAGATTCAAGTGATAACAGTCCTTTCGCTATCAGTTTGTGTGGAACTCCGGAATGCTCCGAGGATAAATTTTTCTGTTTCTAGTTGATAAATTTGTTGTGATTTAGGGGAGAGCTGTCGGAAGCACTGCTCACGGCGCCATTTCCGTGACGTCACTCCCTTGGTTCTCTTGAAGTTGTTCTTTGGTGAGCTTGTCCACAGGCTAACCTAACATGGGTAGGTTTGAGTTCTCAGCTTTTCAGCTTGAACTAATGCTCTAGAACATTGATTCTATTGATTTAGAAATTATTGGATTTGATTATTTTTATGTTAACATTAATTTTTTAAATCACACATTGCTAAATCTCCATTGAGATTATTTTTCAAAGCCCTGGCCAGTTGGCTCAGCAGTAGAGCATCAGCACAGCGTGTGGAAGTCCCAGGTTTGATTCCTGACCAGGGCACACAGGAGAAGCGCCCATCTGCTTCTCCACCCTTCCTCTTCTCCTTTCTCTCTATATCTCTCTTCCTTTCCCGCAGCCAAGGCTTCATTGGAGCAAAGTTGGCCCAGGTGCTGAGGATGGCTCTATGGTTTCCGACTCAGGCACTTGAATGGCTCTGGCCACAGCGGAGCAACATCCCAGATGGGCAGAGCATCACCCCCTGGTGGGCATGCCAGGTGGATCCTGGTCGGGTGCATGCGGGAGTCTGTCTGCCCCCCACCTTCTCACTTCGGAAAAAAATAAAAGATTATTTTTCAAATTAACTTGTGTACCAAACTCCAATTTAATTAGGAAATTAGTCTAATACCCTTGTGAAAATATGATTAATTTCTTCAGAACTTTGCCTGACAAAGTAGTTATTTTATGATCACTGATCTTCCTTTGCCTTTTATGGTGAAGAGTGGGTGATGAAGCAGACAAAGGGAAGGCAAAAAGTTTCTTTAATTTTACTTTTTATATAGAAATTTCATTGTTAAAAAAATCTTTTTAGAAACTTATAACAGATTTTTAAAACATATTTTACTTATTGATTTTAGAGAGAAGAGATAGAAAGGGAGGGGGAGAAGGGGTGCCACTGTAGTAGGTACCAAAAAGCTACAGAATTAATATGAATAGTTTAGGAAGCTTAAAGAACATTTTATTGATTTGGACTAGCGTGCAGAGAGATTTTGTGAATGTGATTTCTATACTTGTGTGATTGGCACCAGCTCAGGATGGCTGATAGCATTGTATTAGAAATGAAGAGGGGAAGGAGATTTAGATTACCATCCTTCCCCCCCACATCTGTGAGGAAGCAGGTAAATAGTTAACCAGGTGCAGGAAGGGAGAGATTGAAAAAACCTTTTCTTATTTGATGAGCCATTTGCAGACATTTATCCCCTAGTACCATGGAAACTACGCCTCCCCTTCTGAAGATGTATAATTAATGTATATATATCTCTAAACCAGAGGTAGTCAACCTGGGCTTTACCGCCCACTAGTGGGCATTCCAGCTTTCATGGTGGGCAGTAGCGGAGCAACCAAACAGCACTGCAATTACATACTAATCGACTAACTGTGGACCAGTCAAGATCAGGACAGTGGTCAGACTCTGTCACAGGGCATTTGTATTAGGACCGCACCCAACCTCTTTCGCGACCACCTGGCCCGCATCCACAAGCGGCCATGTACCTGACCCCATGTCCACACCCGCCACCTGATCTGGCGGGCAGTTTATGATCACTATTGTCACCCAAAAACTAGCAATTTGTCATTTTATTACCCTGTAGACAAAGAACTCCATGGTTCGACGCCTCTTTCTATGACAGAAACTGCTGGACAATGAAGACACGAATTAACTCATATTTTTGTCTCAATTCCAAGATTTTAGGGTAATACGGTGACATTCTAGGAACCCCCCGCCTTGGACTGCCAAAACTAGCTGATGTCTTGCTACTTCACCCCAATCGCAAAGAAGTGATGGCATTGGCCAACACTCACTACATAAAATTTTATAAAACACACAACCACAGATACTCAGTCTTGTCTCGACAAACTCTCACTCAACCACGACACTTGTAATGTTGTGACCATACAACAGACTTCAAGCATGTAAGTTTTGTTCACGTTACTTAAGTGAAGCTAAATCGTTACATAATTGAAACTAAAGTCAGTACGTAGTTAGATTTCTGAGAGCAAGCATGTGCTTACAGCTTCAAACAAAATATTGTGAAATATCGTGAGCCCATGTCTCAAAAAAAAATAAATACACAGCTATTCGCCAGAGTATCTGAAGATGGGTTTTATAGAATCTGTTGCAAATAAACAACATCCAATGTGTTTATTGTGCAATAAAACATTATCCAATGAGGCAATGAAGCCAGGTTGATTGTGAGAAAATCTTTCTACATAGCATCCAAATGACAAGGACAAGCCCATTGAATATTTTCAGGAAATACATAAAAAATTTCAAAATCGTTCAACTGCCATTGCATCATTTAAGAAACAACATACAGCCCTGGCCGGTTGGCTCAGCGGTAGAGTGTCGGCCTGGCATGCGGAAGTCCCGGGTTCGATTCCCGGCCAGGGCACAAAGGAGAAGCGCCCATTTGCTTCCTCTCTGTCTCTCTCTTCCCCTCCCGCAGCTGAGGCTCCATTGGAGCAAAGATGGCCCGGGTGCTGGGGATGGCTCTTTGGCCTCTGCCCCAGGCGCTAGAGTGGCTCTGGTCGTGGCAGAGCAACGCCCCAGAGGGGCAGAGCATCGCCCCCTGGTGGGCAGAGTGTCGCCCCTGGTGGGCGTGCCGGGTGGATCCCGGTCGGACGCATGCGGGTGTCTGTCTGATTGTCTCTCCCCGTTTCCAGCTTCAGAAAGATACAAAGGAAAAAAATAAAATAAAATAAAATAAAATAAAAATAAAAAAAAAGAAACAACATACAACGAACAAAGATGGATTAATTGCCACTTATCGCATTTCACAAATAATTGCTAAAAATGGTAAAAGCTATAATATTGGAGAAACTGTAATAACCTCTATAAAAGAATTTATCTCAACAGTAATGCATCAGGATATACCTCAAATTTTAAAAATATTGCCCCTAAGTGATAGCACAGTAAAGCAACAAATTGATGAAATGGCAGTTAATATTGAAAACAAACATAAGTATTCTCCAAAACTCTTCATTTTCCATGCAATTGGACGGATCTACCATTGCAGATAATGATGCTTTATTGATGGTATATGTACGCTATTTTGATGAAAACAATATATTATGAGAAGAAATGCTACTCGCAATAAATCTCATCACAGATACAAAAGGATTATCTATATTTAATATTGTGAGAACATACTTTACAAAAATAATATTCCTTTGAATAATATTGTTACATGCGCTATTGATGGAGCACCATCGATGGTAGGTCACTATCGTGGATTTGTTGCTTATTTGAAGCAGGAAGTGCCAAATGTTTTATGTATTTATTGTGTGGTGCACAGACAACATTTTGTAGGAAAACATCTAAGTACAAGTCTCCATTCATCATTAAGTATAATAATTCGAGCCATAAACAAGATCAAATCCAATGCAAAGAATGATAGAATGTTTCAGCAGCTTTGCCAGGACAATAATGAAGATTTTATTAAGTTACTTTTGCACACAGAAGTTCAGTGGCTGTCAAAGGGTACATCTTTGGCTAGATTTCTCGCATTATATGATAGTGCCATACAATCTTTTGAAAGTAATAATGAGACCAATCTGTGTCAACAGTTAAAGAATAGTAAAGAATGATGCCTTTTACTTGGCAGATATTTTCAAGAGATTTAACGATGTCAATTTGCAGCTTCAAGAAGCTAATAAAACTCTTATAGGTTGCCAAAGTATTGTGTTGTTATTATTATTATTATTATTATTATTATTATTTTGTATTCTTCTGAAGCTGGAAACGGGGAGGCAGACAGACTCCCACATGCACCCGACCAGGATCCACCCAGCATGCCCACCAGGGGGCGATGCTCTGCCCATCCAGGGCGTTGCTCCGTTGCGACCAGAGCCACTCTAGCGCCTGGAGCAGAGGCCATGGAGCCATCCCCAGCGCCGGGCCATCTTTTGCTCCAATGGAGCCTCGGCTGCGGGAGGGGAAGAGAGAGACAGAGAGGAAGGAGAGGGGGAGGGGTGGAGAAGCAGATGGGCGCCTCCCCTTTGTGCCCTGGCCAGGAATCGAACCCGGGACTTCCACATGCCAGGCCAATGCTCTACCACTGAGCCAACCGGCCAGGGCCATATTGTGCTATTATTTATTGACAAACTTGAACTACTTTGTCATAATCTATTGAAAAGAGAATTTCATCAGTTTCCTCAATTATAATCTATAAAAGATGATGTAACTCCTAAGGATATTGACAGATTCAGTAGCCACCTCAACGAACTTAAATTGGACATGGAAAAACAATTTGAAGATATTTTGAAATTGAAGGTGTATGACTGGATGAAAAATCGTTTTACCACAAATATTGAAGAGGCTGATACAACTTGCCAAGAAGAACTATTAAAAATTAGATATGATGGCCCTGGCCGGTTGGCTCAGCGGTAGAGCGTCGGCCTAGCGTGCGGAGGACCCGGGTTTGATTCCCGGCCAGGGCACACAGGAGAAGCGCCCATTTGCTTCTCCACCCCTCCGCCGCGCTTTCCTCTCCGTCTCTCTCTTCCCCTCCCGCAGCCAAGGCTCAATTGGAGCAGAGATGGCCCGGGCACTGGGGATGGCTCTGTGGCCTCTGCCTCAGGCGCTGGAGTGGCTCTGGTCGCAACATTGCGACGCCCAGGATGGGCAGAGCATCGCCCCCTGGTGGGCAGAGCATCGCCCCTGGTGGGCGTGCCGGGTGGATCCCGGTCGGGCGCATGCGGGAGTCTGTCTGACTGTCTCTCCCCATTTCCAGCTTCAGAAAAATGAAAAAAAAAAAAAAATTAGATATGATGAAGAAAATAAACAAATTCAACAGTGGTGGCAAAACCTATGGCAAAATAAAAAAATGCCGGTCTTATATCCAAATATGTGGAAAAAGGTATTCAGTTTATTGATATCTTTCCCTACCTCGTATCTTGTGGAATCAGGATTTAGTGCTGTTAATCATATTATGACGAAAGAAAGAAACCTCCTGAATATTTCCGAAAGGGGAGACCTTCGTTCGTTCCTCACAAAAATGGAACCAGATATTCAATATTTAGTTTCCCAGCATCAGCCTTAGGGATCCCATTAATAATTCAATTAACTAATGTAATTTCTATGTATGCAATGTATAAATAAAAAGATAGATTTAACTATAGTAAAATGTTTTATAAAGATTTATTCTGCCCAAATTAGCAAAAATCCGACATAAAGTACTTGGTAAGTAATTATTATTATATGTCTTAACTTGCTGTAACTCTGCTTTATAAGTTTTATAAAGTAATGTTACTTCCCTACTTTATAAATCACCATTACTGTGGAACCTGTGGGTGGTTAGAAAATTTACTACTAACAGAGATACAAAAGTGGGTGGTAGGTATAAAAACATTGACTACCCCTGCTCTAAACAAAGGAATGGCAAATGAACACTAGAAAATTTAGGAATATCTTTTAGTGTGTGGAATAACATTTTTCCTATTGTGTTACCTTATGAGTTTTGATGTGTAGAAATGTTTTTATAGGTCCTATAGACAAATGTTGTAAGCTTGCTAATGAATTATGTCCCATCCTCCTCTTTTCCCCGCCAACCTGTATGTGTGTGAACAAAGGTATATAACCTGCTGCAAGGGCTGTGCCCGGACATACGACACGATTTGGGTCTGCGAATGCCCTGTATTAGTCATATGCAGCCAGCATATTTAATAAATCTCCTCCTTTAATAAAACACCTTAAAATTCATCTGGACTTGGTGTCTCTATGTAAACCCATGGAATTGAGGTACAGGTACTTTACAACATTTGGCGCCCCACATGGGGCTGCAGTGATTCCCGTCACCAGGTAGAGACACCCCAAATTGGACAGTCTCTCCGGGGAGCTGCCTGACCCTGCTGGAATCTCGAGAAGAGGTGCCACCTGAGATGTTTTCAGGGCTCCTGGTTTTACTGTGGGTTCAGACAGTTCCCCAGTAGATGCCTCCCCATTCCCAAATTCGACAATTTGGACAATTCAGCAGGGAAATCAAGGCGATAGGTAAGGCAACTCCTTTGCTTTACTGAATTCTGGCTTTCCTCTTAATTCTTGCTTTTGCTTTTCTGTTTGGGACTAGGATGTAGGTAGGGTAGATTTGTGGCTTTACAAATTTGTAACTCCGGAGATATGTAGGTAAGGCAAATCTCCTGCTTTGCTGTTTGGAACTCCGGAGAGGTAGGCAGGGCCAATCTTCTACTTTGCTGTTTGGAACTAGTCTGTCTGTTTGGGCTATTGCATGGGGACCAGACGTCTCTCCCATGCAATAGGCTTTCCAAATACCAAGATGTTGGTAGAGAGTTTTTAGGTCCTGCCTCGGGCTTTGCTGGGAGACGTCTGGTTATACACTAGAAAGACATTAATGGGGACCAGGTCTTGCCTCAAACTTTCAGAGGTATCTAGTTGTGCTCTCAGCAAAAAACATTAGTGGGGACTTCATTTATGCTTTAGGAAGGCATTAGTGGAGACTGAATTAGCTAAGATTAATCAGTCTCACATCACTGCATCAGTGGAGACTGAGCTAACCTGGATTGATAGATCTCACCTCACACTTCCAGAGACTTCTCTGTGTTCGTCAGATCTTATTCTGTCTAAAACCTCTGAATTTGAGTCTAAAGTTCTTCCAGGGACACGGCCTGCATGCACCTGAGAGGCCACTAGGGGGAAACCTTCCCTTGTCTATGGAGCTTTGTCAGAAAAATATCCGGTATAATTTTAATTGAAATAGAGCATGCTCATTTAAATTTCTTGATTATTTGTATATGTGAAGTCTTCATTTAAGGTTTAAATGTGTCTGATTTTAAGGCCTGCCTTGAGTTCTTGTGTTAAAAATTAGAGGTTTCTGGCTTAAAAACTAGAAAACAATCTTAAATGGTGAATTGTTTGTACTGAAGAAATTATTCTCTTCTGTTGGCTCTTTCCCCTTGTCTTATGTAATAATTAATACCTCTATAGTACATTGATCAATGGTTAAATTTGACAATGAATCCGCCACAGTGGCTTAAAACATACTCAATACAGAGCGGGTACCATGTCTTTTTAGTCAAGCCAAATTCGAATCAGAAACAGAAAAAAAGAATAACTAAAGCAATAGTAGCAGTACTCCAAGAGTCAAACTCTTTTAAGGGACCCCAAAGGAGTGAAATAGAGAAGGGGAGAAAGGAAGCGATTCGAGAAGAACTAGGGCTATACTGGAAAGAAATCAATGTGCATATTGCAAAAAAGAAGGACATTGGAAAAATAAATGTCCCAGGTTACAAGCAGCCAAGAGGGTGAGAGAAAAGTGGAGCCCATAAATTAAAAGTGTTTCTCCAGCCTCTAGGGAACGGCTGGCATGTAAGTGATTTCAGTGAAAGAAGAGTGGAAGGCAGGGCCAGGACGTGCTGTGTGTGGAATGGTGGGGGGAAGGGCACTAGAGTAAGGGTGTGATAACTAAAGGAAATATAGAATAGAAACTAGTTTCAGATATCCACCTACTGACCAAAAAAGGTTTTGCCCATTTAGAAAATACAGGGTAGGAATAGTATTAAAAATTGGAACTTTGCTTTAGAAAAATATTAGAGAAAAGAAAAAAGATTTAGAGATTACCAAACCACGGGTGTGGAACTTGCTAGTTAATTGTCAGTTTCTTGAATTAAATTGCAGCTCCAGAAGGAGTGATGGAATCATAAGTAACAGAATTAAAAGGGAAAATAAATGTAAAATGTACAAGACTGTCACCGGGAGAAGGATTCCGACCCTCTCCTGAGGGGACGAAGTGAGTGTTGGGTCCCCTCCAAGTTTCCCCTGCCTTTCCCCAATCCCTTGGTGTGGCATGATTGTTATCTGATGTGGGAGGCATGGGATTCATAGGGGGACCCACTACTTTAGCCATAATAGTAAAAATTGTAAAAAGAATTTTCAGGGAATTGCGGGAAAATTGGAACCTCATGTGGGCTAAAGCAGCCCACTGTTAGAAAGGTAAATTTATAAAAATTGTATTTTTTAATTAGCTGCTTTGGTTGTAAGAAATAAAGCTAAATAGCTGCTGGGAGGGAGAAAGTGAAAGTCGGCTTAGTTCTTGAAAATGCCTGGTCCAGGCCCTGGCCGGTTGGCTCAGCGGTAGAGCATCAGCCTGGCGTGTGGGAGACCCGGGTTCAATTCCCGGCCAGGGCACATAGGAGAAGCGCCCATTTGCTTCTCCACTCCCCCTCCTTCCTCTCTGTCTCTCTCTTCCCCTCCCACAGCCGAGGCTCCATTGGAGCAAAGATGCCCGGGTGCTGGGGATGGCTCCTTGGCCTCTGCCCCAGGCGCTAGAGTGGCTCTGGTCTCCACAGAGCGACGCCCCGGAGGGGCAGAGCATCGCCCCCTGGTGGGCAGAGTGTCACCCCTGGTGGGCATGCCGGGTGGATCCCAGTTGGGCACATGCGGGAATCTGTCTGACTGTCTCTCCCCGTTTCCAGCTTCAGAAAAAAAAAAAAAGAAAGAAAATGCCTGGTCCAAACACCTGCCCGTCCACACCACCTCTCCCACGACAGCCATGTCCCTAAACTGGCAGCGGAGGAAGAGGGGACAGGAGCCCTGGGAAGGTTAGGCACCACTTTGGAACTAAGCTCAGAGCCTCGCTGCCGCTGCCATCTAAGCGTGACCAGGCTAGGGTTCAGCCAGCCTTGGCATGTGCAAGAGGGGACAAGCCCACCAGATGCCTCTTTCTTCTTGACCACATAAGGCCTTTTGCCCCCTTGGGTATAGATCTCTAATGGAGTGCCATGTGTGGGCACTGCCTCAATAGGGAATGTGCCTACCTATATAGTTTAAATTTAAATTTTGGCTCTAAAAAGAAATTTCAATTTGTTGTACTATTAATAGTTGGCTCTATTAACTAATAAGTTTTCCGACCACTGGGTTAGGAGTAGTGACTTATTGTCCTCCACTGATGTGTGAAAAAATATTTTTCATGTTAGAAATGTATATGTTATTTCAAAGGTCTTTTGTTAATTCCTTTTATTTGCTGTCTCATGATATTAAAATCTTAGTTTAAATATTATAAAATATATAATAATTGTTAATGTCTTTTTATGTAATGTTTAGTTTATTATCATTTTGAAACAACATTGTTCAATGCTAAATAATATAAGAAAGTCATAACCTGAAACTCCTGCAAATCTATTTTTATCATGCTTTTTGTTTAAAAATTTCTTTTAAATGCTAATGTACTGAGTTATTCAGCAGCAGAAAGACTATGAAATCCTAAAGGAGACGCCAAACCTGTTTCTCTTGCAAACTTTTACCCTCTTTTATTTGATCCAGCTAATAATGCTGTTTTTGTTTTTTCCCAAAAAGTTTATATAAACAGATACGGACCCTCAAGCCCCTCAGCAAGATCTTCTGAACATGGCTTTTAAGGTCTATAATGACCAAGAGAGGAACAGAAAAGGAAAATAGAGCCTAAAAGAGATCAGGAAAATAGCAGCTTTTGGCATATGCCCTTAAAGGCTCCAGCGCCCCGAAGGGGCTTCATAGGATTCTATCAGGTTCCAGCTTCAAGAGTGGAAAAAAGGTAATTGAGCTAAGGCCTGCCGGGTTTCTCAGCCCTCACTAGGGACATGCCTTTGCTGTGAGAAAAACGGACACTGGAAGGTAAGCTGCCCCCCTTGCCTCTGGAAGGGAGGGTTCAGTCTCTTCCAGCTCTAATCCAGCTACCTGTGACCTGACCTTGCCCAGCCTGTTTGGACTTGCCACTGAAGGTTAAAGGTGCCCAGGGCCATCAACCCCATCTCACATCACCATGGACGAGCCTAGGGTATTTCTTTCAAGTAGCAGGTAAACTGATCTCATTTCTTGTAAACACAAGGGCCACTTACTATACCTTGCCTAATATTCGAGTTTTATTTATCCCTCAAAGATCTCTATAGTGGGTATTGACAGTCTCATTTTCTGTTGCTTTGTTTAATATATAGTGTCTCCTTTATTCCTCTTGTCTCAATGCACCATGCATATTTTAGGCTGGGACCTGCTCCTAATTCCAGCTAGAAGCAGTGGTCATTAGGACCTGGACTCTAGCTGCAGTGTGGAAATGTGACCACAGTTCCAGTGCCTTGTGGACTTTTCCTAAATATGTGTGACTCCAGCTCTTTGGGACATTTCTCAGACTGAAGTAGAAATTGGGTTACATTTACAAATAATATGAAACAGTAATAGTGTCAGCATGGACTTAGTAAAATTATGTTAAGGACATTTAAGACTATAATGATTTTATTTTGGATCTTGTTGTATTAGTTAGAACTTTATTTGATAACCTAATGGGCTTTAATCACTTTATTGTATTAGAACACTTGTTATAACATTTGTTAACATTAGCTGTTTTAATTTTATTGTTTATTTTATATTTTTTCAGTTTGCCTAAAAATCGGAACATAGGAATTCGAAATTCAAATGAGTAGGGAAATGCCGCACAAAACCAGTGGGGTTTTGGGACCCTTATTGCCAAAGGTTTATTTGAAACCAATTAGAAAAATATTTTGCCAACAGGAAAGAGAAAATTAGAGAAGCCAGACTTAGAATTTATTACAAAAGGCATATCTGAATGTTTAGTTTATGTCCAAGTAAATACTAAGCAAAAATAAAGAAATTATAGAAAGAAACAGTGAGAAAGGAATTTTCCCAGGTAAATATTTAGAAATAGACTTTAATAAAATAATTGCCATGGCCCTGGCCGGTTGGCTCAGCGGTAGAGCATCGGCCTGGCGTGCGGGGGACCCGGGTTCGATTCCCGGCCAGGGCACATAGGAGAAGCACCCATTTGCTTCTCCACCCCCACCCCCTCCTTCCTCTCTGTCTCTCTCTTCCCCTCCCGCAGTCAAGGCTCCATTGGAGCAAAGATGGCCCGGGCGCTGGGGATGGCTCCTTGGCCTCTGCCCCAGGCGCTAGAGTGGCTCTGGTCACGGCAGAGCAACGCCCCATAGGGGCAGAGCATCGCCCCCTGGTGGGCAGAGCGTCGCCCCTGGTGGGCATGCCGGGTGGATCCCGGTCGGGCGCATGCGGGAGTCTGTCTGACTGTCTCTCCCCGTTTCCAGCTTCAGGAAATTAAAAAAATAATAATAAATAAATAAATAAATAAAATAATTGCCAAATAAATAAACGGTTTTCCTTCTAAAATAGGGCACAGTGACAGTTGTTAGGAAGTTACTATATAGAATTCTTTCCAAGTTTAGCTTGCCCATTCTAGTGTTGGGCCTGCATTTGTGTCCACAGTCTCAAAGCTGGTAGTAAGGGAACCTCATATTAATTAGAAACTAATTTGAAGTTACTTTGTGCCTATAGGCACCAAAAAGTTCAGGGCAAATAAAATGCATGAATCAAATCATAAAGGAAATCTAACCACTCCTTTCTTGAGTACTTGCAGGATCTGCACGTTACTCAGCAGGCTGTTCAAAAGACTGTCCAAGAGTGCTTCCAGAATTGCCAGGATATCCAGTACATCCTTTTAAGCCTGGGGACTCAGTCTGGGTGAAGAAGTACATCACCTAAGAATTGACTCCCATGTGGATGGGTCCACACACTGTGATCCTGACCACTCCCACTGCTGCCAAGGTAGAAGGCATGCCCGCCTGAATCCAACATAGCTGGTTAAAACCTTCAGTCCCAGCAGAGACGCCCTGGGGACAGTGGAAACTGACCCCACCAACCCTTGTAAGTTAACACTGAGAAGGATGGCATGCCCTACTCCAACCACAAACCAGAAGCTGGTCGGTCCACCTATGGCTAATGCATGAAGAAACTCACTAAGGACTCTCTTTTTAATCAGACTTTGGAAAAGGGAAACTAGGGTAAAACGAAAGCCAGTTAATTTTATGTAAGTTACAAAAAGTTTGTGTAATTTATATAAAATCAATCAATAACATTTGTTTCTTTAGTGAACTGTATTGCTATTATTGCTGATGGTTAAATATCTATTACATGTTATAAGCTAATATTCCTACTCAACAGCCTCTTACTCTTCAGTAAATTAATTCAAAGATTTGACTTAGGATATAAAACCAGTGGGGAGTGTAGTAAGGTACCAAAAAGCTACAAAATTAATATTAATAGTTTAGGAAACTTTTTTTTTTTTTTTTTTTTCCTGAAGCTGAAAACAGGGAGAGACAGTCAGACAGACTCCCGCATGCGCCCGACCGGGATCCACCCGGCACGCCCACCAGGGGCGACGCTCTGCCCACCAGGGGGCGATGCTCTGCCCATCCTGGGTGTCGCCATGTTGCGACCAGAGCCACTCTAGCACCTGAGGCAGAGGCCACAGAGCCATGCCCAGCACCGGGCCATCTTTGCTCCAATGGAGCCTCGGCTGCGGGAGGGGAAGAGAGAGACAGAGAGGAAAGCACGGCGGAGGGGTGGAGAAGCAAATGGGCGCTTCTCCTGTGTGCCCTGGTCGGGAATCGAACCCGGGTCCTCCGCACGCTAGGCCGACGCTCTACCGCTGAGCCAACCGGCCAGGGAAGTTTAGGAAACTTAAAGGGACATTTTATTGATTTGGGATAAGCATGCAGAGAGATTTTGTGAATGTGATGTGATTTCTATATTTGTATGATTAGCACCAACTCAGGATGGCCGATAGCACTGTATTGTAAATGAAGAGGGGAAGGAGATTTAGATTCCCATCCTTCTCCCACACCTGTAAGGAAGCAGGTAAATAGCCAGGTGCAGAAAGGGTGAAATTGAAAAAAACCTTTTCTTATTTGATGAGCCATTTGCAGACATTTATCCTCTAGCACTATGGAAACTACCCCTCCCCTCCTGAAAGTGTGTAATTAATGTATATATCTCTAAACAAAGGAATGGCAAATGAACACTAGAAAATTTAGGAATATCTTTTAATGTGTGGAATAACATTTTTCCTATTGTGTTACCTTGTGAGTTTTGATGTGTAGAAATGTTTTTTTATAGGTCCGATAGACAAATGTTGTAAGCTTGCTAATACATTATGTCCCATCCCCCTCTTCCTTTTCCCACCAACCTTGTGTGTGTGTGCACAAATGTATGACACATGACATAATTTGTGTCTGCGAATGCCCCATGTTAGTCATATGGGGTTGGCATATTTAACAAATCTCCTCCTTTAATAAACTCCTTAAAATTCATCTGGGCTGGGTGTCTCTACGTAAACCTGTGGAATTGAGGTATGGGTACTTTACAACACCATGAACCAGCATGGCTAGTAATTCCAGGTCCTGAGTGGGAACTAAAGGTTGGGGTTGAGAGGGCTCTGCAATTGCTGATGGCAAAAACAGAATGCACTCCACACCCACTTTTTGCTTTATTTATAGGTCAAAGTGAAGCCATTAGCAAATCAGAGATCTCTGATCACATTTCCAAGGCAACCCAAGAATTTTACCAAGTGCAGAACCCCCACCATACATAACATCTTAACTTCACAAAACAAAGGATAAAAGAAACTTGCCTTCAGTCTTTCCAAGGGACATGGGGGATAGGATGAGTATAAACAATCCAGCACCACAGCTTAACAGCCTTTAGCAACTTCACAGAACAAGTGAGGTGGGGGGTTGGGCAGACTGTCAGCTTACTGCCAGTTCCCCACACCTCTGTCCCCCAAAAATCTAAACTGCAAAAAACCTGTTGGCTTTTTGGTCCCCAACAAAGGGGGAAGCATCAACTCATAGTAGTTGCTTCTCATATGTGCCTTGACTGGGCAAGCCCAGGGTTTTGAACCAGTGACCTCAACATTTCAGGTCAATGGTTTATTCACTGTGCCACCAGGTTAGGCTTACTACAGTTTTTATATACATGATAAAACATAGCATTATATGGCGAAAATTCAGAACGTATGGTAAAAACTACTTTTTAAAAAAAGTAACAAAAAGAGGTTAGAAAAGCCATAAGTGTAAATCTCATGCAAAAAAAGTTTTTTTTGGCCCTATCATCATCCATCTACCCATCCATGCATTTATCCATCTGTCTCTCCATCCATCTGTAAATTCATCCATTTAGCCATTCATACATGCAATTATTTAGCTTCCATCTATGTCAGATGTTGTGCTGAGCATCAAGGATATGAATTCTCCAGAGAAATATGTAATCTAGAGGGATCAGAGATGTATGAAGAAGTATGATAGATATCATTGGTACCCCAGGTGGCATTCCTTTGGCCACTTCTGACTTGAGCTGTGGTAGATAGTAACCATGTACCGTGATAGCTTCTCACTACTAGTGTCCACTGAGTTTCTCAGCTTTACTGCTTCAGGGAGTTCCCCGAAGTTATTCTACTGCCTGTAGAATAAGAGTAAGTGTGTGTGTGTATGTGTGTGTGTGTAATTAACATCCCAAGGAAAATCCCAACCAATGGGGGACAAGAATCGGTAAGTAAATGCCTCTGGCTTCTCATCATTCAAAGGACACTTATAAGAAACGTTTTACATGGTTCCATAGAGAATCCCTACTGGGATTTGGGCCCCAGTTACCCACAGCTATAAACTGCATAATAATTTCTACTTTACTGACTTTCCTTATTTATCTGTCTCTTTTTCCCCTCTTCTTCACTCTGGCCTCCTTGTAATACTATCCAAATTCCTTGTCACTTTTAGCCAAGGTCCTGCTTTTGGCAGAACCCAATATTTGTATTACCAATACAAAATAATAATTTCTATAGATAATAAAGATATAAGCAGAGTTCTCTTGTTCAATAGAGGGTGGAGCAACTAATTTCCTAGGTAGGACTTGCCAGGAAAAACTATAGATCAATTTCAGAAGCCAAAGAAAGAGAAATTTGAAATTAATAGTGGAAAGATAGGGTTACTTCGATTTCTTTAACTAGAGTTCAAAAAGGGATATGTAGTCCTAGAATGATACAATGAAGGCTAATTTGCATACCTCCTGTTATTTGAGTGAGTTATATGAACCTGAACCCTTATGAACTTTTGGGAGGACTCAATGATGAAATAATTTGGAAATAATGCCCAGTTTGGAGGACAAAGAGTTGGAACAGGTCTATGTTTTGACCTTTGAAACTGTTTCTTGGACTAGGGGGGATGCTTTGAAATATGAGAATGTCAAGAAACTTAGGCTTGGTCCAGGGATAATAGTTGTGATCAGGGATGAAAGTAGAGTTTACTGGCAATAAACATTGCATTGTGGCTTTCTACTGTCTTGTAACCAAGCTCCCAGGGCAATATGTGCCATGTTCCTTGAGAGAGGGGCTGTGAAGATTTAAAGAGTATCAAAAGAAATGTTGTGATTCACCAAAGCATTATTAAAAACTAAAATCATGAGAACTTCCCTGTGGAAACCCATTCACTAGAGCCCAGTGCTTTGACTACAACCTCAGAGAGTCTGAGGTTTGAGCAGGTCCATAATGTTATTAAGGGGAAAAATAATGTCCTCCCTAGCTCCAGAGCCTAAAGCTATACAAAGAGGCAAGCAGAACGGTCAATATTTTGAGGTCACAAATGGAAGGTAACCAACTATGGCAGCTCTCTCACAGACTGGTCAGATGAAGGAAGTTATGCAGTAGAGATGGGCAAGAGCTCTGGCTCTCAGACCTAGCGACTGTGTATCTAGTTATCTACATCCCTGTCACTGTTCCCAATCATCTGGTAGTCAAACATTGTGTTATAATGGCATATTGAACTAACAATATTATGGCACTTATTATGGCACTTTTCCTTTTTTTTTTTTTTTTTTGTATTTCTCCAAAGCCGGAAACAGGAGAGACAGTCAGACAGACTCCCGCATGCGCCCGACCGGGATCCACCCAGCACGTCCACCAGGGGGCATCGCTCTGCCCACCAGGGGGCGATGCTCTGCCCCTCCGGGGCGATACTCTGTTGCGACCAGAGCCACTCTAGCGCCCGGAGCAGAGGCCGAGGAGCCATCCCCAGCGCCCAGGCCATCCTTGCTCCAGTGGAGCCCCAGCTGCGGGAGGGGAAGAGAGAAACAGAGAGGAAGGAGAGGGGGAGGGGTGGAGAAGCAAACGGGCGCCTCTCCTGTGCGCCCTGGCCGGGAATCGAACCCGGGAATTCCGCACGCCAGGCCGACGCTCCACCACTGAGCCAATCGGCACTTTTCTAAAAATAATATCAACAAGAACTTCTCTCCTTGGGCAATACGATAGATCCTAATGTAGAATGCAACGACAAACAGTACAGAACCCCAGATATGAGGCTTCGATTGCTCATAATAATTCTTTTTTTTTTATTAAATTTAATGCAGTGACATTGATAAATCAGGGTACATATGTTGAGAGAAAATATCTCTAGATTATTTTGACATTTGATTGTGCTGTATACCCCTCCCCCAAAGTTAAATTGTCTTCTGTCACCTTCTATCTGGTTTTCTTTGTGCCCCTCCCCTCCCCTAACCCCTCTCTCCTTCTTCACCCCCTCCCACCTCCCCCAACCTCCCGCCCCTGTTGCCATCACATTCTTGTTCATGTCTCTGAGTCTCATTTTTATGTCCCTTCTATGTATGGATTCATCTCAGTTTTTTTTTTTCTGATTTACTTATTTCACTCCGTATACTGTTGTCAAGGTACATCCATGTTATTGTAAATGATCTGATGTCATCATTTCTTATGGCTGAGTAGTATTCCATAGTAAATATGTACCAAAGCTTTTAAATCCATTCGTCCTCTGACGGACACTTGGGCTGTTTCCAGATCTTCGCTATTGTGAACGATGCTGCCACAAACATGCGGGTGCATTTCTCCTTTTCGAGCCGTTCTATGGTGTTCTTGGGGTATATTCCTAAAAGTGGGATAGCTGGGTCAAAAGGCAGTTCGATTTTCAGATTTTTGAGGAATCTCCATACTGTTTTCCACAGTGGCTGCACCAGTCTGCATTCCCACCAGCAGTGCAGGAGGGTTCCCTTTTCTCCACATCCTCGCCAGCACTTATTCTGTGTTGTTTTGTTGATAAGCGCCATTCTGGCTGGTGTGAGGTGATATCTCATTGTGGTTTTAATTTGCATTTCTCTAATGATTAGTGATGTTGAGCATTTTTTCATATGCCTATTGACCATCTGTATGTCCTCTTTGGAGAAGTGTCTATTCATATCTTTTGCCCATTTTTGGATTGGGTTGTTTGTCTTCCTGGTGTTGAGTTTTACAAGTTCTTTATAAATTTTGGTTATTAACCCCTTATCAGACGTATTGTCAAATATGTTCTCCCATTGTGTAGTTTGTCTTTTTATTCTGTTCTTGTTGTCTTTAGCTGTGCAAAAGCTTTTTAGTTTGATATAGTCCCATTTATTTATCCTGTCTTTTATTTCACTTCCCCGTGGAGATAAATAAGCAAATATATTGCTCCGAGAGATGTCCGAGAGCTTACTGCCTATGTTTTCTTCTAAGATGCTTATGGTTTCACGGCCTACATTTAAGTCTTTTATCCATTTTGAGTTTATTTTTGTGAGTGGTGTAAGCTGTTGATCTAGTTTCATTTTGTATTTCCTTACCTCCTTTGTCAAATATCAGTTGTCCATAGAACTGTGGGTTTATTTCTGGGTTCTCTGTTCTGTTCCATTGATCTATATGCCTGTTCTTATGCCAGTACCAGGCTGTTTTGAGTACAACGGCCTTGTAGTATATCTTGATATCAGGAAGTGTGATACCTCCCACTTTATTCTTCTTTTTTAAGATTGCTGAGGCTATTCGTGTCCTCTTTTGGTTCCATATAAATTTTTGGAATATGTGTTCTATATCTTTGAAGTATGTCATTGGTATTTTAATTGGTATTGCGTTGAATTTATAGATTGCTTTGGGAAATATAGACATTTTAATGATGTTTATTCTTCCTAACCATGAGCACGGTATATGCTTCCACTTGTTTGTATCTTCCTTGATTTCTTTTATCAATGCTTTGCAATTTTCCGAGTACAAGTCTTTAGTCTCCTTGGTTAAGTTTACTCCTAGGTACTTTATTTTTTTGGTTGTAATTGTGAAGGGGATTGTTTCCTTAATTTCTCTTTCTGACTGTTCATTGTTGGTGTATAAAAATGCTTCTGATTTCTGAGTATTGTTTTATATCCTGCCACTTTGCTGAATTTATTTATCAGGTCCAGTAGTTTTTGACTGAGACTTTAGGGTTTTCTATATATAATATCATATCATCTGCAAATAATGATAGTTTTACTTCTTCTTTTCCAACTTGAATGCCTTTTATTTCTTCTTCTTGTCTGATTGCTGTGGCTAGGACTTCCAGGACTATGTTAAATAAGAGTGGTGAAAGGGGGCACCCCTGCCTTGTTCCTGATCTTAAGGGGATTGCTTTTAATTTTTGCCCATTGAGTATGATGTTGGCTGTGGGTTTGTCATAGATGGCTTTTATCATGTTGAGGTATGTTCCCTGTATTCCCACTTTGCTGAGAGTTTTGATCATGAATGGGTGCTGGATTTTATCAAATGCTTTTTCTGCATCTATTGAAATTATATGGTTTTTCTCCTTCTTTTTGTTTATGTGATGAATCACATTGATTTACGAATATTGTACCAGCCTTGCCTCCCCAGAATAAATCCCACTTGATCATGGTGTATGATTTTTTCCATATATTGTTGGATCCGGTTTGCTAATATTTTGTTGAGGATTTTAGCATCTATATTCATCAGAAATATTGGCCTATAATTTTCCTTCTTTGTGTTGTCTTTGCCTGGTTTTGGAATCAGAATTATGCTCGCCTCATAAAAGGAGCTTGGAAGTCTTCCTTCCTCTTGAATTTTTTGAAATAGTTTGAGAAGGATAGGAGTTAGTTCTTCTTTGAATATTTGGTAGAATTCCATTGTGAAGCCATCGGGCCCTGGACTTTTCTTTGTTGGGAGTTTTTTGATAACTGTTTCGATCTCATTTGGTATAATCGGTCTGTTTAGGTTTTCTGATTCTTCCAGATTGATTTTTGGAAGATTGTATGTTTCAAGGAATTTATCCATTTCATCTAGGTTGTCTAGTTTTTTGGCATACAGTTCTTCATAGTATTTTCTTACAATATTTTGTATTTCTGTTGTGTCAGTTGTTATTTCTCCTCTCTCATTTCTAATTTTATTTATTTGAGTCCTCTCTCTCTTTTTCTTGGTGAGTCTACTTAAAGGTTCATCAATATTGTTTACCTTTTCAAAGAACCAGCTCCTAGTTTCATTGATCCTCTGTATTGTTTCTTTAGCCTCTATGTCATTTATTTCTGCTCTGATCTTTATTATTTCCTTCCTTCTACTACATTTGGGCTTTACTTGCTGTTCTTTTTCTAATTCTTTTAGATGCAGGGTTAAGTTGTTTATTTGAGCTTTTTCTAGCTTCTGAAAGTGTGCCTGTAGTGCTATGAACTTCCCTCTCAGCACTGCTTTTGCTGTGTCCCATAAATTTTGAGTTGTTGTATGCTCATTGTCATTCGTTTCTAGGAATTTTTTTATTTCTTCTTTGATCTCATTCTTAATCCATTCATTATTTAACACCTTGCTATTTAGTTTCCATGTGTTTGAGAATTTTTGAGCTTTTCTGCTGTGATTCATTTCTAGTTTCACGCCGTTGTGATCGGAGAAAGTGCTTGATATGATTTCAGTTTTATTAAATTTGTTGAGAGCACTTTTGTGCCCTAACATGTGGTCTATCCTAGAGAATGTACCATGAGCACTTGAAAAGAATGTATATTCTGCTGCTTTAGGGTGAAAGGATCTGAAGATATCTATTAAATCAAGTTGATCTAGTGTTTCCAATAAGTCTGCTGTGTCTTTGTTAATTTTCTTTCTTGAGGATCTATCTAGTGATGTTAGTGGGGTATTGAAATCCCCTACTATTATAGTATTGCTGTTGATCTCGCCCTTTAAATCCATCAAAGTCTGTTTTATATATTTGGGTGCTCCTATATTAGGTGCATAGATATTTATAATAGTTGTATCTTCCTGTTGGATTACTCCCTTTATCATTATGTAGTGGCCTTCTTTATCTCTTACTATACCCTTTGTTTTAAAGTCCAATTTGTCTGATATAAGTATTGCTACCCCAGCTTTTTTTTTCAATTCCGTTTGCATGAAATGTTTTTTTCCATCCTTTTACCTTCAATCTATGTGTGTCTTTTGTTCTAAGGTGTGTCTCTTGTAGACAACATATGTATGGGTCCTGTTTTCTTATCCATGCAGCTACCCTATGTCTTTTGATTGGATCATTTAATCCATTTACATTTAAGGTTATTATTGATATGTAGTTGTTTATTGCCATTTTCTTCTTTAAAGGTGTATTCCTTTTTTTTGCTATATTCTTTTCCAACTTAGATCTGTTTACAACAGGCCCCTTAATATTTCTTGCAGCGTTGGTTTGGTTGTAATGAATTCCTTGAGTTGTTTTTTGTCTGGGAAGCTTTTTATTTCTCCTTCGATTTTAAACGATAGCCTTGCTGGATAAAGTAGTCTTGGTTGTAGGTTCTTGTTCTGCATTACTTTGAATATTTCTTGCCATTCCCTTCTGGCCTCAAGTGTTTCTGTTGAGAAGTTGGATGTCATCTTTATGGGGGCTCCTTTGTAGGTGATAACTTTTTTTTCTCTTGCAGCTTTTAATATTTTCTCTTTATCGCTTAGCTTTGGTATTTTAATTATGATGTGTCTTGGTGTAGGTTTCTTTGGGTTTCTCTTTAATGGAGTTCTCTGTGCTTCTTGGACTTGTGAGAGTTTCTCTTGCATTAATTTAGGGAAGTTTTCAGTTATGATATGATTGAACAAAGTCTCTATCCCTTGTTCTTTTTCTTCTTCTTCAGGAACCCCTATGATGCGGATGTTATTTCTCTTCATGTTGTCACAGAGCTCTCTAAGTGTTTCCTCTGACTTTTTGAGTCTCTTTTCTCTTTTCTTCTCTGCTTTCATGCCTTCATTCCAGTTGTCCTCCAACTCGCTGATTCGATCCTCAGCTGTATCCATCCTGTTTTTAATTCCTTCCATTGTGGTCTTCATTTCTGATATTGTATTTGTCATCTCTGACTGATTCTTTTTTAATATTTCAATATCCTTTTTTATACTTGCTATTTCTTTATTTAGGTTTTCAAACTCCCCCTCCACTGTTGTTCTAAGATCCCTAAGCATCCTTACAATCATTATTTTGAACTCCGCATCTGGAAGTTTGATTATTTCCATATCACTCAGCTCATCTCTCAAAGGTGTCTCTTGTGGTTTCATTTGGGTTGCACTCCTTTGTCTTCTCATAATGGTGTTTTATTTGTAGAGTTGGTTGAGTCTAGGCTTGGTGTTGTCTGCCTCCAGTTTTCAGTTGTGTTATTTCTAGGTCTTCTTGGGTTGGTATCAGCTATTATTTGTAATCCACTTTCGGATTTGGGCAGCTTTGAAGTCTTGATTTGTTTGTTTTCTTAACAGGTGATAGTCTTGTTAACTGATCTCAGCAGGGGGCTTCCTTGAAACTGTAACCAGGAATGCTGTGGGTGTAACCTGAGACGCTGAAGGTCTCTTCCACCAACTAATCTCACTGGGGGCAGGGTTTTTTTTTCAGCTTCAGTAGGGGGAGGTGTATCTCAGATCTCCATGGAGACCTGAGTTACTGCCCCTCCTCCCCACTTCTTGTTTTCAGCTGTGTCTTGTTGCGCTGATTGGAGCTGGATAGATGTCCGGAGATCTCTGATCCGGAAGCACTTTAGCTCTGTTTTGTGAAAGGTTCAGTCCCTCCCCCAGCTATGGCCGCCTCCAGCACGAATGAGTCAGCTTTTTTATTTCGTTTCTTGTATACCTTAGCCCCTCACAGTCTGTCCCTCTCCTTGTCCTTTCCACTTGGGAGATAAGCTGGTCTTTTCAACCCACCTTGCTCCCTGGTCACCAGGTAAGTGGCTGTGAGCAGTAGTTACTGCTCTTTTTCCTCTGTGAAATCCTCTCTGGGCTCTCAGCCTCACCCCCCCCCCTTCCGTTCCTGTAAGCAGAGGAGATTCAGGCACTCCTTATCAGGATTATTGTGGCTTCCTCTTTGCTCCTTGGTTTTTGAGAGCTGTTCTTGCAGTTCAGTGTTGGTTTTTCATGCTGATTTTCCTAAATTCATTTGTATTCCAGTTTGGTGTTGAGAGCTGGGCGTCTGGGCGTCCGCCTACTCTGCTGCCATCTTCAAAAGCCTGAAATGCTTCTTTATTTGCTCATAATAATTCTTAAAATAACATTCAGATTCCTTTCACCTCTCTGATTTCCCATTTTTTCAATTGTAAAATGGAGATAATAATACTTCCAAAGGTATGTCATGTATGAGAAAATGTGTGCGGAGCCTCCAGTATGTCAGTACCTGACATAGGCCAGACAGCCAGACATTTTAGATCGGGGTCAGGAACCTTTCTGGCTGAGAGAGCCATGAACACTACATATTTAAAAATGTAATTCCATGAAAGCCATACGATATGTTTAACACTAAATACAAGTAAATGTGTGCATCTTATGTAAGACCAACACTTTTAAGTACAATAAGTCTCTGAATTTTTTTTAATAACGTTGTTATGCTGTTGCTAACCAATGATGAATAAAGTACTTCTTACCATTAAAGCGACTTCTGGTGCTGCATGGTTTTGCTGATGGCTTTGTAGTCTGGTTGATACGTGGTGAGGTTAAGCTTCATGCAGGCGTTGAGACTTCCATCCGTTAAACATGATAATAGGCTGGTCTTAACGTTCTTTCGATGTGAGAAACATTGCTCACATGCATACGTAGGGCAAATATTGTCAGTACAGCAATACTCACACATTGCAGTGTGGTATGTGACGGGAAGCACGTTCCAAGTTTTGACAATCAGCTGGTCAGCGGTTGAAGTATTTTCATTTCTCCCCACTTGTGTTTGTTCACCAACTCTACTTGCTGTCGTGCAAGTTTTTCCAAATCTTCATTCAGTGACTTGGACTTATTTACCCACATGTCTGAGGCCTTCAGGTTAGCAGCCTGTAGCTCAAAATCTGACGGAGACTCCGGGTATGTAACTCAGGTTGGCGCTGTCCACTGCACATTTGTGTGGATGGGTGATGAACTTAAAAGATGAGTGCGCTCACGAAATTCTCCAGAGCGAGCTTTGAATGACTGCAGAAGATTATATGTGAAGCCTGCTAGCTGTGGAGATCAAGATGTTGAGCAGGGTCACTTGCTGTGCATGCATCTTTAAACTCTCCCAGTTTTTCAAAGTGTGGTAAACGACCTGTTTTAATGTCTGCAATGAAGAGTTCCAGTTTGTTTTAAAATGCAAACACTGCTTGTTGAAGGATTAAGACTGTATTTCCAATGCCTTGCATTTTCACAATGAGCTGGTTCAGATGTTCAGTCATGTCCACGAGATAGTAGAACTTCAGGAGCTACTCGGTGTTAGCTAACTCAGGATGCTCGACACTTTTCATTTCAAGAAAAGTCCGGATTTTGCTCAGACAAGCCGCGAAATGACTGAGCACCTTCCCTCTTCACAACCAACGCACACTGCTGTGCAGAAGCAAACCAGGATAATTATTCCCAACTTCTTCCAGCAGTGCTTTAAACTGGAGATCATTTGAAGCTTGGGCAACAATAAAGTTCACCACCCGAATGACCAGCGACATCACCTCACCAAGCTGCTCACCACACATCTGGGCACAAAGCGCCTCCTGATGTAGGATGCAGTGAAAACTTAGGATGGGTCTCTTTTCATGTTCACGAAGAAGCGCTACGAATCCTCTGTTTTTCCCCACCATGCACGGAGCACCATCAGTACACACCGAAATAAGTTTATCCATCGGTAGATTTTTTTCTTTAGCAAACTCAGTGAAAGACTTGAGTAAATCCTCCTCTCTTGTTGTCTCTTTCATAGGCAAAACAGCAAGACTGCCTGACCAGGCGGTGGTGCAGTGGATAGAGCATCAGACTGGGATGCGGAGGACCCAGTTTCAAGATCCCTGAGGTCACCAGCTTGAGCGTGGGCTTATCTGGCTTGAGCAAGGCTCACCAGCTTGGACCCAAGGTTGCTGGCTCAAACAAGAGGTCACTCGGTCTGCTGAATGCTGGTAGTCAAGGAACATATGAGAAAGGAATCAATGAACAACTAAGGTGTCGCAATGAAAAACTAGTGATTGATGCTTCTCATCTCTCTCCCTATCCTGTCTGTCTCTCCCTATTCCTCTCTCTGACTCTCTCTCTGTCTCTGGAAAAAAAAAATCCAGCAAGACTTTCTTCAGTAGTGTGTCACCGACAGCATACCTTGCAATCACGCTGAACTGGGATAAATGGTTTACGTCTGTTGACTCATCCAAAGCGAGAGAAAAGAATAGTGCTTCATTTATGTCCTTCACTTGTGTTGCCTCAATTTGATTTATTATCATGATGGTATGAACATGAACAGTTCTTGCCAACAGAGGCATGTCTTTTATTCATTTAATTATCTGTCTTTATCCAAAGTCGTCAAAAAGTTCATTGGTAGCATCAAGCATGACTGTTTTGGCATACTCCTCATCTGTGAATGGTTTTCCATTTCTCACAATTGCTAAAGCACCAGATAAGCTAGCCGAATTCCAGTCACCTTGTTGGGTCCAAACACGGAGTTGCTGCTGACTAGCTTGCACTCCGCACAGTAGCTCTTGACATGCTTTCTTCCTGCTGTCCCCCGCTGGATATTTCAATGCAAATGTAGCGTGGCGTGTGTCGAAGTGCTGCTTTATATTTCACTGTTTCATCGATGCAATTTTATCATTGCATATTAGACACATTGCAGAACCTGCTCTCTCCACAAAGGTGAATTCCTCTGTCCATTCCTGCTGAAAAGTACAATACTCCTCATCTTTTTTTCTTTTAGCCATCTTCTTCGTCAAAAGGGTTTCTGCAATTAGCTAGCTGACTACTTGATTAAAAGTAGGGAAGTTGGCCCTGGCCGGTTGGCTCAGCGGTAAAGCGTCGGCCTGGCATCCGGGGGACCCCGGTTCGATTCCCGGCCAGGGCACATAGGAGAAGCGCCCATTTGCTTCTCCACCCCCCCCTTCTTCCTCTCTGTCTCTCTCTTCCCCTCCCACAGCCAAGGCTCCATTGGAGCAAAGATGGCCCAGGCGCTGGGGATGGCTCCTTGGCCTCTGCCCCAGGCGCTAGAGTGGCTCTGGTCGCGGCAGAGCGACGCCCCAGAGGGGCAGAGCATCGCCCCCTGGTGGGCAGAGCGTCACCCCTGGTGGGCGTGCCGGGTGGATCCCCGTCGGGCGCATGCGGGAGTCTGTCTGACTGTCTCTCCCAGTTTCCAGCTTCAGAGAAATACAAAAAAAGGAAGAAAAAAAAAAGTAGGGAAGTTTACTTCCTGACCTCACAACGACCCTTGGAGATTATGCATTATCCAATAAAAATTTGGTGTTGAGCCTGACCAGGTGGTGGCGCAGTGGATAGAGCATTGGACTGGGATGTGGAAGGACCCACGTTCGAGACCCCAAGGTCGCCAGCTTGAGCGTGGGCTAATCTGGCTTGAGCAAAAAGCTCACCAGCTTTGACCCAGGGTCGCTGGCTCCAGCAAGGGGTTACTCAGTCTGCTGAAGGCCCGTGGTCAAGGCACATATGAGAAAGCAATCAATGAACAACTAAGGAGTCGCAACACGCAATGAAAAACTAATGATTGATGCTTCTCATCTCTCCGTTCCTGTCTGTCTATCCCCGTCTCTGACTCTCTCTGTCTCTGTAAAAAAAATAAAATAGAAAAAAACAATTGGTGTTGTCCCAGACAGCTGTGATTGGCTCCAGCCAGCCGCAACCATGAACATGAGCAGTAGGAAATGAATGGATTGTAATACATGAGAATGTTTTCTATTTTTAATGTTATTATTATTTTTTATTAAAGATTTGTCTGTGAGCCAGATGCAGCCATCAAAAGAGCCACATCTGGCTCGCGAGCTATAGGTTCCCAACCCCTGCTCTATAATACTGTGCCACTGCCTGGTCAGGCATATTTGAATTTCAAATAAACAATGAATAATCTTCTTTGTTTGTTTGTTTGTTTGTTTCCAAAGCTGGAAACAGGGAGGCAGTCAGACAGACTCCCGCATGCACCCGACTAGGATCCACCCGGCACGCCCACCAGGGGGCGATGCTCTGCCCATCTTGGGGGGTCGCTCTGCCATAATCAGAGCCATTCTAGCGCTTGAGACAGAGGCCACAGAGCCATCTCAGCGCTCGGGCAAACTTTGCTCCAGTGGAGCTTTGGCTGCAGGAGGGGAAGAGAGAGACAGAGAGGAAGGAGAGGGGGAAGTGTGGAGAAGCAGATGGGCGCTTCTCCTGTGTGCCCTGGCCGGGAATCGAACCCGCGACTCCTGCACGCCAGGCCGACGCTCTACCACTGAGCCAACCGGCCAGGGCCTGAATAATCTTTTAATATAAGTAATAACCCAAATATTACATCGCACATAGTTATACTAAAGAGTTTTGCCTCAATTATCTGAAATTCAATGTTAATCTTATATTTTTAGTTACTAAATTTGTCAAGCCTTGATATATAATTTCCTAAACAGATTATAATGTCAATTGTCCAAACATAGCCAGACCAGACTAATTCATGATTCATGTAAGATTTATTGGTCCATCCTCCCTAAGGTAGCAAGAACAGAGAGCTAGGGTTGTAATGCAAAGCACTTCACCTCCCTGGGTTTCAGGCGGTGTAATTCTAAAATAAATGCTGGATTCTGACCTGTTATGGCGCAAAGGATAAAGCATAGACCTGGAAACGCTGAGGTCGCTGGTTCAAAACTCGGCTTGCCTGGTCAAGGCACATATGGGAGTTGATGCTTCTTGCTCCTTCCCCCTTCTCTCTCTGTCTCTCTCTTTTTCTCTCTCTTTCTCTCCTCTCTAAAATAAATAAATTATACATATATATAAAATGAATGCTGAATCAAATTGTTCCAGAGATTTAATATAGGGCATTGGTTAGGAGCATGGGCAGTAGAATCAGACTTTTTATGCTGGAATACTGTTACCACCTGGATGACCTTGAATCAAGAGATTTATCTCCAGATGCTTTGGTTTCTTCATCTGTAAGAAGGGGGATAATTATAATCATCTATACCTCAGAGGCTGCTGTGAAAATTAAATGAATTAACATAAAGTTCTTAGAACAGAGCCTGGCACATATTGGCACATAGTAAGTGCTCCATAAATGTTAGCTCTCACTATCATTCCAGCTCTGGCTTTTGTTTCTACAATCTTTTATTTTGCATTTTCTGAAGCTGAAAACGGGGAGGCAGTCAGACAGACTCCCACATGCGCCCGACCGGGATCCACCCGACATGCCCACCAGGGGGCTATGCTCTGCCCATCTGGGGCATTGCTCTGTTGCAACCAGAGCCACTCTAGCGCCTGAGGCAGAGGCCATGGAGCCTTCCTCAGTGCCCGGGCCAACTTTGCTCCAATGGAGCCCTGGCTGCGGGAGGGGAAGAGAGAGACAGAGAGGAAGGGGGGGGAGGGGTGGAGAAGCAGATGGGCGCTTCTCCTGTGTGCCCTGGCCGAGAATCGAACCCGGGACTCCTGCACGCCAGGCCAACACTCTACCACTGAGCCAACCAGCCAGAGCCTGTTTCTACAATCTTAAACAACTTTTCTGAGAGTAAGAGATGTTAACACTTCAGATCTAGTTAGGGAAAATGCTGTTTAGAGAAAATTGGTGTAAAGTATAACTAAACTCTTAAATTATGTATCTGCTTAGAAATGAATTTGAGAGTATTTTTAAAATTACATTAACAACGTATGTTTGAAATTATACAATCTAAAGTATTACCACTGAAAGTTGAAATAGCTATACAACATTGATAGACAGATTTGTCATTTATCTCAAAATGGGAATATTTATCAGAAACTGTTAATCCACACAGAAAATGGGCACATTTTGTGATCTAAGTTATTACAAAGAAGGATGATTAATCTTCAATGATGTAAAGAACTATACAAATAAATGTATTTAAGGAATAAACAGTGTTTATATGGTCTATATTTCTATATAGAATAAAAGAGCTACAAGTCATTGATTTGACCCTGGGGTGGGGGAGAGGGAGGAATTAGACATCAGAATTCAGAGGTTATTGTGTAATCAGTAATTTGAAGAGGCTGTAGCCTTTGTTTGGTTTTCAAAGCTCAGATTCAAAGGCTGAAAATTCAGCTATTATTTTCTTTTTATGTCAATTGGTTCATTTTCTGTAGAGGTTCAATTTGTTGCTAGAGAGAATCATTGCAATTTGAGTAACTACATGCTGAACTGTAGGCTGAACTACAATTGGGGTTGATTGGGAGGGTTAGAAACAGAGCAAGCTCCTTCCTGACATAAGAATTACAGATTCTTATGTAGCAACACGTAACAGTACAAACAAGCATTCCAATAAATTAAATTTTTGGTAAGAAACAGGCAAAACAACAACAAACTCCAACAACGACTTGACTTTACTCACAATAGGAGGGCAGAAAATTAGAACTATACCAAGATATCATTTAAAAAATCAGATTGATGAAACTCTAAAAGTTTGACAACACACTCTGTTGGCAAGGTTATGAAGAAACAATCCTCCTTATACATGTTGATGGGAGTATAAACTGGCTCACAAAGCTAGAGAAAAAAATTTCCAAATCAATAAAAATTACAAAGTAAAAAAAGTGTGCACGACCTTTCACAACCAATTCCACTTCTGGGATATTCTATAAGACTTATACTCATATGAAATTATTATTATTATTATTATTATATGTATTTTTCTTAACTGAAAAGTGGGGAGGCAGAGAGACAGACTCCTGCATGTGCCCAACTAGGATCCACCCAGCAAGCCCACTAAGGGGCAATGCTCTGCCCATTTGGGGCGTTGTTCTGCTGCAACCAGAGCCATTCTAGCACCTGAGGCAGAGGCCATGGAGTCATTCTCAGCTCCAGGGGCCAACTTACTTTAGTGGAGCCTTGGCTGCAGGAGGGGAAGGGAAATATAGAGAGAAGTGAGAGAGAAAAAGGTAGAAAAGCAGATGGGTGCTTCTCCTTGTGTGCCCTGACCAGGAATAGAACCTGGGACTTCCACACATGGGGCCAACGCTCTACCACTGAGCCAACAGGCAAGGGCCTGTACAAATTATTTTTTTAATTGAAATGCAATTAACATGCCATAAAATTCATAATTTTAAAGTGCACAATTTAGTGATTTCTAATATATTTACAAGTTCATGCAACCATCAAGCACTATCTACTTCAAGCACTATCTAGTTCCAGAACATTATCACCTGTAAAATAACCCTGTTAGCAGTCACTGCTCACTGCTCCCACTTCCAAGCCCCTCACAAACAAGCACTAATCTGCTTTCTGTCTCCATGGATTTGCCTAATCTGAACATTTTGTATAAATA
Organism: Saccopteryx bilineata; assembly: GCF_036850765.1. NCBI lineage: Eukaryota > Metazoa > Chordata > Mammalia > Chiroptera > Emballonuridae > Saccopteryx > Saccopteryx bilineata. The sequence goes on along the minus strand of NC_089493.1, from coordinate 203,210,645 downwards.
GAATCACACAGTAGGTGATCTCTTATGTCTGGCTTCTGTCATTAAACATAATGATTCTTCCACACCTTAAGATGCATCCATGTTGTAGTATGTATCAGTGCTTCACTATCTTTATGGATGAATAATATTTCATTGCATGGATATACCACTTTTGTTTTTCTATTCATCTGCTGATGGATATTTGAGTTGTTTCCACTTTTAGACTATTATGAAAAATGCTATTGTGAAGACTTGTGTACAAAGTTTTGTATGAACATAGGTCTTCATTTCTCTTGGTTATATGTCTAGAAGTGGAATTGCTAGGGAATATGGTAACTTTATGTGTAACTGAAAGGCTATTTCTTGAAACATTATTTGTAATAATAAAAACACATTGGAACAAAAAATGTATTCATTAGTATAAGACTGGTTAAATGATGCCACATCCACACAATACCATGCAGCTTTTAAAACAAGAGAAAAATCTCTCTGTGCATTGATAAGAAAGTTCTTAAGACAAGTTAACTTTTTTATTTTTTATTTTTATTTTTTTTAATTTTTATTACTTTTTATTTTTTATTTATTCATTTTAGAGAGGAGAGGAAGAGACAGAGATAGAGAGAGAGAGAGGAGAGACAGAGAGAGAGAAGTGGGGGAGGAGCTGGAAGCATCAACTCCCATATGTGCCTTGACCAGGCAAGCCCAGGGTTTCGAACTGGCAACCTCAGCATTTCCAGGTTGACGCTTTATCCACTGCACCACCACAGGTCAGGCAAGTTAACTTTTTTTAAAAAGTACAGAAGAGTTTGTTCCCTACCTTAGCTTTTGCTTAAGATAAACATAAAGCAACTGTGAAAAAAAAATGCACAAAATAAACTAAATTAGGGGACAAAAGGGCAAAGAGTAAATATATTACTTCTAATGTATATCTTTTAATATTGTTTTGCTTTTTTTCTATTTTTTTTCCAAGTGAGAGAAGGGGAGGTAGAGAAACAGACTTCCACATGTGCCCTGACTGGGATCCACCTAGGAATCCCCTGTCTAGGCTCTGCCCATCTGTGACCATGCTTGCAATCGAGCTATTTTTAGTGCCTGAGACAGAGACTCCATGGAGCCATCCTCTGTGCTGAGGGTCGATGTACTTGAACCAATCGAGCCATGGCTGTGGGAGGACGAGAGAGAGAGAGAGAGAGAGAAAGAGAAAAAGGAGAAGGGGGAGGGCTGGAGAAGCAGATGGTTGCTTCTCCTGTGTGCCCTGGCCAGGAATTGAACCTGGAACACCCACATGCTGGGCCAGTGCTCTACCAATGAGCCAACCAGCCAGGGCTTTGTTTTGATTTTTAAGCCAGGAAAATGTATTGTCCATTCAAAATAAAAATCAAGAAAAAAATTTGGAACATATGGTCATGAGAGTTACTATTTTTTGAGTGGTTCAAAGCCATGGCTGATCTGGGAGTACCCCACAGTGTTCCACATTAAGAAGCTGTATATATATATTTTTTTTTTTTGCATTTTTCTGAAGCTGGAAACAGGGAGAAACAGTTAGACAGACTCCCGCATGCGCCCGACCGGGATCCACCCGGCACGCCCACCATGGGGCGATGCTCTGCCCACCAGGGGGGCTATGCTCTGCCCATCCTGGGCGTCGCCATGTTGCGACCAGAGCCACTCCAGCGCCTGAGGCAGAGGCCACAGAGCCATCCCCAGCGCCCGGGCCATCTTTGCTCCAGTGGAGCCTTGGCTGCGGGAGGAGAAGAGAGAGACAGAGAGGAAGGTGCGGCGGAGGGGTGGAGAAGCAAATGGGCGCTTCTCCTGTGTGCCCTGGCCGGGAATCGAACCCGGGTCCTCCGCACGCTAGGCCGACGCTCTACCGCTGAGCCAACCGGCCAGGGCTAAGAAGCTGTATTTTAAGGAAGCAACTAAATAATATTTTATTATTATGAACATAGTTTATATGTAATCAAATTAAAATGTAATTAATAAATGCTAAATCCATAACAAAAATATGTGGTACAAAAGGGTTACTAGCAGTTTCTAACAAAGTTTTAGAATACAGAGCATCAACATTAGAATGTCTGGTACTATAACTAAAAATAAAAACCCCTCAGGTCAACTTAGACTCTCCAGAGCTTGAGCCCAGGACTCTGCATGTTAAAGAGATCTTCCTGATATTCTTCCACATGCCAAAATGTAAATGTCTTTGGCTTAATATAGTGAACAAAAAAGATTTTTAAAAACTAAGAGTTAACAACTACAGTGTGTCCGTAAAGTCATGATGCATTTTTGACCGGTCACAGGAAAGCAACAAAAGATGATAGAAATGTGAAATCTGCACCAAATGAAAGGAAAACCCTCCCAGTTTCTGTAGAATGATGTGGCAGCATGTGCGCATGTGCAGATGATGACGTAACACCGTGTATATAGCAGAGCAGCCCACGGCCATGCCAGTCGAGATGTAGACGGTACAGAGGAAAGTTCAGTGTGTTCTGTGGCTCACTAAATTCGAATCCATGACCAAAGTGCAACGTGAATATCGGCGCGTTTATAACAAAATGCCACCACATAGGAATAACATTACTTGGTGGGATAAGCAGTTGAAGGAAACCGGCAGTTTGGTGGAGGAACCCCGTTCTGGTAGGCCATCAGTCAGTGACGAGTCTGTAGAGGCTACACGGGATAGCTACCTAAGGAGCCCTAAAAAATCTGTGCATGAGCCCACATCGAAGTGCACTGAATAGGTATGAAACTGGGAGAGTTTTCCTTTTATTTGGTGCAGATTTCACATTTCTATCGTCTTTTGTTGCTTTCCTATGACCAGTCAAAAGTGCACCATGACTTTACGGACACCTGTATTATACTTCATATTAGTTACATTACTTTCTAAATTTTATCTATGAAGGAATCTAGAAGAGGCCTCCTCTTAGTATGAGGCAGAGCTGCAGAAAGATGCACCCAGAAGAGATGTGGGGAATTCAGTCTCTGAAGCCAAAACAGCCCTGATGATTAATAAGGAAACACTCTTTATATTAAAAACAGAACAAGACTCTTCATTATATTATTCTAAGTTTGTACATATTTGAGATTTTCCATAATAAAATACTAAAAAGAATTATAAATATGTTAACTTATTTGAAATTCACCATAGAGGAAATAGTAGTTTGGGAAGGCTTTATAGACACATTGGGTTATAAGTAAAATTTTAAAGGAAGGAAATTAGAGATGAGACACAAGAGAGTGGAGGAGGCAGCAAATTCAAATTTAATTTCATGAAAAGATACCAAGCATGATATGCTATGTCTAACAGAAGTAAATTCATCTGGCTACAAAAATAAAAAATGACAGTTTATTTTATTTATTTATTTTTGTGTGTGACAGATACAAAAAGAGACAGAGAGAGGGATAGATAGGGACACACAGACAGGAAAGAGAGAGATGAGAAGCATCAATTCTTTGTTGCAGCACCTTAGTTGTTCATTGATTACTTTCTCATATGTGCCTTGACTAGGGGCTACAGCAGACTGAGTGACCCCTTGCTCAAGCCAGCGACCTTGGGCTCAAGCTGGTGAGCCTTGCTCAAACCAGATGAGCCCTCATTCAAGCTGGTGATCTTGAGGTTTCAAACCTGGGTTGTCTGCATCCCAATCTGATGCTCTATCCACTGTGCCACCACCTGGTCAGGTGACAGTCTATTTTTTGATAATGTAAAAGCAATCTGAGAGTGGGCAGACCAGAACTGGCATGGCATCTCCAAGATGTACCAAGGGAACATTAGGATATGCCCTTCTATCTCCAGGCTTGGTACCCATTCTCAAACTCATCTGATGGGTCAAAATAGCTGCTAAATGTCTAGGCATCACATCTACAGTTCACAAAGTAAGGACGGGTTGGGGAGGGAGAAGTTGCAGAAACATTCCATTTACAATTTACATGTTTTATATATTCTCTAGTTACATGCTCATTTGTACCTGCAAAGGAGGCTGAAAAGCAGCCTGGACTGAGCAATGTGCTCAGTTAAAATTCAGTCTTCTGTTACAATAAGAAAGAGGGAGAGAATGGATATTTGGTAGGCAAAAATAGTCCCTGGCACATAATGCTTTATCGGGAATGTAACATAGTTGAGTAAGAGTGCTAGATGGGATAACAGATGTCAAACTTTGAGTTTGGGCCCTGCAACGTATTAGTTTTGTGACCTTGGAAAAGTAGTAACTAAAACTCTTTTTATTTTTTATATATTTTTAAATTTTTATTGATTTTAATTTATTGTATTTACATAGATTCTAGTGTTGCCCCAAATGCATCCCCCCTCCCCCATATTCCCCTCAACATCTCCCTTGCTCCCCTCCCCATAGTGCCCTCCCTCCTTCCCTTCAGGTTTATCCCATCCTATCATCCCCTTTCCCTCTATCCTCTTTTTCTCTGGTCCCTTTTATCTCTCCTCTGTCTCAATTCTGTTCCTCAGTTCACATTGTTCATTGTATTCCTCAAATGAGTGAGGTCATATGATATTTTTCTTTTTCTGCCTGGCTTATTTCACTTAACATAATAGTTTCAGGTCCATCCATGTTGTCGCAAAAGGTAAGTTTTCCTTCTTTTTCATGGCCCCATAGTATTCCATTGTATATATGTACCACTGCTTTTTAATCCACTCGTCCACTCTTGGACACTTGGGCTGTTTCCAGATCTTGGCTATTGTGAACAATGCTGTCATAAACATAGGGGCACATTTCTCCTTTTGAATCAGTGATATGGTGATCTTGGGGTATATTCCTAAAAGTGGGATAGCTAGGTCAAAAGGCAGTTCCATTTTTAATTTTTTGAAGAATCTCCATACTGTTTTCCACAGAGGCTGCACCAGTCTGCATTCCCTCCAGCAGTGCAGGAGGGTTCCCTTTTCTCCACATCCTTGCCAGCACTTATTCTGTGTTGCATCATATTTCTCATCTGTAAATAGAAAGCAGTTTATTAATAACAGAAAATAATTTATATAAAGCATCAGGCACAGAAGAGATGCTCAAAGAAACACTATTATTTTACCTGTGATTTATTCGAGATTTGATGACTTTAAAAAAGATTCTTTCTGCCTTTAATAAGATAGCAAGACTGACCTGACCAGGTGGTGGCACAGTGGATAGAGCGTCGGACTGGGATGTGGAAGACCCAGGTTTGAGACCCCGAGGTCACCAGCTTGAGCGCGGGCTCATCTGGTTTGAGCAAAAGCCCACCAGCTTGGACCCAAGGTCGCTGGCTCCAGCAAGGGGTTCCTCAGTCTGCTGAAGGCCCACGGTCAAGGCACATATGAGAAAGCAATCAATGAACAACTAAGGTGTTGCAACGCGCAATGAAAAATGAATGATTGATGCTTCTCATCTCTCTCCGTTCCTGTCTGTCTGTCCCTGTCTATCCCTCTCTCTGACTCACTCTCTGTCTCTGTAAAAAAATAAAATAAAAAAATAAATAAAATTTAAAAAAGATAGCAAGACTGTTGTGTTAGAGAAAAATATAGCATTAATAAAAGCTGATGAGATTATAAATTAATTTTTTTTCTAATTTTATTAATATACAAGTAATACAATGGTCAATAATATTATCTTGAAATACAGAATAAAATAACACTTTATTGCTGTATTTACTTTTTCTGAAACACCTTTGATATATAGTCTACAGAATTTAAAAAGTGTTAAATCAAATGCCATTCCCTTTCAATTTACTTACCCAAAGAATAGAGAAATACACATATTCCTAATGGGTTTAAGAGTGAGTTTTTTAAGATTTGGTCTTTTGAGAAACTAGAAAATAAACCATAGGGAGCAAAACATTCAAGTCTAAAATAAATGTAGAAAAGGAGGTATTTTTAATTAATTATGATTTTTTTTTTATTGAAGTGAGAGCAAATAGTGTTGCTGCCAATAATGTGAATTCAACTTTTCCTATTAGGAAGTTTAAAGGGGAAAAAAACTGAGATGTGTGAGAAATTCAGATTGTAATGATTTTCACACTTGTCTCAACTTGATGAGTTTACTAGTCAAACTACCTACCGCCTTTTCTGCAATATGTTCACCTCTACTGCCCTCCTTTACATATTTGCTTCATATGAATTCATTTCTGAAAATGAAAGAAGACAGAATAAAATGTGAATGCTAAAGCAATGACAAAATTTTTGTATTTTCATTGGATTTAACTTTTCATAAGCCAGGTTTAATTTTCTCTTCTAGAATTATCATGACTATCATGGTTATTTTTATTAAGGTAAGAATTAATCTTAGATTACCCAAACTAGAGTAGACTCAAACATGATATAGTCTAACTGTCTTCCAATTCTTGAAATCAATTTTATATGATTACTCCCTCTCCTCAGCCCCATAGCCCTGACCCATAACCACATACATTGAGTGCCAGGGTATTTTTTTCTTTGTCATGACAAGCCATTCTTGCTGTGATGACTAGAAAGCTCCGTATCTATCTAGTCTCTTACACTCTCAAACTCACACTCCCTTGTTCTGATTCTCTCTATTGTAGACATACAGAAAAGCTTAATTCTTTTTCTACCTGGAAGCTTTTAAAAGTAGTATTTAAAGACATACGGTTATTACATCACCTGATGCCATTTCTCCTCCAGTCTACATATAGCTAATGCCTTTAACTGTTTTCCTAAACTCTGTTTTTGAGCCTTTTACTTTGATGGTTTTTCTAGGGAACTCTAATTTGTCTACACACAGAAACCTGTTAGAGCTCTCTGCCCATCTTTACAGGACTTCTTAATAATGGACTGTGAAGGCAAAAGAAGACTGAAGACAGCCCTGAAATACTTGAACAGTCAGATGTTGGGGGTATAATGAGGAATAGCAAAGGTAGTCCAAGACAGTGAGTGAATTTGGTGAAAAACCAAGAAGAATGGGGAGCCAAAAGCCATGAGAAAAAAATATGTCAAAAGGAAGAGCGTGACAAACTTTCAAAGTTGACCAAAGGACTAAGGTGCAATAGAGGTGGCGTGATCTACTCTAAGCAGGATGGACAAGGGGAAAAGGGTCACATCCTCCCTGAAGTGATCTTAAGCCATTTATTCAGTCAATGCCGAGCCTCATGTAACTAAAGTGGTTTAGAAATGAGGTGGCAGGTGTAGGTAAGCACATTGTCTAGAACTGTAGGGAGTGGCATAGTCAGATGAAGACCAGAGTGGGACTTTTATTATCCAAATTTAAAAGACAGAACCATGCCTTATTCATGTTTGTAGGGTTATTGTAAACATTAACTGGACTGATTCATTTGAAGAACTTACAAAAGGGCTAGACACAAGGTCATCATTCAGTAAATATTTATCCAACAGTATTATAGTTTATATTCACTGTTTCTAGCACAGTAACTTATATAACAAAAAATCAATACATTTTAAATGATTTAAAAGTAATAGATTTGGTATTTTAGATGATCACATTTAAGTTTCCAGGTTTGTTTTTTTTTTGTATTTTTCTGAAGCTAGAAGCCAGGGGACGATGCTCTACCCATCTGGGGTGTTGCTCTGTTGCCACCAAAGCCATTCTAGTACCTGGGGCAGAGGCCATGAGCCAATCTCAGCACCCAGGCCAAGTCTGCTCCAATGGAGCCTCGGCTGTGGGAGGGGAAGAGAGAGACAGAGAGGAAGGAGAGGGGGAGGGGTGGAGAAGCAGATGGTGCTTCTCCTGTGTGCCCTGGCCAGGAATCGAACCCAGGACATTCACATGCCAGGCCGATGCTCTACCACTGAGCCACAGGCCAGGGCCTCACATTTTAGATTTAAACTACAGAAAGAAAGATTATGCTATATTTAAAACCACTGTTGGTGTGTGTGTTTACCCTGATGACCAGGACATTGGGACCATTGGGTCACTGTTCCTTTTTTTTTTTTTTTTGACAGAGACAGAGTCAGAGAGAGGGACAGACAGACAGGAAGGAGAGCGATGAGAAGCATCAACTCTTCATTGCAGCTCCTTAGTTGTTCAGTGATTGCTTTCTCATATGTTCCTCCTTGTGTGGGGGGGGGTTTACAGCAGAGCTAGTGACCCCTTGCTCAAGCCAGTGACATTGGGCTCAAACCAGTGACCTTGGACTTCAAGCCAGTGACCTTTGGGCTAAAGCCAGCAACCATGAGATCATATCTACAATCTTATGCCGAAGCTGGTGACCTTGGGTTTTGAACCTGGGTTCTCCGCATCCCAGTCTGACACTCTATCAACTGCGCCACCACCTGATCAAGTAGGAATAATTGAATTTTTAATGGTCATTGACCTAAGCTGCCTAGGAAATTTACTGGAGCCTCACCAGATTGATGAGCCTGTGAACTGGGAATTTGAAACCAATGCTAATCATTCCAAGGGCAAGTAATACCTAGAGGGAAGTGCAGCAAAAGCATCTAAGTTACAAAATAAGATGATAGCCTCCGGCACTATATTCCTATTTCAGCCTTGTGGAGAGAGCATTCTGAACTTATTTTCTGCAAAATATTCCTTTTCAGTCAGACCTGTCCAATATCTTAGCAATACGAAAGGAACCCAAGGAAAGCCAAATATTGCAATTGGATTGTTCATGATTTGATTGGTAACCATGATTTAGTAAATTACTTTTGTTTTTAGTTGTCTTCATTTTTAATTTGTTTAAAGCCAACGCCTAAATGTAGCAATAAAAAAGTTAAATTACCTTAGCTCTTGTCTGAAATGTTTAATATTTGACAAATACTCTGTTCTTCACTCTAGTGCCTGGGAGAAGAGCAAAAATAGTTGACAATGATTGCATTACTGATTCACTCTACTCATTAGATTATATTGAAATGTTATGGCTTGCTGGACTCAGGAAATGATTCTGTTTTTGCCTCCAGCCATTTCAAGTAATTTTTACTACTATATAACAAAAATACAGAATTATTTGGAGTATATCTTTCTAATTGAAAAGAATAATTTTTAGATAGGAAATTAAACCCTTTACTAAATAACCTTAAATTATCATCAAAATTACATTATTATAAATAACTAATCAATACCACTTCAGCTGTTTTAGTTTTGCTGAATTCTAGTAATTGCTGGTTTAATTGTATTCTCTTGAGTTCAGCAGAAAAAAAATCAGGTCATATATTTCCACTGTAAAATATCATCATATTAGACCAAAAAAATGACTGAATAAAAATACTCCAAGAAAGTATATTTTTGATAAACATATTCCAAAATGTTATTGTTATGTTAGCACTTGCTACTTCAAATATTTTTAGAATTTCATTACTTTAAGACAAAGCAAAAGGTTTTCTCTAATATAATGTCAAAATTGCTTTGATGTTGTGTATTACAGGGATTTTTTATATTTGTTTTAAATTAAGTGCATGATCAGCACAACAGACACCAGTTTTTAGTTGAATTATTTATTTTTCCCTCTGTTTAAAGAGGTTAAAAACGATGTGCTATTCTTACTAACTTGTCTAAGACTTCAAACATATGACAGTAGCACACACTCATATCTACTTTAGTTTAGTAAAAATGTTACCATTCATCATGGATATGATAAAAACAAATACATTCTGGTTTTATAAAGCATTATCTTGTTGACTGATTGGCAATGTCTTAAAATGATTTTTACCATACTTAACAGTAATTGAAGCTACTTCTTCTCTCTTCGGAATCTTGCCCCATTTTTCACATATCAGAAGAATGAAATATATTAAATTACTCTTATTATTATTTCTGTCTTTTATTCTTATGGTGCCATCTAAATTATTATTCTTTTATCAACATTTGTGTGCTTTTCTGTGTTTTATCTTTAATTGTTTTTAAACAACAGAACTTTATGCAAGTAGGGTACCCAGTGGGAAATAAACTTGGGTTGTTGGGACTCTCAGAGGGGCAGTAAGGGTTGAGGAATGAGGGGAGCAGAGGGAATACAAATCAAATAGAAAAAAATATCCTGCAGAGAGGCTTTGAAGTCAGGGTTTTAACAGTATTATCACTGGAAACAGTGATAATTTTCCTTTGCCATACCACCCTTGTGGTCCTGAATGTCGAGCTAGTCAAATGGTTGATATGCTACTGGTAGACACGCAGACAGAGAAAAACAACTAGTATTTATTGAACACCTACAGGTGACATGCGCTGTGAAGATACTTTCACATTCCATATCTCATTTGGCCACCACTATACTCTAAAATTTATGCTGCTATCCTAATTTTACTGTTGGAGATACTGAAGTTGAGAGCAGTGAAATAATTCACTGAGAATCCCTGATTATGCATTAAACAGAGTTAATTGCTTTAGCAGAAACACTAATGGGGAAAAAGAATGGACAAAATAGGTCAACATATGGACAAAATAGGTCAACATGGATTTGCTCTTGTTTTTTTTTTTTCATTTTTCTGAAGCTGGAAACAGGGAGAGACAGTCAGACAGACTCCCGCATGCGCCCGACCGGGATCCACCCGGCACGCCCACCATGGGGCGGTGCTCTGCCCACCAGGGGGCGATGCTCTGCCCATCCTGGGTGTCGCCATGTTGCGACCAGAGCCACTCCAGTGCCTGAGGCAGAGGCCACAGAGCCATCCCCAGCGCCCGGGCCATCTTTGCTCCAATGGAGCCTTGGCTGCGGGAGGGGAAGAGAGAGACAGAGAGGAAGGCGCAGCGGAGGGGTGGAGAAGCAAATGGGCGCTTCTCCTATGTGCCCTGGCCGGGAATCGAACCCGGGTCCTCCGCACGCTAGGCCGACGCTCTACCGCTGAGCCAACCGGCCAGGGTGCTCTTGTTTTGAATGCTGACACTAGCTCGTCTCAAGACACCAGAGGTCTAAGATAATCATATGAGAGGATTTGAAATGAAATAGTGTTCAGAGTTGCGTGTCTTATATTCACAATCGCCAGACTCTTGCTTTAAACCTCTTGTTCTGAGGTAGATGTTTGTTCACCTTTATTTTTCTTATGCCACCATCCACAGTACTTTTACATTATGATTACTTAATAAATATCTGTTAAATTTAATTAAAAATCTCTTATAGGAGCAAAAAGAAACATTTTATAGCAGTGGTATAATTATGCTAGTGTCCAACTTGGGATATTTATGCTTGTCAATAGTAATTGAGGACCCAATTAGAGAGTTAAAAACTGAGCAAACAAAAATTATTGATAGTGTTGACCTATATGGCAAAACATATTTGCTAGAAAAGAAGGGCAAAAAAAAAGATGAGTTATAGTACTTAAGATAAATAATTTATAAGATTTTAACATTTTGAATTAAAATTAAGAGAGAAACTCAAACAAGCAATTACTACCTCATATTTTCTGTGAAAACAACTACCTCTGCCCTCTGCTGCCTACAACTGGAATTACCACTTATCCCAGACAAGAGCTTCTTTTACTAATTGGATCAGATTATAGTTTTTGTACTTTATTCTAATGAACGTGGGCCCTTTCTATTAACCTTTACAGTCAAGAAACATGAAACAATGGGAGAAGATATCATCTGGGACTTCAAAATAACTGTATGGTATATGCTCATGTGACAAGAATGACTGCTTGGGGACAATTTTTATCCTATTGATTGCAGTTATGAAGGGAAAATAAAATCTTCTCAAGTATTCTTCACTGTCTCTGAGTTAATTAAATTTTATAATCTTTGTTAAACTCTTCAAACAATAGAATCGCATCCAGGCAATGTCAAATAATTATAAAGAACTTTATTATCTTTCAAAAATTCTATTAGGTTACCTGACCAGGTGGTGGCGTAATGAATAGAGCATTGGACTGGGATGCTGAGGACCCAGGTTCGAAACGCCAAACTCACCAGCTGAGTGTGGGCTCATCTGGTTTGAGCAAAGCTCACCAGCTTAAGCCCAAGGTCGCTTGGCTTGAGCAAGGGGTTACTCAGTCTGCTGTAGCCCCTCCCCTATGGCACATATGAAAAAGCAATCATTGAACAACTAAGGTGCCGCAACAAAGAATTGATGCTTCTCATCTCTCTCCCTTCCTGTCTGTCTGTCCCTCTGTCTCTCTCGGTCTCTGTCACACACACACAAAAAAATCCTACTGGGTTGAAAGATTCAGCAGTTTCCTTTATTTTCATTGCAAGAAACATCACCAGCATTTACTGACTCTGTAGTGTACTGTGCTAGGTAGAAAGACATCAAGAAGAATAAGATACAGTCACTACCCTTGAGAAATTTATAATCTAAATGGAGACATACAGATTGGTTAGAGTTGGTCCAAAATAATTTATTGAATCTTGTGATTTATTAGTTCCAAACTAGGTGTATGGAAGTTAGTAATGGAGATAATTGGGCAAGTGCACTTCTCAGAAAAATGCTGTGTGTATTTTTCTGGTATATTTTGTTTGCGTGGTAATCAGGCCTTACATGAGTATCACATTTCCTTGATAGTCACATTTAATTGAAAGTTAATAATCCATTTCCTTATCAATGGTATTGTGGATGACTCTTACAAAATAATGTTCAGTCACACAGATTAGCAGTTTACATGGTGATGAAGGTCATTTGAGGGTTTCCGACTTGTACTGCTATCTATTCTCTATTAGGTACACTAAGGAAATTGGTTAGAACTTTAAGAACCTTTAAAATGTTGACATTTTAGATATATGTGCTTTTTCTTTTTCTTTTCACAATAAAATTTCGTATCTATAGAAAAGTTGAAAATCAAATAACATGCATACACTTTATCTAGATTCACCAAATATTAACTTTTCACCACATTTCTCTCTTTCAAATATATAGATACAACAAGATATATTTTTATATCTTTTTTTTTTTTTTTTTTCCATTTTTCTTAAGCTGGAAACAGGGAGAGACAGTCAGACAGACTCCCGCATGCGCCCGACCGGGATCTACCCGGCACGCCCACCATGGGGCGACGCTCTGCCCACCAGGGGGCGATGCTCTGCCCATCCTGGGTGTCGCCATGTTGCGACCAGAGCCACTCCAGCGCCTGAGGCAGAGGCCACAGAGCCATCCCCAGCGCCCGGGCCATCTTTGCTCCAATGAAGCCTCGGCTGCGGGAGGGGAAGAGAGAGACGGAGAGGAAAGCGCGGCGGAGGGGTGGAGAAGCAAATGGGCGCTTCTCCTGTGTGCCCTGGCCGGGAATCAAACCCGGGTCCTCCGCACGCTAGGCCGACGCTCTACCGCTGAGCCAACCGGCCAGGGCTATATCTTTTATATACATTTTAAGGAGACTATTTCTTCCTGATCCACTGGAAAGTAAGTTGCAGTATCATAACACTTCGCCCATAAATATTTCGGCATTCATCTCCTAGAAATCAGAAATTTATCTTACATAACCAAACTTAAAAAGGTGACATTAATTCAATAATATGTAACAGAGTATATATTCACATTTAAGTGTCTGAAAGATATCTCTTATGTTATTTTTCTTTTTAAATTCAGGATCCAGTCAAGTTTCATACATTGCATTTTGTTTTTTGTCTCCTTAATCTCTTATTATTTAATTATTTGTTTGTTTGTTTGTTTATTTATTGGGATGACACTGGTTAATAACATTACTTAGGTTTCAGGCGTACTATTCCATAATACATCATCTGTAAACTGCACTGTACATTCACCATCCCAAGTCAAATCTCCTTCATCATCATTTACTCCCCTTACTCTATTCCTCTCACCCCCTTTCTTTCCTGTAATCATCACACTGTTGTCAGTGTCTGTGATCTTTTTCTTTTCTTTGATTAATCCCTTCACCTTTTGCCTGCCTTCTTAGACTCATAATACAGAATTTTTCTGGGTCTAGGCTTATGTGTTCTTTTTTACTGAAAGAAAATTAAAAATTTGAAGAAAAGAGTACTGATAAATGGACTGTGTGTTACTTTTTTTCTGTTGCCAATGTCTGAGAAAAAGCCCATTAGCCTAAGTTATTTAGACTGGCAACATAACTGATTTTATATCAAGACCAGGATTTATAAGTAGCCATGAACACACACACACACACACACACACACATATATTTATTTATTTATTTATTTATTTATTTATTTTACAGGGACAGAGAGAGGAATAGATAGGAACAGACAGACAGGAATTGAGAGAGATGAGAAGCATCAATCATCAGTTTTTCGTTGCGACACCTTAGTGGTTCATTGATTACTTTCTCATATGTGCCTTGACAGGGGACCTTCAGCAGACCGAGTAACTCCTTGCTGGAGCCAGCGACCTTGGGTCCAAGCTGGTGAGCTTTTTGCTCAAGCCAGATGAGCCCGCGCTCAAGCTGGCAACCTTGGGGTCTCGAACCTGGGTCCTTCCGCATCCCAGTCTGACGCTCTATCCACTGCACCACCACCTGGTCAGGCCCATGAACATATATTATTGAAACTTGATTACTACCCTGGCTGGGTAGCTCAGTTGGTTAAAGAGTTTTCCCTGATATACCAAGGTTGCGGGTTTGATCCCTGGTCAGAGCACATATAAGAATCAACCAAAAACTACATAAATAAGTGGAACAACAAATCAATGTTTCTTTCTCTCTGTGTCTCTTCCTCTCTCTTTCTTGCTCTCATATCAATAAATTAAAAAATTCTTATTTATTTATTTATTTATTTATTTTACAGAGAGAGAGTGAGTCAGAGAGAGGGATAGACAGGGACAGACAGACAGGAACGGAGAGAGATGAGAAGCATCAATCATTAGTTTTCCATTGCGTTTTGCAACACCTTAGTTGTTCATTGATTGCTTTCTCATATGTGCCTTGACCACGGGCCTTCAGCAGACTGAGTAACCCCTTGTTGGACCCAGTGACCTTTGGTTCAAGCTGGTAGGCTTTTGCTCAAACCAGATGAGCTCACACTGAAGCTGGCGACCTTGGGGTCTCGAACCTAGGTCCTCTGCATCCCAGTCCGACGCTCTATCCACTGCGCCACCGCCTGGTCAGGCAAATAAAAAATTTTTTAAAGCTTGATTACCTTTTTCTTAAATCTGCTTAACTGTCCAAGGTAATGTTATAAAATTTTTGAGCTGAGGCTCTGGCTGGTTGGCTCAGTGGTAGAGCGTCGGCATGGCGTGCAGAAGTCCCGGGTTCGATTCCCGGCCAAGGCACACAGGAAAAGCGCCCATCTGCTTCTCCACCCATCCCCCTCTCCTTCCTCTCTGTCTCTCTCTTCCCCTCCCGCAGCCGAGGCTCCATTGGAGCAAAGATGGCCTGGGCGCTGGGGATGGCTCCTTGGCCTCTGCCCCAGGCGCTAGAGTGGCTCTGGTCGCGGCAGAGCGACGCCCGGAGGGCAGAGCATTGCCCCCTGGTGGGCAGAGCATCGCCCCTGGTGGGCGTGCCGGGTGGATCCCCGTCGGGCGCATGCGGGAGTCTGTCTGACTGTCTCTCCCCGTTTCCGGCTTCAGAAAAATACATTAAAAAAATTTTTTTTGAGCTGGAAAAACCTCAGAGGACGTTAACCAGCTTAATTCCTTTTATTACCAGTGAGGAAACTGAGTCTCAAAGAGTCTGTGATTTTCCAAGGTCACACTGCCAGTTAAATGTAGAGATAGGACCAGAAATAAGGTGTTTTGATTTCCAATATACTTGTGCCCCTAATTCTTTCATCATCTTCTCTGAGATCACCATACATCATTTTTTTTATTGAATTTTTTAAAAAAAATTTATTTATTCATTTTTATAGAGGAGAGACAGAGAGAGAGAAGGTGGGGAGGAGCTGGAAGCATCAACTCCCATATGTGCCTTGACCAGGCAAGCCCAGGGTTTCGAACCGGCAACATCAGCATTTCCAGGTCGACGTTTTATACACTGCACCACCAAAAGTCAGGCCCATCCTTCATTTTTTATTTGCTTTCTTTTTCATTTTTTTCTTTCCTTCTTATTTCTCCTTGCTTCTATTGAGCAAACAACAAGAGATCATTTTAAAGAAAAAATTAATTTTTTTGTTTCACTTCTGCCAGGGCTTCTCAATAGTAGCATTATTTACATTTTGGTTTAAGTAATTATTTTTGGAGGGGTGATGCTGTCCTGAAAATTGTAGAATACTTAGTAGCATCACTGTATTCTACCCACTTGATAACAATAGCACTTTTTTATTTATGACAACCAAAAATTTCTCTAGACATTGCCAAATATCCCCTGGGGTGGGGTGAGTCGAAATTGTTCTTGTTTGAGAACTATTACCAAATAATTCTTATTTTGGCAGTGGTTCTTATTTTATTCATTAACTTCCCTTTTAATTCCAGTCAATATGAATTCAAAGTTTATGTAATCATAGAATAGATACAATATTTATTCTATTATTTTTATTTAACATTTTGTAACAGGTACTTTCCTTTTTTTCTTTTTTTAAAATTTTTATTAATTTTAATGGGGTGACATCAATAAATCAGGGTACATATGTTCAAAGAAAACATGTCCAGGTTATCTTGTCAATCAATTATGTTGCATACCCATCACCCAAAGTCAGATTGTCCTCTGTTGCCTTCTCTCTAGTCTTCTTTGTGCTCCTCCCCTTCCCTCTTCCCCTCTCCCTCCCTCTCTTCCCCCCCAACCACCACACTCTTGTCCATGTCTCTTAGTCTTGTTTTAATGTCCCACCTACCTATGGAATAATGCAGTTCTTGTTTTTTTCTGATTTACTTACTTCACTCCGTATAATGTTATAAAGACGCCTGACCTGTGGTGACGCAGCGGATAAAGCATTGACCTGAAATGTTGAGGTTGCCAGTTCAAAACCCTGGGCTTTCCTGGTCAAGGCACATATGGGAGTTGATGCTTACTGCTCCTCCTCCCTTCTCTCTCTCTCTTCTCTCTAAAATGAATAAAGTCTTCAACATATTTTTTTTTAAATAATGTTATCAAGATCCCACCATTTTGTTGTAAATGATCCAATGTCATCATTTCTTAGGGCTGAGTAGTATTCCATAGTGTATATGTGTCACATCTTCTTTATCCAGTCATCTATTGAAGGGATTTTTGGTTGTTTACATGTCTTGGCCACTGTGAATAATGCTGCAATGATCATGTGGCTGCATGTGTCTTTACGTATCAATGTTTCTGAGTTTTGGGGGTATATACCCAGTAGAGGGATTGCTGGGTCATAAGGTAGTTCTATTTTCAGTTTTTTGAGGAACCACCATACTTTCTTCCATAATGTTTGTACTACTTTACAGTCCCACCAACAGTGAATGAGGGCTCCTTTTTCTCCACAGCCTCTCCAACATTTGCTATTACCTGTGTTGTTGATAATAGCTAATCGAACAGGTGTGAGGTGGTATCTCATTGCAGTTTTGATTTCCATTTCTCTAATAACTAATGAAGATGAGCATCTTTTCACATATCTCTTGGCCATTTATATTTCTTCCTGGGAGAAGTGTCTGTTCATATTCTCTTCCCATTTTTTTTATTGGATTGTTTGTTTGTTTGTTGTTGAGTTTTATGAGTTGTTTGTATATTTTAGATATTAGGCCCTTGTCTGAGCTGTTGTTTGAAAATATCATTTCCCATTTAGTTGGCTGTCTGTTTATTTTGTTGTCAGTTTCTCTTGCTGAGCAAAAACTTCTTAGTCTGATGTAATCCCATTCATTTATCTTTGCCTTCACTTCTCTTGACTTTGTAGTCAAATTCATAAAATGCTCTTTAAAACCAAGGTCCATGAGTTTAGAACCTATATCTTCTTCTATGTACTTTATTGTTTCAGGTCTTATATTTAGGTCTTTGATCCATTTTGAATTAATTTTAGTACAGGGGGACAAACTGTAGTCCAGTTTCATTCTTTTGCATGTGGCTTTCCAGTTTTCCCAGCACCATTTGTTGAAGAGGCTTTCTTTTCTCCATTGTGTGTTGTTGGCCCCTTTATCAAAAATTATTTGACCATATATATGTGGTTTTATTTCTGGACTTTCTATTCTGTTCCATTGGTCTGAGTATCTATTTTTCTGCCAATACCATGCTGTTTTAATTGTAGTGGCTCTATAATATATTTTGAAGTCAGGTATTGTAATGCCCCAGCTTCATTCTTTTTTTTAGGATTGCTTTGGCTATTCTGGGTGTTTTATAGTTCCATATGAATCTGATGATTTTTTGTTCCATTTCTTTAAAAAATGTCATTAGAATTTTGATGGGAATTGCATTAAATGTGTATATTGCTTTGGGTAATATGGCTATTTTGATCGTATTTATTCTTCCTAACCAAGAGGAAGGAATATTTTCCCATCTCATTGTATCTTTTTCAATTTCCTTTAACAATGCTTTGTAGTTTTCATTATATAGGTCCTTTACATTCTTTGTTATGTTTATTCCTAGGTATTTTATTTTTTTGTTGCAATCGTGAAGGGGATTATTTTTTTGAGTTCATTTTCTAATATTTCATTGTTGGCATATAGAAAGGCTATGGCCAAGGCTCCATTGGAGCAAAAGTTTGCCCGGGTGCTGCGAATGGCTCTGTAGCCTTGCCTCAGGCGCTAGAATGGCTCTGATTGCGGCAGAACGACGCCCCGAGATGGGCAGAGCATCACCCCCTGGTGGGCGTGCTGGGTGGGTCCCGGTCAAGCGCATGTGGGAGTCTGTCTGACTGCCTCCCCGTTTCCAACTTCAAAAAAACAGAACAAACAAACAAAAAAACAACAAAAAAAGAAAAGCTATGGGCTTTTGTATGTTAATTTTGTATCCTGCGGCCTTACTATATTGGCTTATTGTTTCTAGTAATCTTTTTGTAGATTCTTTGGGGTTCTCGATGTATAGGATCATATCATCTGCAAAAAGTGATACCTTTACTTCTTTTTTTCCGATATGGATGACTTTTATTTCATTATCTTGTCTGATTGCTCAGGCTAGAACTTCTAGCACCACGTTGAATAAGAGTAGAGAGAGTAGACAACCCTGTCTTGTTCCTGATTTAAGGGGGAAAGCCTTCAGTTTTGTGCCATTTAATATGATGTTAGCTGATGGTTTATCATATATGGCCTTTATCATGTTGAGATATTTTCCTTCTATACCCATTTTGTTGAGTGTCTTAAACATAAAATTGTGTTGTATTTTATTGAATGCCTTTTCTGCATCTATTGATAAGATCATGTGGTTTTTGTTCTTTGTTTTGTTGATTTGGTGTATTATGTTAACCGTTTTACATATGTTGAACCATCCTTGAGATTCTGGGATGAATCCCACTTGATCTTGTTGTATTATTATTATTATTATTATTATTATTATTTTGTATTTTTCCGAAGTTGGAAATGGAGAGGAGTCAGACAGACTCCCGCATGCGCCCGATCAGGATCCACCTGGTATGCTCACCAGGGAGCGATGCTCTGCCACAATCAGAGCCATTCTAGCGCCTGAGGCAGAGGCCACAGAGCCATCCTCAGTGCCCAGGCAAACTTTGCTCCAATGGAGCCTTGGCTGCGGGAGGGGAAGAGAGAGGCAGAGAGGAAGGAGAGGGGGAGGGGTGGAGAAGCAGATGGGTGCTTCTCCTGTGTGCCCTGGCCAGGAATTGAACCTGGGACTCCTGCAGGCCAGGCCAACGCTCTAGCACTGAGCCAACTGGCCAGGGCCTTATTTTTTTAATATGTTGTTCTATTCGATTTGCTAGTATTTTGTTTAGTATTTTAGCATCTGTATTCATTAGAGATATTGGTCTGTAGTTTTCTTTTTTTGTGCCGTCCTTGCCAGGTTTCAGTATGAGGGTTATTTGTCCTCATAAAATGTGTTTGGAAGTATTGCTTCTTCTTCAATTTTTTGGAAGACTTTGAGTAAAATAAGAGCCAAGTCTTCTTTGAATGTTTGCTAGAATTCACTAGTATAACCGACTGGACCTGGACTTTTATTTTTGAGGAGGTTTTTAATAGTTTTTTCTATTTCTTCCCTGCTAATTGGTCTGTTTAGGCTTTTTGCTTCTTCTTGACTCAGTCTAGGAAGGTTGTATTATTCTAGGAATTTATCCATTTCTTCTAGATTGTTGAATTTAGTGGCATATAGGTTTTCATAGAATTCTACAATAATTCTTTGTATATCTATCATATCCGTGGTGATTTCTCCTCTTTCATTTTGGATTTTGTTTATATGAGTTCTTTCTCTTTTTCCTTGGTGAGTCTTGCCAAGGGTTTGTCAATTTTGTTGATCTTTTCAAAGAACCAGCTCCTTGTTCTATTAGTTTTTTCTATAGTTTTTCTGTTCTCTATTTCATTTATTCCTGGTCTGATTTTTTTTTTTTTTTTTTTTTTTTTTTTTTTTTTTTTTTTTTTTTTTTTTTTTTTTTTTTTTTACAGAGGCAGAGATAGACAGGGACAGACAGACAGGAATGGAGAGAAATGAGAAGCATCAATTATCAGTTTCTCGTTGCGCGTTGCAACTTCTTAGTTGTTCATTGATTGCTTTCTCACCTGTACCTTGACCGCGGGCCTTCAGCAGACCGAGTAACCCCCTTTTGGAGCCAGGGACCTTGAGTCTAAGCTGGTGAGCTCTTTGCTCAAGCCAGATGAGCCCGCGCTCAAGCTGGCAACCTCGGGGTCCCGAACCTGGGTCCTTCCGCATCCCAGTCTGATGCTCTATCCACTGCGCCACCACCTGGTCAAGCCCTGGTCTGATTTTTATTATTTCTTTTCTTCTGCTGGTTTTGGGTTGTCTTTGTTCTTCTTTTTTTAGTTCCTTAAGGTGTGAAGTTAAGTGGTTCACTTGGGCTCTCTCTTGTTTGTTCATATAGGCCTGAAGTGATATGAACTTCCCTCTTATCACTGCTTTTGCTGCATCCCATAGATTCTGATATGTCATATTGTCATTTTCATTTGTCTGTATATATCTTTTGATCTCTGTGCTTATTATTTCTTCTTTGACCTATTCATTTTTTAAAAGTATGTTGTTTAGTTTCCACATTTTTGTGGGTTTTTTTCCCTCTTTTTTTGCAGTTAAATTTTAGTTTCAAGGCTTTATGATCAGAAAATATGCTTAGTACAATTTCGATTTTTCTGAATTTGCTGATGTTATTTTTGTGGCCCAACATATGATCAATTCCTGAGAATGATCTATGTACACTGGAGAAAAATGTATATTCTGTCAGTTTGGGATGAAATGTCCTGTAGATGTCTATCATATCCAGGTGCTCTAGTGTTTTGTTTAAGGCCAGTATATCTTTATTGATTCTCTGTTTGCATGACTGATCTAGAGTCATCAGCAGTGTATTGAGGTCTCCAAGTATGATTGTATTTTTGTCAGTTTTTGTTTTAAGGTCAATAAGTAGTTATCTTATATATTTTGGTGCTACTTGGTTTGGTGCATATATATTAAGGATTGTTATGTCTTCTTGATTCAGTGTCCCCTTAATCATTATGAAATGACCATTTTTGTCTCTGAGTACTTTTGCTGTCCTGTAATCAGCATTATTATATATAAGTATTGCTACACCTGCTTTTTTTTGGATGTTATTTGCTTGGAGTATTGTTTTCCAGCCTTTTACTTTGAATTTGTTTTTATCCTTTGTTGCTTAGATGTGTTTCTTATAGGCAGCATACAGTTGGATTTTCTTTTTTAATCCATTCTGCTACTCTGTGTCTTTTTATTGGTGAGTTTAATCCATTTACATTTAGAGTAATTATTGACACTTGTGGGTTCCCTATTGCCATTTTATAAATTCCTTTTTGTTAGTTTTGTATCTTGTTTGATTCTTCTCTTTTGTTTTTCTATCTTTTGTTTTTTTTTTTAATTTTTATTTCTTCTTTTGTCAGTTTTAGTCATTTTTATTTTTTTATTTTATTTTATTTTATTTTTTTACAGAGGCAGAGATAGACAGGGACAGACAGACAGGAACGGAGAGAGATGAGAAGCATCAATCATTAGTTTTTCATTGCGCATTGCGACTTCTTAGTTGTTCATTGATTGCTTTCTCATATGTGCCTTGACCGCGGGCCTTCAGCAGACCGAGTAACCCCTTGCTGGAGCCAGCAACCTTGGGTCCAAGCTGGTGAGCTTTTCGCTCAAGCCAGATGAGCCCGCGCTCAAGCTGGCGACCTCGGGGTCTCGAACCTGGGTCCTTCCGCATCCCAGTCCGATGCTCTATCCACTGCGCCATCACCTGGTCAGGCTATCTTTTGTTTTTGTTTGGTTGTATTCCGTACTTCTTTCCTCTGTTGCTATTTTTTTTAAGTCATGTGCTTCTGTGGTGGTTTTTTCAAGGGTGGTTACCATTAAGTAATGAAAAGGGTTCTTACTCTGTTCATTGTAGTACACTATCTTGTGAGTACTTATGCACTCCATCATCCTTTGCTACTGTTAATCTCCGTCCTCTCCCCTTTTTTTTGTTTTTGTTGTCACAGTTTAAATTTGGTTTTATTGTGTTCTTGGTGGAGCTTTTACTTGTGGTTTTGTTTTGTTTTGTTCTTTGTATCTGGTTGGAAAACCCCCTTTAGTAATTCCTGGAGTGGGGGTTTTCTAATGATAAATTCTCTCATCTTTTCTGTATCTGTGAATGTTTTTATTTCTCCTTTATATTTGAAGGATAGCTTTGATGAGTATAGTATTCTTGTCTGAAAGTTCCTCTCTTTCAGGACTTTAAATATTGGGGTCCACTCTCTTCTAGCTTGTAGAGTTTCTGTTGAGAAATCCGATGATAATCTAATAGGCCTTCCTTTATATGTTGTATTCTTCTTTTCCCTGGCTGCCTTGAGAATTTTTTCTTTGTCATTGGTTTGTGCCAATTTCATTATGATGTGCCTTGGAGTAAGTTTGTTGGGGTTAAGAAAACTTGGTGTTTTGTTTGCTTCTTGAATTTGAAGCTTTAATTCTTTCCACAGGCTTAGGAAGTTCTCTTCTATTATTTGTTTGAATATGTTCTCCATTCCATTTTCTTTCTCTTCTCCCTCTGATATACCTATAATTCTTTTTATTTCTTTGTATTTTTCTGAAGTTGGAAACAAGGAGGCAGTCAGACAGACTCCCACATGCGCCCGACCAAGGTCCACCGGGCATGCCCACCGGAGGCGATGCTCTGTCCATCTGGGCCATTGCTCTGTTGCAACCAGGGCCATTCTAGCACCTGAGGCAGAGGCCATGGAGCCATCCTCAGCACCAGGGCCAACTTTGCTCCAATGGAGCCTCCGCTGCAGGAGGGGAAGAGAGAGACAGAGAAGAAGGAGAAGGGGAGGGGTGGAGAAGCAGATGGGCACTTCTCCTGTGTGTCCTGGCCGAGAATTGAACCCAGGACTCCTGCACACCAGGCTGACACTCTACCACTGTGCCAACCAGCCAGGACCTACCTATTATTCTTATGTTAGTCTTTTTGATGGAGTCAGACAATTCCTGTAGGGCTTTCTCATTTTTTTTTTTTTAATTTTTGTGTCTCTTTCTTCTTTTCTCTTTTGTACCTCAAGTTTCTTGTCTTCTATTTCACTAATCCTACCTTCTATCTGGCCTGTTCTATTAGCTAAGCTTGTTACTTTGTTTTTCAGTTCGTGAATTGAGTTTTTCATCTCTGTTTGATTTGTTTTTATAGTTTCAATTTCCTTGGTAATATAGTCTTTGTGTTCGTTGAGTTGTTTTCTGAGCTCCCTAAATTACCTTTCTGTGTTTTCTTGTATATCTCTGTGAGTATTTTTAGGATTTCTAATTTAAATACTCTGTCATTTAGCTCCAAGATTTCCAATATATTAAATTTTTTCTCCATTGATTTTTCCTCATCTATCAGTGCTATCTCTTTGTCTTTTGTATCCATGATATTTGATTTCCTTTTCCTTAATGGCATCTGAGGGTGGTTTTATTGATAGTACTAATGAGAATTAATAAAGAATGAGGCCTGACCTGTGGTGGTGCAGTGGATAAAGCGTCAACCTGGAATGCTGAGGTTACCGGTTAAAAACCCTGGGCCTGCCTGGTCAAGGCACATATGGGAGTTGATGCTTCCTGCTCCTCCCCACTTCTCTCTCTCTCTCTCTCTCTTCTCTAAAATTAATAAATTAAAAAATTAAAAAAATATATTAAAAAAATAAAGAATAAAAAGTAAAAAAGAAATTATTATTTCCCTTTTTTCCCTCTCCTCTCCTCTCCCCTCCTTGAGAAAAAATTGTGATGATCTGTGAATTATATTGTTCTAAACACATTATAGGTAGAACAAAAATTACCTATAACAGAGGGCCTGAGGTTGGGAGAAGTGATAAAGGAGCAAAAAAGGGGGGTATGGACCCACAAAATGCAAAAAAGGAAAAAAATTGTGTCAAGAATAAAATGATTTGCTTTTAAGTGATAGTTGACTAAGAGATATAATGAGAGGGATAAGAGGGAAACAGGAAAAATGGGAAAAAATTTAAAAATTACTATTGTATTTAGTGGAGCAAAAACTAGATAAAATGGAGAGCCAGGGTTGTGAGCACGCTAATGAGTTAAAAAAGCTAAGTAAAAAACACCCAAAGCGTCACAAAGAAAAATTTGAGTCCCAAATAAAATAATTTGTTTGTGATTGAGGATTGAATGAGAGGAAAAGTAAAGGAGAAAAGAAGAAATTAATATAGAGGGAGAAAAAAAGAGAGGACAAAACAAAAAGAAGAAAAAAGAAAAAAGAACAAAAAGAGAGAGAGTTAAGGGTTTTGGCGTGCAACTCTCATAGAGTGAAAGAAAGAAGAAAAGAAAGAAAATGGGAAATGTAACACTTATGGGTAGTGTAGTTCAAGAAGAGGAAAGAGTAAGACTGGCAGAGAATAAAACGACCAAAGTGGAAGAAGAAGAAGAAGAAAGTAATCAAGACAAGAAGATGAAAGGAACAAACAAAGAAATAAAATAAAATGGAAAAGGTTATAAAGCCTGTGGATTATTCTTGATTTTGAGAGGTTATCTTCTTGCCTTTTCTTTCCTCTCCCTCTTCCTGGTCGGTGACTCTGTACCCCGAGTTCTGCCCCTGTGGCAGGCTTAGGTAGAGGTTTGCAATTGATAAATCTCTATGGCGATGTCATATATTAGGCTTCAGTCTCATTGGCAGTTGAGGCTCATTAGCATTTGCATGCTCCGACAATGAGAGAGTCCGTTTTCCCAGAGCTTCTCTCCTAGTCTTTCCTTCCTGAATTAGCAGCCTGATGATCCAGCTATGGGGTTGCTGCTGCTCTGCCTGGAGAGTAAGAGGCTCAAAGAGCTGGCAAATCCCCATTCTATTCCCTCTCAGCGCAGGGCTCTGGTAAGGCTCTATCAGTTAGAGCCACTAGCATAATCAGGTGGGGCTGGGAGCCAATTGTTTTCAAAGTGCCTTTCTATATGCCTCTAGGCGTGTCCAGAATGCCTCAGCACTCTGTGGGACCACTTTCCCCAGGCTTTTGGCACTTTGTAACCTTGTAACAGGTACTTTCACTGTGGCTATATGACACAGAAATTTGTTGTTTCTGTCTTAGCACCATTATGCCCCTATCCAATAACAACAAACACCCCTTTGTCCATTGTGGAACTGTGCCTTCTTCACTTCAATCATTTGATCCTAGGGTATTTTCCTCAGTCAAAGGTGTGGACAAATGACCCAGCCCTGACCAGTCATAATAATGCATCTCCACAGCCACCACGATTAGGCTCAGTGATAAGCATATGACCCAAGTGGGGCCAATCAGAGCCCTATCCTGGGAATTTTCTTGAAAAAAGACTACTTCCTGGGGGTTGCTAAACTGTGATTTTGTAAAGTTGAAGCTCCCTGCAGCTATGCCCTCAGCTGTCTGCAAGTCAAGAGAATGAAGACAACACAGAGAGAAAGCAGAGCTGAGAGATAGGAGAGAAAATTGGGGGGTGGGAGGTATTTGAGCCCCTAGAGCCACTCATCTCTGAGAGCAGTGCAACCCTTGTCAATAGGTCTCTTACCCCACATCTTTTTCTCCCATTTATTTTTTGCTAAGTTGCTTTAACAGGTATTCTTTCATTTGTAACAAAAGAAGTCCCAATTAAGAAAATAGTATTCATGTTAATAATATACATACAGTAACATATTTTCTTGAGTTGTAGTGCCATGATTTCCTTAACTATTCTGCTAACATTGAATTTTTAAGTGGTTTGAAATATTTTTCCATTATAAATGCTGTGTTCTTTTTCAGTGCCTTCTGAATGACTTCTAGCAAAATTTTTATTAGTTTCCTCAAACATAGGCCCTTGGATTGAATTCTGAACTCCAAGATTTAAAATTGAGTGATTTACCACCTAATTTAAGGTAAATCACTCAATTTTAAATCTTGGAGTTTTGCTTTATCCCCTTTTGCTTTTTTACTTCTATTATAATCACTCCATCTGCTATTATACCAACTGCTGTCACACTATTTGCTCCAGCTGCACTGGCACATTTGCATGCATTATATACTCTACATCAATGGTTTAGGAAATTTTTTATGGTATCACGAAGATTTATTTCTGACCATTGTAGGGCCTCCTTTTTTATTTCCTTTAACTGTTAACATCAAAAACTACCATATTTCCCCATGAATAGAACGCACCCTTTTTCGAAAAATTTGGGGTCTAAAAACTGGGTGCATCTTACACAGTGGTTGTGGCATTTCAGATGCCATAAGTGGAACTGAGGACGAGGCAATATATGAAGATAGTGAGTTGTCATCAGACACAGAGGAGAACAAGCTAATGGATGGGAGTTGAGTTCGCTTGGCCTGTTGTGGCGCAGTGGATAAAGTGTCAACCTTGAATACTGAGGTTGCCAGTTCGAAACCCTGGGCTTGCCAGGTCAGGGCACATATGGGAGTTGATGCTTCCTGCTCCTCACCCCCCTCTCTCTTTCTCTCTCTCTCCTCTCTAAAAGTGAATAAATAAAAAAACATTAAAAAAAAAACTTGATTCAATAGCTTTATGTAATACATTTTTTTTTCAAATTTCAGGTCCCTAAATTAAGGTGCGTCTTATACATGCGGGCGTCTTATACATGGGGAGATACGGTACATTGCTCAATTTTAAGCCTTTAAGACTTTTATATTCACTTTAGATATAAAATTTCTCTATTATTCTAATGTCTGTGAAAGTGCCTCTGATTCTTTCATTACTATGATGTCTATATGTACCTCAAATACCTGCATAAATTAACTTTTTTTTTTTTGTATTTTTCTGAAGCTAGAAACGGGGAGAGACACACAGACAGACAGACTCCCGCATGCGCCCGACCGGGATCCACCCGGCACGCCCACCAGGGGGCGACGCTCTGCCCCTCCTCCGGGGAGTCGCTCTGCGGAGACCAGAGCCACTCTAGTGCCTGGGGCAGAGGCCAAGGAGCCATCCCCAGCGCCCAGGCCATCTTTGCTCCAATGGAGCCTTGGCTGCGGGAGGGGAAGAGAGAGACAGAGAGGAAGGAGGGGGTGGGGGGTGGAGAAGCAAATGGGTGCCTCTCCTGTGTGCCCTGGCCGGGAATCGAACTCTGGTACCCCGCACGCCAGGCCGACGCTCTACCGCTGAGCCAACTGGCCAGGGCCCTACTGGGTCATTTTAATGTTTGCATTTAATATTTGTTTAGTATTTTTTTTAGAAATTATTACTTCTTTATTTTGTGTTAAAAAAACTCAGGCTTTGATATTAGTAATGCTTGTCTTACAAAATACAGCGGAAAGAAGTTTCATTAAAGTGGAGAGCTACTGGATGAAAGTTGCTTGCGAAGGCAAGGTGAGGCTGGCTGGAGGGAGGGAGCAGAAACCAGTCTAAGAAGGAAGGGGAATCGTCCTGTGTACGGTGAATGGATCTGGTGTGTTCCCTGGCGTTTCAGGAGAAATCTGAAGGCTTCTGCTGGTCTGGGTCGGGAGCCTCCTTTAAGGGATCAGAATGGGTACAATAAGTGCCTTCCTTCTAGGAAACTTTGAAGCCCTGGACTCATCTGGTGCACACTCGGGGCCGCCGTCAGACACGGCCAGGGTCCGAGCTGATCAGCCACCGCAAAGACCCGGCGGCGCGGATTCCGGACCGGACCCGTAGCGTCCCGCGGTGGCCTCCGGCCGTCCTGCACAATGCGCATGCGCAGGGGGTGGGCCACCGGGTCGGTTTAGGAATCCGTGACGAGTCCGGAAGCGCCAGCGCGTGCTCCTCCGCGCGAGAACTAGTTTTGTTCCGTGTTCTTTGGCTCCGAGCGGCTCCGAGAGAACCCCGGACGGGACCCGCAAGCACGACTAGCCCCGCAGCATGTCTGGCAACAGCTTCGCTTACAATGAGCAGCCTGGGGGAGGGGAGGCGATGGAGCTGGGGCAGGAGGCGACCGCAACCATCTCCCCCTCTGGCGCTTTCGGGCTCTTCAGCAGCGATTTAAAGAAGTGAGGAGAAAGGTTTGGGGTGCAGGGACGGGGCTGAGGAGTGGGGGACCCCGGAGGGGCGGGAGACCCCGGCGGAGCGGTCACCGGGCCCGGGCTCCCTGGAGACGGGTCGTCCTGAGACTGCACAGGGCCGGGCGGTAACGTGTCCCGCCGCGCTGGGGCTGGGTCGGCGGGGCTGGGGCTGGGTCGGCGGGCAGGGGCGGGTGTGGAGGATCTGGAGTAGTTTTCAAACTTCAGTGAAACAAGCACCGTTTGCAGACCTTAAGTTTTATCCCCAAAGAGTGATTGAGTTGGTCTGGGACGCAGGGATCTGAAATTTGAGCAAATACTTCTAGCTAATTTAACATTTGTTGGATCAGACTTGGAGAAATTCTCATATTAGGGCGAAAGAGTGTTTCGGGAGTTGAGAGGAAGTGTTGGAGGGAGTGTTGCTTATGGGAAACTATTGGAGTATAGGAGCAAGGAGCCGTTAAGCGCTTTTTGAATGGACGAACCGATTTCTACAATGTTCTTGGACGATGCCCTTTGCCCCTTTGCACTAAGACAGCCTTCCCCCAGTCTCAAACAGTAATAATCTTATGAGTAGAGAGTAGTTAGTGTTATTATGAACAAAACTGTAATTTTATAAATTAATATGAGTTTTAAAATCGGACACTAAACAATGTGCACTTTGTTTTAAAAAAGTAAGAATATTTTAAGTACCACAGAAAAATGATTTCTAAATTGTTAGGGAGAGGGTTTCAAACTTACAGATCATAGTAACTTTATATTTTATTGTAATCATTTTTACTTTTAAAAAATTTTAAATCTCTCAGTACTAATCACTATTGTCACAAAACAGGCTGCCACTAAATTCATGCTAAATTAAGGTAAAGTACCTTTGCTCATGACTTTGGAGATGTCAGAAGGGTGTAATTAAATTTTAAGTTAAATTTTACTAAGAAGATAGGGCAGTCTGGAAAGTGCTAGTATTTGAAATTGGGGTTAAATTTTGACTGTATTAAATTGACTGAAATCTTATAATACAGCATGTGGAATACAGTTTTTTCTCCTAGTTCTCAGGTAAGATAACTAATTTCTTTTCATTTTTCATTCTGTACACTTAAATGATGGATTTTTCTAACAAGGAGCTTGTTGTGTTATAAAGTACCCAATTCACAATTCTGCGGGTTTTCATAGAGGCATGTAGTCCAAATAAGTTTTTGAAAAGTTTTATTAAAGGAGATTTACTAAATATGCCGGTCACATATGGCTGACACAGGGCAACAGACCCAAATTGTGTGCCAGCCCCCAAAGTAGTTCAGAGGCTGTTTATATACCCTTGATCACACACGGGCGGGGCAGAGCATGACATCATGGCACAGGCTGACAACATTTGTTTAGGGCAGGGGTCCCCAAACTTTTTACACTGGGGGCCAGTTCACTGTCCCTCAGACCGCTGGAGGGCTGGACTATAAGAAAAACTATGAACAAATCCCTATGCACACTTCACATATCTTATTTTAAAGTAAAAAAACAAAACGGGAACAAATACAATATTTAAAATAAAGAACAAGTAAATTTAAATCAACAAATTGACTAGTATTTCAATGGGAACTATGGGCCTGCTTTTGGCTAATGAGATGGTTAATGTCCGGTTCCATATTTGTCACTGCTAGCTGTGATACGTGCGTCCCGTGTCACTGGCAGTAGTACTGTACGTGAGCGGTGATGCGCTTTTTGGCACGGCCACATACAGTATTCCTCTCACTGACCACTAATGAAAGAGGTGCCCCTTCCAGAAGTGCGGGGGGTGGGGGTGGGGTGGGGTGCGTGCAGCGGATAAATGACCTCAGGGGGCCGCATAAGGGCTGTAGTTTGGGGACCCCTGGTTTAGGGGATATACAGAAACATTAAGACTTTCAAGGTAACAATCAAAGATGTTTACAGATCTTTCAGGGTTCATCTTCCCTCACTAACCTAGAGATACTTTACTCTCAAGATTCCAGGAAGGGGGAGGAACTACAATCAGTGCAAGGTGGTATATAAATCCTGTCTCCTGTTGAAAGAGAAGAAGTTTCTCTGTTAACCTTTATTTTGGATTTAAAACTGAATGACCCATTGTTCCTGCAGCCAGAAAGCCTGACCTTTCCTCCCAGAATATCAATATCAATTTTCAGCTTTTTGGCACCTTAAAACAGTTGCAACTCCACAGTTTTATTAGCAAAATATTTCAGCTGCTGAATTGACCCATAAGTCTGCATCAGTCTCTTTTGCATGTCATTTGCTTACAATTAATTACTTTTATGGTTTGTGAACATCTAAGATGTTTTTTCTTAGAGGCTCTGATTTCCCACTTTTATTAGATTTGGATCTGATTTGGAAAAAGCAAAGTATGGCTTTGACGATCAGTGCTGTTGAGGTGACTGAACAGATTGGATTTAAAATAAAAATAGCTAACATTCAGTATTGTACATTTGTGTATAATACTTTATTATCTCATTCAGTGCTTGTTGGGCAGATAAAATATATTATGCTCACTTTGTTAAAGATGGCGCTGCCCACGGGGAGGCCTGTCACCCAGGTGATATTAATGTGTGTTGAGGGCGGGCTGTGGGCTGGCAGAATCCTTGTAGCCTGGGGCATGGTTTTAGGACTAAGCCTTTCCCACCCCCCCTTTTTTTTTTTTTTTTTTTTAACAGAGAGAGAGTCAGAGTGAGGGATAGACAGGGACAGACAGACAGGAACGGAGAGATGAGAAGCATCAATCATTAGTTTTTCGTTGCGCATTGTGACACCTTAGTTGTTCATTGATTGCTTTCTCATATGTGCCTTGACCGTGGGCCTTCAGCAGACCGAATAACCCCTTGCTCGAGCCAGCGACCTTGGGTCCAAGCTGGCGAGCTTTTTGCTCAAGCCAGATGAGCCCACGCTCAAACTGGCAACCTCAGGGTCTCGAACCTGGGTCTTCCGCATCCCAGTCTGACGCTCTATCCACTGCGCCACCGCCTGGTCAGGCCCCACCCTTTTTGATGTGTGGTGGTACAATCCCATCATGCCTCAGATAAGTGACTTTGTATTAGAGACTTCCCTATTTTGTATATTGGGTTAAAGGTTTTAATTTCTACACTATAAAATGGGGGCAGAAAGGGAGCTTGCTCTCTGGGTTCCTGAGATTAGCATTAGAGAGAGAGAGAGAGAGAGAGCACGCATGAGCAGAGCAGAGAAAGGCCACGTGGAGGAGAGGAGAAGCAGCCAAGATGGCGGAGTGTTGAGTGAGAAGCCAGTTCATGCAGAGTTTGTGCAGGGAGAAGGAAGGAGATGGGGAACAGAGGTGAATAAGTCTGATGAGCTAGAAACCTTTAATTCTAGGAAACTCGGATAAGTCAGTAGCTTTGTGAGCACTGAATGAGTGAGTTTTGGAGCCCAGTGTGTGTTTTTACTTGCCCACTGGGTGCAAGCTAGGATTAAAGATGATGGCCCTTCAGTTTTTGGCTCCCTTGTTACTTTACCATCTGTCTGAATCCAATGCGAACCTGCATGGGCCAGGCGGCTGTGATGGTGGCCTTGGATATTGGCTTTATAGTGCTCCTTAACATCCTATTGCTTGTTACCAGATACTGTACTTCTTTGATTCTACTTTACTTATGAGGAAATTGGTGCACACGTGATTAATTTGCCCAAGATCTCGCTTTCCCTCTCTCTCCTCTCTCACACACACAAAATGCACACATGCATGCATGCACAAACGCATGCAAAAGCTAGAGCACTGCACTGTTTGAATTTGAACCCAAACACTATTAAGAGTTCATTTAAGCACTTTGATATACTACTTTCTACTTGATGAAATTTATGGTGCTTATATTAGAGACTGTATTCATCACATTAAAAGTTTAAAACTTGAGTAGTAGCTGTAGACACTGTAAGTAAGACCTTTTAGCTTCCAGGAATCAGAAGCATTTTGGCCATTGGACTGCAACATAATGGAGTTGTTCAAAAAACAAGGAGACCCCTGTTCTGGAAGTGGTCACTTGATCTTTTTTTGAGCCTATTTCTCTCATTTATAAAATGATGATATTACTTGGTTTAAAAAAATGACAAAAATTCATGTAAAAAATGTAAAAGCTTACTCTTTTCCTCTGTTTTAATTTTTGATGATTTACTCTGAAGTGGCTTCATATTTACAAAAAAGTTGCAAGTGTTCTAATACTTGCAATGCACCTTCTGTGCAGATTCAATAATTAAAAAAATATGCATTGCTTTATTTCTATCTCTATACACAGATACATATACACATTCACATTATACTTTCTGAACCATTGGAGACTAGG
Organism: Saccopteryx bilineata; assembly: GCF_036850765.1. Taxonomy (NCBI): domain Eukaryota; kingdom Metazoa; phylum Chordata; class Mammalia; order Chiroptera; family Emballonuridae; genus Saccopteryx; species Saccopteryx bilineata. The sequence continues at coordinate 203,178,174 of NC_089493.1, read as the reverse complement.
TTGTATATATATCATGTCCTTTAACTCTCAATACCTTAGTGTGTATTTTTAAAAAAATGAAAGTATTCTTTTAAACAATCACAGTACTGTTATAGTCAGGAAATTTAACATCAGTACAGTCTACAGTCTGTAACCCAGTGTTGTCACTTGTTCCGAGAAATAATTTTTTATTTTAGTATTTTTTCCCTTCTAGTACAGGATCCCATCCAGAATCATGTATTACACGTAGTTGTCTAACCTCTTTAATTTCTGTAATCTAGTCTAGTTCCTTAGCCTTTGGTTTTTACTACCTTGGTGTTTGAAGAATGCAATCCAATTATTTTATAGCATTGTAATCAATTTGGTTTTATTAGTATTTCCTCTTGTTTAGATTTACTTGATGTGTCCCTGGCCATAGTAACACCATAGTGATGTGGCCTTCTCAGACTCTTACATCTGGAGGCGTTGGATGCCTATCTTCATACTAATTGTCCAGTTGTCCATTAGTCCTGTTTTTCCAATGTTTAACAGGGATGCTTTGAGACAATGCAGATATCTTGCTTCTCATTAAATTTAACAGCCATTGATGAATCTCCTTTCAGCAAACATGAAGATACTCCAGTACTTTCAGCCTTTCGTATAGTACATTTTCACCAATAAAATAAAAGTTGGTTTTGCATCTCATTTGCATAATTGAACAACTTTCTTTGACTTGTTTGCTTTTCTGATGTTCTTGTTTAATAAAAAAAATCAAATGCTTCTTTTATTACTTCCTATTCATTTTGAAATAGCCCCTAACTTTTGTGAGCAGTATATATTTTTTAAATTTAGAAATTAAATGGGGGTGACATGATCAATGAGTATATAGGATTCAGGTAAACATCTCCACAGTATTTGAATTGCTGATTGCATTGTGTGCCCATCACCCAAAGTCAAATCATTTTCCATCACCTTATATTTGTACCTCCTTACTCCCCTCTCTCCCACCTGCCTCCCCCTGGTAACTACTTCACTTTTACTATGTCCATGAGTCTCAGTTCTATATCCCACCTATATCTGGAATCATATAGTTCTTAGGCTTTTTCTGATTTTACTTGTTTCACTTAGTATAATGTTCTCAAGGTCTATCCATGTTTTTGTAAATGTCACTATATCATCATTTCTTATGAGAGTAGTATTCCACTGTAGATATGTACCACTTCTTCTTCATTGAATCCTCTGTCACGGGACATTTTGGTTGTTTCCAAGTCTTGGCCACTTTAAATAATGTTGAGATGAACATGGGGGTGCATCTGTCATTGTGTACCAATGTTTTAGAGTTTTGGGGATATATATCCAGTAGAGAGATTGCTGGGTCATATGGTAATCTATTCTTAATTTTTTGAAGTACCACTTTACTGTCTTCCATAATGGTTGTACCAGTTTATATTCCAGCAGTAGTGAATGAGGGCTCCTTTTTCTCCACAGCCTCTCCAATACTCGTTATTTACCTATCTTGTTGATAACAGCCAATCTAACGGGTGTAGTTTTGATTTGCATTTCTTGAATTGCTGTGAAGATGAGCACCTTTCCATATATCTGTTGGCCATTTGTATGTTTTCTTGGGAGAAGTGTCTGTTCAGTTCCTCTCCCTATTTTTTAATTGGATTGCTTGCTTGTTTGTTGCTGATCTTTGTGAGTTCTTTATATATTTTGGATATTAACCCCTTGTCAGAGCTGCTGTTTTTTAATATCAACTCCAATCTGATTGGGTGTCTTTATGTTTTGTTGTCGGTTTCATTAACTGTACAAAAGCTTTTTAGTTTGATATACTCCATTCATTTATTTTTGCCTTTACTTCCTTTGCCTTTGGGGTCAAATTCATAAATTGTTCTCTATGGCCAACGTCCATGAGTTTAGACCTATGTTTTTTTCTATGTAATTTATTGTTTCAGATCTTATATTTAGGTCTTTGGTCCGTTTTGAATTCATTGTTGTGCAGGGGGGCAAACTGTAGTCAAATTTCATTCTTTTGCATGTGATATTCTAATTTCCCCAGCACCATTTCTTTTCTCCATTGTGTGTTTTTGTCTTCTTTGTCAAAGGTTATTTTTCTACGTATATGTGGTTTTATTTCTGGACTCTCCATTCTGTCCTAGTGCTCTGTATGTCTGGTTTTCTGCCAATACCATATTTTCTTGATTATCGTGGCTCTATCATATAATTTGAAGTCAGGTAAGGTGATACCTCCGGCTTCATTCTTTTTTCTCAAGATTACTTTGGCTGTTTGGAGTCTTTTTTTTTTTTTTTTTGTATTTTTCTGAAGCCAGAAACAGGGAGGCAGTCAGACAGACTCCCGCATGCACCTAACCAGGATCCACCTGGCATGCCCACCAGGGGGTGATGCTCTGCCCATCCAGTGCGTAGCTCTGTTGCGACCAGAGCCACTCTAGCGCCTGAGGCAGAGGCCACAGAGCCATCCTCAGCGCCCGGGCAAACTTTGCTCCAATGGAGCCTTGGCTGCAGGAGGGGAAGAGAGAGACAGAGAGGAAAGAGAGGGGGAGGGGTGGAGAAGCAAATGGGCGCTTCTCCTGTGTGCCCTGGCCTGGAATCGAACCCGGGACTTCTTCACGCCAGGCCGACACTCTACCACTGAGCCAACAGCCAGGGCCTGTTTGGGGTCTTTTATGATTCCATTCAAATCTGGTGATTTTTTTGTTCTATTTCTTTAAAAATTGGAATGTTGATGAGGATGACATTAAATTTGTATATTGCTTTGGGTAATATGGACATTTTAACCACGTTGATTCTTCCAAACCAGGAACACGGAATATTTTTCCACTTCATTGTGTCTTTTCAATTTCTTTCAATAACATCGTGTAGTTTTCAGTGTATAGATTCCTCACATCCTCTATTAAGTTCTAGGTATTTTATTTTTTTGTTGAATTGTAAGAGGAATTGTTTTTTCAATTCATTTTCTAAAGTTTTATTGTTGGCATATAGGAAAGCACTAGACTTTTGAATATTGGTTTTGTATTGCATGACTTTACTATATTTGTTTATTGTTTCTAATAGATTTTATTTTTATTAAGTGAAAGGGCAGGGAGGCAGAGACAAATTCCCTTTTGTGCCCTTACCAGGATCTACCTGGCAGGCCCTCTACCAAGCGATGCTCTGTCCATCTGGAGCCGCAGCTCCATTGCTTGGCAACTGAGCTCTTTTAGCACCTGAGGCAAGGCCATGGGAGCCATCTTCCGTGCCCAAGGCCAATCTGCTCGAACTGGTTGAGCCATGGCTGCAGGAGGGGAAGAGAGAGAGAGGAGGGGAAGGGGCGGAGAAGCAGATGGTTACTTCTCCTGCGCCCTGACCAGCAATCAAACCTGGGACTTTCACATGCTGGGCTGACACTCTATTGCTGAGCCAAGCAGTCAGGGCCTCTAATAGTTTTTCAGTGGATTTTTCAAGGTTTTACATAAACAGGATCATGTCATCTGCAAAAAGTGACATCTTTACTTCTCCTTTCCTGATATGGATGCTTTTTATTTCTTTCTCTTGCCTGATTGCTCTGGTTAGAACTTCTAGTACTATGTTGAGTAACTGTGGAGAGAGTGGGTATTCTTGTCTTGTTCCTGATTTTAGAGGAAAAGCTTTCAGTTTTTCACCATTTAGTATGATACTGGCTGATGTTTTGTTATATATGACCTTTATTATGTTGAGGGACTTCTATACCCATTTCATTGAGTGTTTTAAATATATATATGTATGTTGTATCTTATTAACAGCTGGTCTGTGGACAAGCACAATAGAGAAAAGGAAGAAAGGATGGATTTAGAGGCTAAATTTATAGCCTTCTGTTAATAAGAGGGGAAAATGGTTAGAACATCTGATGAGAGTGGGCAATGGAAGGGATACACTTTTGAGGAGAGGTCTGGAAAGCTGCTACAGATCATGGGAAGGCCTTCTGACAGACAAACCAGGAAGGCTTATTGGATGATATTGAGGGCTTGCCCAGTTGAGGTAAGAGACCACTGACTTTTACTGTCAGCACTCTGGTCTTTCCTCTAGCTGGGCTTAACAGTCCCTGCTGAGATGTGAAGAAAATGGTCAATTCTTGATGCAGAATTAAGGTTTCACTAAGTGGGTGCTATGAATGACAGTTTGGCAATGAAGTTTAGGATCTTGGTAAGAAAAATGCTGAGTTGGAAAGAAGTAAAGGTAACAGGAGGCTGAAAGAGAAAAACATAGAGCAAAGAGTGTACAAGGAGTCTCTAAGTCAAAGGAATAAGTGTATCAGCAGTAAATGAATGAGAATGCCAGAGGACAGCAGAATATGATCAGAAAGAGAGTTGTATGAAACTAGATTGAGTGGTTTTGGGTGTTTACAAGGTTTGAGTTTGATTTAGGGAATGACTATGGCAGTGAATAGCTGAAAGTTGCCTAGAGGTGAGAATCAGTAAAATGTTTTGGACAAGGAACTTAGAAGAAACCATTGTACTGGATAGGCTTCCAAATAAATGTTAAAGTCACTCATAATAACAGCCAGTTGCTAAACTGTCAACTGGGTGAGTGAGAGATAACAGCAAGGATGAATAGGGGTAGCTAAGCTCAGTGGCAGTTATTTTTGAAGATACTTTCTGTGTGGATACATTAAGTCTAGGATCAGAAATAATTATTTCTTTTGAGGTATTCCCTGCCCTTTATTTCTCGACACTGCGAATCACTGACGGTGTAAAGTTTCTCTAAGATTTTTGGAGAAGTGGCCTTCCATTACTCACTTCTCATCAATCCACTTCAGTGATTTCCCCTGACACTGCAAGTCACCACATTCACCAACTGTCAAATAACTGCACCCAAGAAAGGCTTTCCTGACTTCATTTTACTGGACTTGGCAGCAACAGGCACTGCTAAGCATGTAACTCCTTTCTAAAACTTTGTTCCTTTATCTTCTATTAAAGCAAAACGGGAAATAAATGAACTCCTCCACTAAGAAGAGACTGCTATAAAGCAACAGAATATCTGTTAGCAAGAGTGAATGTTAAATAAAAAGTCTAAAACAAATATATTTGTACTTCTTTATACTGAAATCATAATTCCCAAATCCTTGATGTCCACACTGAATTCACCTACCATTTATACATTTGTTTTTATGTCGTGCACATTAAAGATACTTTATATAATTTAGTAGTTTCAAATGCTGTGAGATATGATTCAGAGAACCAATAGTGTGAAACTTAATAACTTAAAAATTAAAAACATAAAACAATAGTTAATGTGGAAATTAACAATGGCTAAACTTTTAACAGTTAAAGAACTACACTGTAAAGCTCAAATGATCCTGTGGTGTTACAATAGTAATAATTAATATGCTTATTATGTATCAGGCACTGTTAACTGTTTACATGTTTTCTTTTATTTTAAGTGAGAGGAGGGGAGATAAAAAGACAGACTCACCTGACCAGGTGGTAACAGTGAATAGAGCATTGGCCTGGGACCCTGAGGACCCAGGTTCAAAACCCTGAGCTCGCAGGCTTGAGCACAGGCTCACCAGCTTGAGCTGGTGGTGGGTTTGCCGGCTTGAGCATGGGATCTTAGGAACATGACCCCATGGTCGCTAGCTTGAGTTCAAAGGTCGCTGGCTTAAGCAAGGGGTCAGTGGCACAGCTGGAGCCCCCTGGTCAAGGCACATATAAGAAAGCAATCAATGAACAACTAAGTTGCTACAACGAAGAGTTGATGCTTCTCATCTCTCTCCTTTCCTGTCTGGCCCTGTCTGGCACTCTCGCTCTCTCTCTCTCACTTAAAAAAATATAAGAGAGATAGACAGACTCCCACACGTGCCCCACCCAGCAACCCCAGTTGGGAGACAATGCTCAGACCAACTGATCTATCCCCAGCACCCAGGGTCATGCTCAAACCAATCAAGCCACTGGCTGCAGGATGGAAACAGGGAAAGAAGGGGGAGAGAAGCAGATGTCACTTCTCCCATGTGCCCCAACCAAGAATTGAACCTGGGACATCCACATGCCAAGCCAATGCTCTATCCACTGAGTCAATGGCCATGGCCACATATGTTAACTCTTTTAATTCGCATAATAATTCAGTAAGTATAAGTACTATTATCATCCTCATCCTCATTTACAGATGAGGACACCAAGGGCTTAGGGTGGTAAAGTAACCTGCCCAAGTACCACTGAGTAAATCTCGGTCAAGTTTTCACACCCAGACAGAGTAGCTCCATAGTAGGTGTGCTTAGCATCACCATACTGCCTCAACAAACCACAATGAATAATTTATCTGCCATCTTCCTCCTATATAAGTAGAAAGTGGGTTTGACCCTTTTCCTAAATCTTAAATACAGTTCAAAAGCACTGTTTATACAATCAACTTCAAATGTTTGCACAAACGTCATTCTTCCTTCTTGGTCTTCTAAGTGAGCTTCATTTCTCTCTCTTCCCTCAGTGTTGACTTTACTATGATTCTACCTTGGCCCTCTCTCATACCACACATCTTCCTTTCAATGGCTTCCAAAATCATGTATCAACTGACAACTCCCAAATCTCTATCTTCAGCCTAGGTATCTCTGCTGAGTGCCACATTCATATATCTAACTGCTTAATGGATGCCCAACTATCTTCTCAAATTCAACAGATTCAAAACAGAATTCAGTACTTCTCCTCACTCCAAACTAGCCCTATTTTCTGTGTTTCCAATATCACAGAATACTTACACTAGTAATAGAGTTGACCAATCCAAAACTGTGTACAGCCAGAGTGATCTTTCTAAAATAAGTCTCACTATGTTGCCCCTCTGCTTAAAATTCTTGCACACTTTCATGATAAAGTCCAAATTTCTGAGCATGGAATACAAGACCCTCCATAATCTAGATTCTGATTACCCTCAGCCATCTTTCCCCAGTTTCTCACAACCCTCCAACTTTGTGCCTCAGGCAAATTGGATTTTTCCTTGTCCCCTAGGAGCCCTAAATCTCCGCTTCTAAACTATCAGTGTGCAACAGAATGTTCTGTGAACTGGGAATATCCTTTATGTGCATACAATATAGTGACTGCTAGCTACCACTGAGCACAGAAAAATGTGGCCAGTATGACTCAGAAAATAAATTTTTAATTTTCATTTAATAGTCACATTTGGCTAGTGGCTACTGTATTGAACAGCACAACTCTAAACCTATGTATATTCTATGCCCTCTGCCTGGTAAGCACAGATATGTATGAAAAGCCCTGTTCAGTACTACCATCTAACATACCATTTATTAGTATTCTTTTGCTAGGGTATTCCTTTTATTTATGTAGTTAACTAATAAGGTACCATTCTACAAAAGAATATTTAAAGTCTTTAGTGGAACTAGCTACATAACTTCATTTGTATACCATAGTTATTTACTTTTCTAACAATTTAGTGCTTCTGCCAAGATAGTGGCTTAATTCCAATTTGCCCTAAAAAGAGTATCACATTAAGAAATCAACAGGCTCGCCTGACCAGGCAGTGGTGCAGTGGATAGAGCGTTTGACTGGGATGCGGAGGACCCAAGTTCGAGACCCCGAGGTCACCAGCTTGAGCGCAGGCTCATTTGGTTTGAGCAAAGCTCACCAGCTTGGACCCAAGGTCGCTGGCTCGAGCAAGGAGTTAATCGGTCCGCTGAAGGCCCACGGTCAAGGCACATATGAGAAAGCAGTCAATGAACAACTGATGAGCTGATGAGCATTGTCATTGGATACATGATGAGGAGTCAGCTATCCTCTTCTCTGATGAGTCATGGTTCAGTCTGCAGCCTGCCAATCATTATGTCCTGATCTGACATGAACAAGGCACACGGGAGAATCCATGTTTCATGCGAGAAAGGGACTCCTTTGGTGGTGGTAGGTGTGGGCTGGCATCAGCATTAGAGGTTGTACAAACCTCCACATCATCAGAAACGGATCTCTGACTGCTGTCAGATATCGAGATGAGGTCCTGCACCCTATAGTGGTACCCTATGCTGGAGCAGTTGGAAACAACTTTCTTTTCATGGATGATAATGCAAGGCCCCACTGTGTGCATCTCATCAACAACATGCTTCAGGAGGCAGGAATTGAACACATGGACTGGCCTTCAGGTTTTCCAGACTGAATCCCATTGACCATGCTTGGGATGCACTGGGAAGATGTCTGGCAAACGGTCCAATGCCTCCCACAGCACTTCTTGAGCTGAAAGTTGCCCTGGAGCAAGAGTGGCAGAGGATCCCACAAGAACTGCTCGACACTCTGATCTTGTCCATGCCTCATCGCTGTCAGAGTGTTTTGGCAGTCCTGGGTGACCATACACCCTACTGAACAGGCAATGTGTGGCACAGTTTGACATGCTTCTGTTCACCCTCACCAAAATGTCACTTGCTACTCAATCATGATACTTGAGTTTGCATCTAATTTGCATAATTGAGCAACTTTCTTTGACTTGTTTGTTTTTCTGAAGTTCTTGTTTAATAAAAATATCAAATATTTTTTTTATCGCTTCATATTCATTTTGAAATATCCCCTAATTTTTGTGAGCAGCACACACACACACACACACACACACATACACACACACAAACACATATATCAAGAAAACTACTCTTGGCCAATTACTTAGATATTTTGTACTGCTTCTTTCCCTGAACTTCACTCACTGTTCCCAGAAAAAACCCAGAATATTTTACCCTCATTTTTGGTTTCCCCTACCTTTCATTCTTTCCTAATCCTTGTATGAAGGCTTAAATCAAAATCTACCTTTAGAAGCTCCAGCCTTCACTGACAACTTTGTCCTTCAATATTCTGTCGTTGTATTTATCCCATTTGACATTAAGCAAGTACTAACCATTATTTTTCCCCTAGAGACAGAGAGAGGGTCAGAGAGAGGGATAGATAGGGACAGACAGAAAGAAATGAAGAGAGATAAGAAGCATCAATCATTAATTTTTCATTGCGACACCTTAGATTTTCATTGATTGCTTTCTCATACGTGCCTTGACTGTGGGGCTACAGCAGACCGAGAAACCCCTTGCTCGAGCCAGCGACCTTGGGTCCAAGCTGGTGAGCTTTGCTCAAACCATATGAACTCGTGTTCAAGCTGGCTACCTCGAGGTCTCAAACCTTGGTCCTCCGCATCCCAGTTTGACGCTCTATCCACTGCGCCACTGCCTGTTCAGGCCTAACCATTTTTTTTAATGTTGGTGTTCTGACAGCTCAACTAGAGGTAAATAAAGTATGTGAAAATTTTTGCAAACTGACGTGGATATATGAGCCATGGAAAACTTCTTTAAAAAAGAAAAAGCTCTTGAATTCTAAAGCCCTGGAAGCATGAGGCAATAGCGTGCATGACACAACATGGGAACTGTATCTCTAGGTTGGAAACTAAGAGACCCTCTGGACAATTACACACCTTGGATGATAATGAGGACTCAAAAAGAGCGAAATCATACAAATAAGTGGGGATGGAGTCCTATAAAAACTGAAGGTGTGACCCGTAAAGAGTGAGCCTAAGAGTATATGGGAGAGTATTAGGATATGGAGTTAGATAGAGTGAAGAGTCTATCCTCACGAAAAGATATTTAGAGCTATAATGATTCAGATAATTATAATTCAGAAATGGTTTCTGGTCAAATAACGGACCCATATCTATAACCATAGTGAGTAGAAGTTTTATATGCATTAGAGCAAATAATTATACCAAAAGAGGTTTGGGGCTGAATGAGGTTTAGAAGGAAAAAGGATGCTCAAGTTTAGGAACAATGAGTGGTTTAGAACAGATAAAATTCAGACTTGATTCTAACACCAATGTTCAGTAAGCAGGACTGACAACAGGACTAAATGTTACTAGAAAGACGAGGATGTATGGATTCTTGAGGTGTATGGAGGATTGGGAAGAAAAACCATAGAAAATAAAAGTATAAAATATATGGTATTATTACTACAATTATAATGCTCTTGGCCCCAAGCCAAGAGTAGAAGCTGCAGAGTAGTCATAGAATAAATGTATGACAATTAGGTGATGGTTATGTATGGTGATGAATGACAAAAGGAACTGTTACTGCCTTTAATAATTGCTTAGGCATATTTATTTATGCCCTGCCTTGTTTCCTAACTTCACTTTACGGGGCTTACTCAATTATTTATAATATATAGCAAGACTAAATTTTTAGTGGGCAAAAGAGAAAAAAGGAAATTAAAATAGAGCCACAAATAAGGCATGCCACAAAGCTCCATATGCTTGCAAGCTGCAGACCACAAATTTTGCTCTGAGTTTTCTAGCAGTCATTGAGTGTGACAGAAGTTGGATGTTAACTTCCATTCTAAGCACAGAAGTTGATTACAAATGCTTACTGCAGTGGAGTTTTGGGAAGATTAATCTGGCATTATATTGAGAAAAAAAAACTGCTACAGAGGAACAATAAAGGAAATATTTTAGAAAAGTCTAAATAATGATAATGGTTTAGACCAGGGGTCGGGAACCTATGGCTCGTGAGCCAGATCTGGCTCTTTTGATGGCTGCATCTGGCTTGCAGACAAATCTTTAGTAAAATAATAGTGTTAAAAATATAAAACATTCTCATGTATTACAATCCATTCATTTCCTACCGCTCATGTTCATGGGTGCGGGTGGCTGGAGCCAATCACAGCTGTCCTCCGGGACAACACAATTTTTATTGGATAATGCGAACATACACAGGTTGTTGTATGGCTGTCACGGAATTACATTTTAAAATATGTGGCTTTCATGGCTCTCTCAGCCAAAAAGGTTCCTGACCCCTGGTTTAGACTCTGTTGATGTAAGTAGGTAATGAAGAGGAAGAGATGTGTGAGCAACATCATGACATCATGAAAGAAGATTTAGAGGTCTTAATTACTGACTAGATTTGAATGAGAGGAGAGAGAGGTGTCAAGGACCCTAACTGGAGCCTAACTAGAGGAATGTTAGGACTACTAACTGAAATGGAAAAGGGTTGGGAGGATATTTGGGAAGGTGAGAGGACATTTTCATGAGTGTTGTTGGACTGTAATTATGTATTTTTAAATACTATATGTATGACATGTATATATTTGAGAATATTTCAGGTGAGAGCAAGATATAGTTGTGACTAATTACACTTTTCATTAGATGTGATTAAATTCTGTCAGGTCTCCTCTTGAGATATGTTTATGGTTATTGAAAAGGTCAATATAGCATTGGCCAAAAAATATTTTGAGAATTAAAAAAAATAGTGTCTAAAGACCATTAGCTCAAAATATTGAGCAGTCATTAATTAAGAGGAATACAAATGGCTACTGTACTAGTATTCAAATGAGTGCAAACATCCTTCCTACTGTCTTTAATGAGACAGTGGTAATACTAGAGGGTAGTTTTTGCTAACATTTTTATTTGGCAAACTAAAAAGTGGGCAACTCTGTCATTATGCAGAATTTTTGTTGAAATTTTACGTAGTTCTTGGAATCCAGAAGTTTGGGGCATTTATGAAGATTTGAGCTTAACTCCCTTCAGGAACAGTAAAAATTTTACAAACACTTTTATGTATTTTAATAAATCAAAACAGATGTAACACAACAAGTAGAAAGGTAGATTTAATTATAAATAAACTAAATACAGCTTTTATAAGAAATACATAGTTCTTATAAATAGCTTCAGCCTGACAGTATAACAATGATAAAATAACAGATTGGTTTTCTCAAGGTGAACATTTATTTTAAAAAGAAAATGTGGTAAGTGCTTGAAAGTCAGGGATAGTTTTTATTTACACACACACACACACACACACACACCCCTCCCGCATGCATGCAGGCATAACCATCTATTCTGATGCCTAGCACTTTACTTAACAAATTATTTTCAATGATAGTATCCACATATTTTTTCCTTGTTATTCTTACTATTTTAAAACTTTTCATTAATGTAATAAAAATCATAAATTTTGTTAATTTTAAAATTTATTTTTAAACTAGCTGTACCCGGTCACACGTTGCTATGGCTCAGTCTGGTTAAATGGAAAAGAAAGAAAAGAGAAAGCACACATTTCTAATATGTTTAATTTTACAATGCTTGTGGGTATACATTATTTTTTGTTGTTTCATTGTGCAGATATAGAGATTGTCTGGTTTGCTGACTCTAGAACACGCAACATATAATTGTCCATGTGAGAAGCAGTCTGTGTCTAGATCTAAACCGCACAATTCTAAAGATGGGCTCTGAGCTTTGTTGATGGTGATTGCAAACTCCAGTAGAATTGGGAATTGCAGTCTCTTCCAATGGCATATCCATTGGAATCAGGAATGCGAGGAATGAGGACATCTTCACCTTTGAAAGGTCCTGTCAAGATGATTGCTTCTAGGACGTTGCTCATAATTTTTTTACTGCTAGCCACATGCCGTTGCAAAGCTTTGGCTGGTTGATATTTTTTTTTTAATTTTTTTTTTTTTTTTTGTATTTTTCTGAAGCTGGAAACGGGGAGAGACAGACAGACTCCTGCATGCGCCCAACCGGGATCCACCCGGCACGCCCACCAGGGGCGATGCTCTGCCCACCAGGGGGCGTTGCTCTGCCACGACCAGAGCCACTTCAGCGCCTGGGGCAGAGGCCAAGGAGCCATCCCCAGTGCCTGGGCTTTGCTCCAATGGAGCCTTGCTGCGGGAGGGGAAGAGAGAGACAGGAAGGGGGGGGTGGAGAAGCAAATGGGCGCTTCTCCTATGTGCCCTGGCCAGGAATCGAACCCGGGTCCCCTGCACGCCAGGCCGACGCTCTACCGCTGAGCCAACCCGCCAGGGCCTGGCTGGTTGACATTTTGCAACATGATAATTGGCACGCCGACTTTCAATTGCAGTGCGTGCGGTGGCATCCCTGATAGATTGAGGAATTAAAAAATTCTGTTGGATAATTAACCACTTCATCTGCTTCCACAACAGTGTCAACAGACTTGTATGTGACTGCCTCGCTTTGAATGTTAGACTGAATAATGTTAAGTTCGTAGATGTCTTTGTTCTTGGCCGCAAGAATAGCTCATTCATTCAGCCAATCGTGATTCTTAAAATTGGTTGAATATTGGGAAATACTTTTTCAACCAATTCTTCTTTTGACGTCATTAAATTGTAGAAGTTATGAAGCAATGAAATTCGTCCTGAGGTCAGATCAACTGGCACCTTTCCATTCCCAATTTCCAGCAATTGATGTAAGAATATCTCAGTTGGTCGATCATTTTGCAGCTGGACATGCATATTTGTAGTCAATTTTAACGTCTTTACATGTCACAAAGTAAGAGTATTTCAGGCAAGCATTTATTTCATCCGCTGGTGTCGATCGAGGAATTACAGGTAATGTTTGCCTGAAATCTCCTGCAAGCAATATTAATGTGTTCCCAAATGGTCTGATGTTTCCACGTAAATCTTGCAATGATCGAACAAGAGCCTCGAGCGATTTTTTTGTGCACCATTGTGCATTCATCCCAAACAATAAGTTTGCATTTCTGCAATACTTTTCCCATGCCGGATGCTTTGGAAATGTTGCACGTGGGAGTTTTAATGAATTGCATGTTCAATGGCAATTTCAAAGCGGAATGAGCAGTTCTTCCACCGGGTAGCAATGTTGCAGCTATTCCAGACAACACAAGAGCTAAGGCTATGTCATTTTGGGATCGAATTGCTGCCAGAATCAATCTAATTAGGAATGTTTTACCAGTTCCTCCTGCCACATCTAAAAAGATTTCTTCAACTCCGTTATTGACAGTTTGCATTATTTGATCATAAATGCCTTTTTGCTCAAGCGTTAGCTTAGGAATATTTGATTGCACATACGACAAAAGATCACCCGTGTTGTAATTTTGTTCATGACGCAATTCTACATTGAACGAAGCAGCAGCAGATTGATTTGGTGATGGCATTCCCAATTGATTGAGAACTTTGTTCGCAATTTCTAAGCACAAATCTTCAATCATTATCAACGCTTCGTTGTAGATTTCTGCTGTGGAATCCATGTTCATATTTGAATTTTCCTTGCGTATTCGACGGAAAATATCTTCAGCCACATGCGATTTATATTTCTCCCATAACATTGAAATGGAATTGTAAAATATTTAGTATAGCATGTGTTGCTTTTACGTCCAACAGATGGCACTGTTTTTCAAAAAAAGCATGTTTTTACCTGTCAGAGGTATGACATTATATAGTAGGTATATAAAAGCATAAAAGCACGAGTGTATTCGAATGCAACGTTATGTCAAAATTTCAAAGCAATCGGTGAAGAACTTTCAGAGATTTAAGATTTGAACCAACATTTACATTTTTATTTATATAGATGTGTTCACATGGCTTCAAGTGACCCACTCAGTATAGCACCATCTACATACTGCATTATGCCCCCCACGTCCCATGAAAAATCATAAAAATTTTCAATATAGTTTGGTCAATAGTGTATGTATCATTTTAAAACCATGTGAAATAACTTAATCTTTTTAAAATAGCTACTTTTTTAGATGACAGTAGTTTTTCAACAGGTAGCAGAATTTTAAATAACTATGTAAACTTCAGTTATTTGCGCTTATAGATTCTATTCCTGTCAAGTAGGAATTTGTATGATCTGTCATCTCTTTCTAGTCCTGTATAGTCTTCATTCGGACACTTGATAGGACGATGTGGCTTTTTTTCTTAATTGTGGTAAACAACACACACACACACACACACAACAAATTTACTGTCTTAATTTGTAAGTATTTGGTAGTGGTAAGTATATTCACAGTGTTGTATGACACCTTAAGAACTTTTTAATCTTGCAGCACTGCGATGTGGTTTTTATTTTTATATTTTATTTTTTTTCAGGGACAGAGAGAGAGTCAGAGAGAGGGATAGATAGGGACAGACAGGAACGGAGAGAGATGAGAAGTATGTCATCAGTTTTTCGATGCGACACCTTAGTTGTTCATTGATTGCTTTCTCATATGTGCCTTGACTGTGGGCCTTCAGCAGACCGAGTAACCTCTTGCTCGAGCTAGTGACCTTGGGTCCAAGCTGGTGAGCTTTTTGCTGAAGCCAGATGAGCCTGCGCTCAAGCTGGCAACCTCGGGGTCTCGAACCTGGGTCCTCTGCATCCCAGTCCAACACTCTATCCACTATGCCACCGCCTGGTCAGGTGCTATGTTTTTTTTTTTCTTCTTTTTTTTTTTTTTACAGAGACAGAGTCAGAGAGAAGGATAGACAGGGACAGACAGACAGGAATGGAGAGATGAGAAGCATCAATCATTAGTTTCTTGTTGTGCATGTGACACCTTAGTTATAAATTGATTGCTTTCTCATATGTGCCTTGACCACGGGCCTTCAGCAGACCGAGTAACCCCTTGCTCAAGCTAGCGACCTTGGGTCCAAGCTGGTGAGCTTTTTGCTTAAACCAGATGAGCCCGTGCTCAAGCTGGCGACCTCAGAGTCTCGAACCTGGGTCCCCGGCATCCTAGTCCAATGCTCTATCCACTGCGCCACCACCTGGTCAGGCGCTATGTGGTTTTTAAAAAATGGATTTTTTACTGAGATTTTCAGGCGCTTGAGGGACAGAGCTTATGTAAGGTAGAGACTGCATATTGGTTTCCTCAATTCTCTGCACAGAAAGCTGATCCAAACCCGTCAGATGTAAAACTGGCCTTCTGTGGCCTTGGAAAGTTTTTTATTTTTTAAAGAACTTAAAAATTAATCTAGTTTTGGGTTGGCATATCTTAACACAGTTTAGGAAACTTATATTTATTCTACTAGAATTTATTAATTTCTTGGAGGAAAATGTAATGTTAATGCTCAGACTCAATGCACACTGAATTTTTGGCATGTCAGTTTTTATGCCATCTGTTGTGGCACCATGCCCATTGTGACAGTGGCATGCCAGTAGCAGTGAGGCGTGTGAGCCAACAAAGATGAATTGTTTGGATGGAATACACTATTCTGTAATACTAATTAATTTTGAGTTGATGAATCTACATGAGATATGTTAACCAAATACAGTCAAAGAAATGTCAGTGAAAATAAAATTTATTTTGACTTATGCAGAAGTGTATCACAGATGTTTTTGACTACTATTGATAAGTTAGAATTAGTGTATATTGTGATTTCAGTGATCAGTTTTCTTTTTATAAAAATTTTAAATTTAAGAAAAACAAATACAGCAGTTGTAGCAGATTGTAGATTGAGGAGGAAGTGTTGTGGCACTGTAGGTTATGCATTTATACCTAGAAGGTATTACTGTACCGTTCTTAAAATGTGCTCATAATATACTCAACTTTATAGCAGAAATTGGCAACAGTGTAATAAATTTGAAGACTATTGGATTTCAAAACAAGACAAGTTTAATTCCCTGGTTCTGTGGTGGTATACCTAAAAGTTAAAATGAGTTTAGAATTTCTTATAAATTGTATAATCTTTTACCTGTATGTTACCATTATAATTTCTGGGCCTCAGTTCCTTATCTATTAAATGGGAATAATAGCCACAAATGCTTCACAGAAACTTTGTAATACTAAAATTAGTATATAAGTTCTGAAAAGAATACTACAATCACCCAGCTAAATTAGTTAATTATATGTTATAAATGCAAGGAGTTTTAGTGACAAATCAGTAATGTAGAAAGGATATAACTCACATTCTCATATCTCATTGAACAAGTTCATATGTATCTTTCCAGAAAATATTTTACAAAACCAAATGGTAATATATATTCTGTCCTCTATGTATGTTGCTTTTCCTATTATGTATCTTGGAGGCCTGTACTATCAGCATATGAAAATATTTCAGTTTCTTTCACCACTGTACAGTAGCTCCTGAAACTTCCTTTATTTTATTAGTTCTGTTTTTGATTTTGTATTTTTCTGAAGTGAGAAGCAGGGAGGCAGAGAGACAGACTCCTGCATGCGTCCCAACCAGGATCCACCCGGCAAGCCCACTAGGAGGTGATGCTCTGCCCATCTGGGATGTTGCTCTATTGCAGCTGGAGCCATTCTAGCACCTGAGGTGGAGGCCATGGAGCCATCCTCAGCGCTCGGGCCAACTTTGATCCAATAGAGCCTTGACTGAGGGAGGGGAAGAGAGAGATACAGAGAAAGGAGAGGGGAAAGGGTGGAGAAGCAGATGGGCACTTCTCCTGTGTGCCCTGGCTGGGAATTGAACCTGGACATCCACATGCTGGGCCAACACTCTACCAATGAGCCAACTGGCCAGGGCTCATTAGTTCTGTTTTTGAGGGGCATTTGATTGTCATCACTTTTTGTTGAGTATAAACAATACTGCAACATAAATTTTTGTATACTTGTATCTATTTGTAGGAAAAATTCCTAGATTTAGCTTTGTAGGTCAAAGGTTATTACATTTTAAATTATGATACATATTGGGTTGCGCCAGAAGTAAAGTCTGTTTTCATTACACTTTTGCCAGTACTAGTTGCCATTAAATTTCATAATGTTTGCTAATAGTATAGGTGCAAAATGTTATTACACTGAGGCCTTATAATTGTGAGTGCATTAAATCTTCTCCCTTGTATGTAGTGGTTTATTCTTTCAGCAAAATACTTTTAAGGGTTCTTTGTCCACTCCCCTATTGTATCAGCTCTTATTGTTTAGTTAAGGCTTTTTGTATATTAAGAAAATTGACATTTCTGTCAGATGAATCCCAAATTCATTTTATTTTTTGTGTTAGTTTATGACATTTTTTAGTGAAAAGTTTCTTGGTTTACATTTATCAATGTTTTTATTGCTTCTGAGACTCCCCCACTCTTTTAATCTTTTATGGAACGTGGCATTTTTCATTTATAGTACTCTTAAAGAGTAAAAAGAACTTCTGCCAATTCCATCTAATTTTTAATCTCACCATACATAAACTCAACTAGTTCAGTGGTTTTGTGAGATTTCCTTTAAAATTCTAATGATGAAGCCCTGGTCGGGTAACTTAGTTGGTTGGAGCATTGTTCCAGTATGCCAAGGTTACAGGTTCAATCCCTGGTTAGGGCACATACAGGAATCAAGCAGTGGGCCCTGGCTGGTTGCTCAGTGGGTAGTGCGTTGGCCTGGCATATGGATGTCTAGGTTTGATTCCCAGTCAGGGCACACAGGAGAAACTACCATCTGCTTCTCTCTCCCCTTCTCCCCCTTCTCTCCCTCTTTCCCTCCACATCCAATGGCTCAATGGGTTTGAGTGTGGCCCTGGGCACTGAGGATAGCTGGGTTGGTCCTAGCATGTCAGTCTCAGGTGCTAAAAATAGCTTGGTGCTCAAGCATTGGCCCAAGATGGGGTTGCCGGATGGATTCTGGTTGGGACGTATGCGGGAGACTGCCTCACTATCTCCCCTCCTCTTACCTTAAAAAAAAAAAAAAAAAAAAAAAAAGGAAAAAAAAAGAACCAATGAGTGCATAAATAAGTGGAACAACAAGTAAGTGTTTCTCTCCCCTCTGCCTCACCCCTCTCTCTCACTCCCTCTCCCCTTCTCCTTTTCTCTCTAAAACAAAAAACAAACAAAAACCTTTCAGGATGAGTTGTTACATTCTAGAAGACATTCCTAACAGCCTGAGCAAAAGCAGAACCTACTTCTTGCTGCCTGACATGAGAAGTAGCAGCTAAGGGCATTGATAAAGGGTTGGGCAAATATATGTGGAGGCTTCCTATAGTATATGTATGGCATCATGATTTTTAAAACATACCTAGTCTTTAACCTTTATTGAGTTCATAGATCTTTTTGAGAATCTAGTAAAAGTTGAGGTTTTCTGTATCCCTTTAAGAAGCACATTATTATATAGTCTATATCCATTTATTCTTTCAACTAATGTTTATTATGTGCCTATTATGGGCTGTAAGGAGTTTAGTGTACTTGAGGAAACCATAGCCTACATTTATAGACTCTTTATAGACCTTTTTTGGATTTCATATATCCAGGTATACTTCTGCCGTATTATCTCTGTTGAATTTTTGTGGTTGGCTTCTTCTTGTGTGCCCTGACTGGGATCCACCTGGCATGTCCACTAGGGGGTGATGCTCTGCCCAGCTGGCGCCCTTGCTTCATTGCAACTGGAACCATTTTTTGTTTTAAGCACCCAAGGCAGAGGCCATGGAGCCATCCTCAGTGCTGGGGCCAACTTTGCTCCAATGGAGCCTCGGCTGCGGGAGGGAAAGAGAGAGACAGAGGGGAAGGAGAGGGGGAAGGGTGGAGAAGCAGATGGGCGCTTCTCCTATGTATGCTGACCAGGAATCGAACCCAGGACGTTCACATGCCAGGCCGATGCTTTACCACTGAGCCAACTGTCCAGGGCCAGTAATTCTATTCTTAATTTTTTGAGGAAACACCATATTTTCTTTCATAATGGTTGCACTAATTTGCATTCCAACCAGAAGTGAATGTGGGTTCCTTTTTCTTCACAGCATCTCCAACAGTTATCTGTCTTGTTGATAAGTCAGTCTAATTGGTGTGAGGTGTTGTCTCATTGTAGTTTTTTTTTTTTGATTTGCATTTCTTGAATAGTTAGTGAAGATGAGCATCTTTTCCTATACCTGTTTGCCATTTGCATGTCTTCCTGGGAGAAGTGTCTGTTCAGGTCCTCTCTGCAATTTTTAATTGGATTGTTTGCTTGTTTGTGGCTGAGCTTTGTGAGGTTTTTTGTATATTTTGGATATTAACTTCTTATCGGAGCTGTTGTTTGCAAATATCATCTCCCGTTTAGTTGGTTGCTTATTTGTATTGTTGTCAGTTCTTTTTGCTCTGCAGAAGCTTTTTAGTTTGATAGAGTCCCATTCATTTATCTTTGCCTTTACTTCCCTTGCCTTTGGGGTCAAATTCATAAATTGTTCTCTATGACCAAGGTCCATGAGTTTAGTATTTATGTTTTCCTCTATGTAATTTATAGTTTCAAGTCTTATATTTAAGTCTTTGGTCCATTTTGAATTAATTGTTGTGCAGGGGGGCAAACTGTAGTCAAGTTTCATTCTTTTGCAATTGATTTTCCAATTTTCCCAGCACCATTTACTGAAGAAGCTTTCTTTACTCCGTTGTATGATTTTGGCTTTTTGTTGAAGATGATTTGTTTATGTAAGAATGAGATGGCAGTGTAACACCAGGTGTGCAGGCTTTATTAGAGGAGAACGACCTGCCAGGGCACTCCTCTGGGAGAAGTGCACTGAAACAGACTCTGAGGCAAACATTTATTAAGGTGGGGAGAGCTTTGAGCAAGTGTGCGTGGAGTCAGCAATTCTGGTATGCTCCCTTCTGCAGTCCTATGATTTTGGCTTCCTGGAATGCTTCTCCTTGGGGCAGCTGACCAGCTTCCTAGAACTTTTCTGTTTCAGGGGCGATAGTCCAGTAAGTGAGGGTGGGGTCAGATAGACAAGTGGAACAGCAAAAGGGCAGTTTGGAAGTTTTGGTAAATTCGTGTATCCATCAGTTTATATATATGTGGTTTTATTTCTGGGCTCCTGATTCTGTCCATTGGTCTGTAAGTCTGTTTTTCTCCCAATACCATGCTGTTTTGATTATCAAGGCTCTATACTATAATTTGAAGTCAGGTAATATGATGCCTCCAGCTTCATTCTTTCTCCTCAGGATTGCTTTGGCTATTCAGGGGTTTTTATGGTTCCATACAAACCTGGTAATTTTTGTCCTATTTATTTCAAAAATGACATTTGGGTTTTGATCAGGATGGCATTAAATTTGTATATTGCTTTGGGTAATATGGCCATTTAAACTATGTTGATTTTTCCAGTTCATGAACATGGAATATTTTTTCATCTCATTGTATCTTTCTCAATTTCTTTCAATAATGTTTTGTAGTTTTCAGTATATAGATCTGTAAGGCCAATAGCGGCGGCCACCGTCACAGCCACCTGGCCCGTGCAGGTTCGCATTTGATTAGGACAGACGGTAATGAAACAACGGAGCCTAGAACTGGTGGGTCATTACCTTTATAATCTTAACTCGCACCGATGGGCGAGAAATACATATAGTGGGAACATGCTTCCCTTTCCATTCAGGGCTCCCAAAGCCACTGACTTACCTGAGTTTCCTTGAATCAAAGGCCCCACCAGCCTTATTCACCTTTGTTCCCCATTTCCTTCTCTCTGCACAAACTCTGCATAAACTGGCGTCTCCTTCAGCATTCCGCCATCTTAGCTGCCTCTCCTTGCAGTGCTGATGGAGGATCTGAGCCAGAGAGTTCCCCCACACTTCATTTTAGAGTGTAGAAAAATTAAAGCCTTTAAGCCAATATAGAAATATACAAATAAAGAAGTCTCTGATACAAAGCCACTTATCTGAGGCATAAATGGGATTCCTCATAAGAGTGCACCACCTCACATCATGCAACAGTTAAGGGTATGGGGAAAAGCTTAATGTGAGAAGATTTTAGTATTAAAAGGGTGGGAAAGGCGTAGTCTTAAAACTAAGCCTTAGGCTATAAGACCTTGCCTGCTTACAGTCTGCCCCCCACACCCAATGCAAACTATAAGAGAGCAAACATATATATCATATTTACAAACTTATTTGACTAACAAGGTCCTTCACATTCTTTGTTAAGTTTATTCCTACGTATTTTTTTTTTGTAATTGTAAAAGGAATAGTTTATTTTTAGTTCATTTTCTAATGTTTCATTGTTGGTGTACAGGAAAGCAGTGGACTTTTGTATATTGATTTTACACCCTACAACTCTACTGTGTTGCTTTATTGTTTCTAATAATTTTTTTTGGTGGAGTCTTTGGGGTTTTCTATATACAGAATCATGTCATCTTCAAAAAGTGATACCTTTACTTCTTTCCCAATATGGATGCCTTTTATGTCTTTCTCTTGCCTGATTGCTCTGGTTAGAACTTCCAGAACTAAGTTGAGTAAAAGTGGACAGTGGGCAGCCTTGTCTTGTTCTTTATTTTAGTGGAAAAGCCTTGATTTTTTTTCACCATTTAGTGTGATATTAGCTGATGGTTTGTTATATGTGACCTTTATTATGTTGAGGTACTTTCCTTCTATTCGGATTTTATTGAATATTTTAAACATAAAAGGATGTTGTATCTTTTTTTGTGTGTGACAGACAGAGAGACAAGAGAAGGACAGATAGACAGGAAGGGAGAGATGAATCATCAGTTCTTTGTTATGGTTCTTTGTTGCACCTCCTTAGTTGTTCATTGATTGCATTCTAATATGTTCCTTGACTGGGAGGCTACAGCAGAATGAATGACCCCTTGCTCAAACCAGCGACCTTTGGGCTCATGACAGCGACCTTGGGCTTCAAACCAGTGACCATAGGGTCATGTCTATGATCCCTCACTGAAGCCGGATGAGCCTGCTCTCAAGCCAGCAACCTCAGGGTTTTGAATCTGGGCCTCCACGTCCCAATTCGATGCTCTATCCACTGTGCCACCACCCGGTCAGGCAAGGGATGTTGTATCTTATCAAATGCCTTTTCTGCATCTTTTGATAGGATCATATGATTTCTGTTCTTTGTTTTGTTGATATATATTGTATAATGTTGATCAATTTCCATATGCTGAACCATTTTTGTGCTCCCACTTGATTGTAATATATTATTTTTTAAATGTGTTGTATTTGATTTGCTAGTATTTTATTTAGGATTTTTGCATCTGTATTCATTAGAGAAATTAGTCTAGGTTTTTTTTTTTGTTTTTTTCTTTTTCTTTGTGTGTGCGTGCCTGCGTGTGTGTGTGTGTGTGTGTGTGTGTGTGTGTGTGTTGTCCTTGCCAGATTTTGGTATGAGGGTTATGTTGGCCTCATAAAATGTGTTGGGGAGTATTGCTTCTTCTTCTGTTTTTTGGAAGAGTTTGAGAGGGATGGGTACCAAATCTTCTTTGGATGTTTGGTAGAATTCACCAGTGTAGTCATCTGGTCCTGGACTTTTGTTTTTGGGAAGGTTTTGATAGTGGATTCCATTTCCTCCTTGCTTATAGGTCTACTTAGGTTTTCCACTTCTTTATGACTCAGTCTAGGAAGATTGTCTAGTTCTAGGAGTTTATCCACTTTTGCTATGTTGTTGAATTTGGTGGCATATAATCTGTCATAATACTCTATTATGATCCTTTGTATATCTATGATATCTGTGGTAATTGCTCCCCTTTCATTTCAGATTTTGTTTATGTTAGTCCTTCCTCTTTCTTCCTTAGTCTAGCCCAGGGGTAGTCAACTTTTTTATACCTACCGCCCACTTTTGTATCTTTGTTAGTAAAATTGTCTAACCACCCACCAGTTCCACAATAATAGTGATTTATAAAGTAGGGAAGTAACTTAACTTTATAAAATTTATAATGCAGAGTTACAGCAAGTTAAAGCATATAATAATAATTACTTACCAAGTACTTTGTGTCCATTTTCACTAAGTTTGGCAGAATAAATCTTTATAAAAAAACTTATTATAGTTAAATCTATCTTTTTATTTATACTTTGGTTGCTCACCCACCATGAACTCTGGCATGCCCACTAGTGGGTGGTAGGGACCAGGTTGACTGCCACTGGTCTAGCCAGTGGTTTGTTGATTTTATTAATCTTTTCAAAGAACCAGCTCCTGGTTATATTAATTTTTTCTGTAGTCTTTTTGTTCTCTATTTCATTTAGTTCTGTTCTAATTCTTACTATTGCTTTCTGCTGACTGGGTTGCCTTTGTTGTTCTTTTTCTAGTTCTTTAAGGTATGATGTTAGGTTGTTTACCTAGGATTTCTCTGGTTTCTTGATATAAGCCTGTAATGATATAAACATCTCCCTTATTACTACTGCTTTTTCTGCATCCCAGAAATTTTAATATGTTGTCTTGTTCTTTTCATGTGTCTGTATATATCTTTTTTTTTTTTTTGGTATTTTTTTTTTCTGAAGCTGGAAACAGGGAGAGACAGTCAGACAGACTCCCGCATGCGCCTGACCGGGATCCACCCGGCACACCCACCAGGGGTGACGCTCTGCCCACCAGGGGGCGATGCTCTGCCCCTCCAGGGCATCGCTCTGCCGCGACCAGAGCCACTCTAGCGCCTGGGGCAGAGGCCAAGGAGCCATCCCCAGCACCCATCTTTGCTCCAATGGAGCCTTGGCTGCGGGAGGGGAAGAGAGAGACAGAGAGGAAGGAGGGGGGTGGAGAAGCAGATGGGCGCCTCTCCTATGTGCCCTGGCCGGGAATTGAACCCGGGTCCCCCACACACCAGGCCGACACTCTACCGCTGAGCCAACTGGCCAGGGCCTGTCTGTATATATCTTTTGATCTCTACTTTTATTTCTTCTTTGACTCTGTCATTTTTTAGAAGTATGTTGTTTAGTTTCTACATTTTTATGGGTTTCTTTACTTCCTTTCTACAGATGAATTATAATTTCAAAGCCTTATGATCAGAAATTATGTTCGGTATAATTTCAGTCTTTCTGAATTTGTTGATGTTAGTTTTGTGGCCCAACGTATGGTCTGTCATTTGAATGTTCCATGCACACTGGAGAAGAATGTATAATCTAACATTTTGTAATGAAATATCCTATAAATGTCTATTATATCCAGAGTATCATTTAAGGCCAGTATTTCTTTATTGATTTTCTGTTTGGATAATCTATCTAAAGCCATCAATGGTATGTTGAAATCTCCAAGTATGATTTTGTTTTGTCTGTTTGTATTTTTAAATTAGTCAGTTAGTAAATGTTATATGTTTGATGCTCCCTGGTTCCGTGCATATATATTAAGAAGTGTTATCCTGACCTGTGGTGGCGCAGTGGATAAAGCGTCGACCTGGAAATGCTGAGGTCGCCGGTTCGAAACCCTGGGCTTGCCTGGTCAAGGCACATATGGGAGTTGATGCTTCCAGTTCTTCCTCCTTCTCTCTCTCTGTCTCTCTCTCTCCTCTCTAAAAAAATGAATAAAAAAAAAATTAAAAAAAAAAAAGAAGTGTTATATCTTGATACAATGTCTGCTTTATTATTATGAAATGTCTATCTTTGTCTCTGGTTACCTTTGTTGTCATGAAGCTACACCTGCTTTTCTTTGGATATTTGCTTAGATAATCATTTTTGAACCTTTTACTTAGAATCTACTTTTGTCCTTGCCCCTTAGATGTGTCTCTTGAAGGCAGCATAATGTTGAGTTTTGCTTTTTGATCCAGTCTGCTACTCTGTGCCTCTTTATTGGTGAATTTAGTCCACTTACATTTAGGGTAAATATTGACACTTGGGATTTCCCATAGCCATTTTATATTTTGTTTTCTGGTAGCTCTATGTGTTGTTTAGTTCTTCTCTTTTTTGTTTCTGACAGTTGTTTTAGTTTGGTGGCATTCCATACTTCTTTTCCCTGTTCTTTTTTTAAGCTGTGTGTTTCAGTGGTAACTTTTTCATGGGTGGCTCCCATAGGTTATTAAGAGAAAAATGTTTATATGTACAAAAGTCCTTTGTCATATGAGAACTTCTGCACTCCGTCCTCCTTTGCTACTGCAGATCTTTATCTTCTCCCCTTTTATGTTATTGTTGTCACAGATTATTATTTTTTTTTATTGTTATCTTGTTGGAACTTTTACTTGTAGTTTTAATTTGTATTCTTTGTATCTAGGTGAATAACCCCCTTGAGTATTTTCTGCAGTGTGGGTTTTCTGTTGATAAATTCGCTCAGCTTCTATATGTTTGTAAAAATTTTTTATGTCACCTTTATATTTATTTTTATTTTTATTTTTTTTCATTTTTCATTTTTCTGAAGCTGGAAACGGGGAGGCAGTCAGACAGACTCCCGCATGTGCCCAACCGGGATCCACCCGGCATGCCCACCAGGGGGCGATGTTCTGCCCCTCTGGGGCGTTGCTCTATTGCATCCAGAGCCCTTCTAGTGCCTGAGGCAGAGGCCACAGAGCCATCCTCAGCGCCCTGGCCATCTTTTGCTCCAATGGAACCTCGGCTGCAGGAGGGGAAGAGAGAGACAGAGAGGGAGGAGAGGGGGAGGGGTGGAGAAGCAGATGGGCGCTTCTCCTGTGTGCCCTGGCCGGGAATCGAACCCAGGACTCCCACACGCCAGGCCGATGCTCTACCGCTGAGCAAACTGGCCGGGGCCTGTCACCTTTATATTTGAAGGATAACTTTGATGGATGTAGTATTCTTGTCTGGAAATTCCTCTCTTTCGGTACTTTGAATGTTTGGGTCCACTCTCTTCTGGCTTGCAGAGTTTCTGTTGAGAAGTCTGATAACCTAATGGGCTTTCATTTATATGTTATGTTCTTCTTTTTTCTAGCTGCCTTGAAGATTCTTTCTTTGTCATTGAGTTTTCACTATTTTATTACGATGTGCTTTGGAGTAGGTCTGTTTTAGTTATGTTAGCTTGGCATTCTGTTTACTTCTTGGATTCGAGACCCTCTTTCACATAGGCTTGGGAAATCCTCATCAATTATTTATTTGAATTTGGCTCTCCATTCCCTCTCTTCTTTTTCTGACATACCCATTCTTATTTTGCTCTTTCTTATGGAGTCAGACTTTTTTTTTTTTTTTTCATTTTTCTGAAGCTGGAAACAGAGAGACAGTCAGACAGACTCCCGCATGCGCCCGACCGGGATCCACCCGGCACGCCCACCAGGGGTGATGCTCTGCCCACCAGGGGGCGATGCTCTGCCTATCCTGGGCGTCGCCGTGTTGCGACCAGAGCCACTCCAGCGCCTGAGGCAGAGGCCACAGAGCCATGCCCAGCGCCCGGGCTGTCTTTGCTCCAATAGAGCCTCAGCTGCGGGAGGGGAAGAGAGAGACAGAGAGGAAAGCGTGTCGGAGGGGTGGAGAAGCAAATGGGCGCTTCTCCTGTGTGCCCTGGCCGGGAATTGAACCCGGGTCCTCCGCACGCTAGGCCGACGCTCTACCGCTGAGCCAACCGGCCAGGGCCGGAGTCAGACATTTCTTGTAGAGCTCTCTCAGTTTTTTAAATTTGTGAGTGTCTTTCCTCTTCTCTCTGTAGCATCTCTAGTTGCCTGTCTTAGATGTCACTGTTTCTTTCCTTTATCAAGCTTGATCTATTAGCTAATTTTGCTACTTCAATTCATGTATTCTTCATCTCTTTTTTTTAAGTTTCAATCTTCTTGGTTAGGAATTCATTTTGTTCATTAATTTGTTTTCTGAGCTCATTACGTTTCCTGTTGTCTTCTAGCATTTTGTTGAGTATTTTCAGAACTTCAATTTTGAATTCTCAATCATTTAACTCCAAGATTTCCATGTGATTGAGATTTTTTTCCTGGTGATTTTTCATTTTCCTTCTGAAATAGCTCTTTGTCTTGTATAGCCATGGTATTTGATTTCTTCTTCCTTGATGGCATTTGAGAGTGGTATTGTTAAGATCCTTAACAAAAAAGAAACCTAAAAATTGAAAACATTAAAATAAGAAAATACAATAAAAATTTAAAAAATTATGAAATGTAAAGAAGAAAAAGCACAGGAAAAAGATAGAAAGCAAACAAATAAACAAAAAAACACACAAAACATCCACAAAAAATAAGGGTAAAAAATGTAAAAGTTAGAGAAAATGAAATTCAAAAGAGAAACAGAGAAGAAAAGAATAAGAATAGGCCCTGGCTGGCTGGCTCAGTGGTAGAGCATCTGCCGGCGTGTGGAAGTCCTGGCTTTGATTCCTGGCCAGGGCATACAGGAGAAGCGCCCATCTGCTTCTCCACCCCTCCCCCTCTCCTTCCTCTCTGTCTCTCTCTTCCCCTCCCGCTACCACAGCTCCACTGGAACAGTGTTGGCCCGGGCGGTGAGGGTGGCTCCATGGCCTCTGCCTCAGGTGCTAGAATGGCTCTGGCAGCAATGGAGCAATTCCCCAGATGGGCAGAGCATCACCCTCAATGGGCATGCAGGTGGATCCTGGTCAGGTGCATGCGGGAGACTGTTTGCCTCCCTGCTTCTAACTTTGGAGAAATACACACACACACACACACACACACACACACACACAGAATAAAGGGAAATAAAGAAGGAAAAATAAATATTGGTTTTTAGAGTTTTCTTCCAGTAGGTGTCACTGCATTACAACTTTTAGCTCTGTGAAGTTCCTCAGCTCTCTTTCACTGAGATGTTGCTGTCTCAATTATGTAGGTCAGGTCACAGTTATGTTGGTGGTTGGGCTGTGTTGTGCGGCTTTGTGGCCTTGGCTTTATGACTTCAGCTTTCCATCTTTATGGCTCCATCAATGGTGATCTCTGGCTTTTGGGTGCTCCTTCTTATGTCCCAAGAGACCTGGGGACTAGACGTGGAGCACTTCTGTTTTTTAAGGGGCAGAGTGGCTCTGGAGAGCTAGCTGTGGGGTTGTCTCTGCCACTCTCCATTTGGCGAGGTGAAGGTGGCGGGATCTGGGAGGCTGGGGGCTGCACTTTAGTTTTCTTTGTCTCTGCTGAGTACAGGCTGAAGGCAGACCTCAGAACACTGGTCGTAACCTCATGCTCTGGCTACTTTGGTTTATTTCCCCTCTGCCCCTCAGTCTCACCGCTTCTTCCAGCAGAAGGAGACCCAGTTAATCCAAGTTTCCCTTTCAGACAAAATCCAGAGCCCGAGCTTCCTTCCTCTCCATAGTCCAGCAGAGAAAAAAACCCCCCAGTCACTCCAGGTTTGTCTCCTCTCCTCTCCAAAGCTCACTGTGAATGCATTTTATCTTCTGATCCCCTTTTTGCCCTGTCCCACCTTTAGTCTATTCAGTGCGTGGATCTTCAGGCGTGCCTGCGAGCCCAGGTGTGGTTCCTTTGTTGTATTATATACATAGTTGTTCATTTTGTTGAAATTTCAAGGGGAGTTATCAGGAGTATTTCTCATGCCACTAAAATATTACTCTATCGCCATCCCCAAGACTTACTTTTCTCCCCTTTTTTTTGTCATTTGTTCTTGTTTTTAGCGTGTCTATTAAGTTTTGATCAGATAATGAATTTTTAGGATACAAACATTGTTGAGGCTCTGGATGGTACATTTTTCCAAAGTGATTTGTGTTTTTTCTGATGAGCTGATTAGAGGACTAGCAGACCACTTTGATCCTGTTTAAGCTCAGTTTCAGGCTCTTTAAGGTCTGGTTTTCTCAGACTCCTAGGGAACATTGTTGCTTTTCAGTAGCGATCCTCCTGTAGTCCTAACTGAAGGCCAGGGTATTTATTTACCAATGCTTCTACTTAGGAGAACTTGAATGCTACTTCTCTTCATAGTTCTGTGTGGTTGCGGAATGCTCAGCACAGGTATTTAACCCACCAGCTGCTGTTTTCTGCTGCACTTCCTGAATCTTGCCTTGTGAAAATGTAGCCAACTACTTGAGTCTTATGTACACAGAGTCTTATGTACCTTTTCATTGGTTCCTTCCTCTGTAATTTTTCTCCTTTTGATAGTCTTGAACTTCTAGCCCTTTTGATAGTCTTGAACTTCAACATTTGTCTTCTCAGTCTTTTAAAACTGTTATTTCTCCTTTGGTTCTGTTCTCTTAAATGACGATTTGGGAAATGTACTCAAGGAAACAAAGATGGTGTGAATAAGCTAATTTTGTGGATTCCTTATCTTTCCAGGGTCCCTTAAGTCCTGCCTGTGCTGGTTGATCTATATTGTCTTCAGAAAGTCACTTTATTTTTTCCTAGCTTTTATAGTTATTTTCTGTGGCAGGTTTTGTTTCTTAGAATTTACAGCACCATGGGCAGGTGTAGAAGGCCCTACACCACAGGCTGAATGATTCTATTGTGTATTAAATCATGATTCTATTCAAAGCCCTCCAGAAGGTCTTTATTTTATTCCGATAAACACCAAAGCCCTTAGTATTATATACCCAATCTTCATTGTCTCTTTTGACTAGAGTGTTCTATCCCCCTTTCCACAGTATCTGCATGGCTAACTTCCTCATTTGTAATCTTTGTTCAGATGTTTCTTTATTTAGTCTACTCTAACCACCCTATTTAAAATTGCCTTCTCCTTTCTCCTCTTCATTCTCTCTCTCTTTGTGTTATATTTTACCTATCTATTATGTTTGCTGTGTGTTTTTACTTATTAGAATGAAAACTTGGACCAGACTTTCTCAAGTCATGCTTTGAGTGGCATTGCTATAACGTACAGTGCCGCAGTCTTAACGTTTTCTTAATTCATGTTGTCTTTAAAGGAGTGAGAGGTTTTATTGATTTTTTTTTCAGTTTTATCACTTTATTTGACAATCAGTAATTCTCATCCACATTAACTGTCTGTAGATTTTTGAAAGTGGTGACAGGTACATAGGTGACTAATGTATAGAGCTTGTTTGGCGAATCTTCATCCTCATTCTGTTTTCTGGACAAGCGCACCTGGATCCGGTATGGGACATTCCTTATTCCTTTGGCCCAGACAGCTTTGTTGAGCCTGGTGTCAATGCGCACATCTGACGTTCCCATCCGCTTCATGGCAAATTTCCAGATCTCTTTGAGCGCACGAGGAGCACGCTTCTTGAAACCCACGCCGTGGATGCGCTTGTGGATGTTGATGGTGTATTCTCTGGTCACTACCTCGTTGATGGCAGAACGGCCCTTTTTCTTTTCGCCACCCTTCTTTGCGGGAGCCATTTTGTCAGGGCCAAGTTGGAAAGAAGGAAGCGCGAGGTATTGTCTCGATTTTTAAAAAAGTTAATTTGTACTATCTAAAAGTCCCACCACCTCCTGAGTTCT
This sequence comes from Saccopteryx bilineata, assembly GCF_036850765.1. Classification (NCBI taxonomy): domain Eukaryota; kingdom Metazoa; phylum Chordata; class Mammalia; order Chiroptera; family Emballonuridae; genus Saccopteryx; species Saccopteryx bilineata. The sequence goes on along the minus strand of NC_089493.1, from coordinate 203,147,617 downwards.
TATATGTAACTGGTAGGCTTTGCATTTCTATTATAGTTGTTGCTTTATACTAGTGCTGAAACAGAGTGACAGTAAGATTTTCTTTAACAGTCCAGTTACATGTTTTTCTCTGTTCCTTGAAAATACAAAAACAGGCATATTTTGGACAGGAAATGAAAGATTATACCGCTTAACACCACAAGATGTCACTTATGTAAAAATAAAGCTAGTATCCTAATACTCAAAGCTGGAAAGCTACAGGTAAATATAGCAGGTAAATGAAGAACTAGGTAAATAAAAAAATACATATTTGAAACAAGTATTGGTTTTCAGCAGAGGCAATGAAAATATTGCCAATTCAGCATTAATATGAATCAAATTATTATTAAAATAATTTTAAATTTCTAAGTTAATACAATAATACCTGTTAATGGGCCATATTTGAATCCACATATGAGGTAGATCTGAGATGACTGAACATAAGAGAACATATTGAGAGAGTGAACTAGATGTTGTGGTATTAACTCTCCCAAATCTTTACTGTTTGGTGACAAGCAACGAGAATTTTAGGAAGAAATACGTAATTTATATCAAAATATTCTTTTTTTAAAAAAAATTCAGTGAGAGGAGAGGAGGCAGAAAGACAGAGTCCAGCATGTGCCTCAGTTGGAGGCACTACCATGCATGCCTACTGGGGGTGATGCTCTACCCATCTGGCGCATTACTCTGTTGCTCAGCAGTCAAGCTCTTAGCGCCTGATGCAAAGGCCATGGAGCCATCCTCAGTGCCTGGGATCACCTTCTTGCTCTGTCTTCCCATGGTCATCTCTTAGTCTTTGTGGGTCTGGCATTGATCTGCTCTTACAAACACATTGGTCATACTGGATTAGGGCCCAGCCGAATTGACCTCATTGTAACTTAAGGCTCCATCTCCAAATACAGTCACATTCTTGGGGGTTAGGACTTCAACATCTGAATTTTTGAAGGGACACAATTCAGCCCGTAAAAGCACCTGGTTAATCATTCATTCTTGGTAATCACTTACTTGCCTACATTAGGCTTCAATTTGTAAAATATACAAAACTAAAGGGAGTATTTTTTTGTCAGGGTTATCTGTTTGGAGTAAGGAAGCTCTTCTGACCTGTTTTTAAGCCTAAACAGAAATGAAAAGGCTTCTGATACTGTCTTTTTGGTGATTAAACTGTGTTGCATGAAGGAATCATGTGGAGTAAATTTTTAAAAAATCTCTTTGCTGCAGAGTTTTTTGTAAAAAATGAAGGATTACTAATTAGAAAATAACTTGCAAGTAGTTACAATTTATAATCCTACAATCTTAGTTTCCTGTCAGTTTCTTACAGTCATTTAAGAGGATTTTTGTTTGATTTACTTAAAATAAGAGTCTGTGGCCCTGGCAGGTTGGTTCAGTGGTTTGATTCCCCATCAGGGCACACAGGAGAGGCAACCATCTGCTTCTTTCCTCCCTTTCCCCTTTCTCTCTCTATTCCCCTCCCACAGCCAGTGGTTTGATTGGTTCCAGCATTGGCCCCAGGTGCTGAAGATAGCTCCATTGGTCCAAGGGTCAGCCTCAGTTGATAAAAATAGCTCATTTATTTGAGCATCTGCCCCAGGCAGGGGTTTCCAGGTGGATCCTGGTCAGAGCACAGTCATGAATCTCTCTCTCTATCTCCCCTCTTCTCAAATGAAAAAAAATGAGGTTCAGTGATTTAAGTTTTTTTTAAGCATAAAGCTTAAATGTGATACCTTAATTTCAAAGTATGAAAATGATGGCTTACATGATAATGTATTTCTCAGTAATAGATGTATGCCTTTTAGTCTTCTTTTGGAGAACTAAACATCTATTCAAATGCAGAAAAAACCCTACTGTAAACCTTGTTAATAATTTTAACGAGGTATAATTTGCATATCACATTATCCACCAAAAATTATAATTAGCTTTTTTGATATAAAAGATCTGTTATACACCAATGAAATCACCACCACAATTAAGATACAGAGTATTTTCATCATCTTACAGAACAGGAAATTTTCTTATGTCCCTTTGCTGTCCATTTCTTCCTCTACCCTATAACACTAGTATACCACTGATCTGCTTTTTGTCTCTACGGATGAGTTTGCATTTTCTAGTATTTTAAATGAATAAATCATTCCTCATTTGCATCTGTCTTCTTTCTCTCAGCATATTGATTTTGAGAATTCATCCAGCTTTTTTGCATGTTTCTTTTTCATTGCTGGGTAGTATTCTGATATTTGGTTAAATCACATTTTACTAATGCACAGATTTTTTCTCCAGTTTTTACTATTATGAATATAGATGCTATGATTCATGTGAGTTATTATGTGGAGATGTTTGTCTTTCTGTGGGGAGTGGACTGACTGGAGTACATAGTAGGATTATGTTATAATTGTAAGAAACGCGCAGTTTTTCAAAGTATTTTTTGTTTTTTTTTCCACATCCTCACCTGCAGTGTGGAGCTCTCTAGATCCATAGCCTTGGCCACGTTTGTTATTGTCAGTCTCTTAGTTTCAGTTATTCTAATGGGTGTATAATAATATCTCATTTAATTTGTATTTCCCTGATAATGATCTTAAGTATTTTTAATATGCTTATGATATTTCTAATCTTTTATGAAATATCTGTTCAACTCTTGACAGTTTTTTTGATATGCCTATTGGTCTTGTTATGAGTTATTATATTACTTTGTAAAAATTAAGCTTTTGATTTTGAGATAACAGATTTATATGCAGTTATAAGAAACAGTACAGAGAGATTCTGTGTACCCGATACCCAGTTTCCTTCAACAATAAACTAGTCAGGTATCACAACCAGGATGTTGGCATAGATGTAATCTATGAATTTTGTTCAGATCGCCAAGTTTTTAACTTGTGTGTAAATGTGTGTGTTATATTCTATTTTATCATGTGTAGGTTTATGTAACCATGATGATAAACTTACCAACAGTCCATCACCACAGGGATCTCTTGTGTTGATGTTTTATATCCATCCTTCATTTTCTTGACTTTAACTTTAGTAACCACTAATCTTTCATCATTTCTATAAATTTTCTCACTCAGCATACTTCTCTGGCGATTAATCAGAGTTGTCTCATGTATCTTGTTTAGATGTTAAAATTAAAATTGCCTTTACTCTTTGAATTAGGGAGTATCATTTGGGATTTTTCTTTTGCATTTTTTCTTTTTTGGAGGGGGAAATAGGGAGAAAAAAGGGATGGTATAAATGACACAAGCTTTTTAATCACTGCTGTTCTCTGAGGTATTCTGAAGAAAGTTTTTACTTTTTGGCTTATGAAAATATTTTAGTGTTGAGTCAGAATTTTTTTTACCTTTTCTGATTATTATGCAGAAGATATTTTGGGATGAAAGAATCTGTATGCTTGTGTTCTAATTCGTATTTTGCCCAGAACTGAGATATACAGTTTTTTAATTGATGGGCTTTATGACATCGTAACATTTGATGTTTTCTATGATTCAGATTAGAAATACATATTTAATTATAAATAGGAATGCGGTTATTTAACATTTTCCATCATATTTATTATTTTGATTTTTATGCTATTGATTTTTTTTAAATTTTTAAATTTTTATTTTATTTATTCATTTTTAGAGAGGGGAGAGAGAGAGACAGAGAAGGAGAGAGAGGAGAGAGAGACAGAGAGAGAGAGAAGGGGGAGGAGCTGGAAGCATCAACTCCCATATGTGCCTTGACCAGGCAAGCCCAGGGTTTTGAACTGGCGACCTCAGCATTTCCAGGTCGACGCTTTATCTACTGCGCCACCACAGGTCAGGCATGCTATTAATTTTTTTTAGTGAGAGAGACAGACAGACAGGGACAGACAGGAAGGGAGAGAAATGAGAAGCATCAACTGATAGTAGCATCACTTTAGTTGTTCATTGATTGCTTTCTCATATATGTCTGGACTGGGGTGTTCTAGCTGAGCCCAGGCTTCAAGCCAGCAACCTTGGGCTCAAGCCAGCAACCATGGGATCACATCTATGAGCCTGTGCTCAAGCTGGTGAGCTTAGGGTGTCTAACCTGGGTCCTCAGTTTCCGAGGCCAGTGCTCTATTCACTGTAACACCGCCTGAGCAGATATTTTATTGATCTTTTTAGAGAGAGGAATAGAGAGTGAGAGGGAGACAGGAACATTGATCTGTTCCTATATGTACCCTGACCGGGGAACAAACCAGCAACCTCTGTGCTTCAGGATGATGCTTCAACCAACCAAGCTATCTGGCCAGGGCCATATTTCTAATTCTTATGAAAATGAAATACTTTATTAGCTGTATAATGTGAAAACCTAAATATGGATTTTATTTTTCTTTTGCATAGGAATGAAGATCTGAAGCAAATGTTGGAGAGCAACAAAGATTCTGCTAAATTGGATGCAATGAAACGTATTGTTGGGGTAGGTAAAATAGATCTTTTTAATTTTTGGAAAATGAACATGTAGCGATTATATCAAATATACATGTTAAATAATATGTTAAATACCAAATTGAACATTTTATTTACTTTTCAATATTAAATTAGAATTTTCTATCTAAAATGTTTTGGAAGAGGACAGATGAAGACACTACAAAGAAAGAAAACTATCGACCAATATCCTCAATGAACTTAGATGCTGAAATTCTCAACAAAATATTAGCAAATCGGATCCAGCAATACATGAAAAAAATCATACATCATGATCAAGTGGGATTTATTCTGGGGAGGCATGGCTGGTACAACATTTGCAAATCTATCAATGTGATTCATCACATAAACAAAAGGAAGGATAAATACCACATGATAATATTAATAAATGCAGAAAAAGCATTTGATAAAATCCATCGCCCATTTATGATCAAAACTCTAAGCAAAGTGGAAATACAGGGAACATATCTCAACATGATAAAGGCCATCTATGACAAACCCACAGCCAACATCATACTCAATGGGCAAAACTTAAAAGCAATCCCCTTAAGAACAGTAACAAGGCAGGAGTGCCCTCTTTCACCACTCTTATTCAACATAGTTCTGGAAGTCCTAGCCACAGCAATCAGACAAGTTTCCCAAACTGGGAAAGAAGAAGTAAAACTTTCATTATTTGCTGATGACTTAATACTGTACATAGAAAACCCTAAAGTCTCAGTCAAAAAACTACTGGATCTGAAAAATGAATTCAGCAAGGTGGCAGGTTATAAAATCAATATTCAGAAATCTCTGGCATTTATATACATCAACAATGAAATGTCTGAAAGAGAAATTAAGGAAACAATCCCCTTCACTATTGCAACAAAAAAAATAAAGTATCTAGGTGTGAATTTAACCAAGGAGGTTAAAGAGCTGTACTCAGAAAATTTTAAAACATTGATAAAAGAAGTCAAGGAAGATACAAACAAGTTGAAGCATATACTGTGTTCATGGATAGGAACAATTAAACATCATTAAAATGTCTATACTACCCAAAGCAATCTATAAATTCAGTGCAATTCTTATTAAAATACCAATGTCATACTTCAAAGATATAGAACAAATATTCCAAAAATTAATATGGAACCAAAAAATAAAATGAATTGCCTCAGCAATCTTGAAAAAGAAAATTAAGCAGGGGTATCACACTTCCTGATATCAATTTATACTACAAGGCCATTGTACTCAAAACTGTTTGCTTCAGGCATAAGAACAGGATACAGATCAATGGAACATAACAGAGAACCCAGAAATAAATTTACACCTTTATGGACAACTGATATTTGACAAAGGAGGTAAGAGCATACAACGGAGTAAAGACAGTCTCTTTAACAAAAGGTGTTGGGAAAATTGGACAGCCACCTATAGAAAAACGAAACTAGACCACCAACTTACACCATTCACAAAAATAAACTCAGAATGAATAAAAGACTTGAATGTAAGTCGTGAAAACATAAGCATCTTAGAAGAAAAAATAGGCAATAAGCTCTCCAACATCTCTCGCAGCAATATATTTGCTGATTTAACTCCACCGGGCAAGTGAAATAAAGGACAGAATGAACAAATGGGACTATATCAAACTACAAAACTTTTGTACAGCAAAAGACACCATGAACAAAATAAAAAGACATCTAAAACAATGGGAGAACATATTCGCCAACATGTCCAATAGGGGTTAATAAACAAAATCTACAAAAAACTTGTAAAACTCAACATCAGGAAAGTAAGCTGTTCAATCAAAAATTGGGCAAAAGAACTGAATAGACACTTCTCTAAAGAGGACATACAGATGGCCAATGGGCATATGAGAAAATGTTCAACATCACTAATCTTTAGAGAAATGCAAATTAAAACCACAATGAGATACCACCTCACATCACTTTGAATGGCGCTCATTAACAAAACAACACATAACAAGTGCTGGTGAGAGTGTGGAGAAAAGGGAACCCTCCTGCACTGCTGGTGGGAATGCAGACTGGTGCAACCACTGTGGAAAACAATACTATGGAGATTCCTCAAAATATTAAAAATGGAACTGCCTTTTGACTCAGCTATCCCATTTCTAGGAATGTATTCTAAGAATAACAAATCACCGATTTAAAAGAAGATATGCACCCCCATGTTTACTGCAGCATTGTTTACAATAGCCAAGATCTGGAAACAGCCCAAGTGTCCATCAGTAGACGAGTGGATAAAAAGCTGTGGTACATATACACAATGGAATACTACGTGGCCATGAAAAGAAGGAAATCTTACCCTTTGCGGCAACATGGGATGGTCCTGGAGTCTACTATGCTAAGCGAAATAAGCCAGGCAGAGAAAGAAAAATATCATATGACTTCACTCATATGGGGAATCCAATGAACAATGTGAACTGAGGAATGGATGAGAGGCAGAGAAAGGGTCAAAGAGTCCAGAGGGAAAGAGGAAGAGAGGGGGGGATCAAAGAAAGGAAAGACTTAGTGAAAGTATATAAACATAACAGAGAGATAGAGGGCATGATAGTAACTTATGGAGGAAAAGGGGGAAGGCGGTGGGGGGAGGGAGCAAAGGGGGTATGAAGGAGAACAAGGGGGAGGGAGATATATTTGGGGGTACACTTGTAACTGTAAACGCAAATTAAAATCAATAAAAAAGGATTTATGCAAAATGAAAAAATAAAGTTTTGGAAAGAAATATTAAAATTAAAATTTAGAAAGTTTAGTTTTAATACTATCTTTTCTCTGTTTTGATTTCCCTATCTTAATATCAAGACATTTCTTTTATGACATAGAGTTAATAATTTTGAAAACAGATAGATTGCATATAACAATATTTTGACTTCCTTCAAAGAGGGATACTAATTAGCTAACAAATTTTGTTTTCTCATATCATGACCTAAAAGTTATGAACATGCTTTCTTGTGTGTTTTAAATTTTATTAATTCTAATAGTAATGTTTTATTCAACTTAGTAGCATAGAACTTCTAATGAGTATTAGTAAACATTAGAGCATTGTCCAGTTTTTACTTGTAATGCAAAATTCAAACAATTGGCTAATATCAGTAGGGGGGATCCATCATCAGTAAAAATATAATGCAATTCCTAATTATATATAAGATCATTAATAAAATATTTTTCAATTTGTGTTGTGCTTGCTCTCTTTTTATTTGACTTTTTTATGTTCAGAGTGGAAAAAGCTGGCTTAATTTAGTAACTAATGCTAAATAGTTCTGACTTTTGTTCAATGGAATTAAATCACAAAACTTGTTCTTTCCACTGCTACTATGCTTTTTATCACCACCATTGCTGATTTCTACACATTTTTATATAAGGTCAAAATGTAATAAATTTGTATAATTCCATAAATAAACTATTGTAATAAGTTGACAACACAATTGCCACCATTAGAGAGTTTGAAATCTTTTTTAATATATCAAAGTCCAAGTTCCATTTATGAAAGATGATTATGGTTATCAGTATGTCTGTTAAAAGGTGAGTTGTGAAACTCAAATATATAGAACTTGAGGACTCATTGAACCTATAAAACACCTAGGCATTATTTGATTCTAATATTCATGTGTATGTTATTTGGTAATGTAGGGGAAATGTTGAAGATTCTAAATATTTCATTTGTTAATGTTATACTGTATATATAATAGCATTTATGGACAGATACTGCTTTGCGTGGCTTTCATATATGTTTAGATTTTATTGAAGTTTAGTTAAATAACACTAGTCTCCCAGACTCTCAACAACATGGTTCAAATTTCAGTTACTGTGGTATATTAACCTAGTAATTGCTTCTGTAGAAACTTCACCTCGAACTTGTAAATCCATAGCTCATTATGTAGATAACAAATGTTCATCATGATCAATGACCAGTATGTCACTTCTTTGAAAGTCTTTTAGTATTTGGTCACTATGTTGGTCAGTCCAAGCATATAGCATGTAGTTGTGTTTTCTCTTTGTTTCCCAGTGAGAAATCCAGTTGACATTTTTAAAAAATGGATCATTGAAAGAGGGATTTGGTCAGTAAGATGAAATGAAAATGCAGTAAATAAATGAAAAGTGCTAACATTGGAAATGAAAATGAGATAGGATGTAAAGGGAGTTATAAGAAATATATAGCTGACATGGGGATGCTCTCACTGCCATTGTTCATGAGACTCTAAATACATAGCTGGAGGAACATAGTATAAGGTGAGCTTTTCTTTTTTTTTTTTTTTTTTTTAAATTATTTTTATTTATTTATTCATTTTAGAGGGGGGAGAGAGAGAGAGAGAGAGAGAGAGCGCGCGCGAAGGGGGGAGGAGCAGGAAGTTTCAACTCCCATATGTGCCTTGACCGGGCAAGCCCGGGGTTTTGAACCGGCAACCTCAGCATTTCCAGGTCGACGCTTTATCCACTGCGCCACCACAGGTCAGGCCAAGGTGAGCTTTTCAATGTAAAGGAGGAAAATATTTGTGATGGAAAGGATAAATAAAAGATCTACCAAAGAAAGTGGAGCTGCCTAAAAATTTCACATTAAATTAACTCTAGGAAATAATTAAAACATTGAAAATGCAAAGGATATAATGCTGGAAGGTGACCCAGATTTGAAAAGGAGTTTGTTGTAATTTACTAAGGTATAGAAAAGATTTCTCAGTATCTTAAGTTAGATGGTGAAAAGAAGACAAGCCCATTCAACATATATGTAGTAAGTTAATGCACAGTGTTTCTAATGTGCTAAATTATAGTGTAATAAATTAATGTTAGTTTTACTATTTTTTATTTTCCTATGTATTTATAACTGACAAACATACAGTTTTAATGTTTTTGTGAAATTTTTGAAAGTCACAGATCAATTATAACTTTTATAATTATTTTTTTATTTTTATTTAATTTTTTTTTTGCATTTTTCTGAAGTTGGAAATGGGGAGACAGACAGACTCCCGCATGCGCCTGACCGGGATCCACCTGGCACGCCCACCAGGGGGCGATGCTCTGCCCATCCGGGGCATTGCTCTGCTGTAATCAGAGCCATTCTAGCACCTGAGGCAGAGGCCACAGAGCCATCCTCAGCCACAGAGCCATCCTCAGTGCCCGGGCCAACTTTTGCTCCAGTGGAGCCTTGGCTGCGGGAGGGGAAGAGAGAGACAGAGAGGAAGGAGAGGGGGAGGGGTGGAGAAGCAGATGGGCGCTTCTCCTGTGTGCCCTGGCTGGGAATCGAACCCGGGACTCCTGCACACCAGGCTGACGCTCTGCCACTGAGCTAACCGGCCAGGGCCAACTTTTATAATTGATTACCAAGATTGCTTTTGGGGATTTTAGTTTTCATTCCTGCAGGTTATAGTCCTGTACTACCATATAAAGAAGGCACTGCTCTTAATTATTTCATTAAACTGGCTTTTATTTCATGTTAAGGTAAATTATTTCACTAAATCTGAGGCTAGTATTGAAATTCCTAATACTGAAAATGTGTTATTTGGTTCTTTTTTATTCATTTTTCAACCTGATAAGTAAAAATCAACGTTCTAATCTAGACTACTTAAGTCTCACAAATATAATTTAAATGAAATTAAATGTATCACAAAGAAATGGAAATATAGGCCCTGGCCGGTTGGTTCAGTGGTAGAGTGTTTCAATGGCATGTGGATGTCCGTCCCGGATTTGATTCCTGGTCAGGGCATACAAAAGAAGCGACCATCTGCTTCTTCACCCTTTCCTCTTCCCCTTCTCTCTTTCTCTCTTCCTCTCCAGCAACCATGGCTCAATTGGTGTGAGAGAATTGGCCCCGCACTATGGTTGGCTCCCTGGCCTCATCCTCAGGTACTAAAAATAGTTCGGTTTCCAAGCAATGGAGCAACCTCCCTATATGTGCAGAGCATCCCTGGGTAGGGGGCTTGCCAGGTGGATCCTGCTCAGAGTGCATGTGGGAATCTGTCTCTCTGCCTTCCCTTCCCTCACTTAATAATAAAAAGAAATGGCAATACAGCTATATATGCATATTAGTTAGACTGTCTCTTATTAGGAAGTTTGTATAAAGGTAATTTTGAATTTGATCTTTTTTAAAAGTAAGAAAACGATAAGTAATTAAAATTACTCTTTCACATAATGCTCTCAAGATGATCTGTTTGTGAGTGTTCACAAATGGTAGGATTTCTTTTTTCTCACATGTGACCATTGTTCATTATATGATAATATAAATATACTGCTCACAAAACTTAGGGGGTATTTTATCACTTTACTTTCATTTTGAAATATCCTGTAATTTTTGTGAGCAGTATATATATAATGAATGTGTATATGTATATCACACTCACACTCACACCCACACACCCACACACACACACCATTCATCTGTTGAAAAGACACTTAGATTGTTTCCATATCATGGCTATGGTGAATAATGCTGCAATAAACATGGGAGTGCAGATGTCTTTTCAAAATAGTGATTTTATTTTCTTAGTATACATACCCAGGAATGGGATTGCTAGATCATATGGTAATTTTATTTTTAATTTTTTGAGGTACTTCCATACTCTTTTCCATAATGGCTGCACCAATTTAGATTCCTACCAACAGTGCACAAGGATTTCCTTTTCTCCACTTTATCATCCCTACTTGCTGTCCCTTGTGGGTTTTTCTTTGTTATGATAGGCATTCTAACAGGCTTGAGGTGATAACTTGTTTACGAATTTGATTTTCATTTGCCTGACAATTAGTGATGTTGAGCATCTTTTCTTGTACCTGTTGACATTTTAAACTTACACAATGGTTTCTCTCAATTATGTCTTAGTACACCAGGAAAAATGTATTATAGAGTGACCCCCCCCCTTTGCCAGGTAAGCAGTTGTTTAGAGCGCTGTCCTAATATATCAAGGTTGTGATTTCAGTCCCTGGTCAGGGCACAGAGAAGAATTAATCAATGAATGCATAAATGGGTAGAGCAGCAAACTGATGTTTCTTTCCTTCTCTCCTTCTCTCCCTCCGTCTTTCCTGCTCTCCCTCTTTCTCTTTCTCTTCCCCTTCCTCTCTCTAAAATCAATCAAATAAAAATAAAGTGATATAAATACATTTTGTAAATTTTCAAATAATATTGAGGTATAAAAAAAATAAAAGTTTCATCTTCCAGATAAATTTTAGAATCAAATTGTCAAGTCCTGTTTTAAAAAAATTGTTTTTTGAAATTTGATAAGGATAATATGGAATTTATATAGCCCTTTTTTCCTTTTCTCTTTTTCTGACTTTCAGTAGCATTATATTTATATTTTATTGTTTTCGTCACAGCAATCTTGTGAAATCCTTGTTAGAGACATTTCTGTATATTTTAAAATCTTGGTTGTCATTATGAATAGTCCCTTAATTATATTTTTGAAACTATTACTGGTGTGTAGGAAAGCAGATGACTCTTCTGTGTTCTTGCATTTGTCCTGTAATAATCCCTTGCATTAGTGTCCTCTTAGGAAATATTTATTGAGTGAATTTGACTATAGGGTTTTTTTCTTTCTTCTCTCAGGTGTTAACATCCTTTTGAATAGCATTCTGTAGAATAAAGCTGAGGAAGCCTTAGAATAAAATAGGACAGGATGTCTGACTTTTAGGTAATCATTTGAATAACTGAAGGGGTCATAGAGAACATTTAATCACTCCTTATTTTACAGATGAGGAAATTGAGAGAGTTATAAATATAAAGATCATATAAAGATGTTTTTAGTTGCAGTATTTTATGAACCTTCTGTAGTACTCAGTAGATTTTATAAAATACTCAAATAATATCACAGGTAAGGAAAAAGACTGAAAAGACTGGCTTGTGTTAGAATATTTTAAAGCTGTCTGGTAGAAGGGCCTTCTGAAAAATTGCTACCATGGATTATGTAATGCTTAAAATACCTCATAGTATTTTAAAACATTTGTTGTAAATTTATAAAACTAATACCCTCTATCTCTTATTTTAGATTGTTTCATAGATTCAGTGTGAAATTTATAAAGAATTTTTTTCCAAAAAATTATCCTATACTTAAAAACTTTATTGTGGCACCGAAGTCTGAATTTAAAAGACATAAAGATATATTCTGTGAATGAGAGTGAAGGAAGAATGTAGGGAGACATAAAACTAAAATAATTGGAAATAAAAGCACATCAGAAATTCCAAATGGAAAGAGAAGAGTGAACAAATTCTGGAGGAAATCAGGCTTGGATGCCATAGTGTGCTAGCGATAGGAGATGGCTCCAGCAAGGTGTAATGATCAGAATTTGATGATCCTCGGGTAAAAGGTTAGAACCAAGAAAAAATAAAAATAATTGGGTTGGGGCCATGATATGAGCATAGTCATAGGGGAGCCAGAAAATTTTCTGGTAGTACGTTGATTAATTTACTTTGATGATAGCATTGGTGTAGAAAATAATGGTTTTTGAGCTTAATTAGTGCCAGTTGTGAGGGTACTTGAATTAAGTGAAATAGTTTGAACTCTAAGGCAGTCAGGGGCTTTCAGTGGGGCTTAGCCTGTCAGGATGTACATTTTATATAGGAGGAGGGGACTGATGGAAAAGTCCTTTGTGAGGTGATACTGACCTGTGCTGGCATAGCAGCAGGAAGAAGAGATTAACTTGAGGTATCAAGAAATCACAGCAGGTCCTAGTTATAAGAGACCAAGATAATTCTAGGCTTTTTGGTATAATTGTTTGCTATGTTTGGTATAATTTTTTGGTATAATGTTTGGTATCATAGTTTTGGGTAAAATTGGTGGAAATAGGAAATTTAGTAGAGTACCATTTTATCATAAGAAATGAGTTTGTTTTTAGATAGCAAGTTTTGGATGAGAGAGACATCTAATAATGTCCAGTTAGAAAAGTAGAATTAGGACTCAGAGTTAGGGCTAGAGTCTGTAAAATTGATCCCTATAGAGGTTAGAGTTAAGTCATGAAGATGAATGAAATTTTAGGAATTTCGTAGATTCAGAATAGTGTTGCTGAGAAGATGGTGGTGCACATAACTCTAGCAACCAGAGAAAGAGGACTTGGTGAGGGAACTTTGTAAAGTAATGGTTGGAGAAGTCAGGGAACCTATGAAATAAAGGCAAGTGAAAAATAATACTTTGTTCAAAATAGTATGTATTCTGCATCCCCCCATTGTGAATGCAGACCATATTTAATATAAGAACTTAAAAACATAAAAAACAGTACAAATATTATAAAAGTACAACCCCATTAGCCAGAGAAAACTATTATAAATATTTTATTATGTCCTAAACTACTATATATTTATTTATTAATATGTCTATATATTTGTGTATTTATATATATTGTCACATGAGAGATTGTTTTTTATTCCTTGCTGCAGATAGTTGGGATAAGTAAGATGGCTCGAAAAGAGTTCAGCTTGTTAATTCCATAGCTTATTTGCTGATTTAGTTTTCTAAATATTTAATATGAGCTTTATATTTTGTTTTCAAATGAATAATTTAAAAGAAGTTTCAGTCCTAATATTCTACTTTTATTCTTTAGCTGATTGCAAAAGGGAAAAATGCATCTGAACTGTTTCCTGCTGTTGTGAAGAATGTGGCCAGTAAAAATATTGAGGTACTGTTTTGATTCATAATTTTCACGATTGTTTTGCTGGAAAAGAATCATATGCTTTTCACTTGCTTGAAATGCAACATGAGATATTTAAGTATTCTTAGATTTTTGTTGATTCTGAGGAGGGAATGCTTACTCAGTAGAAGTATTGGTATCTGCATGAAAGTAAAACTGCCAGCACACGTGCCTTGTATTTGCCCATGGTTGGCAACTGTGAACATCAAGGAAGATGCCTGGCCATCTTTTTGGGTCTGGGAAGTTTAGGAGAAGGAACAGTTTCCACTGAAGAATATTTTCAAGGACCTAGTGCTAGTGACTGACTAGGGCAGATGTTTTAGGTGGATATAAATAGAGTATAACAGGTATAAATTCAAGATACAGAAAGTTTTTTTCACTTATAATGAAGTATTAATATTTAAAGCTATCTCTCTTTTTTTAATGTATTCAGTAGGTACTTACTCTAGTGTACAGTGTACATCTTTAACTTACTGCAGTCTGCCACTTGGATTTCCAGTATACAATCTACTTTCTACACCAGTCCCCCCTTATCCTCCAGGAATACATTTCAGAACCTCCACTAGATTTCTGAAATCACAGACAGTACCAAACCCTATATATACTATATTTTTTCTTATGCATACATACCTATGTTAAAGTTTAATTAGGCACAGTGGGAGATTACAATAATATTTATGATAGAACAATTATAACAATACTGGAATAAAAATTATGTGATTGGCTTTGGGCCATTATTAAGTGAAATAGGGTTACTTGAACACAAGCACTGTTGTTGATATTTCGACATCAGTCTGATCACTGAAATGGCTATTAAGTGACTCACAGGGGTGTATGCTGAATAAAGAGATTATTTCACATCCTGGACAGGACTGAGTGGAATGGTGTGAGATTTCATTACATTACTCAGAATGGTTTGCAGTTTAAAACTTATGAATTGCTTATTTCTGAAATTTTTATTCATTTATTAGTTGATTGACATTTGGATTGTTTCCACTTTTTGGCTGTGCTACTGTATGAGTAATGCTCAATAATGCTGCTAGTAAACATTCTTTACAAGTTTTTGTGTGGACATGAAGTTTTCTTTTGTTATATACCTTAGAGTGATATTGCTAGATCATATGGGTAATTCCATATTTAACTTTTTGAGGAACTGCCAAATTGTTTTCCACAGGTGGTAAAAATTTTTACATTTCCATCAGCAATATATGCAAGTTCTAATTTTTCCATATCCTCACCAACCCTTGTTATTTTCCTTTTTTTTAAAAAAAATTGTCCTTTAGATTATAAACAGTTTAGAAGGTGTGAAGTGGTATCCATCTGATTATTACTTTTGAAAATTTTATTTAAATTTACCTAATAAAAAAATTATTGAGCATCTGTTGGCCAGGTATACATTTTTGGAAAAATGTCTATGTAAGATCCTTTCCCCATTTTATAATTGGTTTGTCTTTTAATTGTTCACTTGTAAGAGTTCTTTATATTTATGAATAATAGACCTTATCTGATATATGATTTGCAGATATTTTCTCCCTAGATGTTATTTTTTCATTTTCTTGATAGCATTCTTGAAGCACATTTTTAATTTTGATGAATTTCAGTTTATCTATTTTTTCTTTGCTTATGCTTTAGGTATCATATCTAAAGAAACTGATTTAAATTTAAGGTTATTAAGATACATACTAGTCCTTTTCCTAAGAATTTTATACTTTTACTTTTTATATTTAGGACCGTGATCCATTTGGAGTTAATTTTTGTGTGTGGTGTTACCTGCTTTCTGTCACTATAGTTTTGTCATTCTGTAATTTCTTATATCAAGTCATACTATATGGAATCTTGTGTTTGACTTTTTCTGCTTAGGAAACTGAGATTTCTTTTTGCTATAATCTGGATATTTCACAATTTTAAAATTTATCAGCTGAAATATAGTTGGATTGAATTAAATGCTAAATGTGGGCATATATTTTAATTTTGGGGGGTAGATATCTGGGAATACATTTGTTGCATGGTCTGGGAAGTACATGTTTAATTTTTAGAAAGTAGTAAAGTGCTATATTGTTTTTCAAAGTGACCATATGCCTTCCACCCAGCAATGTAAGAGAGTTCTAGTTGGTTCACATCCCTTCCAACACTTGATCTTGTTAGACTTGATGGTAACTTCACTGTGCCTTTACTTGCATTGTCTGGATACTTAGTGACGTTCAACACCAGTCGTATGTCTTCTTTCCTAAAATATTTGTTCAGGTCTTTAGCCTGTTTTTAATTTTTTGTCTAATTAAAATGTAAACATTCTTTATATATTCTGATATAAGCCATTTGTCAGATAGATGGTAATTCAGTATTATTTATTTTCTTCTGGTCTATGGCCTTCTATATTTTTTTCTAATGTCTTTTAAATAATAAACATTTGATTTTGATAAAGTCCATTTTATTGATTTTTTTCAGTTATAATTCAGGCTATTTTGTGACCTGTGTAAGAAATTTTTGCCTAACCTAGTGTCACAAAGATTTCTTCTGGTTTGTTTTAAAAGTTTAATAGTTTTCTCTATGACATTTAGGTCTATGATTCATGTCATGGTGGGGTTCCCAAGATGATCCACAGATTTGATGAGTCACTGGGAGGATTTGTAAGAATCAGGATATAGTCACACTCTTTGTTATGATTTATTAAAGAAGGAGACATAGTAGAATCCAGAACTAAACGAGGTGCACAGGGTGAAGACTAGAGGAAACGAGATGCAAGCTTCCAAAAATTCTTTCCTAGTGATTTCCCCATGGACAATCAGATTCTTGTACCGTCAACTGTAACAAAATGTGTGAAGCTTATCTACTAGTAAAGCTTATTAGAGACTTAGTACCCGAGTCTTTCACTGGGGACTGTTCATATAAACATTAACAGCTTAGTGTATACCAAAATTCCAGACTCCCAGATGAAGAGCAAATGTTAGCACAAATCATATTGTTTGTGTGTAAACCCACCTTTGTTCGTAAGAGTATGAGGGAATACCCCTGAAATTCAAATACCCAGATACTAGTCGGGGCCAATTTATAAGCAGATTTTCTAAGAAAAGCAATTTCTGGCCTGGTATGTTAAGTGTTTACTACACAGTATTTCAAATTAGTTTGTGTGGATGGTGTGAAGTAAGGTTTGAGATTCATTTTTTACCCCCAGATATTTAGTTGTTGAGGTATCATTTATTAAGAAGACTGTATCTTTTTCCCATTGAATTACCTTGCTACTTCTGTGGAAAATCTTTGGTTCTATTAGTGTGAGTATTGAACTTTTTTTCTGTTTCATTGATCTGTATGTGTGTCCTTATATGCCTGTACCACACTGTTTTGTATATCGTAGTCTATTAGTAAGTCTTGAAGTCAGGCAGTATCAATTCTCCAATCCTGTTCTGTATTCAACCATGTTTTGGCTGGTCTGGGTCCTTTGTCTTTCTGTGGAAGTGTTAAAATCAGCATCCCAATTTCTTCACAAGCCTGTGGGATTGATATTGTTTGTAGTGAATTTATAGACCGATTTGGGGAGAATTACTGTTCTCACAGTAGGAAGTCTTAGTCCATGTAATTCCCTTTGCAGTTTTATAGTTTTTGGTATATAAGTTTTGCATATATTGTTAAACTTAGTTTTTAGGTGTTTCAAATGCTATTTCAAATGGTGTTATCTTTTTAATTTCATTTCCCAATTGGTCATTGCTAGCCTACAGTTTGTGTCCTTGCTAAATTTACTTATTAGTTCTGATGTCTCTTTTATAGATTTCTTAGGCTTTGCTAGATAAATGATATTATGCACAAATATAATTTTACTTTTTGATTCTATGTCTTTCTCTTGTCATATCATATTGAGTACAGCCTGCCCTAAATATTGGATAGAAGTGATGAGAGTGGTCATCCTCCCCTTGTTTCTGATGTAGGAAGCATTGAGTCTTTTAGCGCTGAATGTGATGATAGCTATAGGCAGATGTCTGTAATCATATGTTGAGGAAATTCTAAGATTGATGAGAGTTTTTATAATGAACAAGGTTTGAGTTTTGTTAGTGCTTTTTCTATAACTATTAAAATTATCGTGATTTTTCTTCATTCCCATCATACGGTAAGTGACTGGAATTGATTCTTAGTTACTGTGCCTTTTTATTCCTGGGATAAATCTCTCATGGCTCTGGTGTATTAACCTTTTAATATATATATTGTTAGAATTGATCTGCTAACTTTTGTTAAGGAGGTTTGCATCTCTATACATTATTGAAGAATTTTTTCTTGTAGGGCTTTGGTTTTGATACCAAGATAGTCAGGTTAATACTGGCTTTATTAATGAGTTGGGACGTGTTTTTCCTTTGTTGTCTGAAAGAGTATGTGTAGAATTTGTATTACTTTATTCTGTCTGGTTATTTTATCATTTCCCTATAGTTATCTGAGTATGGGAGTTTAACTTATGGGAAGTTTTTTTATTTTTCTATTTATTTATTTATTTATTTATTTATTTATTTATTTATTTATTTCATTTTTCTGAAGCTGGAAACAGGGAGAGACAGCCAGACAGACTCCCGCATGCGCCCGACCGGGATCCACCCGGCACGCCCACCAGGGGCGACGCTCTGCCCACCAGGGGGCGATGCTCTGCCCATCCTGGGCGTCGCCATGTTGCGACCAGAGCCACTCTAGCGCCTGGGGCAGAGGCCACAGAGCCATCCCCAGCGCCCGGGCCATCTTTGCTCCAACGGAGCCTCGGCTGCGGGAGGGGAAGAGAGAGACAGAGAGGGAAAGCGCGGCGGAGGGGTGGAAAAACAAATGGGCGCTTCTCCTGTGTGCCCTGGCCGGAATCGAACCTGGGTCCTCCGCACGCTAGGCCGACGCTCTACCGCTGAGCCAACCGGCCAGGGCCTTTATTTTTCTTTTAATGTGAGAGGAGGAAAGATAGTGATACAGACTCCCACATGTGCCCCAACTGGGTGGATCCACCTGGCAACTGCTGTCTAGGACTGATGCTTGGACAATGGAACTATCCTCAGCTCCCGCAGCCACGCTTGAACCAGTGGAGCCACTGGCTGCGGGAGAGGAAGAGGGAGAAAAAGGGGAGAGGGAGGGGGAGAAAAGCAGATAGTTGACTCTCCTGTGTGCCCTGACCAGGAATTGAACCTGGGATGTCCATATGCCGGACTGATGCTCTATCCAGGGCCAGGAAGGTTTTTAATTACGAATTCAAATTGTTTACTTGGTATAGGCCTGTGTGGGAAATGGTTAACTCAGCCGACTTGGGATGTGCAAACCCTATACATCCTCCGAAATGTAGGTTTTCATGACTGACCGTTAGTAGACTCTGGCAAACCGAGCTCTTCTACTGTTCTGTCCGATGTGTATTTTACTTGCTGGGGATCTTGGGCCATGGTATACTAGTTTGTCCAATCTTTATACTAAACATGATTTATGGTAAACATTTGCTTTCCTTCTATGGTCAGGAGCTTCAGTTTCTAATATAATACATACTGATGACAGTGTACATAGTCCAGGCATACACTCTACGTGACTGCTCCCTAATAAGAAGCCTGGACTGTCTGTCTCAGTCAAGGTCTGCTGGTTGGCAGCTCTTTGTACATGTGGTTACACATTGTTGCTGAAAGGAATTACACAGGTCTTTTTTTTTTTTTTCCCCCCAATAAATTTTTATTAATGGTAATGGGATGACATTAATAAATCAGGGTACATATATTCAAAGAAAACATGTCTAGGTTATTTTGTCATCAAATTATTTTGCAAACCCCTCGCCCAAAGTCAGATTGTCCTCCGTCACCCTCTATCTAGTTCTCTGTGCCCCTCCCCCTCCCCCTAACTCTCTCCCTCCCTCTCTCCCATGTCCTCCCCCCCCCCCACGCTTGGTAACCACCACACTCTTGTCCATGTCTCTTAGTCTCATTTTTATGTTCCACCAATGTATGGAATCATGTAGTTCTTGTTTTTTTCTGATTTACTTATTTCACTCCTTATAATGTTATCAAGATCCCACCATTTTGCTGTAAATGATCCGATGTCATCATTTCTTATAGCTGAGTAGTATTCCATAGTGTATATGTGCCACATCTTCTTTATCCAGTCTTCTATTGAAGGGCTTTTTGGTTGTTTCCATGTCTTGGCCACCGTGAACAGTGCTGCAATGAACATGGGGCTACATGTGTCTTCACGCACCAATGTTTCCGAGGTTTTGGGGTATATACCCAGTAGAGGGATTGCTGGGTCATAAGGTAGTTCTATTTGCAGTTTTTTGAGGAACCACCATACTTTCCTCCATATGGTTGTACTACTTTACATTCCCACCAACAGTGTATGAGGGTTCCTTTTTCTCCACAGCCTCTCCAACATTTGCTATTACCCGTCTTGTTGATAATAGCTAATCTAACAGGAGTGAGGTGGTATCTCATTGCCGTTTTGATTTGCATTTCTCTAATAGCTAAAGAAGATGAGCATCTTTTCATATATCTGTTGGCCATTTGTATTTCTTCCTGGGAGAAGTGTCTTCATATCCTCTTCCCATTTTTTTATGGGATTGTTTGTTTGTTTGTTGTTGAGTTTTATGAGTTCTTTGTATATTTTGGATATTAGGCCCTTATATGAGCTGTTGTTTGAAAATATCATTTCCCATTTAGTTGGCTTTCTGTTTATTTTGTTATCAGTTTCTCTTGCTGAGCAAAAACTTCTTAGTCTGATGTAGTCCCATTCATTAATTTTTGCCTTCACTTCTCTTGCCTGTGGAGTCAAATTCATAAAATGCTCTTTAAAACCCAGGTCCATGAGTTGAGTACCTATGTCTTCTTCTATGTACTTAATTGTTTCAGGTCTTATGTTTAGATCTTTGATCCATTTTGAGTTAATTTTTGTACAGGCGGAGAGACTGTAGTCGAGTTTCATTCTTTTGCATGTGGCTTTCCAGTTTTCCCAGCACCATTTATTGAAGAGGCTTTCTTTTCTCCATTGTGTGTTCTTGGCCCCTTTATCAAAAATTATTTGACTATATATATGTGGTTTTATTTCTGGACTTTCTATTCTGTTCCATTGGTCTGAGTGTCTGTTTTTCTGCCAATACCATGCTGTTTTGATTGTCATGGCCCTATAATAGAGTTTGAAGTCAGGTATTGTAATGCCCCCAGCTTCATTCTTTTTCTTTAGGATTGCTTTGGCTATTCTGGGTTTTTTATAGTTCCATATAAATCTGATGATTTTTTGCTCTATTTCTTTAAAAAACGTCATTGGAAGTTTGATGGGAATTGCATTAAATTTGTATATTGCTTTGGGTAATATAGCCATCTTGATTATATTTATTCTTCCTAGCCAAGAACAAGGTATATTCTTCCATCTCATTATATCTTTTTCAATTTCCCTTAAAAATGGTTTATAGTTTTCATTATATAAGTCCTTTACATTCTTTGTTATGTTTATTCCTAAGTATTTTATTTTTTTTGTTGCAATCGTGAAGGGGATTATTCTTTTGAGTTCGTTCTGAATTGTTTCATTGTTGGCATATAGAAATGCTATTGACTTCTGTATGTTAATTTTGTATCCTGCGACCTTACTGTATTGGCTTATTGTTTCTAGTAGTCTTTTTGTGGATTCTTTGGGGTTTTCGATGTATAGGATCATATCATCTGCAAAAAGTGATACCTTTACTTCTTCTTTTCCGATATGGATGCCTTTTATTTCTTTGTCTTGTCTGATTGCTGTGGCGAGAACCTCTAGTACCACATTAAATAACAGTGGAGAGAGTGGACAACCCTGTCTTGTTCCTGATTTAAGGGGGAAAGCCTTCAGTTTAGTGCCATGTAATATGATGTTAGCTGATGGTTTATTATATATAGCCTTTATCATGTTGAGATATTTTCCTTCTATACCCATTTTGTTGAGAGTCTTAAACATAAAATTGTGTTGTATTTTATCGAAAGCCTTTTGTGCGTCTATTGATAAGATCATGTGGTTTTTGTTCTTTGTTTTGTTGATATGGTGTATTACGTTAACCGTTTTACCTATGTTGAACCATCCTTGAGATTCTGGGATGAATCCCACTTGATCATGATGTATTATTTTTTTAATATGTTGTTGTATTCGATTTGCTAGTATTTTGTTTAGTATTTTAGCATCTGTATTCGTATGTTGTTTAGTTTCCACATTTTTGTGGGATTTTTTCCCTCTTTTTTGCAGTTGAATTCTAGTTTCAAGGCTTTATGATCAGAAAATATGCTTGGTACAACTTCAATTTTTCTGAATTTGCTGATGTTGTTTTTGTGGCCCAACATATGGTCAATTCTTGAGAATGATCCATGTACACTGGAGAAAAACGTATACTCAGTCACTTTGGGATGAAATGTCCTGTAGATGTCTATCATATCCAGGTGCTCTAGTGTTTTGTTTAAGGCCACTATGTCTTTGTTGATTCTCTGTTTGGATGACCGATCTAGAGCCGTCAGCGGTGTATTGAGGTCTCCAAGTATGATTGTATTTTTGTCAGTTTTTGTTTTAAGATCAATAAGTAGCTGTCTTATATATTTTGGTGCTCCTTGGTTTGGTGCATATATATTAAGAATTGTTATGTCTTCTTGATTCAGTGTCCCCTTAGCCATTATGAAATGGCCATTTTTGTCTCTGAGTACTTTTTCTGTCTTCTAGTCAGCATTATCTGATATGAGTATTGCTACACCTGCTTTTTTTTGGATGTTATTTGCTTGGAGTATTGTTTTCCAGCCTTTCACTTTGAATTTGTTTTTATCCTTGTTACTTAGATGAGTTTCCTGTAGGCAGCATACAGTTGGATTTTCTTTTTTAATCCATTCTGCTACTCTGTGCCTTTTTATTGGTGAGTTTAATCCATTTACATTTAGTGTAATTATTGACACTTGTGAGTTCCCTATTGCCATTTTATATCTTGCTTTCTGTTAGTTTTGTGTCTTGTTTGATCCTTCTCTTTCGTTTTTCTATCTTTTGTTTTTATTTGGTTGTATTCCATACATCTTTCCTCTGTTGCTATCTTTTTTATCTCATGTGCTTCTGTGGTGGTTTTTTCAATGGTGGTTACCTTTGAGTAATGAAAAGGGTCCCTACCCTGTTCATTGTAGCGAACTATTTTGTGAGTACTTTTGCACTCCATCATCCTTTGCTACTGTTAATCTCCATCTTCTCCCCCTCTTTCTTTTTGTTGTTGTCACAGTTTAAATTTGGTTTTATTGTGTTCTTCTTGGAGCTTTTACTTGTGGCTCTGTTTTTTTTTGTTCTTTGTATCTGATTGGAGAACCCCCTTTAGTAATTCCTGGAGTGGGGGTTTTCTGATGATAAATTCCCTCATCTTTTCTGTATCTGTGAATGTTTTTATTTCTCCTTCATATTTGAAGGATAGCTTTGATGGGTATAGTATTCGTGGCTGAAAGTTCCTCTCTTTCAGGACTTTAAATATTGTGGTCCACTCTCTTCTAGCTTGTAGAGTTTCTGCTGAGAAATCTGATGATAATCTAATGGGCCTTCCTTTATATGTTGTATTCTTCTTTTCCCTGGCTGCCTTGAGAATTTTTTCTTTGCTGTTGGTTTGTGTCAATTTCATTATGATATGCCTTGGAGTAGGTTTGTTGGGGTTAAGAAAACTCGGTGTTCTGTTTGCTTCTTGAATTTGGGGCTTTAGTTCTTTTTTTTTTTTTTTTTTTTTTTTTGCATTTTTCTGAAGCTGGAAACAGGGAGAGACAGTCAGACAGACTCCCGCATGCGCCCGACCGGGATCCACCCGGCACGCCCACCAGGGGGCGACGTTCTGCCCACCAGGGGGCGATGCTCTGCCCATCCTGGGCGTCGCCATGTTGCGACCCTCCTGGGTGTCGCCATGTTGCGACCAGAGCCATTCTAGCGCCTGGGGCAGAGGCCACAGAGCCATCCCCGCACCCGGGCCATCTTTGCTCCAATGGAGCCTTGGCTGCGGGAGGGGAAGAGAGAGACAGAGAGGAAGGCGCGGCGGAGGGGTGGAGAAGCAAATGGGCGCTTCTCCTATGTGCCCTGGCCGGAAATCGAACCCGGGTCCTCCGCACGCTAGGCCGACGCTCTACCGCTGAGCCAACCGGCCAGGGCGGGGCTTTAGTTCTTTCCACAGGCTTGGGAAGTTCTCATCTATTATTTGTTTGAGTATGTTCTCCATTCCATTTTCTCTCTCTTCTCCCTCTGATATACCTATTATTCTTATGTTATTCTTTTTGATGGAGTCAGATAATTCTTGTAGGGCTATCTCATTTTTTTAAATTTTTGAGTCTCTTTCTTCTCTCTGTTGTGCCTCAAGTTGCTTGTCTTCTATTTCACTAATCCTCTCTTCTATCTGACCTGTTCTATTAGCTAAGCTTGTTACTTCGTTTTTCAGCTCGTGAATTGAGTTTTTCATCTCTGTTTGATTTGTTTTTATAGTTTCAATTTCTTTGGACATATATTCTTTGTGTTCTTTGAGTTGTTTTCTGAGCTCCCTAAATTGCCTTTCTGTGTTTTCTTGTATATCTCGGAGGATTTTTAGGATTTCTATCTTGAATTCTCTGTCATTTAGCTCCAAGGTTTCCAATATATTAAATTTTTTCTCCATAGATTTTTCCTCATCTAGCTGTGTTACCTCTCTTTCTTTTGTATCCATGATATTCGATTTTCTCTTCCTTAATGGCATCTGAGGGTGGTTTTGTTGATAGTATTAATGAGATTTAATAAAGAATAAAAAGTTATAAAAAATCAAAAATCAAAGAGTTGTTTTTTTAAAAAAAAATTAATAATGAAATAAAAATAAAATAAAATAATAATTTTTAAAAAAAGGAAATTATTCCCCCCCTCCTTTTTTCCTCTCCTCTCCCCTTTTTCTTGAGAAAATCTTGTGGTGAACTGTGAATTATAACAAACAATGCCTGTGATGGAGGATCTGAATTGGGGAAAAGTAATAAAGGGGCAAAAAAAAAAAAAAAAAAGGGGGGGGTATGGACCCACAAAAAGCAAATAAGGAAAAAATTTGGGTCAAGAATAAAATGATTTACTTTTAGCTGTTGGTTGTCTAAGAGTTATGATGAGAGGAATAAGAGGAAAACAGAAAAATGGGGGGACAAATTAAAAAAATACTATTGTATTTAGTGGAACAAGAACTAGATAAAATGGAGAGCCAGGGATGGGAGCACTGCTAGTGAGTGAAAAAGGTGAAGTAAAAACCCCCCAAAATGCCACAAACATAAGTTTGAGTCCCAGATAAGAGAATTTGTTGGTTATTGAGGTTTGAATGAGAGGAGATGTAAAGGAGAAAGGAAGAAACTAATATAGAGGGAGAAAAGAAAGAGAGAGAGAGAAAAAAAGAGGGAACCACTAAAAGAAGAAAAAAGAAAGGAGAGAGAGAGTTAAGGGTTTTGGAGTGCAACCCTCATAGAGAGAAAGGAAGAGGAGAAAAAAGATAATGGGAGATGTAACACTTATGGGTAGTGTAGTTCAAGGAGACGAGAGAGTAAGACCAGTAGAGAGTTAATCGGCCAAATTGGAGGAGGAAAAAAAGTATCAAAAATGAAGATAAGAGAAACAAACGAACAAATATAATAAAATGGGATAGGTTATAAAGTCAGCAGATTATTCTTGATTTTGAGAGGTTATCTTCTTGCTTTTTCTTTTCTCTCCCTCTTCCTGGTCGGTGACTCTGTACCCCGGGTTCTGCCCCTTTGGCACGCTCAGGTAGAGGTTTGCAGTTGATAAGTATCTATGGCAATGTCATGTATTGTGCTTTAGTCTCGTGGGAGTCGAGGCTCATTAGCATTTATAGGCTCCGACAGTGAGAGAGTCCGTGTTCCTGGAGTCTTTCTCCTAGTCTTTCCTTCCTCAATTAGTAGCCTGATAATCCAGCTATGGGGTTACTGCTGCCTCTGCCTAGATAGTAAGAGGTTCAAAGAGCTGGCAACTCCCCACTCTATTCCCACTCAGCACAGGGCTCTGGGTAAGGCTCAGTCAGTCAGAGCTGCTAGCATAATCAGGCGGGCTTTCCGCCCACACAAAGACCTCTGGCTCTGCCACTTTGTCTGATAACACAGGCGGGCGCCCACTTCCGGGGCGCTTGGAGGAAACTCTCATTCACTATCTGCGTGCGCAGACCAGGATATCCGGCCAGCAGTCTCACGCTCTGATTGAAACCACCAACCCCATGTAAAAGTTGCAGCGTTGGAATTCGCTCTCGTTCCGTCCCTGTGTGCGGCTTTTGCAAGGCGCTGGGGCGGCCCGAGATTCCGCTTTTGCCCACACAATGGCCCCTGACTCTGCCCCTCTGTGCGATAACACGGGCGCGCACTGCCGAGGCACTCGGAGGAATCGCTCACTTCCTATCTGCGCGCGCACACCAGGATATGAGGCCGGCCACGTTTCCCTCTAAGTGAAACCCTCACCAGCACGGAAAATTTCCACCGTTGGAATTAGTTCTTGCTCCCTCCCGTGCGCGGCTTTCCCAGGGCGCTGGGGCTGCCCAGAGACTCTGCCCTCGGCCCACAGAAAGGCCTCTGACCCTGCCTCTCTGTGGGGTAACACGGACACCCACTTCCGGGGCTTAGGAAGAAATCTCTCGCCCACTATCTGCGCGCGCCGACCAGGAGATCGGGTAAAATGGCTGCCCCGCTTGTCTTTCTTTGTCTGGGTTTGGCGCGTTAGCTTGTATTGCCCGGCTTGCCACAGGATCAGTTTTTCCTCGGCTAGGATCTCCGTGCCACAGCCTGGTTCGGCCCTTTGTGCCACATCCTGGATCTATTCACCCCCTTTGCCCGCCTCAGTTTCTATATTCACAGTTACCAGAGAAAGCCGCCCTGTTTAGGTTAGTGAGGAAGGCGGAGCATTTCTTACTCCCTATTTCCTTCGGGGTTTGGTTATATATTTAGCCAATTTTTCACTCGACCATACCTTCGGTGTATTGCGAAGCATCTGGAGGCTCCAAGTATAGGTTTTTCTGTTTCTGATTGAAGATCTTGTTGAGTTTTGGGGGAGATTTATCGGTATCGCTTCCTACTCCGCCATTACTCTGACCATTTTTATAAATTTTAATGCAGTGACATTGATTAATCAAAGTACCTATGTTCTGAGAAAACATCTCCAGATTATTTTGACATTTGATTATGTTGTATACCCCTCACCCAAAGTCAAATTGTCCTCCGTCACCCTCTATCTGGTTTTCTTTCTGCCCCTTTCCTAACCCCCACCCCCTCTCTCTCCTTCCTTGCCCCCTCTCCACCCCCCACTCTTTTAGTATTCTTTTAATGTCTGTAGCTTCCTCATTGGTGTTTCCTCTTTATGTCCTGTTATTGGTAATTTCAGTTTTTTTTTTTTTTTTTTTAATTAAGTGAGAAAGAGAGAGAGGAGAAGAAGAAGAAGAAGAAAAAGAAGGGAGAGGGATGAGAAGCATCAACTCATAGTTGCTGCATCTTAGTTGTTAATGACTGCTTTCCTCAGATGAACTTTGATCAGGGGGACTAGCCAAGCCAGTGGCCCCTTGCTCAAGCCAGTGATCCTGGTCTCAAGCCAGAGATCTTAGACTTTAAGCCAGAGACCTTTGGGCTCAAGCCAGTGACCATGGGGTCATGTCTATGATCCCACACTCAAGCTGGTAAGCCCGCGCTCAAGCCAGATGAGCCACGCTCAACACAGTGACCTTGGGGTTTCAAGCCTGGGTTCTCAGTGTCTCAGGCTGATGCTCTATCTACTACTGTTCCACCACCTGGTGAGACGGTTTTCTTTTTTTCTTGATTGATTTGGAGGCTTATCAATTTTATTGATCTTTAGAAAACAGCATTTGGTTTTATCAGCTTTTTTTGTTTTTTATGTCATTGGGTTTTTTTTTTGCTATATTATTGATTTATATTTATCTTTTTTAAAAAAAAATTTTTATTTTCTTTTATTTATTCATTTTTAGAGAGGAGAGAGACAGAGAGGGAGAGAGAGGAGAGAGAGACAGAGAGAGAGAGAAGGGGGGAGGAGCTGGAAGCATCAACTCCCTATGTGCCTTGACCAGGCAAGCCCAGGGTTTCAAACCAGCGACCTCAGCATTTCCAGGTCAACGCTTTATCCACTGCGCCACCACAGGTCAGGCGATTTATATTTATCTTTTATATTTCATCTATTTAATTTGGATTTTATTTTTTTTTAATATTTTGATTTAGGAACTCAAATTAAATCTCTTTGTTAATATAAGCCGTTATTACTATGTATTTTCCTATTAGCATTGCCTTACTTGGTTTTTCCTTTTTTTTTGTATTTTTCTGAAGCTGGAAACGGGGAGAGACAGCCAGACAGACTCCCGTATGCACCCGACCGGGATCCACCTGGCACGCCCACCAGGGGCGATGCTCTGCCCACCAGGGTGTGATGCTCTGCCCTTCTGGGGCGTCGCTCTGCCGCGACCAGAGCCACTCTAGCGCCTGGGGTAGAGGCCAAGGAGCCATCCCCAGCGCCCGGGCCATCTTTGCTCCAATGGAGCCTTGGCTGCGGGAGGGGAAGAGAGAGACAGAGAGGAAGACGGGTGGGGGTGGAGAAGCACATGGGCGCTTCTATGTGCCCCGGCTGGGAATCAAACCCGGTCCCCCGCACGCCAGGCTGACGCTCTACCACTGAGCCAACCGGCCAGGGCCAGGTTTTTCCAAATTTTAATTTGATTATTTTCATTGTCATTCAGTTAAAAATCTTTTATTTACTTTATGATTTTCTTTGACTCATAGATTGTTTAGAAGTATGTTGTTTAACTTCCAGAGATTGAGAGGGGGAGGATTAATTATCTGTTACTGCTTTGTGATATAATTCCATTTTAGTCTATGAGGACAAGGTAACAGAGAGGTTAACTTATCTGAGCAGGTCACACAGCTAGTGTGTGGGATAGTAAGAGTCCAAAGCCAAGTAGATTGGCTCCTGAGCCAGTCTTAGACCATTCCTGCCTTTAGAGCTGTCTTTTCTGTGCACTAGTCATTGTTCACTCAGAGCTGTTTTGTTTGTTCTTTTCAGATAGTTATAATAGAACTTTTCTGTTTATTGTTTTCCTTTAAAATTAAATTCTGTTATGCTGCCTAATGTTTTGCTAAAAATTGTCACTATAAACATAATTACTGGTCTATTTGTTTGAGTTGTTTTGTTCTTGAAATACCTTGTTAGTTTTCTGAAACACGCTTAATCTTCTAATGTGGGAAAACTGACATAAGCTTTTTAAAATTTCTGTTCAGAGAATTGATTGATGTTTTATTGCTATAAGTACGAAAATTCATTTTTACAAGTACATGCTGCCTTAGGCACACAGTTGAGCCATACGTCATCTGCCATTCGATGTCAAATGATACCAAAAGTAACCTAGTAAGCAGGCAGTGGTTATAGTACAAAAATAATCAAAGGTTTAGTCAATAGCTCATGAAGTTTGATGTACTAGTATTGATAAACTAATTAAACAGATCTGCCTGTGTTTTTCCAGCCTACTGGGGCTCTGCTATGATTAGCTTTACAGCCAGGAGTGTTGTAACATTGAATGAAAGTAACTGATCAGAAAATGGTGTAGTCACGGAGCTTTAAGTACTCCCATTTCTGGTCACAGAATGGTTTCAGGGAAAGTAGGTTTTCTCTGCACACCTGCAGCCTGTCAGTGCATAGGCCTCTTGTGGTCAATATTGATTGATTCTCATAACAGAACTAGAACAAATTTAGTGTTTTGCAACCTTCTGTGATTTAATATTGTCATGCTTTTTGCTATAACATTATGTCCCAAAAATCCTTCTGTAATAGTGAGTAATTATTGCAATACCTACTAGCCCAGCTGTAGTTCTGAATGTTTCAGTGTTGCCAATATAAATTTCTGGGTATATTCTGGAGTTTCTAATTCAGCTTTAAAAGTTGGCAGTACCAGTTACTTGGTAAATTAAGGTTGGTACTAAGAAATCTCAAGAGGATGAGGGAATGGATGGACTCTAACTCATTCTTCTTTTAAAACTTTCCAGAAAACTGTACACTGAGATCTGAATATAATTAACAAGGAGAAAGAATATTCTAAATGATTTTTTTAAGTCCTGCAAGTTAAAGAATTTTAAAGTCAATCTTTGTAATACTTATCATTTTCTTCTCGTTGTAAGTTGGTATCCTTGTAGACATCTGAATAGGTTAATTATAACCATTGGTGATAACTTAGATCCTAGATGTAGCAATCTAATGAAAAATGTCTTAAATTCATTCAGCTGGTAATTATTGAGCTCTTACTATATGCCAGACACTTTGATAAGTACTAGAAATAGACGAATAAGGAATAACTTCTGTACTAAATAACCTCATGTTAATTTCAAACTCTATTTGAGAAATCTTTTACTTTTAAATACATCTTGTTTATTGATTTAATATATTGAAATTGCTATAGATCAGTCAACCAGCAAATGTTAATTGTTTTTTGGCACTGTTGTAGTCTTAGGAACTTTAAAATCTGGTTGGGGAGAAAATCATCTACACCTCAGACAATTACATGAGTGCTTCCTAAACTATAATTTAAGAATTTAAAAAGTTTATATTTCCATTAAAAAAATTCTAAAACATTAGGTATATATTTTTTGCCATATAATATTTATATACACATAATTTTGGAATCCATTTATAATTTTGTATAAGATCATTGGTTCCAAGTGATCATTTAAATCAGGGATAGTCAACCTTTATATACCTACTACCCACTTTTGTATCTGTTAGTAGTAAAATTTTCTAACCGCCCACCGGTTCCACAGTCATGGTGATTTATAAAGTAGGGAAGTAACTTTACTTTATAAAATTTATAAAGCAGAGTTACAGCAAGTTAAAGCATATAATAATAATTACTTACCAAGTACTTTATGTTGGATTTGTGCTAAGTTTGGCGGAATAAATCTTTATAAAACAACTTACTATAGTTAAATCTATCTTTTTATTTATACTTTGGTTGCTCTGCTACCGCCCACCATGAAAGCTGGAATGCCCACTAGTGAGCGGTAGGGACCAGGTTGACTACCACTGAAGGATCATAAAAAGAAAGGGTTTATGGACTTTCAGGGGCCTAAGTGGGTTGATACCATATGTACATGTGAGATTACCTGGGTGAGATTGCCATTCATCAATTGGCACTTAGAGGTGTGGTATATTTGGATTGAGTTTGTTCTTGATTGGTTAATACTCAGAAGCAAGGGGTTGTCACAGATTGGTTGATTTGCAAAAGTTTGTTCATTTAGCTGAGTTTTTGGTTGACCTATAGGACAGGTTTACAATAATTTTGGTGGCTTTGTTTTGCCAACACTACAGAAAACACTGTCTTCCTAGGTATCCTAAAAATATTTTCAGTTTGAGGTTATTTTTTATAATAAAAATTTTAAATTAGTTTTATAAACAGAGAAAATACTGTTATTTTATGCTGGAGGACATCTGGAAAGATGAGATTCATTCCTAAAGTTAAAGTATCTTGTTTTGTCTGAATACAATTAATATTTATATTAAAACTTAAATAATACAGAAAAATGTAAAGGTCACTGGTTAATACCAGAGCCCAGAAAGAGTTACTATTAACATTTTACCATTAGATAGATTTCTCAACTTTTATACTTACCTGGTTTGAATCCTGGTCCTTCATTTAACAGATATGCCATCTTGATCAAGTTACTTAACTTCTCTGTGCTTCAGTTTCTTACCTGTAAAGTAGGAATAATAAGACCTGTTCATTGAGTAGTAAATAAAAAATGAAGTATAATTTAGGTAATACATACTTGATATTACTAACATATTATATCCATTCTAAGACATTTGTTTTCTACACTGCTCACAAAAGTTAGGGGATATTTCAAAATGAGTATGAAGCGATAAAAAAAAGAAACATTTGAATTTTTTTATTAAACAAGAACATCAGAAAAGCAAACAACAAG
This sequence comes from Saccopteryx bilineata, assembly GCF_036850765.1. NCBI lineage: Eukaryota > Metazoa > Chordata > Mammalia > Chiroptera > Emballonuridae > Saccopteryx > Saccopteryx bilineata. Next base: position 203,115,691 of record NC_089493.1, on the reverse strand, counting down.
TCAAAGAAAGTTGTTTGATTAGGCAAATGAAATGCAAAACCAACTTTTGTTTTATTGGTGAATCTGCACTGTTCCCTGATCCCCTAATTTTTGCGAACAGTGTATTTTGTTTCTGCAGTTGGGCCTTACCTTAACCATTGATGGTGACTTAGAATTGGCAGTTTTTTTTTTTTATTTTTGTTGTTCCTTTCTTTGTGGTTCATAATATAATGGAACACCTAGTCTATCTTAGCCTGATAAATACAGTGTATGTGTACCTGTTTTTTATTAATGCAGAAGTGAGATTATACAATGCACATAATTTTGTGCCTTTAACTTTTTACAAGGACGTATTTTTAATATGTATAGATTTACTTAATTCTATGTAGTGGCTACATAGTGTAGTGTTATGGATGTACTGCATTTATTTTGTTCTTTACCTATTAATGGATATTTTATTGTTTAATTTTTGGTTTTTTGAGATTTTGATTAGTGAAGGTTGAGGAAATGTAGAGTGTTAACCTGAATGAAGAGTAAGACAATAAGTGCAAGATAATTTTGGGGACAGTTTCTGTTTGTCTAGAAGGAATTTTGGGGCAATTTTGAACTGTATTGAGTACTAAGTTAAGGATTATGGATATTGTTTTTAAGATTTTGTGGATTTTTTTTTACTGACGAGTAATTGGAAAAGAAATTTTTAAAAAAATTATAGACTTTTAGAAAGAGAGGAAGGGAAAGAAGGGGGGGAGAAGAGAGAGGAATGTAAATCTCTTCTTGCATGTGCCCTTGATCAAACCTGCAACCTTCACATATCAGGATGATGCTCCAACCAACTGAGCCATTTGGTCAGTGCTGGAAATGAATTTTTTGTTGCTTTCACCAATGACCCTGTGATATAGTATAATAGAATGGATTGATATCAACTAAAAATGGTGTATTTAGCATTTTTATTGATAATGATGATGTAGAAAGTATGCTCAGTAAATTTTCAGTTGTGCTCATGAAATTGTAAAGAGCAGAAAAATAGGCCAGATTATAAATTAATGTCTAAAATTATTTTAGGATGCTGTGATGGGTTGAATTCAAGTTGTTGAACATGTCTATAGGTAAATGTAAGATTTAGAAGAAAAAATAAAAATAAAAACTTCAGGAGAATTATTTAAGTATGGCTTGATTTAGTCAGTAGTACATTTAGAAAAGGTGTATTGTAATATTTAAGAATCAGTTGTATCACACATAAGAAGCACCTTATCTGGAACAAAGTCTTAACTAGTTTGTTTTTCTTAACTTTCATTTGTAGTTTAGAATACCGTACAAAAGAAATATAGACAAGGGGGAGTGAATTCAGAAGGGACCAAAAGATGATGAGGGAACTCAGAACTATGCTGTATCAAGGGAAATTGAAGTGCGAGGAAAGGGAGGCCACAGAGGTTTTCTTTTAAAATAGTCCAACTTGGTTAGTAGGATATAAATTGTGGCCCAGTATTGCACTGATTGTCTTTCTCAGAATCAATTCCAGCTAGTCATAGACCTCCACTCATTTCCTATGCTGTCTGAACATTCTATAAACTTTTAGGTATTCATTGTACTGACATGCAAGGAAATTTATCAGGAAGTGGTATCTGAAGATATTTGGCACAGGAGATACAGGCTGTGAACAGTGCCAGAGGAGGCAATTCATGAATTTTAACTCAAATTCTAATTTTCAATTTAATTTTTCTGTTTATCATAATTTTATTTAAATAGTGATTAAATTACCTTTAAAAAGTTTCCTGAAGACACATCCAGCATTTGGAATTCTTGTCAAACATTATTTTTACTGAGCTGAAGATATCATGTAATGTATATTGGACTGTGAATACTACATAGAAACAGATTTGGAACTTCAGCACCTATTGAGAAATGAGGAAGCATAACCTATCTTGCCATACAATATAATTAGTAGGCAGAACCCAAGTTCTTTGTATCCCTCATTTTGAAAATACTTTTGTAGTTTTATTTTTATTTCAATATTCTTGTATAAGTTTTGTTCAGGGACTTTTATTTCCCCTCCGGAGGAAAGACACTTTGATAGGATGTTACTACTATGGACCAGATTACTTAAATTCTGCCTTCGCAAGCTTCTGCTCTTTCCATTCATTATCCTACATTGGGGGGGGGGGGCAAAAGTAGGTTTACAATAGTATGTGAAACACAGAATTTATTCTTGTATTATTATTTAATTATTGTATTAATTTCTATACAGTGCTTTTTTTTTTCTTCTTTTCTGAGTGAGAGGAGGGGAAATAGAGAGCCAGACTTCCGCATGTACCTGGACCAAGATCTACCCGTCAACCCCAGTCCAAGGTTGATGCTGTGCCCATCTGTGGCCATACCCACAACTGAGCTAGAGGCTGAGGCTCCACGGAGCCATCCTCAGTACCTGAGTGGATGGTTGACCTCAAACCAGTCAAGCCATGGCTACGGGAGGGAAAGAGAGAGAAGGGAAGGAGTAGGGGTGGAGAAGCAGATGGTCTTTTCTCCTGTGTGTCCTGAACAGGAATTGAATGCAAGACATTCACATGCTGGGCTGATGGTCTACCACTGAGCCAACCAGCCAGGGCTCCTCAATAACTGTAAACCTACTTTTGCCCCACCCTGTATTCTCTTTATTAACAATTTAAGCTATGATCAGGCTGGTTACTCACTTCAGGAAAATTAAGGATGGATTTTTGTACAGAAAATATTGAATTTTTAATTTTTACTCTGGCTAAGATTGATTTTTTTTTTAAACAGATCAAGAAGTTAGTATATGTTTACCTGGTTCGATATGCTGAAGAACAGCAGGATCTGGCACTCTTGTCCATAAGTACTTTTCAGCGAGCTCTGAAGGTAAATTATAATGTGAGCAGGGAAATAGCTACAATATTTCCGCACAGTTGAAGGCATGTCATTAAAGAAGTGAAGCAATAATTCACTGGATGGCACAGTACTGATTTGAAAGCATTAAAAGCCCCCTCACAATACTTATTCAGTAGCCTAGAAAACAATTTATATAGTCAGCTGGACCTTGCCCTGCGTGTTTCAGTTTGTTTGTGTTCCTTTATGTTTAGTATAATCATTATCATGCATCAAAGAACTCTTCATCATTATACCAACTAGTTGTTGAAAGTGTACAAAGAGGGATATGACTTTTTCAAAGATAAAATTTATGACCTACATCATTTTATTATTATGAAACTCAGAGAAACCAAACATATTTAGTAGTAAATGATCAATAAAAATTATTACCATTACTTTTCTTATTAAAAACATTATTCAGAGAAATAACGTTTTACACATCTTTTTTTTTTTTTAACCCATTTCCATGTACTGGTTGTTTATTTTAAACTAAGTAGCTTTCCCTCCTGCTGTTGTTACATTGTACCCTATTAAGTACACCTGTTAAGTGTGTCATAAAGATACCTTTGAAATAATGTTAACTTGAAATTTGATGAATATTTTTGCATAATTTTTAGGACCCAAATCAACTAATTCGTGCAAGTGCGTTGAGAGTTCTGTCAAGTATTAGAGTGCCAATTATTGTCCCTATTATGATGCTCGCTATTAAGGAAGCTTCTGCTGATTTATCACCATATGTTAGGAAGAATGCAGCCCATGCAATACAAAAATTGTACAGGTAGGTGTTTTGTTAATAATACCAAAGATCTGTAACGTTATGTGGAATGTTATAGCCAATGAGGCTTATTTTAATAACTCTTGTAGCTAGTCTGTTCTTAGACTAAGTAAACTCGGAGATTGTGCCCCCACTCCTCCACCACAAATGTTCTCTAGACATCTTTGTTTTGGTTATAGAGATCCTACACAGGTTTTTATTTGTGAGCCTATTAAGGCCTGAAATAATTTATAGATTTTATAACTTAAGATTAATCAGAATTTAAATTCTTGTTTATATGGTCTGCCTCTCATGTACATAATCACATATATTATTAGAAAGTTAATATCTTTTTTCTGTTTATTGTAGGGTAGGATTGTGTGTTATTCTCTCAACTCACCTTGTTTCCCTCCCTCCATCTTTGGTCCTGCTGTCTCTTTCCTTGTCTGATTATCTAGAGCTATTTTAGTAAATAATTTTTTAAATACTGATTTTAAAATCTGCTACCATCCCATATTTATATAATACTTATTAAAATACCATACATTTCTTGATCTTTGTGGTAAACATATTGCCTAAATAAAAATATACTGCTCACAAAAATTAGGGGATATTTTATGCTTCATATTCATTTTGAAATATCCCCTAATTTTTGTGAGCAGTATATTATCTGCAATAATTTGATATTATGTTCTGTTACCATTAGTTCCACAAGCTTTTTATCAAGATTATTTTGCTTTCTGGTGCTACATTGTATTTGTAAAATGTATGAAAACAGTAGAGGATGTATTATCACATATTTGAGGAAAAAAATCAAATATGCCAAATAATTAAAGACAGTCTATAATTGAGTAAGGTATTAACATATGAAATACTATATCTGTACATGCATAGGCACACTAACAGTGACTTAAATAGGTTAGGGCTCAGATTATCATATGGGGTTTCATAATGTAAACATTTAAGGAAATGACATTAGTTGGAAAAGACTTCCTGGAGAAGGGAGACTGGAAATGATATCTGAAAGAATTAAAAGGTTTCAGATAATCATAATAGTTACTAATAAATGTATACAATGTTTGTAAAAAATAAAAAACTAGTTTCCTTAGGTTAACAGTGAAAGCTGTATCATGCGCCTCACTCATTATCTTTTCTGTTATAAACTTGCAGAATAAAATCGAAGCTCACTGGGATGGTTTAGAAGTTCATCACTGGGCTCCTTTTTACCTCTCTAGCTTCAGCTCTCACTCTCCTTGCCTTGAATTTACAATTTAGTAGCTCACTAGTCTTGTTAGTCCTCTGCATAAAATATTTTTACCTCATTACTATATCTTTTTCATCCTTTAGTCTCTACCTAGAAAATTTCCTCCTTTCTCCAGCTTTAAACTCAATTATTTAATATTCCTCTGAGATGTCATTTCCTGTAAGAAATCTTCCTCAACTCTCCTGCCTCCATTGGTGCCCTTCCTCTTTACTTACATAATCTCATATATGTATCTGTTATATGGTGTGATTATGTTTGGGAGTGTCTTTACTAACCTCTGTTTGTTTATCTTTGTATACCTATTGTTTAGCTTCTCAGTAAATGAACAACAATAGAATTCCATGCTAGGAAGAAATATATTGTTGTCAATATTTCATTGATTAGAGCTGCTATTAAGATGCATTTCTCAAGTCTGTACATGTGTAAGTCTGCTTATATTTCTTGGTTTTAGATGGTGGGTTTTATAACACTGGGGAACAATTGGTTTTTCATTTTTCTGTTGCATGAGGTTTTAGAACTGTTTCTATATATTTCTGCATCGCTGATTCCAAATCTGAAATTCGTTTTTTGATGCATCCTCTAGTTTTTATGCAATTTTAATTTCTTTTTGTTACGTTTAATAGCATGCATTGGGGTTTTTTTTGTTTTTTTTTTGGTATTTTTCTGAAGTTGGAAATGGGTAGGCAGTCAGACAGACTCCCACATGCGCCCGACCGGGATCCACCTGGCATGCCCACCAGCGGGTGAAGCTCTGCCCATCTGGGGCATTGCTCTGTTGCAACCAGAGCCATTCTAGCGCCTGAGGCTGAGGTCATTGAGCCATCCTCAGTGCTGGGCCAACTTTGCTCCAATGGCGCCTTGGCTGCGGGAGGGAAAGACAGAGAAGAGAGGAAGGAGATGGGGAGGGGTGGAGAAGCAGATGGGCACTTCTCCTGTGTGCCCTGGCCAAGAATCGAACCCTGGACTCCTGCACGCCTTTCCGACGCTCTACCACTGACCCAGCCAGGGCACATGCATTGGTTTTTAAAGTGGAGTTAAAGGGCAACGACTCTTGGATGGAACATAACCACAAGGCAATTAATTAACTTCACTTTTACATAATTGTAGTTGTTTTTAAATGTAAAAAATTTTTATCTGATAAAAACAGCCTCTTATTTTCTTTTAAGATTGAATCATGGCTTCTTCAAGTAGGCATAAATGTAAGAATAGTCCTGACATCTTCTGTTATATATGTGGCTGTTACACACTTCAACGTCAAAGGCGCAATATTTCATCATTGTGACACGTGCATATATTGCCTAATTTCAAGTTCCCTTTGGTGATCAAGACAAGAATTGGGCTCCTCATATTGTGTGTCATAATTGTGAGGAAATGCTTCATGACTGGACAAAAGGAAAATGCAAAGGAATGCCTTTTGGTATTCCCGTGATTTGGCGTGAACTTAAGGACCACAGCAGTGACTGTTATTTCTGTCTGATCCATACAAAGGGCATTGGCAAGGAAAAACGGCATATGATCGCATATCCTAATATTTCTTCAGCAATACGACCTATCCCACACTCTGAGACACTCCTGGTTCCAGTTTTCAATGGTTTTATTTCTTCTAAGGATGAAGAAAGTGAACATGGTGATTAAGTGTATTTTGATAAGATGCATGAGGAAATGGTTGCAGAATCTGAAGGGTCTTCTTCTGATGCCAAGCAGTCATTAACCCCTCAGCAGTTTAGCCAACCCCAATTGAATGACTTAGTAAGAATGACATAAAAATTGTCCTTGACTTTCTGAAGTATGAGGAGCATAACTATTTGTGTGGATCTTAAAATGGTAAATTTCCTGCTAGGACAACAGAGAGGTTCATGAAGTATCCTTGCTTTCTGTGTTTGTGGGACAGCCACGCTTGGGAGAAGCATTGGACACAGAAGGAGTGCCCAAAATGTGAGGCTCTGGAAGTAGGGATGCAAGATATTGTGAATGAACTTGTAGTTAATCGAGACAGGATCATTTTTCCCCCACTTCACATCAGACTTGGCTTAATGAAGCAGTTGGTTCAGGCTTTGAATAGAGAAAGTGAATGCTTTCAACATATTATTTCTGCTTTTCCTGCCTGGTCTTTTGAGAAGATAGAAGCAGGTGTATTCGATGGACCTCAAATTCGAACCCTCATACATGATGAAGAATTTGCCAGGAAGATGAATAAGGAGGAGAAAGCAGCATGGCAGTCTTTTGTGGCAGTTACAAAGAACTTCCTTGGCAACAAAAAAGCAGAAAACTATGAACTTTTGGTTCAAAGGATGCTGTTGGCTTTCCGCGACATTGGATGTAACATGAGCGTTAAGATTCACTTCCTGAACAGTCACCTTGATAGTTTCTCGAAAATTTTGTAGCTGTTAGTGATGAGCAGACTACTGCTGGAGCATCAAACGAGATTGTCCTCAACAAGTACACAAACTCAAGAGCTACAAACGCACATTTTTGCCTGGTTTGAATTTAAATAAGTTTTGTGCAAATTTTATGATTAAAATAAGTGTTTTAATATGTTCTATTTTGAAATTGTAGACAAATTCTGATGCGATCATATCTTTTAGTGTATTAGTGTCTTTACTGCATTATATAATTATATTTTCATAAAGATGATGCCCAAGAAGACATTCTACTTCATTATGTTAAACTGAATGTTGAAAATTTTACAATAAAATGAAAGCCTAGGTCCTGGCCGGTTGGCTCAGTGGTAGAGCGTCGGCCTGGCGTGCGGAAGTCCCGGGTTCGATTCCCGGCCAGGGCACACAGGAGAAGCACCCATCTGCTTCTCCACCCCTCCCCCTCTCCTTCCTCTCTGTCTCTCTCTTCCCCTCCCGCAACTGAGGCTCCATTGGAGCAAAGATGGCCCGGGCGCTGGGGATGGCTCCTTGGCCTCTACCCCAGGCGCTAGAGTGGCTCTGGTCGCAACAGAGCGACGCCCTGGAGGGACATCGCCCCCTGGTGGGCAGAGCATCGCCCCTGGTGGGCGTGCCGGGTGGATCCTGGTCAGGCGCATGTGGGAGTCTGTGTGACTGTCTCTCCCAGTTTCCAGCTTCAGAAAAAATACAAAAAAAAAAAAAAAAAAAAAAAAAGCCTAAAATCTTGAATTGCAAAAAAAACTAGCTTACAGAGAAAAACTAATGTCAGATTTAAGATCAGCACACTCGAATGAGGTGAGAACAAGTTTATTTGTGAATGCAACAAAAATTTTGTTCCCCAGTGTCAGTGAACTAGAATGATACAAAATTCTTACTTGGAAATTCTTTGTATTTGTTTTTGACAATTATGTCTTCATAGTAGAAAATGATTGTTATCCTGTTAGTTCACTCATCAGTTAAAAAAAGAATTTGTGGTTTACTTTCTTAATGTTTATTTATTTATTTTGAAAGTGAACTTGTTTATTAAATATGTACTTTCTTAATGGTGTTGGTATCTGAGTTTAATATGAACAACTTCAGAAAGAATAGAAAATATTTGGGAGAAAAAACATTCCATTTTACATTAAATTTGTTTTCTGCTTTTCTCTATCATTATATGATTCTTGCTTTCCCATCCCTCTAAAAATTTCTTAATGTTTTTGAAATGATTAGTTTCATTTAAAATAAGAAAATTTAAAGTAAGAAAATTTAAAGTTAGAAAATTTAAAGTAAGAAAACGAATGTATATTGTTATTTTTATGTTTTAGCCTTGATCCAGAGCAGAAAGAAATGTTAATTGAAGTAATTGAAAAGCTTCTGAAGGATAAAAGCACAGTAAGTAGTATATTTTTATGTCAAGGTAAAATTGTTGACATTTTCATATGCATATGACTTATTGGCTGGTAAGAAAGATCTTTTAGAAATGTGCTTATCTTCTCTTTCTTTCTTCTCAGCTCCCATTCTTTGTATGTAGTGATAATGAGATCTAGGAATAGTGAGGATCCATGAGTTTTTTGAGCAGAGTTCTGGAGGAGCTGGTATAAGGGTTTCTTTGATGGAAGCTTCTTTACCCACCTATATGGCTCAGTTATTGAGGTAGATGCCAGCTCATCTTAGGATGATATCACCAAGGAGCATGTATACCTGTATATAGCAGCTATCCAAATATAGTAGCCACTAGCCCCATATAGCTATTATTGAAAGATGCAGCATACAGTTTTTTGGAGAGAATGTTAAATGTGCAATTCAGAGGAATATGTATTATGCTGTTGTTTGGTGGAGTATTGTATATGCCTGTTAGGTTTAATTAATTTATAGTGTTGTTCAGGTATTCTGTTTCTTTATTTGATCTTCTCCCTGGGGGTTTGATCCATTTTTGAAAGCAAGAGTATTGAAGTTTACTACTATTGTTATATATAGCTGTGTATTTCTCCTCTAATTCTGCCAGTATTTATTTTATATATTTAGGAACTCTGATATTTGGTGCATATATATTTATAATTGTTTTATCTTCCTTTTGTCATTATAAAATGTTCATTTATCTCTATTTTTTTCATTATAAGTATAGCCGCTTCAGTTTTTTTGTGGTAGCTGTTTACGTGATACATTGTTTTCCTTGCATTTACTGTCAACCTGTTGATATTTTTGAATCTCATTTGTGTCCTTTGCAGACAGCACATAGTTGGATTTTTTGTGTTTGTTACAGTTTTCTTTTTTTTTTCTTTTTTGTATTTTTCTTAAGCTGGAAACGGGGAGAGACAGTCAGACAGACTCCCGCATGTGCCCGACCGGGATCCACCCGGCACGCCCACCAGGGGGTGACGCTCTGCCCCTCCGGAGCGTTGCTCTGCCTCGACCAGAGCCACTCTAGCGCCTGGGGCAGAGGCCAAGGAGCCATCCACAGCGCCCGGGCCATCTTTGCTCCAATGAAGCCTTGGCTGCAGGAGGGGAAGAGAGAGACAGAGAGGAAGGAGGAGGGGGGTTGGAGAAGCAAATGGGCGCTTCTCCTATGTGCCCTGGCCAGGAATCGAACCCGGGTCCCCCGCACGCCAGGCCGACGCTCTACCGCTGATCCAACCGGCCAGGGCCTCTTTTTTGTTTTTACTTTATTAAAATTTATTTTTATTTTTTTATTAATTGTGTTTATATAGATTCTAGTGTTGCCCCGAATGCATTTCCCCTTCCCCTTATTCCCCTCAACATCTCCCTTACTCCCCTCCCAACAGCGCCCTCCCTCCTTCCCTTCAAGTTTATCCCATCCTTTCATCCCCTTTCCCTCTGTCCTCTTTTCCTTGCATTTACTGTCAACTGTTGATATTTTTGAATCTAATGTGTGTCTTCTGCAGACAGCACATAATTGCATTGTTTTGTGTGTTTGTCACAGGTTTTTTTTTTTTGTATTTTTCTGAAGCTGGAAACAGGGAGAGACAGTCAGACAGACTCCCGCATGCCCCCGACCGGGATCCACCCGGCACGCCCACCAGGGGTGATGCTCTGCCCACCAGGGGGCGATGCTCTGCCCCTCCGGGGCATCGCTCTGCCATGACCAGAGCCACTCTAGCGCCTGGGGCAGAGGCCAAGGAGCCATCCCCAGGGCCTGGGCCATCCTTGCTCTCCAATGGAGCCTTGGCTGCGGGAGGGGAAGAGAGAGACAGAGAGGAAGGAGTGGGAGGGGGGTGGAGAAGCAAATGGGCGCTTCTCCTATGTGCCCTGGCCGGGAATCGAACCCGGGTACCCCGCACGCCAGGCCGACACTCTACCGCTGAGCCAACCGGCCAGGGCACAGTTTTTATTAGAAATATATACACAATGTGTATGCAAAGCCTTAAATGTTCAAGTTAATATGTTAAAATATTAGTAGTAATTATTTTACTGTTTGGATTTTGTTTTTTAATCCAGTTTCGAAATATGTGCCTTTTGGTTAGATTATTTAATCCTTTAATGAGTTTTTCACTACATAATTTTAAAAATACTGTATTATACAGGATGGGGCAAAACTAGGTTTACAATTGTTCATATGGGAAATAATATAATAATTAATAAATAATAATATAAGAATAAATTGCATTTCACATACTCACAATTGTAAACCTGCTTTTGTCCCATGCTGTACATGAGATTATAATTGGAATTTTATTTATAAGCTATCCAGCAATTTTAAAAAAAATCTATAATGTAGGCTTGACCAGGCAGTGGCACAGTGGATAGAGTGTCGGATTGGGATTAGGAGGACCCAGGTTTAAGACCCCGAGGTTACCAGCTTTAGTGTGGGCTCATCTGGTTTGAGTAAAAGCTCATCAGCTTGGGCCCAAGGTCGCTGGCTCGAGCAATGGATTACTCGGTCTGCTGCAGCCCGACGGTCAAGGCACATATGAGAAAGTAATCAATGAACAACTAAGGTGTCGCAATGAAAAACTAATAATTGATGCTTCTCATCTTTCTTTCTTCCTGTTCGTCCCTATCACTCGCTCTGACTCTCTGTCTCTGAAAAAAAAAAAAATCTATAATGTAGCAGATATTTCTTCTATAATCTTTGGTATAATGTAGAAAGTAAGCAAATATAGTTTTGCATGGCATATATTTCTCTGCTTCCAGGACCCAGATATGCAATCAATATTAATTGATATTCTGGTTATCTTGAGTTCAGTAATAGTAAAAAAAATTTAGTTTCTTTTATGTGTAAGGCATTTCTAAGTACTGTGTAAAATATAGTAAGATATACAAGATAACAGATCTTTTATTTTAATGTAATTTACCTTGATTTCTGCTACATTATATACTAAATGAAATTTGTGGCATAGCCTAGGAATGAAATCTCCATGTATAATTTGCTCAGATCTTTCCAAACAAGATACATCACATTTAAACACTACATACTTTGGAATTAGACAGAATTGGATTTGTGCCTGAACTTCTGCCACTTAGTAGCCATGTATTTAGACATTATAATATAGTTTCAATTTCCAAATTTGTAGGAATTTTAATATCTAGTATATAAAGGTTTTGTGTTGAATGAGTTGTTGGATATAAAACCCTCAGCACAGTGCCTGACACCACTGAATAGGGGTTAAGAAATATTTCAAATAAGAAGTAAATATTCAGAAAAAGAATGTAAAGGATGGTTTCTTTGTTAATTTGGAATGTGTATACTTGACTTCTGACCATTTATTTCTAAAATACAGTAGAAGAAACATTGACTACTTGTTCAAAGTAGGTATTTAATATTTGCTAAATGATTATGGAATTTATTCCATATATTCTTGGTGGTAGAAATTAGGTGTTTACTTTTTTTTAATGTTTTGCTTCACAAAGGTAGAAGAGGTTTATCTTTTGGGGACTTTAATGGTCTATCAGTATGTGGCACTCTTTTTTTTCCTAAAGTATTATATATGTTTTGAAAGTTAGGAATACACATTTATTTTCCTATCTATATTAAACAGCAATAGTTTATACTCTAGTTCCAGTGTAACAACAGCACAGGGTTTCTTTTAACTTCTCTACCTTTAGTGTTCTTTCTCCAACATTAAGGAATGTGGCTCCAATTATCCACTGTTTAGTTATTTGCTTTGTTCCAGAATGCAGAAGTGTTGTTTCAGAATTGCTAACATGTACCTCTTTGGAGAGTAGTAGGATGGAGACAACTGAGTTAAGTATTAATATAGAGTTGCATCTTAACTTGGTCTTACCACTTTTATGCTAGCTATTATAAATTGAAATTACTTTATCGTTATATCATTGAACTTGTTATATTGGTCTATAAGAAAGTTGTTGATTTGCTGTATGGTAATTTTATATACTGCTGTACTGATTTTTTTATTTTTTGATTTAGTTTTGTTCTTCATTCTCAGTGGTTTATTCTAGAAAATGAATTGTATCATCTGCAAATAAAAGTTATTGTACTTCCCTTTTTCTAATTCCTATGACTAATTTTTCATGTTCAATTATATTGGCTTATACTTTTAGTACAGTGTTTAATAGTAGTACAGAAGAAGGTGGGCATCATTAAGAAACATGCTGACCCTGAAGATTTTCTGTTTCTCTTTGATATATAATAGTTTGACATGGTGTCTCAGGGTTACATGAAGTGGATCAGATTTTTTTCTGCTACCCAGTGAGCCTTTTAAAAATGTAGATTCAGAACTTATAGTATGTCTGAAAAATGGTGGTTTTTTTTTTAATATTGTAGTTTTGAATTATTAATTCTGTTCAGTTGTTACTGAAGAGGAGTTTCAATTTTATGTAACTTGGATCATTTTGCTTGCCTTATATATTTTTAAAATTTTTTGTTGATTTGAGACAGAAAGAGGGAAACAAACATCAGCTTGCTGTTTCACTTATTTATATATTCATTGGTTGATTGTTGTTTGCGTCCTGACTGGAGATTGAACCCACAACTTTGGCATATTGGGAAGATTCTCTGATCAATTGAGCTACCTGGCCAGAGTCTCCCTGCCTTATATTTCAACCACTCTAAACTATGTTATTTCTTTCTTTACCTTGTTTTCATTCTCTTGGTTCTTTTTCTACTTTTTTTTTAATATACCATATTAAATTTTCATTCAACAATTTTTTTCAAGGATGCCTCCAATTTAATCATCATATCTGATTTTTTTTTCTGTTTTTTGTTTCCCTCAACTTCTGTTTTATTTCTTCCTGATGTTTTTTGTTCATTTCTGTTCACTGTTTTTGAATCTCTCACATTCATTTTTCTGATCTTTGAGGGTGCTTCTTTGAGGGTGCTTAATTCATTTTGGAATGTGGTATTTCAGTTTTCTTTTTCTACACTATTGGTTATTTTGTTGGTGATTTTCATCAGTTGAATTGTTTTGATTTTCTTTTTTTTATGCCCATTGTAATATTTAAAAATATTTTAATAGACTTTACTGAGGTGACACTGGTTACTAAAATTACATAGGTTTCAGGTGCACAATTCTAAAACACGTATTTTGTACACTGTATTGTGTGCTCACCACCCAAAGTCAAATACTTGTCCATCACCATTTATCCCTCCTATACCTCAAATTGTTGTGATTTTCATTTTCTGTTTTCAGTACTTACAGATTACTTGCCTTTTTACATTTTTTTTGTATAGGGTTTGTGGTTTGAGTATGAGGTACTTTGCCAGATTCCTAGTTCAAGAGTGACCTTTCTGTCAGAATAGCAATGTATGTTTTTTTAATTAGGTAGTTTTGTTTTTGCAGTATCCATGGGAAGGGATGTATGTCTTAAGATTATTTTGATTATTGTTTTTAGTTGTGGGATCCTAAATTTTTTGTCTTATTTTTCTTTCTGCCACTTTACTGTTCTAAAGTGCTCCTCTTCATCTACCTCTTTTAAAGCCATTTTCTCCTTGAAACTTTCCAAGATATCCTCATTGAACTCCACTCCCCCTTCCCCCAGTGAATTTCTTCCTCATAGTCTGCTCTGATCTATAAGGAATCTTTCACAGTATTTTCACATTAAAAGTCCTATTTCTGCCCTGGCCGGTTGGCTCAGCGGTAGAGCGTCGGCCTAGCGTGCGGAGGACCCGGGTTCGATTCCCGGCCAGGGCACATAGGAGAAGCGCCCATTTGCTTCTCCACCCCTCCGCCGCGCCTTCCTCTCTGTCTCTCTCTTCCCCTCCCGCAGCCAAGGCTCCATTGGAGCAAAGATGGCCCGGGCGCTGGGGTTGGCTCTGTGGCCTCTGCCTCAGGTGCTAGAGTGGCTCTGGTCGCAACATGGCGACGCCCAGGGTGGGCAGAGCATCGCCCCCTGGTGGGCAGAGCGTCGCCCCCTGGTGGGCATGCCGGGTGGATCCCGGTCGGGTGCATGCAGGAGTCTGTCTGACTGTCTCTCCCTGTTTCCAGCTTCAGAAAAATGCAAAAAAAAAAAAAAAGTCCTATTTCTCCTTCTGTTGTTGATTTTAGTTACCTCTTATGTCCACCACCAACTCTCGTCTGCTTTTTCTTGGCAGTTTCTTCAGATTCTCATAGAGGTCTATGTGAAAATTTGTGAAAGATAACTCTCTGGGACTGAGAACTGATTTTTCTAGTTACATATAATTTGGAGTTTGGAGATTCTCTGTGTTTTAGTTATGCCTAGGACATACATTAGGAGATTCAGATTTACCCAGGTACCAATAGTATTTAAATTAGTTTTGTTTTGAGAATGTTTTCCGGTGTTTTTTTCTTTGTATGATTATAATCTATTATAGAAAGATTACAAATATTCTGATCTCTATATATTGATACATATTTATGGATCTTATTATTACTTTTTGCTTGTTGCATGTAATACTTTATTGAAGGAAGACAGATATATTTTTTTCTCTCCTTCAAATTAATAATGTCAGCATTGGCATTTAAAATCAGTAAGAATTCCATATTATTTTTGTTTAAAAATTTATGACTTAGAGGATGACATCAGAGTAATGGTGATATGAGAGATACCCCTGATCTCTCTCCTTGAAATTTTAGCAAATTGAACAATTATAATGCAGAGAAACAAATGCAGCTGGGCTCGCAGGTGTGCCTGAAAGATCCATGCACCAATTGGACTCAAGGTGTTTTTTTGTTAGAGTTTTTTTGGTTAGAGTTCCTAAAAAATTCCCAGTTGAATGAACCAGGTCTAATTTATTTTCACATTTTGAAAAGGAATGTGTTTCCAGCAGGAGCTTCTTGTGATTGTTGTCATGATGCCATTGCTACTATTGATGAATATAAATTTGAATGGTGTTAATCTATTTAAAAATTTTCTTTATTTAACCTCTGTTGATTTTGAGAAATACCTCCTGTTGCTTTTTTTAGCCTAAAGGAAGATTTTCTTACAGTTGAGATCTCAAAGAAAACTAGTTTTATCTATTACATTTTAAGGAAAGGTGGAATATAAACATATTAAAATATAATAGAATGCCTTTTCCCTTTTATTAGAGAAAGACTAGTGCTTCCACAAAAAAAATCACTTTAGATTTGGGATTATAGTTATGGTAATATAACTCCTTATGTTTAGCATTTTAATGTTACTTAAGTAACTGTTGTCTGAATATATCTGTAAAATTTAAGAGCTATTAATAGAAATCTCAGAACTATTGTCAATGAAATGAAAAGGGAATATTTTATCTACATTTTACCATCCCAATCAATTATTACAAGTTTCCTTTATATAATTTATTTTATATTCCTAGATTTACCATTGTATCTTATTTTCTCTGTTTAACATATTCTGAATACTTCTTTACTCCAAACTTTTCTAATGTTCAGTTATTGATTTATTTCTTAAATTTGGAACACTTTTTCTTTTTTAATGTAGAAATCCATATTTGAGCAATTTAAGCGTAACAGTGGACAGTGTCTTTTTTACTTAGAACACCTTAAAAGCAAGCCAGTATTTATTTATTTTTAGTTTACTTTTAAAGAAATCCTTTTGATGTCATTTAACTTTCTCATAGAAAACAGTCTCTAAGGAAAACAAATTTGGTCTATGACTACGAAAAACCAAGTTGTTTGTTTATATTTTTTCATGAGAAATTTTTCTCTCAATTTAGCTGCAATTTGATGGTTAATGAATATATTGGTAGTTCATAACTAAGCTGTTGAGTAAGACCATTGTATAAGTTACTGATTTAATGTTGTTAAAAGCCTCAGTGTTGTGGGCAAAACTCACCTCTGAGTTTGTACAGATGTTTTGTTGTGACAGATCTATTATCCAGCTATTAGAAGATAAATGGCTGATCTTTCCCATTTTCCATGCCTCAAGAAAATTGAAATAAGAAGGGGAATATCATTTGGGCTGTATGATTAGGGCAGTTTGGATGGCCATTAATTTAAGAGAAGAAAATCTTGGCAGCATTGGCCAACTTATACCATATTATCAATCAAACCTTGATGCACTTCTTGTGATGACCCAGCACTCTCAGGTTTTTGCAACGTTAATTAGAATTCATGACAAAATAGATTCAAGGAAACATTTTGTACCCTTCATAATTTTATAGAAAATTTATTGTTATTAGTGGAACCATTTGCTTAGTGTGATTTTTTTCATTACCAGCTTGTCAACTAGCATAGATAATCTGGAGAAAATATGAACTCTGTAGATGGGCTGTCACTTTTGTTGATGGTTCATGTAGTTTACCTTGGAGCACAGCTAATGGTTGAAGTTCATAGCAACAGCACAGAAAAACTTGGCAACCAAGGGAAGATAAATGAACCATTATATTGCTTTAATATAAAAAATACATAAATGGAAAACTGCATTTGAATTTGATGAGCTCATTGCTAGCTTTGTTGGAGTGATTTATTTTTCTCCTTATATGAAAAGCTACTGTTGACACAGTAAGATGGAAAGTAACTATCTTTTTTTGGGAAACTGATATGTTCGGTTTTAAAATCTGAGTAGATAATTTCACTTTAATTCTGGGGATTTTATAGAATATTGAACATTTAACAGACTAAAATGATCAATTCCTTTGGTAGTGTTTTAGCCTAGGGTAAGTTTGTTGACACCAACGAAATATTTGAAACAGTTTGTTTTAGTTTGTGAAGGTACTTTTTTCCACATTCTTCCTATTTATTTGTTTCCTTAATCTTTATTTGTACTTAGGTAATTATTAATATTTTTTCATATTCTTTGTTAGTACTTAAGAATTATTTTGTATCTATAACTCCTGGTTTAATAAATTTAATACCATGTGGTAACTAATTTTTTTTAATTGTTTGGTATCAGTTAAACAGTTTGAAATAATCTCTAGGCTTAGGCAAAATAAGGATTTTACATAATATTTCTTAAATTTAAATTTTTTGGAATTACTGTTTTAGTTCCATGTATTATTTTATTCTAAGTAGTATTTATTTTTATACTTGAACATCTAGATTGATATATAAAATGTATATAAGTATAGTTATATTTCATAATTACTATGTTATTCTATGGTTTGATGCCATAACTTAATTGTTCTAAGAGATTTTTATATAATACTAATTCTGTCCTTTTGAAATATGATTATCACAGAATATAATTTTTAAACAGTGGTTCATGCAGAAGATATCAAAATATAAAGTTGAAAACACAAACTTCCTTTCCCTATCAGTAGCAAATAGAAAATTATATATATAATACATTTTTACTTATTTCACACAAATAATCAATTCTTTACTTTTTCTATTGAGATGCATACATGCTGAGACCAGCAGGCATCAGTACATGGGCAGGGCTGGAGTCAATAAATGCAGCTTCACGTTTATACTGATCGGTAATTCATAAAATCCCCACAGGAATGAAACTTGTTTAGCATAATAGCAAGTCTATATTCTGAGCTGTTTTCTTTCAATTGTATTATTGGTTGCATATTAATAACCTAAATGTCAGCCAAATAGAGGGACAAACATTAAAAATACGAATATCATTGTATCTAATATTTTTCAAAAAGTACCATTTCAGTAAGTTCTATTTCTATTTAATTGCTTATTTTAAGTCATTGGGGAAATTTTAGAACCTGAAAATGAAGATCCCTAGTGTTCAGAAAGAATAAGATATTAATTTATTTTTTCAAAACCATTTTATATTGTTAGCTAACTGTACATGTATCAGTGGCACATATATAGAAATATTTGTATATTGTATATTTTGCTTAGCTTGTACCTTAATGCCAAAGAAAGCTTGATTTTACAACTTTGTGAAATCATGAGAATTCAAAAATAGTGTTTATGGTTCATTAATTACTCTCTGAGAAAGCTGTCTTTTGTTGGTAATACATTATTTCAACTTATGCACATTGTTACATAAATGATAAAAGTGTACTAACATTTTAGCCTATGTTTTCTTTGAAAATAAATTATATTAGCAAAAACAGGTGGGTTAAAATGTTTAAGATAGTAAAGTGTTTTTGATTCAAAAATATTTATGAATTTCTTACATACATTTTAAGATAAATTCATTGTGAAATTATTGTCATTCTCATTGTAAACTGACATGATGTGGTCCTTATTGTCTTGATTCTTTTTCTGAATATTGTCATATATTAAATAATGAATCTATATATTAGAATATAGGTTAGCTCTAACAATGAAAAATGTACATGATGAATATATTTAATTCATGTATGAATATTTTATAGAAATGTAACCTGGTGAAATAAGAAATTACCTGAGTTTCTGATACTAATACTTTAGAAAAATGCTAACTTTGTAGACATATTACAGCTCTTAAAATTATTCTTTGAGGGAGTGGCACTTTAAAATTTGTATTTAAACATTTGTAATCATTTATTAATTAAATGAGTGAATACTTTAAATACTGATTGTCATAACACTGATTGCCTCTTAATGCCTGTGTAGAATATTTGATGAAGGGGAAACTTTTTTTAATGAGTTAATATTTCTTTCTTTTCTAGCTAGTAGCTGGAAGTGTTGTGATGGCTTTTGAAGAAGTATGCCCGGATAGAATAGATTTGATACACAAGAATTACCGCAAGCTATGTAATTTACTAGTTGATGTGGAAGAGTGGGGACAGGTCGTTATCATCCACATGCTAACTCGATATGCTCGCACACAGTTTGTCAGTCCTTGGAGAGAGGTAAGTACTGAATAGTATTCCACTTTTAAAATATACCAAGAAAATAGTTGAGTTTTAAAAATGTGTATAATGTCGCCCCAATAAATTTAATAAAAATATAAATATGTGTACAAAAATTAAGAGTGAAAAATATAAGAACCTATGTATTAAAGATCTCATTTTTCTCATGTTCTTTTGGAAAGCAGGAAAACAATATAAATGCAAGGATAATTGGTTATTGTTTTGGCAATGATTGATATAAAATCTAGGTTATTTTACTTAAAAATCAAAGTATGTTTTGAGTTTTCTTATATAAAAGTCTTGTGCCACATAGGGCTCTTAAATTGATGCAGTTTTACTAGCCATCTGTGCTTTTATTTTGTAAAGTTATTTTATCATTGAGCAAATTAAAACTTTTTATGGCACTTATGCTAGATTAAGTAACATGTCCATGCTGTAGATGTGTTGGCTCTTTCATGAAAATAGCAACTTTGATAAGACATTTTGTTGCTAATAGCTAGTTCTTTGATTTCAGCCAGTTCCTTTCCAGAATGCTATTCAGGTATTTTTTTTTCTTTCTGTCGTGTAGGTTATAGGTAATTTTGCCTTATCTAGCCAACTGTCACCATTTAATGAAAGTTTTTATTTTACCTTTTATTCACCGTTAAATTATTTTTAGTGTCTTTATGCAAATTACCCTTTGATTTCTGTCATTATGTAGAAATTGTAGTTAAAATATATACATTCCTTACCATATCTTCTAAAAATATGTAATGAACTTTTTAATCTGTCTTTGTATTTTATATATCTATTTGTGTTTTTGTTTCATGAGTTTTCATCTCATTTTAGATAAAATACATCTTTAAAGCTATTTGCAAAACAAAAGTTTTAAATTACCATATGTATTTATTCTTTTGACTGAAAATTGGAAATACAGGGGTTGTATACAGGCTTTATTTTTACATGTGAAATCTATGAAGCTTAATAATTACAAGGATGAGATGAACTCTGAATATTGTCCTGGTACACCGAAATTAGGGCTAAATAATTTATTTTTGCCACTTATTTGCCATTTGACCTAGGTTTTATTCTAAATGATGTGGTTAATAGGCGAATACAGTAGTTTTCAAGTGTGCCCCTCTGCCCTCAGGAGGCTGCAGCACTGCCGCGGGGGCAGCCAGGTGGCTGCTCCAGGCTGCAGTGTGCCGGACCCGGCCGCTGCTGTTGCCTGGCTTTCAAGAGCAGTTTTGCATATGATTTTCTTTGAGAACGATTTTTTGGCTAAAAGAAAAGAAAAGAAAAAAAAAAAACCCAGTAAAATAAAAGCTGTGTAAAGGTTTAGCTAAGTATAATATGTTTTCTTAACAAAATTATCGAAACATTTCAAGTACATGGTGAAATCAATGTCTTCCTTTTCATAACGTTCTTGGTAGACCTTTTAGAGGCAATTACTGTTAACCATTTAAGTTCAGTTCTAGTCTTTATAAATGTTACTTTGGGTAACACATGTCACTTTATTAATTAGTTTATTGATTTTTATTGAATTTATTGGGAGTGACTGGTTCACAAAACCATACAGGTTGCAAGTGTACAACTCAACAAAACATCATTTGCATAGTGTATTGTGAACCCATCACCCAAAATAAAGTCTCTTTTTGTACTTTTTTTATCCTCTTTTTGTCTACTTCTACTTGTCCCTATCCCCTTTTTCCTGTGGCTATCACCACACTGTTGTCTGTGTCTATGTGATATATAATATATATATAACATATATAAATATAATATATAATACGTATATATATATATTTTTTTACTTAATCCCCTCACCTTCTTTTATTCAGTCCCCAACCCCCTTCCTTCTGATGACTATTGGTCTGTTTTCTGTGTCAACTGATTCTGTTTTGTTCATCAGTGTATTTTGTTCATTAGGTTTCAAAATGATATCAGTTGATGCCAAAATAATCAAGAAACAAGCTAGTGTCTCTTTGGATAGATAAATGTTCTGTTCAGTACCAGTGGAAAAGATTTGAAAGGTCAACCATTACTATAGTATTAAAAGTAAGCGGTTGTCAAAGATATCAGATTTTCAGTTCAAATACATTTTACAGAATTAAAGTTCAAATGGATTATCATCTTTAGACCATGTCAGTTTCACTGAACCCATTTCATACTTTCTCTGTGGCTAGTTACCATTCCATTTTACAGAGAAACTTCTAAGTGAGCAGTCCAGTGACTTTTAGTCTTGAAGACTTTAAGTTGCATCCAACTTTTTAGGATTACATGTGGTAATCTTAACTTTAACAGTTGGCAAACTGAATTATAAAGCAACGTTTGACCATACCTGGAAGCAACTGAGAAGTATTTGGCATTTATATCTACTTTGATTTTCCACTTTTCATGTTGTAAAAAGCGTGCCATGAAGAAAAGAACTGTTAAAGAAAATTATAGAATGGAAAGATAAAGTGTGACTATTTTAGCAAAGTACTGAATTGTTACCATTCTTTTTTATCCTTTTTTTAAAATTTTTTTATTATTTATTCATTTTAGAGAGAAGGGGGGGCGAGAGAGAGAGAGAATGAGAGAGAGAATGAGAGAGAGAGAAGGGGGAGGAGCAGGAAGCATCACCTCCCATATGTGCCTTGACCAGGCAAGCCAGGGTTTTGAACCGGCAACCTCAGTGTTTCCAGATTGACGCTTTATCCACTGCGCCACCACAGGTCAGACCCTTTTTTATCCTTTTATATCAACACTTGAATATGTTTTTTTCATGATATTAGCAGAATAGACAAGTGTTGTTATTAACTAGATTACCTTAATTCTGCGGGTTACGTAGATACACCAAGGCAGGATACAGAAGAAATTTTAAGAGATTTATTAATAAGCCAAGTACATATGACTTACATGGGGTATAGCTAACCCAAATCATGCAGCCTCGAATATAGCTCTGAGGCTAGTTATATAGACTTGATCACATACAGGTTGCAGGAAAAAGAGAGGGACCATGACACAATAGTCAATTACCAACAAGCTTATATTTATCTATAGGATCTATTAAAAGAAAAAACATTCCTACATATTAAAATTTACAAGGTAACACAACAGTGATAAATGTCATTTTACATATTAACACAGTAGCCATAAATGTATTACATATCAAAGACATTTCCAAATCTTCTAGGGTCATTGCCACACAGTGAAAAGTTTTAGCTTAGGATAAGGAAATAGTTCCAGGATGCAGGTTTTTCAAGCAAGGGGGAGTGGGCTCGTGATCCCTTTGTCTAGATATAGTCACTCTCAGGACTCCAGGAGGGGAGGAAGAGTTAGAATCAGTGTAGGATATGTAAACATTGTCTCCTGAAGGATCTTATTGAAGGGGAAGAGGAAGTTTTCAGATAACCTTTGTCTATTTTGTTGTCTAGCAAGTAGTGGCCTCAGTCCTTCCAAAGAACTGTAGTTAATTTATGACTAGATGACCCAATTGTCCCTGTAAGCCAGGAAGCTCCCACATTCTTCTCCCTCCACTCTCCACAAAAAGGTGGGGGCAAGAAGCCTGACTTTTCCTTTGTAAAATGGCGTTGCCAATACTAAGTTTTACAGTTCTTTGGTACCTTATCACAGTGTTTGTTCATTATAGTATCCCCACCCCCTTTTCATTAAGAGGCATAAGTCACTTGTATAAATGCTATGTGAACATCACTATTTTATATAAAGGGCCATTTGTCTTGAAGTGAATGAATTTGGATGTATGAAAACAGTATCACTAAACCAATCTGTTGACTAAAATTATATAAAATAAAGAAGTGCCTAAAATAGCAAATTTGTTGACATTAAGAAGTTTCCTTCTCAATACTAAGAGAAAATGTGAAAAATAATACTGTTGATACTTTGTAGTTAGCAATGTTTGCTGTACTTTCCTATGTAGTATTTTATATCCATTTTGTAGATGAAGAAACTGAGGCATATAGTTTTTATTGACTCATGTAAGACAATATTGCTTTTAGAAGGTGGAGCCAGAAATATAAACAGAGTAATCGAATGCCTAGGTCAACATTCTTTTCTTTATATTCTATTACCCCATAATTTTTAAATTAATGTATCCTTGTGCTTTCCTTAATAAGTTTCTGTGTGTTTGTTTATTCTGTTCCAGTTGAAGCTAATTTTGAAACCTCCTCCCCATCCATAGTACTCAGGCATTGCTACCGGTTAACAACCATAATTACATTTGCTTTTCAGAAAGAAAGAAAATGTTTCTCATTGACTTCTTTAAAACCTTGGAATCCAGGGGAGTCTGAAAAGACCAGAGTTAACAGGCTTTATTGTAAGGAAGAAAGGAACCCTGCCAGGCACTTCTCCAGGGAGAAGGGCACCAGTACAGACTAGGGGTGAATTATATAGTGTTTGGGAGATCCTGAGGAGATACTGAGTCAGAACTTCTGGTATGTTCTCTTTTACATACCAAGTTTGATGGTTTCGGCTTCCTGGAATGCTCCTTCTTGTGGCAGGTTGACCATCTTCCTGCAACTCTTCTGCTCAGGGGCGATTGTCCAGTAAGTAAGTGTGAGGTCAGGCAGTCAGGCAGAACAACCAAAGGGCAGTTGGAAGTTCTGGTAAATTCATATATCTATCAAGAACATTTGTTTGTGTTTATGGGCTTAAAGGGTAGTAAAATTGCTTTTTGAGGAAATAAAAATTAGTAGAAATACTTTTTGAGATGAACTGATGTACATGCTTTTGTCAATAAGTTATCAAATGAACACATCATATACAAACAGATTTCTTCAGGGGCAGAAGAGATTTTTAATTTAGTTTATTTTGGCTGTTTATATGTAAATGTATGATTTGAGGTACAATTAAGTATTGACAAAGTAAATTGCAGTCATATCAATTGTAGTGCATTTTCTATAATTTTTCTAACTGACATCTTTGATGATAAATAGTGGATGCCAAGTCAAAGCTGATTATACAGTGCACTAGGAATTCAGGGGCTGTCAGGGAGAAGACCAATTGACTTTAAATTTACATATTAATGAGAAGATTTGTTAAGAGGGTACTTGACTATAGAAAATAACAGTGTATTTATAGGGCACGACATTTTATAAATAAAGCTGATGCAGGAAAATGGAAATTAAACCTTTTAGGTTAATAAATTCAAGAGATTGCAAAAAATGCATATTTGCATTTTTATTTTCTTAAATTTACCCTACTCTTTGCAGTCCACATGAGTTTCTTTGTTTTTTTTTATTCTAGGTCAAGTTTATATAATTTTCAAGGATATAGAATTACCTAAATATTTTCTTTGTGTCATTCAAGCCTATTATGGGAGACTACTTGAAGCACAAAGTAAGTCTCTAAGATTAAAGCTGCTTTTTTAGAAGTAAGGGACTTTAAAAAGTGCTATAAAACACCAAGTAAATTCTAAGTGATTTTAAAATAAACCCCTTTGGTGGCTTTATTTATTAATTTTAAACTAAAATAAAACCTTGACACTAGGGCCTGACAGAAATGACTCTAATTTTATTAATCTAGCTTTTTCAAAGTTGAACTTTCTTAAGGAGATGACAGTTTTGCAAGAGATATCAAAATATTTTACTTAACTACTTGAAATTCTTTATAGTCACTGTTCTTTTTTGCATATGAATCCAGGTAAAATAATTCTGACGGTCTGTATACCTTTTGAAATTTGGAGTGACTAATCTACTTTTACGTTTCTCAATATATCAGTAATTCCATTACAAAATTTTATATAGTTGTAAGAAAGTTCCAAGATTAAAATTTTTTTAAAGTATTTTTAAGATAAGTTCTCTAAACTTTTTAGGGATAGCTATAAAATACAAACTCATCAGAACACAAAATTCATACACTAGATATAATTCTTTCTTTTTTTTTTTTTTCTTGTATTTTTCTGAAGTTGGAAACAAGGAGGCAGTCAGACAGACTCCCGCATGCGCCTGACTGGATTCCACCTGGCATGCCCACCAGGGGGTGATGCTCTGCCCATCTGGGGCGATGCTCTGTTGCAACCAGAGACATTCTAACGCCTGAGGCAGACGCAATAGAGCCATCCTCAGCACCCGGGCCAACTTTGCTCCAATGGAACCTTGGCTGCGGGAGGGGAAGAGAGAGACAGAGAGGAAGGAGAGGGGGAGGGGTGGAGAAGCAGATGGGCGCTTCTCCTGTGTGCCCTGGCCGGGAATCAAACCCCGGACTCCTGCATGCCAGGCCAACGCTCTACCACTGAGCCAACTGGCCAGGGCTACATATAATTCTTGATTATAATTTTTTGAAAATACAAAGGTACTTTGGGAAAGGGTTCCAAACTCCACATTTAGGTTCTGTCTTAGGACCTAAATGTTAGAGATCTTTTTTTGTTGAAATTTAATTTTCTTTGTAAATTTTGTATTTACTAATGCACTATTTTTTTAATCTTATTTTTCTGTGGAACTTTTAGAAAAACTAAATAGTGAGGAGTTGTGGTAGATCCATGCTTTACAACAGGGGTTGGAAATGGATGGCTCGCGAGCCAGATGTGGCTCTTTTGATGGCTGCATCTGGCTCTCAGACAATCTTTAATAAAAAATATAATAATGTGAAAAATATAAAACATTCTCATGTATTACAATTCATTAATTTCCTACCGCTCATGTTCATGGTTGCAGGTGGCTGGAGCCAATCACAGCTGTCCTCTGGGACAACACCAAATTTTTATTGGATAATGCATAACATACACGGGTCGTTGTATGGCTCTCACGGAATTACATTTTAAAATATGTGGCGTTCATGACTCTCTCAGCCAAAAAGGTTCCCAACCTCTGATCTACAATGTGAATAAAAAAGTTTTTGTGCGTTCTTTCAGTCAACTGTTGATGAAGGATCAATGCACAGTTTAATGGGAAACTGGGTATCATGTGTTGTTGAAATGAAGTCTCCCCTTCATCCATTAGTTATAAAACTTTCATTTTATAGACATTATTCTTTTTCTTCTTAATTTATTTTTAATTGGAATTTTCTTAATTCAGAAGTTCTTTTTAAAAAATATTTTATATTTTATCCAAGTAACATGTACATGGTTTTTAAAAAGGTTAAATAATTCTACAGGGCTGTAAGAAACAGTTTTTGTGGAAATATTCTGATTGGGATTCTGTGAAAAAATTTTTTTTTCTGACAGCTTTACTTCAAATACATTATTTTGCCTTTTTTTATTATTCCTTCCTGTAGTGTATATGTGATGATTAAAGGTACAGTAGCCATTTTGCAAACATGAAAATAAAGCCATACTCTGGGAATGGAATGAACTAAAAAAGGCGTGAAGACTTTTTTTTTTTAATTTTACTTTTTTTAGATGAGAGGAGGGGAGATTATGAGGCAGACTCCTTGCATGCCCCGACAAGGATCCACTTGGCAATCCCATCAGAGGCGGATGCTCGAGTATTGAGTTAGGTTTAGTGCCTGAGGCTTATGTGCCCCAGTTGAGCTATCCTCAGTACCTGGGGCCACGCTTGAAACACTTGAGCCACTGGCTTTAAGAGGGGAAGAGGGAGAGGTGGGGGAGAGGGAAGAGGGGAGAAGCAGATGGTAACTTCTCCTGTATGCTCTGACTGGGAATTGAACCCAGGACTTCCATATGCCGGGCTGACACTCTGCCTACTGAGCCACCAGCCAGGGCTGCATGAAGACATTTGACCTAAGGCTGAGATTGTGCTTCATGAATTTATATTTCAGCCCCTACTAATGGAAAGCTCTCAAAATGATTTTAAACTGATAAGAGCAGATACTACACTTGATCTTAGCCAAAAGGCCGAGAAGCGATTCAAAATGCTTTTAGAAACAGCAAACTAAGGGCGCTAGGACAGTGAAATGTAGACAAAAACTAGTGAGGAGTCTACACGTGAAAGACTAGAATTTGAAGGTGTGAAATTTGTGAATTTGTAGCTTTTTGGCTAAGGGTACCTTCTGCCCAGTCCCATATAATACATGGTAAAAATCACAGTCTTGCTTAACCAGGTATCAGAATACTAAATTTACAGCTGACAGAATGCCTAAAAAGTATTGGTATTGGAACTTGGGGGAAGTTTCAGAAGGGTGGAGGAATCACTAAAGGAGGAAACCCCTGTAAATGATGTAAACACCATCCGAATCCTTGGCTAACCAGTAAACATGCATGTGTGGGGAAGGCTGCAGTGAGTTTAGCAAAAAGGCAGCAACTGGAAGGTAAAAGAACTAAGTGGAAATTTCACTTGCTGGCCAAAGTAGGACAGACAGAGCTTGGAGTTTGACACCATTACAAGGCCTGTTATAACAAATATGAATATACTTCAGGGAAATGTAGCATAAGAATTTTATAGAGTGTGACTGATGATATCCAGAATACAATTAAAAAAAAATTAGTGGCCATTAAAAACAGAGCAATAACTGATGCTCAAGAGAAAATGCAAGTAACAGAAAGTAAGCTCCAGATATTGAAGAAGAAGCAATTATCAGACATACAGCAGGTATTTTATATATATCGATATCTATATTTGTATCTATATAGGTATGGCAAAAATATTAAAAGCAGTATACATAGTTGTATTGAATTAATAGATGAGGAATCTTAACAGGAAAATGATGTAAGAAAGAACCAAATAGGCCCTGGCTGGTTGGCTTAGTGGTAGAGTGTCAGCCCGGCTTGTCGTTGTCCCAGGTTTGATTCCTGGTCAGGGCACTCAGGAGAAGTGCCCATCTGCTTCTCAACCCTTCTCCTTCGCTCTCTTTCTCTTGCTGTCTATGGATGGTAGCTGGAATCATGGATATGAGATTAAGGAAGGTTTTTGTTTTCTTCCCTTCCTTCCTTCCTTCCTTCCTTCCTTCCTTCCTTCCTTCCTTCCTTCCTTCCTTCCACACCCCCCCTCCCTCCCTCCCTCCCTTATTAAGGAAGGTTTCGTCTCCCTCCCTCCCTTCTTTCCTTCCTTCCTTTCTCTTTCTCTCCCCTCCTATAACCATGGCTCTATTCGTTTCAGGGATTTGGTCCCGTGGTGCTGAGAATGGCTCCATGGCCTCCGCCTTGGGCACTAAGAATAGCTTGGTTGCAGAGCAATGGAGCAATGCCCCAGATGGGCAGAGCATTGCCTGGTATGGGGTTTTCCAAGTGGATCCTGGTCAGGGTGCATGTGGGAGTCTGTCTGTCTCTGCCTCCCCTCCTCTCACTTAATAATAATAAAAAGAACCAAATAGAAATTCTAGGGCTAAAAATAAAATGATTAAATGAAAAAATATACTAACTGGGTTTAACAGCCAAAAGGGGACTGTTAAAGAGTCAAGAAGCCTTAACAAAGATCAGTAGAAATTACTCAATATGAATAACAGGCAAAAACAACAACAACAAAGAAAGTGAACAACCTTAGAACCAAGTGGAACATTATCAAACAGAATGAAATACTTATAACTGAAGTCCCCAAAAGAGAAGAAGGAGTAAATGGAA
The DNA here is from genome assembly GCF_036850765.1 of Saccopteryx bilineata. NCBI lineage: Eukaryota > Metazoa > Chordata > Mammalia > Chiroptera > Emballonuridae > Saccopteryx > Saccopteryx bilineata. Next base: position 203,086,894 of record NC_089493.1, on the reverse strand, counting down.
CAGAAAAAATATGTGGAGCAATAAAGCTAAAAAATATTTAAATTTAGTTTGAGAAAATCAACGAAACAAGCATATAGATCCAGGAACTCAATAAACTCCCAAGCAAAAATAAGTGAAATCACACCTATGTATACCATAGTCAAACTTCTGAAATCAAGTAAGAAAACTTAAAAAATAGAGATAATGTATCATATAGAAAGGAACAGTGGTAATGACTAACTGCTGATTAGAACTGGATATCACCTTTCCACTGTTGAAAGAAACAAAAAACTGTCAATAAAGAATATATTGAACCAAACCATCTTTAAAAATAAAGGTGGAGCCTGGCAAGATGGTGGCACAGTGGATAGAGTGCTGGCCTGGGATGCTGAGGAAACCCTGAGATCATTGGCTTGAGTACAGGTTTGCTGGCTTGAACATGGGATCATAGACAGGATTCCGTGGTCTCTGGCTGGAGCCCAAGGTTACTTGTTTGAGCAAGGGGTCACTGGCTCAGGTGGATCCTCCCGCCCCCAAAAGTATGTATGCAAAGCAATCCGTGACAACTGAAGTGCTGCAACTATGAGTTGATGCCTCTCATCTTCCCTTCCTGTCTGTCCCTGTGTCTCAAAATAAAATAAAATACTTAAAGTAAAAAATAAAGGTGGAATGAAAACATTTTCAGATGAACAAACTTTAAAAATTTATACATAGGAGAACTGTTTTAGAAAAAATACAAGAAATGGTTTAGATTGAAATGATAATAGATGGTAATTTGTAACTGTATAATGGAATAAAGAATAAGCAAATGGTATATATTGGGTAAATATTATAAATTACCCTTTTTAATTTCTTTAACATAGTTTCTGTAACCTTTCTCTCTCTCTCTTGCTTTGTCCTTTCCTCCCTCCCACCCTTCCTCCCTTCCTTCCTTTCCCCCTTCCTTTCTTCTTTTCTCCCTTCTTCTCCTCCTTGCCTTCCCTCCCTCCCTTTCTCCTTTCCTTTCTTCCTCTCTTCCTTTTTTTCTTTTTTTCTTTTGTATTTTTCTGAAGCTGGAAATGGGGAGAAACAGTCAGACAGAGTCCCCGCATGCGCCGACCGGGATCCACCCGGCACGCCCACCAGGGGTGATGCTCTGCCCACCAGGGGGCGATGCTCTGCCCCTCCGGGGCATTGCTCTGTTGCAACCAGAGCCACTCTAGTGCCTGGGGCAGAGGCCAAGGAGCCACCCCCAGCGCCCGGGCCATCTTTGCTCCAATGGAGCCTCGGCTGCGGGAGGAGAAGAGAGAGACAGAGAGGAAGGAGAGGGGGAGGGGTGGAGAAGCAGATGGGCGCTTCTCGTGTGTGCCCTGGCGGGAATCAAACCCGGGACTTCTGCACGCCAGGTCGACGCTCTACCACTGAGCCAACTGGCCAGGGCCCTCTCTTCCTTTTTTTTTTTATTTGTCTCTGGCAGTCACAGATTTCACTTGCTTATGTTTGAACTCTGAACTTTTTTGTACACATGGAGTTATAACCTTCACCTCCAGTTCCAAAAGTCTTTGTATAGACAATTCCACTTTATAGGAGTGGAATTGCCTTCTGTTTTTTACTTTCTTGTGCTATTCTGTAAACGTAGTACTGACTCTTTTTATCTTTTACTGGTTATCTTCATATTTTTAAAACAACTTGTTTATATAATTCTAGTGAATCAAAGGTATCACTTAATTCAAATGTATGAACATTTTGAAATTACAGAAGAATAAAGGATCCTTATAAAATTTTATATCTTATATAAAAGCATTTTCTTATAACCTAGATTTTTTTGCTTTAGCATTTTTTTTTGCTTTAAATATTTTTAAATTGATTTTTCTTGGAGACTTAATTTCCTACCTCATTTCATCTAGAGTACAGATTTTTTTCTTAAGTATTAGAGTTCTCATAAGATTAAAATAATAAAAACCAAAAACTTTACTGAGTTCTCCTCTTGTACACAAATGCATACAAATATTTCAAAACCTCTGCTATATAACCCTATAACCTTTGTGTGTGCATGTGAGTGACAGACAGAGAGAGGGACAGATAGGGGCAAACAGGAAGGGAGAGAGATAAGAAGCATCAGTTCTTTGTTGTGGATCCTTAGTTGTTCATTGATTGCTTTCTTGTATGTGCCTTGACCTTGGGGCTACAGCAGAGCGAGTGCCTCTTGCTCAAGCCAGCAACCTTGGGCTCAAGCCAGAGACCCTGGGGTCATGTCTATGATCCCGCGCTCAAGCTGGTGAGCCTGTGCTCAAGCTGACGACCTTGGGGTTTCAAACCTGGGTCCTCTGCATCCCAGTCTGACACTTTATCCACTGTGCCACCACCTGGTCAGGCCCTATAACCTTTTTTTTAAATGTCCTAAAAGAGAATTACATTTACCAATTTCACATTTTTTGTATTTTTCTGAAGTGAGAAGCAGGGAGGCAGAGAGATAGACTCCTGCATACACCTGACCAGGATCCACTCGGCAAGCCTACCAAGGGCCGATGCTCCATTGTAACTGGAGCCATTCCAGTGCCTGAGGCAGAAGTGGAGGCCATGGAGCCATCTTCAGTGGCCGGGCCAACTTTGCTCCAATGGATCCTTGACTGCGGGAGGAGAAGAGAGAGACACAGAGAGAAAGGAGAGGGATAAGGGTGGAGAAGCAGATGAGCACTTCTCCTATGTACCCTGGCCAGGGATCGAACCTGGGACTTCCACATGCTGGATCAATGCTCTACCACTGAGCCAGCCAGCCACCCAGAGCACCAGTTTCACTTTAATAGAGATTTTTACCTTCTCTTATCTAATTATTTCAAAGGTTAAGACAAGGAGGAAATGAATACATGAGGAATCATGATAGTTCTACTTAGAATATTTTTTTTATATCTCATAATTTATGACTGAGAACCACTTTAGCATGCATTCTGTTTAACAAAAAGCAATTATTTATTTTTCATTATTAGATTGAAACTAATTTTCAAATAATAGGAGCCCTTCTTTCTGGTGTCTTGGAACCTTTAGGCCTGAGTTCAACATGTGTTATGAATATCTTTTATTTCACAGAAATTTGGAAAAATGCTCTTTGCAGATCCTCCAGATTTCTTAGTAATGATAGTTTGGAAACTCCTACATTCAGAAAACTTGTTTTTTATATTCTGAAGCTGAACATATACAGTCATAAGAAATAAGAATTATGGTGGGCAAATGAACACTGTGAATTTTCATAGTGGCTCAACACAGAGCTACTGGGCACAGGTGTTTCTGTGATTGTGATGTATTGGGGGAGAGTCAGTGTGCAGTGGTCCTCAAACCCACACTTGCTCCTGTGCAGGACAGTGGGCACTGGGCTGTGGTGTAAAACATGTGAAGTGAAGAGCATAGTACTTATCTCACAGAAGGGAAAAATGTCTCAAGCCAATGTTTATATCCTGGGATTGTTTTACATAAACCTAGTTTGGCGAGTGGGGGGAAGAGACTTCTTTTTCTTTGAAGTTTATACTAAATTGGAAATTTTATTGCATATGACCTACTTTTCTGTTGAATGTATTTCTCTGATAAAGGTATGCTATTCATACTGAAGAGCTGTTTTAACTAAGGTAATGCTAACCACCTACCTACTTTTGTCAGATACCTAGCCCAGTGTCAGATGTACCACCACTATCTTGCTGTGGTCTCTATATACTAAATGTGTCTACTGAAATCCATACATTGAAACCTTCACTCCTGATGTGATGACATTTGGGGTTGGGGATTTGGGGAGGTAGTTCGGTCTAGATGAAGTTAACATGTGAGGTCCTCTTCATGGGAATAGTGCCCTTATATAAGAGGAGACACTGGGGCGCTTGCTTCCGCCATGTGAAGACAGAACAAGAAGGCAGCCAGCCATCTGCAAGCCAGGAGGCAGTAGGTTCTCAGCAGGAACCAGATCTGCAGGCTTCTTGATTTTAGATTTCCCAGTATCCAGAACAAATAAAATGTCTGTTGTTCAAGCCACCCAGCCTATGGTGTTTTGTTATAGTTGCCCAAGCTGACTGAGACAGTAAGAGAAAGTTTATTGTATTCCTCTGTATAGCTGCAAGCAGTATATAATAGTCTGTGGCCATAGCAGACTATAGAGATCTTGTCCTGGTACAGGTCTTAAGATGATGCTAGACTATTGTGGATTTCTGAATGGAAGCAGATACATAAATGTCATTTTCTTAACTACTATAATTGCCAGAGGGAGAGATGACAGGATGAAGAATAATGTCCCTGAGGTAAAATGCATGCCTCACTATTTTTAATTTCTGAGATTTTTTTTTTAGAATAACAAAAAATATTTTCCTAAAACATAAGATTTACAGAACTTTCCAGACAAGCCATACAAAATGGTCACAAGCTTTTTCTTGAAGGGAGGATACTACATTTGACAGCAAAGTCACAGTGTTATTAGTGAGGGCCGCGATGTTTCTTTAGTGTTCCCATTTTGGTTCAAACAATCAAGCTTGTCATCTGTGTCTAAATAAAGTTAGACTTGGCTAGAGAGCATATTCTAAAGAATTGGTTAGCTGCTTTTAACCAATGCAATTAGATCACCATAAAAAGGGGAAATGGAGCCCATACAATTAAAATAAAACTACCTCCCCCCTCAAAAAAAAAAAAAAAAAAAAGAAAAACACCCACACCCCTGCAGCTAACCCTGACAACTACTTTCATTCACAGTGCTTTATACTTAAACCATGATGGGAGCAATGAATAAAAGCAGAGAGGGCCACACTGCTTTTGAACGTTTCACAACAATCCAGATGATACTTCTAGCCTCTGCTCATGCTTTATTACAGTGAATCGGGACAAGACAAATATTTGCTAATGTGCATTTAATCACCAAAGGACTGAAGATGTCTGGGCTTTAATTCTGTAATGTTTCTAAGACTGTGTCCATTAAATGCAAACAAAGAAGTGTTGGCAGAACAGGAGAAGTGATGAACACTTGATCGGATTGATTTAAATATTATTCATGGCATATAGCCTAGTCCATGCTCTAGCTGTTTCTATGGTCTGGGCTTCATTGGTCTTCCACTGCTAATGGGTCATCTGGGTTGGGAGCACTTCACAAAGTCTGGATTGATAGCAGAACCATGCAGATCTGCAGTGCTGGGGACCACTTATCTTTCAAAATATCTAAACGTATACTTCCCAACTTGTCTACATTAGGATGATAAATTTTGGTCATGAAACGTACTTTAGGTGCTGCCTTCGGGTATTCTTCTGGAAGGAATTGTTCAAGTTTAAAAGTCCCTCCCTCAAAGAGGGAATCCTGCCTGACCAGGTGGTGGCGCAGTGGATCGAGTGTTGGACTGGGATGCAGAGGACCCAGGTTCAAGATCCCTAGGTCGCCAGCTTGAGTGCGGGCTCATCTGGTTTGAGCAAAAGGCTCACCAGCTTGGACTCAACATCGCTGGCTCAAGCAAGGGGTTACTGGATCTGCTGAAGGCCCGCGGTCAAGGCACATATGAGAGGGCAGTCAATGAACAACTAGGGTGTCGCAACAACAACAAAAAAACCCTGATGATTGATGCTTCTCATCTTTCTCTGTTCCTGTCTGTCTGTCCCTGTCTATCCCTCTCTCTGACTCTCTGTCCTTGTAAAAAAAAAAAAAAAAAAAAAAAAGAGGGAATCCTGGGGGCTAGCAATGAACAAATGAAAATAACGGGCTTGCTCTCATCTGGTTCTGCTTTAATGCCGGGAACTGGTTCTGCCAGCTGATGCTGGGTTTCCTTGATAATCCTGCGGGACAGCCCGGCCATCTTGTCAGATCCCAAGTTCAGCCTCTGGTCTAGTCTCCGGCTCTGCTCGCCTCACGCACAAGTTGAGATTTTTGATAATTCATGCAAACTATGTGCACTCATTTAATTCTTCTTTGAAAAAGATAGTAAATCCCTGCTTTGCTTACCTCATTGGGTAGTTTTAAGGATTCAATAAGATATTTGGAAGTGCTTTCATAATATTAGAGATTACTTCAGCTGAAGTTGCATTTTTTCATATGCTTATTGGCCATCTATGTCTTTGGAGAGTTGTCCATTCAAGTTTTTGCCTGTGTTTTAATTGAGTTGTTTACTTAATGAGTTTTCAGAGTTCTTTGCATAAATGCCCTTAATTAGATGTGTTTTTTCCAAATATTTCTCCAAGTCTGCGGCTTAGATTGGCTTTGTCTTAGATATTATCTTTCACACATCAGACATTTTTTTAAAATTAAGTTTTGCTTATCAATTATTTCTTTCATGGATCATGTCCTTGGTGTTGTATCTAAAAGTCATCATTACAGCCAAGGTCATTTAGATTTCAGATAGGTTATCTTCTAGAATTTAATATATTTTTAAGGTATCTATTTATCTATAAATCTTTTTGAGTGAGTTTTTGTGATGGTTCTAAGGTCTATGTCTACATTCATTTTTTTCTGCATGCAGATGTCCCATTTGTTCCTGCACCATTTTTTGAAAAGACTGTCTTTTCTCTATTTTATTTCCTTTGCTCATTTATCAAAATAAGCTGACTGTATATTCATAGGAATCTATTTTGTGGTTCTCTATTTTGTTCCAGTAGTCTGTCCTTTCACTAACATCACTGTCTTAATTACTGTACCTTATAATAGATATTGAAGTGGGACTCACTGTTTAAATTTTTAGTAATGGAAAAATTTAAGCTTGCACTAAATTGAGCTAAGAGTCTGATGAATTGCTGTATACACATCACCTAGCTATAATTTTAATTCTACCCTTTTCCCACTTATATTCCTAGATTTCATATAAAATACTAGATATTATATAATTTCATTTATATATCTACTCAAAATGTGTTCTTTTTATTTTCCTTTTTTTTTTTAAGCATGTGTTTGAGAGATAGAGACAGGAAGGGAGAGAGATGAGAAGCATCAACGTCTAGGTGCATCACTTTTTTTGGTTCATTGATTGCTTCTCAGATGTGCCTTGACTGGAGGGCTTCAGCAGAGTGAGTGACCATGGACTCATGTCTATGATCCCATGCTCAACCTGGTGACCCCACGCTCAAGCCACTGAACTTGGGGTTTCAAATGTGGGTCCTCAGTGTCCCAGGCTTGACACTCAATGTACTGTGCCCCCACTGGTCAGGCTCAAAATGTAATTCTAAAGTACTATCTTCATTTTAAAGAAACTAAAAAGCTTTCTCAAATATAAGTTGGTTTCTATTTTCCAAATGAGAGAATTAAAGCTTTTTTTTTATTTTTTTTTATTTTTTTTAACAGAGACAGAGATTGAGTCAGAGAGAGGGATAGACAGACAGGAAGGGAGAGAGATGAGAAGCATCAATTTTTCGTTGTAGTACTTTATTTGTTCATTGATTGATTTCTCATATGTGCCTTGACCATGGGGCTACAGCAGACCAAGTAACCCTTTGCTCAAGCCAGCGACCCTGAGTCCAATTTGGTGAGCTTTGCTCAAGCCAGATGAGCCCGTGCTCAAGCTGGCGACCATGGGGTCAAAAACCTGCGTCTTCTGCATCCCAGTCCGATGCTCTATCCACTGTGTCACCGCCTGGTCAGGCTAAAACTTCTTTTTTTTTTTTTAGGTTAAGCTTATATGCATACATTTTAGAAAGATGGACAGGGTAGTCTATTGTTATATATAACTTCATTTTATACACACATTTTTTTTTAAAAACTGAATTTATTGGGGTGACACTGGTTAACAAAATTGTACAGGTCTCAGGTCCATAATTCTTACAACACATCCTCTGTACACTGTATTGAGTGTTCACCTCTTGCCACATTCAAGTCTTTGTCAACACACAGATATTTTAAATGTAGACTAATAAGTCATTTATTTATAAATACAGCTTTTTATACTCATTTTATGAATTTTATTACATACATTTTATGTATTTGTGTCCTCAGTAATGAGGATTCCTTTTTGGGTCATTTACTAGTTTTCCATTAGGATGAATCTTTACTTCTATTATTTGAGATACACATCAACTTGGACTATAGATTTGATGGTGTCATAGAAATATTTAGTCTTCTAGTATGCATTCAGATGATAGCAGATTTACGTGGAGTCCTTCTGTAAGGAAGACTTGACTTATTTATATTTTTGTCATTTATTTATATAAGGATGGAGTCTAATATTTATTCTTGGGTTATAAATTAATATTACTAATATTTTTTTGCTGAAAAATTTCAGATTCAGTCTAAGGGCATTTGTTTAAATAGTGATGTTCTAGATTTATTTTAATTGTCTAGCTTTAGAACCAGCCATTTTTCCAAGGTGCAAAAGAATAGGTCTTATGGGTTTATTAATGGTTTTTATATCAGTCACATTTCTGTCAAGTGGTTCCATCCTTTTGCAATAGCCACATTGGAAAGGGGTTTAGAAAAATTGTCAACATAAACCACAATATAAAATGTTTTAAATAATATCCATAAGAAACCCCAGTATGATAATGCTTCATTTCTTTAGGCTTAATAAAAACAATGTATAATCATTGATTTTTTTTTTTTTTACTTTCTTGATGCAATGCAAACTCATCTAAAACAAATTTCTATTTCCTTGTCCCTTGACAGAGCAGCAAGATATTTCTTAGTATACTCCTCTTTTTAAGTTATACCTTTATTATCTTTGTATCAGGAAACCAGACTATTAAAATGATTAAAATTATATGCATAGTATTCTCTGAATAAAGACTTTATTTAAAATACTATCTAAAGGCTTCGTAACAATTGTTACAACTAGTACAAGAGTCTTTTCTTCTCAGTTCCAAAGTCACAGATGTATTACATAAATTGAGACTGTAATATCAATTTATGGATAAGAAATATTTTAGCATGCTCAGAATAAGTTTAAAAATATTAACTAGTTCCACTGAAAATATTTCTGAAATACTGCTTTCAAATACACATGGATGTATATTAAAGTTGGTTTATGTACATTGGCATACTAATTTGAGGAACTGAGAACTTCTTTCTCTAAATGGATTTTAACATCTTTGAAATCCATTTTCTTATTTTTATCTTTAGTTGATTAAACATCTTTCTTACTATATCTTGTTTACTTATTTAACTTTTGTGTTTCTGGACAAGGTGAAAAGAAAATTTATATCATTATATTACATTAAAATGTTACTAATTATTATTTTAAACTCTTCAAAGTTATCTAAGATACAGTCATCACTTTACTTATTTAATTATCTGGGCTAGTATTTCTAAGAGAGAAGAAATCTTCCTCCATCTGATCCATCCAAATATTACACTTACAAAATTAGTCAAAGTCAGATTTTAAGAGTGTCACCTTATCTCTAGAAGTGGATCCTGAAATTATAGTGCTTTATATCAAAATGATTTTAAAAAGTGATTTGACTTTTTATAAAAATAATACCACATTGAAGTCCCTGCTAGAAACTCGATCTTATCACTTTATCTCTTGAATGTATTTATATATCTGTAGTTATTTCACAGTCCATTTTAAATTTTAGTCTGTAGTCTTCATTTTTTAGCTTTGTTTTTATTATTTTAATATATAGTTACATCGATATCTTTATTTCCTTATACATATTAAAATTTTGTTTGAAGTGAAAGTACATGGTGGTATGTACATATGTCAGAAACGAATGGCTTCATGCATTTTCACAAACTGAACACACCTATGTAATTAGTACTCAGGCTAATAAGCAGAGACTGTAATTATACTTTAGCAGCCTCCCTGTTGATACTTTACAGTTGATATTGTACTTTCCCTCTGAAATAGTAACAATATCCTGATCCCTTGATGACACTGCCTTTGCTTATTCTCTCCTTTCCTCCCTTTTTATCCTTCCTTTATGAAAAGTTATAGTAGTTTGAAATTTTGGATGATGGTTTGCTTGTGTAATATTACTAGGTAAGGGTATCAACAATCTGAATTCATGTAATCACCTCAGTTATGGATTGATATGATTAAACATGTGTTTTAATTTTACCGTCTTTATTCCCTAGGTTATAGACTCTTAGCTTTTAAACAAAGTCTAAGCGAGTTTGTAGGAATTTTGCTTTTTTGGTGGATCCTAACCTTTAGCTTTTGTAATGTAGTTTTGTCAATCGGCTCAAAGCTTACTGGACTTGTAGGCTTATCAGCCACCTGTTACATAGTAGCACATGCTATTTAGGGGAAGGCAATCAATAACGTCAATCGGATTTCTAGGTTTACTACTTTTTCTGGGTCTTGCCTGCATAACTTATGACTGTTCTTTTAGCTCTTTTGAGCCTTCAAACAGGTATGTTTCATTTTTTCCCCCTAGTTCTTCTAGTTCTCACTGGAAGGGAAGTTTCATTTGCCTATGGTATATAGCAATTACTGGGAGCAGAACTCTATAATCCTATATTACCTGTTTTTAAAACGTGACCTTACCTGACGTGGTGGCGCAGTGGATCAAGTGTTGACCTGGAATGCGGAGGTCGCTGGTTTGAAACTCTTGCTTGCCCTGTCAAGGCACATGCGCAAAACTATGAGCTGATGCTTCCTGCTGATCCCCGCCCCCATCTTTCTCTCTCTCTCCTCTCTCTAAAATCAATGAGTAAAATCTTAAAAAATAAATTAATCAACATTTATAACACTTATATGATATAGATATCCCTTTTGCAGGTGAGTTAATTGAGACCAGGAAAGTTCAAGAAATTTGTCATGGTTATTGGGCCAGCACTGATACCGCAGTGGGTGACGTAGTATACGCATTCTAATTATGTACATCTAGCTTCCATTCTGTTTGGGTTCATGTCTCTTTTGATGGATTGAAAACCTGAGACGACATAGTTGGTAGTAATACAGATAAAGATATAAACTTATTGGAAACTGGTTTCTATCCTATATGGAAGCCTTATTTTTTCATTTTATCAACCTCATACAAATATTAATCTTTCATTTTTCAATTAATTATTTCCTTTTATATCAAACTTAGAAAAGTATGCAGTTAGTATATACAGCTAGTAATTAGTGGACCTAGATGTAAAAAGCTATGCCATGATAATCTCATGCAGAACTAGTTGAAGTTTCATAAAACGTTTAAGAGAACATTTTCTTTGAGGGGACTATACTTTGAAAGAATAATTTATATCAATAACTATTATAAGTATTAAGGAACATATTCTTTATGTTTCTTAACCCATAATCCTATTGTTAGAACTTAATATTTCAAATAATCCCTTTCATTTTAAAAAATTATACTAATTTAATATTAAATGTGAAGAAAAAGTTAATTTATACATCTTTAATTTAACATACCATGGTATATTGATTTGTAGGAATTTTTATTAATAGCTGTTCAAATCTTTGAATCTTATGTGGGTTTCACGGTGAATTCTACCAAACATTCAAAGAAGAATTAATACCTGTCTCTCTTTAATTGATTCAAAAAATTGAAGAGGCCCTGGCCGGTTGGCTCAGCGGTAGAGCGTTGGCCTGGCGTACAGGGCACCCAGGTTCGATTCCCGGCCAGGGCACACAGGAAAAGCGCCCATCTGCTTCTCCACCCCTCCCTCCTTCCTCTCTGTCTCTCTCTTCCCCGCCCGCAGCCAAGGCTCCACTGGAGCAAAGATGGCCCGGGCGCTGGGGATGGCTTCTTGGCTTCTGCCCCAGGCGCTAGAGTGGCTCTGGTCGCGGCAGAGTGACGCCCCAGATGGGCAGAGCATCGCTCCCTGGTGGCCAGAGCGCCGCCCCTGGTGGGCGTGCTGGGTGGATCCCGGTCGGGCGCATGCGGGAGTCTGTCTGACTGTCTCTCCCCATATCCAGCTTCAGAAAAATACAAAGAAAAAAAAAATTGAAGAAGAATGCTTCCAAACTCATTTTATGAAGCCAGTATTACTCTGATAACAAAACCAAATAAAGACATTAAGAGAAAAAGAAAATTATAGGCCAATGTTCTTGATGAACATAGATAAAAAAAATTCTCAATAAAATATTAACAAACCAGATTCAAGAAAAAGTGGGGTTTATTCCAGGGATGCAGGGATGGTTCACATTCAGAAATCAATTAATTAAATACATCATATTAACTAAATAAAGGGTAAAATCCATATGATCACCTCAGTAGATCCAGGAAAAGCATTTGACAAAAGTCAACATTCTTTTATGATAAAACTTCTGAACAAAATGGGTACAGAAGGATTATATCTCAATGTAATAAATGCCATTATGGCAAACCTACTACTATTTAATGGTGAAAAGCTGAAAGCCTTCTAAGATAAGGAAGAAGATAAGGATGTCCACTATCACTGCTTCTAGTCAATCTAGTGTTGGAAGTCCCTGTCACAGCAATCAGAAAAGACAAAGAAATAAAATTCATTCAAATTGGAAAGGAAGAAATAAAATCTCATTATTTGCAGATGATACTTTATATAGTATGTCCTAAAGATGCCACTAAAAACTACTAGAATTAATAAATGACTTTACTAAAGTTATAGGACAATTAACATACAGAAGTTTGTTGCATTTCTTTATACCAATAACAATCTAAAGAAGAAATGAAGAAAACAGTCCCATTTACAATTGCATTGAAAAGTATAAAATACCTAGGCCTAATTTAATCAAAGAATTGAAAGACCAAATATTTCCGGAAAGCTTGAAGACATGGATGGGCCCTGGCCAGTTGGCTCAGTGGTAGAGTGTTGACCGGGTGTGTTGTAGTGCCGAGTTCAATTCCCAGTCAGGGCTCACAGGAGAGGCGACCATCTGCTTCACTTGGCTGTTGGAATGGTGAGTGATTTTTTTTTTTTTGTATTTTTCTGAAGCTGGAAACGGGAGAGACAGACAGACTCCCGCATGCGCCCAACCGGGATCCACCCGGCACGCCCACCAGGGGCGATGCTCTGCCCCTCCGGGGCGTCACTCTGTTGCGACCAGAGCCACTCTAGTGCCTGGGGCAGAGGCCAAGGAGCCATCCCCAGCGCCCGGGCCATCTTTGCTCCAATGGATCCTTGGCTGCGGGAGGGGAAGAGAGAGACAGAGAGGAAGGAGAGGGGGAGGGGTGGAGAAGCAAATGAGCGCTTCTCCTGTGTGCCCTGGCCGGGAATCGAACCTGGGACTTCTGCACGCCAGGCCGACGCTCTACCACTGAGCCAACTGGCCAGGGCCATGGTGAGTGATTTTTGATTGAACATGGGAATTTTGGATATCATGAAATTCTTGATCTTATTCAAACTGGAGTGAATATCCCATTATTATTGCCGAGTCATTGAAATAATGTTCAAGGAGGAAAGCCTAAGGAGAAACCAAATCTACCAACACCTTGATCGTGGGCTTCCAAACTTGGAAGAACTGTGAGAAACTGTGAGAAGTAAACGATGTTGTTTAAACTATCCAGTCTGGTCATGGCACATAAGGAGTAGGCCATTGAATGCATGAATAGGTTCAGTTTCCCCCCTCAGCCTCCGTTGACTGTCATTGAGGGTGTGCTCATTACTGTAGGTGAATATGGATTTTGTGGCTCCCCACTAATGCTCCCCTATAGCTCTTTGGCTGGCAGGAATAAAATGCCTCATTTTTGTATACACATGTCCTACACTAACACCACAGAGTGGTATATTCTTGTGACCACTGGGTGGTAGTGCTGCAGCTTCTGAGTGTCCACTAAGCATCCCTTTTACATTAGTCTTGTGAGGAGAGGTAAATTCACCTGTTAACTTATAGATGAACTTGGATGTCCAAGCTCCCCACTTGGTCTCCACTGAAACCATTAGATTGCCTCATTTTCCTCCTGGTAGGAATTTAAGTCTCAGTTTCTTGTCCTTTTCTGACATCACCGCAGTGGGGTGATTGGGGCATCTCATTACAGCCTGGTAAGGGGAAATATCCACATTCTTCATGTCAGCCTTCACTGGTGAGGATAGGTAGAGGGTCATAGTGTTTAGTTGGCTACACTAGAGTAGTTATTTTTTTAAAAAGTTGTCCATCTTTCTAGACCTTCCCTTTCTTGGTCCTTTCGCAATATAGAGCAGGGTTTTGGAAGTTTTTTTTTTTTTAATCTGTGCTTGTTGGTGTTTCTGGGTTACCTGCTTCTCTAGCACCCAGTCTTTGAAATATGAGATAAAAATGAAAGCCCAAGGAACTCAGGGTGGTTATTCTTTGCGTCTTGAGGCCTTTACCCAGTTGTCTTCTCTATCTCTTTTCCTTTTTTGTTTGTTTTATATATAATGTCTTGTATTTCTAGTTGTACTTGGTGATAGGAATAGAGGAAAGTACATCTACTTTATCTTCCCCGAAGTAGGAAATATATTTCAGGCACTTGATAAATGGAAATGACCTCTAAACAGTAGTTGAGTTGGATCCAGGTGGGTATTACTATATTTTGTGGGGGTTTTTTGTTTTTAGGACTAAATGCCTATAGCCTGTTTTTACTGACAAAGACAGAAAGGATTCAAATAAAAAGGAGAAAAATAAAAACAATCAACTATTATGGCTATATAAAACCTCGAACTGGGTCTTTTTTGACAACATAGGGGCCAATTCAGTTTATAGTTTTTAACCTGTCAGGCTTTATTATGATTTTCTTTATGTGTTATAGTTTAAAATATTCTCTTTATTTTGACCCTTTGATCCAATTACAGAGTGACTGGTGATTTATAGGAACAGTTTTCAGAATTTAGCAGGTCTCATAGTAGAGCTTTGTTAGACTGTAATTGTCAGGTTTTTCCCTTTGGGCAGCTCTGGATATATTTATGGGGATTGAATATTTTCAGAGTTTTCCTATGTAATATAAAAGATGTATACTATCTATAGCACTAAAGGACAGTTATTGTGTTATAAAATATGAAAAAAAAATAGGCCTTCATTTAAGGAGCATGTATTTTGAAATTACCTCAACAGTTGTATTGAACAGTAAAATATTATTATTGTTGTAGATGTTTTAAAGAGTTTTCTTTGTGTAATATTTGGGCTATTCAAGGTATGAAGTAAACATGGAATTGGATTTCTTTCTTGTAGAATGACAGTCTAGAGGACAATGACAAAAATTTCTATGAATCTGATGATGAACAGAAAGAAAAAACTGATGAAAGGAAGAAGCCTTATACTATGGATCCAGACCACAGACTTTTAATTCGGAATACAAAGCCCTTGCTTCAGAGCAGAAATGCAGCGGTATGTCAAAACCCTTAAAAGAAATCATTCTTAGGTTTTTCTTAAATTGTCTTTAAACTGTGTAAGGTCAGTAAACAAGTCTTTATATTTCAGTGTGCTAATGGGACATTTGTTTGTTTTTTTATAACCAAAGAATCAGATTTTGATGAGATTACTTAGTTTGGTAGTTATATGCCTACTGGATTTGCTTTACTTTTTCTGAGTCTTCATAAATTCGTTTTTCCCAAAATGTGAGTTCAAGGTGTTTCTGAGCTGATTGGAAGACTGTATATATTTTTCTGTTGCTAGTTTGTAGTTGTGAGTACTTACTTCATCTGGTATCATTTCATAATATTTGTATTTATCTGATAAAAGCACTTAGCATAATATCTCAAAAATAGTAAATTTTGCCCTGTTTGGATAGGTTGATTGGTTATTAGAGCATCGTCTTAAAATATAAAGGATATGGGTTTGATCCCTAGTTAGAAACAGTTGGGTGTTTCTCTTTCTCTCACACACACACACTCGCCCGCTCTTCTTTTTTCTCTAAAATCAATAAATGAATTTTAAAAATTAATAGATTTTAACTGATAGGAATAACTATTAAAAAATCTTTTATTTTTTAAAAATATTTTTGTTTTAACCTTTTTATTTTGAATGACCTGTTATTTTTAGACTATATGCACACAATAGAAAATTAGGGCTCTGACAGTTGGCTCAGTGGTAGAGTGTCAGCCTGTCATATGGACATCCTGGGTTTGATTCCTGGTCAGAGCACACAGAAGTGACCATCTGTTCCTCCACCCTACCTCTCTCTTCTCTCTAGCTCTCCTACTCCCATAGCCATGGCCTGGTTGGAGTAAGTTGGCCCCAGCCAGGAGCTGAGGATGACTCCATGGCCTTGCTTCAAGCACTAAAATAGCTTGATTGCCAAGCAATGGATCAGTGGCCTCAGATGGGCGGAACATCGCCTGGTAGGGGGCTTGCTGTGTGAATCCTGGTCCAGGCGCATGTGGGAGTCTTACTACTCTGTCTCTCCTTTTCTCATTTAAGAAAAAAAGAAAAAAGAAAAAAATTAGAAAATGCAGACTAGCAAAACTAAAAGTAATTGAAACATCAGTTTCCCATCATTCAGAAATCACTATTGCAGTATCTTAAAGCATTTTCTTCCAGCTCTTTTTCTGCATATGTATATTTATATTACCATGCATTTATGTCTACATGTACATCTTTTTAAGCGAAGAGAGTAATCAAACCGTATGTAATATTTTTATAACCTGTTTATTTTTTAGTCAGTCCTCTCTACCTTTCTATTTCAATAAAATTTCATCTCATTTAATAGTAGTTTATTTTAAATTATCCTTTATAAGTGGTTCATTTAAACTAGTATCTTCTGCATTTCATATGCTTGTTATATCTTTTTTTTTCCTGGAAAATATATTTAAGTGTATTATTAATAGGTAAAGCAGTATTATGAATTAATATTTCTAAGAAGCAGAACATGAAAAAGGAGATAAACAAGTTCAAAAAAATAAATACAAATAAACAATAAACATTGTTTTAACTGAAATAAAAAATAAATGAACGAAAAATATGACATAACATATTTGCATATTACATTGACTTAAAGATACGTGATCTCTATTTTTGTCTGTATCTTTTTCTGTCATAGATATTTCAGGATATCTTTTAAACCTCTCATGTCCTACAGAATATTCTTCTGCGTTTTTCTGGTTGATTCCTTTGTAGAATGCTACTTATTATTATTTTTTTCTTTTTCTTTTTTTTTTTTAAAATTAATTTTAATGGGGTGACATTGATAAATCAGGATACATATGTTCAAAGAAAACATCTCTAGGTTATTTTGACATTTGATTATGCTGAATTCTCATCACCCAAAGTCCAGTTGTCTTCTGTCACCTTCTAACTGGCTTTCTTTGTGCCCCTCCCCTGCCCCAACACCCTCCCTCTCCTCTCCCCTACCCCGTAACCCCCACACTCTTGTCCATGTCTCTAAGTCTCATTTTTATGTCCCACCTATGTATGGAATCATATAGTTCTTAGTTTTTTCTGATTTACTTATTTCACTCAGTATAATGTTATCAAGGTCCATCCATGTTGTTGTAAATGATCCGATGTCATCATTTCTTATGGCTGAGTAGTAGTCCATAGTATATATGTACCAAAGCTTTTTAACCCACTTGTCCTCTGACGGACACTTGGGCTGTTTCCAGATCTTCGCTATTGTGAACAATGCTGCCATAAACATGGGGGTGCATTTCTTCTTTTCAAACAGTGTTATGGAGTTCTTGGGGTATATTCCTAAAAGTGGTATAGCTGGGTCAAAAGGCAGTTCAATTTTTAATTTCTTGAGGAATATCTCCATACTGTTTTCCACAATGGCTGCACCAGACTGCATTCCCACCAGCAGTGCAGGAGGGTTCCCTTTTCTCCACATCCTCGTCAGCACTTATTCTGTGTTGTTTGTTCTTGAGCGCCATCCTAACTGGTGTGAGGTGGTATTTCATTGTGGTTTTAATTTGCATTTCTCTAATGATTAGTGATGTTGAGCATTTTTTCATATGCCTATTGGCCATCTGTATGTCCTCTTTGGAGAAGTATCTGTTCATTTCTTTCACCCATTTTTTGATTGGATTGTTTGTCTTTCTGGTATTGAGTTTTACAGGTTCTTTATAAATTTTCGTTATTAACCCCCTATCAGACATATTGTCAAATATATTCTCCCATTGTGTAGTTTGTCTTTTTATTCTGTTCTTATTATCTTTAGCTGTGCAGAAGCTTTTTAGTTTGGTATAGTCCCATTTGTTTATCCTGTCTTTTATTTCACTTGCCCGTTGGAGATAAATCGGCAAATACATTGCTGCGAGTGATGTCCGAGAGTTTATTGCCTATGGTTTCTTCTAAGATGCTTGTGGTTTCATGGCTTACATTTAAGTTTTTTATCCATTTTGAGTTTACTTTTGTGAATGCTATAAGTTGGTGGTCTAGTTTCATTCTTTTACAGGTAGCTGTCCAATTTTTCCAACACCATTTGTTAAAGAGACTGTCTTTACTCCATTGTATGCTCTTACCTCCTTTGTCAAATATCAGTTGTCCATAGAGCTGTGGGTTTATTTCTGGGTTCTCTGTTCTGTTCCATTGATCTATATGCCTGTTCTTATGCCAGTACGACGCTGTTTTGAGTACAATACCCTTGTAGTATAACTTGATATCCGGAAGTATGATACCTCCCACTTTATTATTCCTTTTCAAGATTGCTGAGGCTATTCGTGTTCTCTTTTGGTTCCATATAAAGTTTTAGAATATGTGCTCTATATCTTTGAAGGTAAGTCATTGGTATTTTAATCGGTATTGCATTGAAGTTATAAATTGCTTTGGGTAATATAAAGATTTTAATAATGTTTATTCTTGCTAACCATGAGCACAGTATATGCTTCCAGTTGTTTGTATCTTTCCTGATTTGTTTTATCAATGTTTTATAATTTTCCAAGTACAAGTCTTTAATATCCCTGGTTAAATTTATTCCTAGGTACTTTATTTTTTTGGTTGCAATGGGAAAGGGAATTGCTTCCTTAATTTCTCTTTCTGACAGTTCATTGTTAGTGTATAAAAATGCCTCTGATTTTTGAGTATTAATTTTATATCCTACCACCTTGCTGAATTCATTTATCAAGTCTAGTAGTTTTTTGACTGTGACTTTAGGGTTTTCTATATACAATATCATATCATCTGCAAATAATGATAGTTTTACTTCTTCTTTTCCAATTTGTATGCCTTTTATTTCTTTTTCTTGTCTGATTGCTGTGGCTAGGACTTCCAAAACTATGTTGAATAAGAGTATTGAAAGGGGGTACCCCTCCTTGTTTCTGATGTTAGGGGGATTGCTTTTAATTTTTGCCCATTGAGTATGATGTTGACTGTGGGTTTGTCATACATATTCTTTATCATGTTGAGGTATGTTCCCTGTATTCCCACTTTGCTAAGAGTTTTGATCTTGAATGGGTGCTGGATTTTATCAAACGCTTTTTCTGCATCTATTGAAACGATCATGTGGCTTTCCTCCTTCCTTTTGTTTATGTGATGAATCACATTGATTGATTTGCGAATATTGTACCAGCCTTGCCTCCCAAGAATAAATCCCACTTGATCATGGTGTATGACTTTTTTCATATATTTCTGGATCCGGTTAGCTAATATTTTTTGGAGGATTTTAGTATCTAAATTCATGAGGAATATTGGCCTATAATTTTCTTTTTTTGTGTTGTCTTTGCCTGGATTTGGAATCAGAATTATACTCGCCTCATTAAAGGAGTTTGGAAGTCTTCCTTCCTCTTGAATTTTTTGAAATAGCTTGAGAAGGGTAGGAGTTAGTTCTTCTTT
This sequence comes from Saccopteryx bilineata, assembly GCF_036850765.1. Lineage (NCBI taxonomy): Eukaryota > Metazoa > Chordata > Mammalia > Chiroptera > Emballonuridae > Saccopteryx > Saccopteryx bilineata. The sequence goes on along the minus strand of NC_089493.1, from coordinate 203,067,416 downwards.
GAATATTTGGTAGAATTCACTTTTGAAGCCATCAGGCCCAGGACTTTTCTGTTTTGGGAGTTCTTTGATAACTGTTTCAATCTCATTTGTTGCAATTGGTCTGTTTAGGTTTTCTGATTCTTCCAGATTAAGTTTTGGAAGATTTTATGTTTCCAGGAATTTGTCCATTTCATCTAGGTCAGGGGTCTCAAATTTGCGGCCCGCCGAACAATTTTGTGCGGCCCGCAGACTAATCCACGAAGTTCAAAATATTTTGGATAAATTTAAGTAAGCCCGTGGATTAGCCTGCGGGCTGCACAAAATTGTTCGGTGGGCCGCATGCGGCCCGCGGGCTGCGAGTTTCAGACCCCTGATCTAGGTTGTCTAGTTTTTTGGCATACAGTTCTTCATAGTGTTTTCTTACAATATTTTGTATTTCTGTTGTGTCAGTTGTTATTTCTCTACCCTCATTTCTAATTTTATTTAATGGAGTCCTCTTTTTTTTTTTCTTGGTGAGTCTGGTTAAAGGTTCATCGATCTTGTTTACCTTTTCAAGGAACCAGCTCCTGGTTTTATTGATCCTCTGTATTGTTTCTTTAGCTTCTATGTCATTTATTTCTGCTCTGATCTTTATTATTTCCTTCCTTCTACTAGCTCTGGGCTTTACTTGCTGTTTTTTTTCTAGTTCTTGTAGATGCAGGGTCAAGTTGTTTATTTGAGCTTTTTCTAGCTTCTTGAGGTATTCTTATAATATTATGAACTTCCCTCTCAGGAATGCTTTTGCTGTGTCCCATCAATTTTGAGTTGATGTATACTCGTTATTGTTTGTTTCTAGGAATTTTTTTATTTCTTCTTTGATCTCATTGTTGTTATTTAATAACATGCTATTTAGTTTCCAAGTGTTTGAGTATTTTTCAGTTTTTCTGTTGTGGTTGATTTCTAGTTTCATGCCATTGTGATCAGAGAAAGTGCTGGATATGATTTTAATCTTCTTAAATTTCTAGAGGCTGCTTTTGTGCCTTAACATGTGGTCTGTTCTAGAGAATATACCATGAGCACTTGAAACGAATGTATATTCTGCTGCTTTAGGGTGAAAGGTTCTGAAGTTATCTATTAAATCGAGTTGATCTAGTATGTCCTTTAAGTCTGCTGTTTCTTTGTTAATTTTCTTTCTTGAGGATCTATCTAGTGATGTTAGTGGGGTATTGAAGTCACCTATTATTATAGTATTGCTGTTGATCTCGCCCTTTAAATCCATCAAAGTCTGCTTTATATATTTAGGTGCTCCTATATTAGGTGCGTAATATTTATAATGGTTATATCTTCCCATTGGATTGCTCACTTTATCATTATGTAGTGACCTTCTTTATCTCTTACTATAGTCTTTGTTTTAAAGTCTATTTTGTCTGATATAAGTATTGCTACTCCAGCTTTTTTTTCATTTTCATTTGCGTGAAATATTTTTTTCCATCCTTTTATCTTCAGTCTATGTGCATCTTTTGTTTTAAGGTGTGTCTCTTGTAGACAGCATATGTATGGGTCCTGTTTTCTTATCCATGCAGCTATCCTATGTCTTTCGATCGGGTCATTTTATCCATTTACATTTAAGGTTATTATTGATTTGTTATTGTTTATTGCCGTTTTATTCATTAAAACTGTATTCCTCTTTTGCTATATTCTTTTTCTCATTTGATCTGTTTACAACAGGCCCCTTAGCATTTCTTGCAGCCTTGGTTTGGTTGTAGTGAATTCCTTGAGTTTTTTTTTTGTCTGGAAAGCTTTTTATTTGTCCTTCAATTTTAAACGATAGCGTTGATGGATAAAGACGTCTTTCCTGTAGGCTCTTGTTTTGCATTACTTTGAATATTTCTAGCCATTGTCTTCTGGCCTCAAGTGTTTCTGTTTAGAAGTCATAAGTCATCGTTATGGGAGCTTCTTTGTAGGTGATAGTCTTTTTTCCTCTAGCAGCTTTTAATAGTTTCTCTTTATCACTTAGCTTTGGTATTTTAATTATGATGTGTCTTGGTGTAGATTTCTTTGAGTTTCTCTTTAATGGAGTTCTCTGTGCTTCTTGAACATGTGAGATGTTTTTCTGCCTTAATTGAGGGAAGTTTTCAGTTATGATATGTTTAAACAAAGTCTCTATCCCTTGTTCTTTCTGTCTTTCTTTAGAAACCTCTATGATGTGAATGTTATTTCTTTTCATGTTGTCACAGAGCTCTCTTAGAGTTTCCTCAGACTTTTTGAGTTCTTTTCTTTTTTCTGCTCTGCTTCTGTGCCTTTATTAATCTTGTCCTCTAACTCGCTGATTTGATCCTCAGCTTCATCCATCCTGCTTTTAATTCCTTCCATTGTGTTCCTCATTTCTGATATTGAATTTGTCATCTCTTACTGATTGTTATTTATTATTGCAGTGTACTTTTTTTATTTGCTTTCTCTTTATTTAGGTGTTCGTAATGACCGTCTATTGTTGTTCTAACATCTTTGAGTATCCTAACAATCGTTAAACTCTGCATCTGGTAATTTGGTTATATCTGACTCATTGAGGTCCTTTTTTTGGGGATTTCTCTTGATTTATTTGTGTTGCATTTCTCTGCTTTCTCATTTTGTCTGTTTAAAAGAAGATTTTGGCCACTGGAGTCCACTGGGTGTGGCCTCTGTTTTCGCTAGGCGTGGTCTGTCTGCAGGGCCTCCACCTCCTCTGCTGTTGCTGCCTGTGGCTTTAAGGTATGGTCTTTACTGGCGCCTTCCCACTGGGGCTGTTGCTGTGGTTTCCGCCTCTCCTTCAGGAGAGTTGCTGTGATCATGTGCTCTGCTGGCTTTGGCCTTTACCCGGCCCCCACGAGTGGTGTTATATTCGGCCCTGAGGGCAGGAGTGAGCACCTTTGCTCAGCTGCGGGTCACCAACTGATTCTGGGCTTTCGCCCGCCCCCTGCAGGAGCAGCGGGCTTGCAGGACGGCTGCAAGCCTTGGCTCCACAGGCTAGGTGCAACTGCTTTCCCAAGCTCAGTAGTACGACTCCGCCTGTTCTGGGCTTTTGGCTCCACCGTCGTGGGAGGAGCCGGTTCCCAAGTCAGGCCATAAGCCTTGGTTCCGTGTGTGCGGCAGGGCTGTGCTCCAGAGCCCTTGCTCAAGGGCAGGTATCCACTCCTTCCCCTGCCTGCTGGATTGTGGGCGGCCTACAGCTGGGCTTGTTTTGTGCATCCCCTCCTTCCCAACCGGGCAAGGCTGAGCTCACACTTGGGCTCAGTGGTGGCCAGCTGGCTTCTGCCCTTGCCGACAGAACTGCGCTTCCACCTCCCACCGCTGCCCACTTTCCGGCAAACCCTCAGCCGTGCGGGTGGGGGCGCTGCAGCTCAGATCGTAAGACTCACTACTGTAGTCCCAAAAGCTCCCTGCTTCTAAGTGACTCTGCTCTGAGTGCTGCGGGAGAGCTTGTTTGGCTGGTGTCCTGCTTCCCTTGGCTGGTATTGCTTTTTCCAGTGGAAATATTCACTTCAGATTTGGGGAATGACTTGTCCCAGGGGTTAAAGTGGCTGTTTCTCAATCTGTTTTTCCCTGTGCCTCCTAGATTACGTTCTCTTCCTGCTGCTCCGGTCCTCTCCTCTCTCCCCGTCCCCCGGAGGCCCGGGTGAGTGGTTGTGAGAGAGGTTTTCTGCGCGGTCCCTTTAAGAAGAATCCTGGGTCTGAGAAATCAGTCTCTTTCTCACAAACAGTTTCTTGTCTTGTTTCCAGCTAAATACTGTCAGTTTGCCTCTTCTAGGCTTTGGGGCTGCAGGCTGGGGCTTTGTTCCTGGGGCTCAGGACCCTCCCCTGTCTGCTGAACTCACTTCCCACATCGTGAGTCTCTCCCGGCTGCCTTCGCTCCGGGTAGCTGGGCAACCCTTTCCGTGTTTCCGCTTTTTCTACCAGTCTCGGTGTGGCTTCCTCAGTGTTCCTTGGTTGAAGAGTCCTCTTAGTTTAGTCCAAAGTTGGTTTTTCCAGATGATGGTTCTTAAAATTAGTTTGTAATCCACTTTGGTTTTGGGAGGTGGAAGTTGGTATGTCCACCTACTCAATCGCCATCTTCTCTCTCCTATTTTTTTCTGTAATTTGTATGTTCAATTACTGAAAGTTCTTTCTAAAGGCTTGTTGGATTCAGGTTAAACATTTTAGTAAAACTTTAATTAAAAATATTATTTTCAATTAGCAACTTACTTTAAAAATGAGAAATTTCACTTGAATTTCTCTGTTTTCTGACACTTGAGCATAGAGCATTGAGCTTTGTGTATATATCTTTGTGGTTATTAGAAGTTTTTATCTTATACCTAGTAATTTATTTATTTATTTATTTATTTATTTATTTATTTATTTATTTATTTTTATGTTTTCTGAAGCTGGAAACAGGAGAGACAGTCAGACTCCCGCATGCACCCGACCGGGATCCACTGGCACGCCCACCAGGGGTGATGCTCTACCCACCAGGGGGCGATGCTCTGCCCCTCTGGGGCGTCGCTCCACTGCAACCAGAGCCACTCTAGTGCCTGGGGCAGAGGCCAAGGAGCCATCCCCAGCGCCCGGGCCATCTTTGCTCCAATGGAGCCTTGGCTGCGGGAGGGGAAGAGAGAAACAGAGAGGAAGGAGGTGGGGGGGTGGAGAAGCAAATGGGCGCTTCTCCTATGTGCTCTGGCTGGGAATCGAACCCGGGTCCCCCGCACACCAGGCCGACGCTCTACCGCTGAGCCATCCGGCCAGGGTTGTAATTTAGTTTTTGAATAATTGTTAATTAACCATGCACAGTAACAACAAAAGTATCAATGTTGTAGTATTGATGTTGTAAATAGCCCTATATTTTAATGTGCCCTCACTTGGCCAGACAGTTGTTAAGTAGCTTTTATTTGCCACCTAAAACTGTGCTTTTTAAGTGACTGTCTATTAATTTTACTTTGTCTTAGAAGTTGGTTTTGTGATACAAATTCTAATCAAAAATATTCTTGAATGGTGAATCAAATAGAAATAGATTATACTTTTTGTTCTTGTATGTTTTGGCTCTCTGTTTATTTGATTGTGATCCAAGTAAAGCAGTTTACTTTTTATTTCACCTCTAATTTGATTCTGAAGTGGTATTCTTTTAATTTGATTCTAAATATATATATATATGAAGGCTGACTTTTGAAGGATTTTGAATAGATTTTTTTGTTTTAGCCTTACTCACTTTTTTTTTTAATAGGGACAGAGAGAGGGATATATAGGGACATACAGACATGAACGGAGAGAGATGAGAAGCATCAATAATCAGTTTCTCGTTGCGACACCTTTAGTTGTTCATTGATTGCTTTTTCATATGTGCCTTGACTGTGGGCCTTCAGCAGACCGAGTGACTCCTTGCTCAGCGACTTTAGGTCTGAGGTGGCGAGCTTTTTTTTTTTTTTTTTGCTCAACCCAGATAAGCTCGTGCTCAAGGTGGCGACCTCGGGGTCTCTAACCTGGGTCTTCCACATCCCAGTCCGATGCTCTATCCACTGCGCCACCACCTGGTCAGGCCCTTACTCACAACTTTTAAAAGAGAGTTTAAGACTTTGTTTCAGAAAACTTAGAGCTGTATTCTGATATATTTAAAAGTGACTGTCAGTGACTTGTAAATTAAGCTAGTCATTAATTGAGATTTTGTTTTATAAGATTTTAAATTCAGGAGAGTTTGTTCCATAATTTAAGTGATTTGTGGATCACAGTGAAGAAATTGAAGATATCCTTAAACTTGTCATTTTCCCAAGTAATATCTCAAAGCTATAAATCAGTCTTATAAAGAAAAGTATGTCTGATCTGTGATGGCGCAGTGGATATAGCAGTGACCTGAAATGCCGTGGTTGCTGGTTCGAACCCCTGGGCTAGACTGGTTAAGGCACATACAGGAAGCAACTACTACAAGTTGATGCTTCCTGCTTCTTCTCACCCCCTTCTCTCTCTAAAAATCAATCAATCAATAAAATTTTTTTAAAAATACAACATAATGCCAAACAACAGTAAATGTAGGACCCTGTAAACTATTTTTAAAAAATGTTTATTAGTTTTAGAAGAAACTTTTTACTTCAAACACCCTCAGGTGCTGTGTACTCGTTAGACATATGTAAAACTCCTGCCATACATCTGTTAGAACCATAGACCATCCAGAGTAAAGTGGTGTTAATGTATCTTCTCAGCCCAAAACAAGATGATATAACTTCTGTAGCTCTGTATCTGCAGTTGTCACATGTTGAAGTGGTTACTCTCAGTAAATAGGAAACCTGGAGTTCTGATCTTTGAATCTAAGTGGACAGGCATGTGGGGAACAGTACTCATATTTTGCCACAGAGACATTCTGTTCATCCTTATAATGGCTTTGAAGCAAAGACTATTTTTAAGGTTCTGCATTTTGAAAACCAAGGTCATTTAAAATGCTGCTATTTTTTAACAAATTATTTTAATTATAATTTAAATGTATTAATTAAAATAGCATTTCAGCCTACTTATTACTTATTCTGAATTGTCTGGCTTTATTTGGAAAGGCATGTTTACAATTTTTAAAACTTTTCCTTGTCTCAGAACAGCAGCAGCAGCAGCACTAGGAAGACTATGAGATTTATAGTATTTTGTCAGGCTTTGCTGTCAGCCTTTCAGTTGTTCATTTAACATCTATTTTCTTTCTTGAGGGTGTATTTGTTTATGGACTGCCATAACAAATTACCACACGCTGCGTGGATTAAAACAACAGAAATTTATTCTCTCATATTTCAGGAGGCTAGAAGTCCAAAATCTAGGTATTTAGAGTTGGTTCCTTCTAGAGGCTCTAAGGGGAAAACTGCCTTTTGCTAGCTTCTAGTGGTTTCCAACAATTCTAGGCATTCCTTGAATGGCTTATCACCCATATTTGCCTCCATCTTCAAATTGCCTTTTTTGTGTCTCTGGGTTTCCTTTTCTGTCTGTTACAAGGACACTGTCATTGGATTTAGGACCTACCCTAATTAAGTATGATCTCATCCTGATTATTACATTAATAACATCTGCAGAGATCTTATTTCCAAATAAGGTCACATTTGGGGGTAGACATGAATTTTTGAGGGTGGAGGCCAACTTGGCAACATAGTCATCTTATAAGAAACTTTTAGGAGTTAAGGGAAATAATATGTAAGCATGTTCTCTGAAACTTCAGGGTGCACCAGTCAGTGTTCATGGTTCTGATTGTTTTCATGCTGTGTTTTCCAGGTGGTCATGGCCGTTGCTCAGCTTTATTGGCACATAGCACCCAAATCTGAAGCTGGCATTATTTCTAAATCACTAGTGCGTTTGCTTCGTAGCAATAGGTAGGACATGATTTATATTTGTTTTTATTTGTATTTCTTCAAAAGGAATGTTTGAACAAATGTAATGTGTCTTTTAGGCATTTAATACATAGCTCTGATTTTATTTTATCATTAAGATTTCACCCTGGCCGGGTGGCTCAGTGGTACAGCATCAGCCCAGCGTGTGAAAATCCTGGGTTTGATTCCTGGCTAGGGCACACAGGAGAAGTGCCCATTTGCTTCTCCGCCCTTCCCTCTCTCCTTTCTCTCTGTCTCTCTGTTCCCCTCCCGCAGCCAAGGCTCCATTGGAGAAAAGTAGCCCCGGGTGCTGACGACGGCTCCATGGCCTCCCCCTCAGGCTCTAGAATGGCTCAGGCCACAGCGGAGCAACATACCAGACGGGTAGAGCATTGCCCCTTGGTGGGCATGCCGGGTGGGTCCTGGTCAGGCACCTGCGGGAATCTGTCTCTCTGCCTCCCCACTTCTAACTTTGGAAAAACACCAAAAAAAAGATTTCTTACTAAAGGTGATCATTATAAAATAATTTTGTATAATTTGCTAAAGTTTATGCTAAATATATATTGAAGTTTTTTAACCTTAAGCTCAAATAACCCAAAGAAATAAAAAATATCTTTTGGCATGTAGTACATTCTATCACCAGTATTGGATTTGATATTTCTAAGTATGACAATAATAATGTTTGGCATTTCTAGTACCGTATTTCCTCATGTATAAGATGCTCCAATGTATAGACACACCTTAATTTTGGGGCCCAAAATCTGAAAAATAATGTATTACATAAAGTTAGTGAGCTCACATGTTATTCACCATAAAATTCATACAACTCCTCATCACTGTCAAAACTCCCATCCATTAGCTTGCCCTCATCTGTTTCTGATGACAAATCACTGTCTTCAACAATGAGAGCAAAACAAGCACAAAAAAGCGAGAAATGCAAGTTAAAAAAAATCTGCAACCACTATATAAGATGCACCCAGTTTTTAGACCCCAAAGTTTTAGAAAAAAATGTGTATCTTGTACATGAGGAAATATGGTAATTCTGGAATCACTGAAAAACTGTACTAATGTGTTATAAGATTCACTCAGTGTAATTTGATTTTTATATAAAGCAATACATATGTTAAATTACATATTTTATGATAGAATTGGTGCTTCGTATAAACTTGCAATATTTAGTTTGCTCTGTTTTTTTATTGAATTTATATTTATTTTTATTTTAGTGTAGTTGGTTAACAATATTATATTATTCCAAGGTTTGCAATATATTTAATATTTATAATACCTTACAATATGATCACCACACTAAGCCTAGTTAATCATTTATCACCATAAGTTTGCTCTATTTAAGAAGAGAGCTAATTCTTAAAAGCTGCTTATTTTAAAGAATTGCCTATTCTTTTTGTTTCCTGTAGATAGACAGATAGAGAGAGAGAGAGAGAGATAGATAGATAGATAGATACGATTACCATTCTCCTTAATTTACCTCTCAGTGATTCAGCAGTTCAGGTCAATAATTCAGAAAACTTATTGCATTCCCGTGACATTTACTTTCAGAGTTTAAGATCTGTTTTTATATCTTTTGATTTGTTCTTTGTGTGTGTATGTTTTAGCTGTTTAGCCTTTCATGAATATTTTGCAATAGTTAGTTATTTTAAATTAAAATTCTTTCTCATTGAGAGCATAGACTTGGGGGGAAAGATACATATTTATTTTTGTCCTTAACTTGAACTTAGTGCTACAACTTTATTTTAACCCTTGGCTGGCTTAGCCATTTCTCAGTAAGATACTGTTTCGTTTGGGTACCTGCCTGTATTTACCTCTGTCTTTATTCATAGTCATTCTTTTTTTTCAGTTCTGTCATTTTTCTTTTCTAGAGCTAGTTCAGGGGTATCAGAAGCACCAGGAATATATCTTTTATGTGAAACCATATACCAGATTCAGTTCTACCTTCATTTCTTAGATATAAAAATAACATGACTGTTTTTTAACCTGTTTTTTACTCTGGGCAGAATGGAGTGACACAGTGAGCCTTCTGATCAAGAGTGTATGTGAACTTTACGGTCCTGTTTGTTTCATCAGGCCTAAGAATACTTTACTTGGATGTGTTCACAGCAGCTACAGTATTGGCTTTACCTCTTAGGAGTACAGTATTATAAAATTACTTTTCACTCTTATTCCTGATGAATCAAATCTAATTTATTAATAATTTTTACTTTATAATAAGGGATAAATATCTTAAATTTAGTAAACACTTTTCAATATTATATTTTAAAGTTACATTCATTATGAAAGTTACCACTAATTCTTTTTCTTTACAAAGATATTTCATTGGAAAATATATCCAGTGAAAATTCTCCTTTAATTTCTAGGGAGGTGCAGTATATTGTCCTACAGAATATAGCAACTATGTCAATCCAAAGAAAGGTATGTACATTGTGAATACATAATCTAAGATAGAAATGAATGTGTCAGTACCATTAAATGTATGTATGTATGTATGTATGTATGTATTTACTTATTTATTTATTTTTGTCATCCAGGGCATGTTTGAACCTTATCTAAAGAGTTTCTATGTTAGGTCAACTGACCCAACCATGATCAAGACACTTAAGGTAGGCATACTCTTATTTTTGAGACACTCTAATCTGTGTTTTCTTTGTAGATACTGCTATAGCTTCCAGCATCTGTGAAATGGAGATCTGCTTTAAAAAATACAGATACAGTTAGGGATTTTCTTTATACTTTCTTAAACTACGTTATTATGTACTAGTCATTGTGCTATATTCTAATAAGACAAAGTGAAAATATGCTACACATGACCTAAATAACTCAGATGTGTAAATAGATAATTCAGCAGTGTATATTTTAAGTGATACAGAGCTTTGAATTGAATGCTGTGAAAAAGACAGAGGTGGAGTTAATTTTCTGGGAGATTTAGAAAAGACTTGTGAAAAAGGTGATGTTAGAGCAGATCTTAAAAGAATAACACATTTTTGAATTTTTGTTGTTGTTGTGGGTTGGTAGGTGGAGAGGTTGCATAGGTGGCTGTGGGAGATAGGCACAGTTATGCCACCACAAGGGATTATGAGTGTTGTGTTCAGGGAGGAACTACAGTACAGAGTGTAGTTTGAATATAGTATTCTGATTAAACAATGTGATATTAAGATAAAATAAGTGAAATTGAATGAAAACCTTGAAATAGATCCGTGCATGTGAAAATGTACTGTGTAATAGAGGAGACATTAGAAACCAGTGGGGAAAGGTGGACTATCAGTATGGGAATGATTGGTTATTCACATGGAAACTGAGTTTAATCATAAAAGAAAAATCTAAGTCACACCCAAATAGATAATTTAAAAAATAATTCATTTTTTATCAAAAGTATCAAGGTGGTGAAAATCAAAAGAAAGACTCAGAAACTTAGAGTGAAGGAGAGACTAAAGATACAAGTAAATACAGTGTATAATATTGAACTTAATCTTTTTATTAGGCATTATTGAAATCATTAGTAAAACTTAAATGGGGAATGGCAATTGCATAAATATGATGTATCAGTATGAATTTTAAATTTTCTTGGTTGTATTTGGACAGTACCTTTGTAGGAAATATTCATAGAAATATTTGGGGTTGATGTGGTATCAGATTGGGAACTCTGGTCTCAGATGGCTCAGATCAAAAATAATTCTTTTCACTTTTTTTGTGTGTTGGGAATATTTTAAAAATAGTACAGAAAATTTAAATGTTCTCATCAAAATGAAATGAGAAATCTAGCCATAATGTGGGAGGAAATATACCAGTATATATAATATATCTGAAAAATGACTAGTACCCAGAATATAGAAAGAACTCCTATAATCTGTGCCTTTTGATTGGAATATTTAGACCATTTACCTTTAATGTAATTGTTGATACGTGTTTATCTAATCTTCTGTGGTTTTTCTTTGTTTCATTTGTTTTTTTTCTTTTTTTCTTTTTTCATGCTTTCATTCAGAATATTTGAGTATTGTTTATGAGTAAAGACATTTGTTTTAGTAAATCTATTGGAAATGGGCTTTTAATTACATATTTCTTGTAACTATAAATTGAGAAGAATTAAAATAAGAATTTTAGATGATAGGATGAAAGAAGCACAATAAGATAATTAAAGGGCATCTGGAAAACAGGTATTACATGGAGGGCAGTTGTTTTCTAACTTTGTTAATAAAAGGAAAAATCAAATTACCCTAAATTATTTTGGTTAATTACATATAAATTGTAAAGTTGGGACAAACAATTAGGGAAGATGTAGGATTCTCTTTTGTAATTCTTTTTTAAGCACTCTGTAAATATCTATTCTATATATGCAGACATAGTGAGTCAAAAACTTTACCTGAAGGATATAATGCCTCACAATATTGTAACTGTGACCTATTTTTTAAAAACAGAAATTATCTTTCTATTAGATGCCTAATTTTTGTTTTTTATTTTTTTTGTTTTAAAATGTTTGTTCTCTTTTTTTCTACCATAGCTTGAAATTTTGACAAATCTGGCAAATGAAGCCAACATATCAACTCTTCTTCGAGAATTTCAGGTTTGTGTACAGTGTAATTAAAAAATAACTTCTATGCCTGACCAGGCGGTGGCGCAGTGGATAGAGCATCGGACTGGGATGGTGAGGACCCAGGTTCGAGACCCCGAGGTCACCAGCTTGAATGTGGGCTCATCTGGTTTGAGCAAAAGCTCACCAGCTTGGACTCAAGGTCTCTAGCTAGAGCAAGGGGTTACTTGGTCTGCTGAAGGCTCGCAGTCAAGGCACATATGAGAAAGCAATCAATGAACAACTAAGGTGTCACAATGCGCAACGAAAAACTAATGATTGATGCTTCTTATCTCTGTTCTTGTCTGTCCCTGTCTATCCCTCTCTCTGTAAAAAAAAGCAACAACAAAAGTAACTTTTAAAACATCTGTTCAGTTTAAAGTTAAATAATGTCTTTCTAAACTTTGAAATATGTAATTTTATAAATAAAAGTCATTTAGGACAAGATTGACAACTAAGGTATTTATAAATTTTCAAGAAGAAACAATCACTATAAATTCAAAATATAAGGAAAATATAAATTCAAAATATAAGGAATATGTTTATGTTTTCATAGAATTTGAAAGACTGATTTATAATTACTCAAAATTGTTACTCTAAGGATTTTTTCTCTTTGTTGTGTCGTCTGCAATAGTCCTTATACCATGCACTCATGACAATCACTACTATCTGATTGTTTTAAACACTGTATTCTTAGCTTCATGTATAGCTAAAAAGATTGGTTTAAAATTGCCCCTACTATGATTTCATTTGTGTGTGTGTGTATGTGACAGAGACAGAGACAGAGGGACAGACAGGGACAGACAGACAGGAAGGGAGAGAGATTAGAAGCATCACTTTGTTGCGGCACCTTAGCTCATTGATTGTTTTCTCATATGTGCCTTGACTGGGGACTACTGCAGATTGAGTGACCCCTGGCTCAAGCCAGTGACCTTGGGCTGAAACTGGTGCATCTTGTGCAAACCAGATGAGCCCACGCACAAGTTGGTGACCTCCGGGTTTCGAACCTGGGTCCTCTGTGTCCCAGTCCAATGCTCTTATCCACTGTGCCACTGCCTGGTCAGGCTACTATGATTTTTTTTTTTGTTGACTTTTTTAAACCATGTATGCTAATGGATGAGATGCTTTCCAGATATACACACCCCAAGAAATATTACTCAAAAATTGCCTTATGGGTATTATGCCCTTTCTGATGGAAAAGTCAATTCTGAAGACTTAGTAAGGGAATACAACAGTAGAAAATCTCATTATTAATATTATGAGTTTTATATTTCATCAGCAGTTTTCTTTCAGTTTTTCCATTTATTTTTGGGCTGGGGGAGAGAAGAAAACTATTGGGTGAGAGAGGGAGAGGAGAGAGAGAGAGAGAGAGGGAGAGAGAGATGCATCAACTTGTTCCACTTACTTGTTTCCTCTAGTTGTACACTCACTGGCTGCTTCTTGTATGTTCCCTCACCAGGGATTGGACCTGCAACCTCAGAATGCTCTATTCACTAAACCACTGGGCCAGGGCCTCATCAGCCATTTTCTTAACAGAAGTCAACAAAAAATTTCTTAACACGCTAACCACAGAGTTTTTTCAACTTCCTGTTTTTATAGATTTATTTTGTTTCCATAATCTTTTTATATGCCCATATTAAATTTCTTTTTAGCTATAGAGGCATTGTATTTGTTTTTAATGGTGTAACTTTTGCTTTTATTAGACAGAATATTATAGCATGTCCATGATTTATAGTTTCATAATTGGATTACTCTAATGCCATATAGTTTTCTAGAAAACTTTCTTGTAAGGTTATGTCTTAGACACCGGCTCATCTTACATTTACATGCCGAAATATATGCTATCATAAGTTCTTTTTCTTTTTTAAGTAAGAGGTAGGGAGGCAGCCAGACTCCCACATGTGTCCTGACTGGGATCCACCTGGCAAGCTCCTTACCCACTGATGCTCTGCCCATCTGGGGCCACTGACCCAGTGCTCTGATGCTTCTCTGTTGCTTGGCAACTGAGCTATTAGTGCCTGAGGGGAAGCCATCCTCAGCTCCAGCAGGGGGTGGGAGCTGGGGGTGGGGTGGGGGGGGCAACTTGCTCAAACCATTGGGGTCCTCATACTTTCTATAAAATCCTCCCATTTTTGCAGTTCTGGTAAACCTGGTCCCTACTGTGCAACCAAACGGCGCTGCGATTGGCCCACCATGAAAGCTGGAACGCCCGCTATTGGGCAGTAGGGTCCAGGTTGATCAGTATCGTAAAAGTGAGTGATTTTTATAAAAAGTTTGACAACCCCTTGGGAGGGGTAGGGGGGGAATACAGAGAGAGAGAAGGGGGAAGGGACAGGTAAAGAAGCAGATGGTTGCTTCTCCTATGTGCCCTGACTAGGAACCAAACCCAGGACTTTCACACACTGGCCAACACTCTACTGCTGAGCCAACAGGCTAGGGCCCTATCACAAGTTCTTATCCAATCTATAGCTATAGATTGGATTTTTACTTCATTTTATTTTAAGGTTTTTTAAATTCTTTTTATTTTTCCAAAATGAGGAGCAGGGGTGGGGTAGGGGTGCATGGAGACAGACAGACAGACTCTCCTGTATGCACCCGACTGGTATCCACCTGGCTTGCCCACCAGGGGCAATGCTTGGCTCCTCTGGGGTGTTGCTCCACTGCAACCAGAGCCGCTCTAGCGCCTGAAGCAGAGGCCACAGAGCCATCCCCAGCGCCCGGGCCAACTCTGCTCCAATGGAACCTTGGCTGCAGGAGGGGAAGAGAGAGATAGAAAGGAAGGTGAGAAGGAGGGGTGGAGAAGCAGATGGGCACTTCTCCTGTGTGCCCTGGCTGGTAATTGAACTTGGGACTTCCAGACGCGGGGCCCACACTCTACCACTGAGCCAACTGGCCAGGGCCTCTTTTTAAGTTTTTAAGTATTTGTCTTTGTGTTTGCAGTTGTTCCTTTTTTTGTTTTTTTTCACAAGTAATCTGTTTGGGTGTGCTTTCGCTTCCACTTTCCGCTATGTCAGTTTTACTGTGGTTATGGGTGGTGAGACTCAGGTCATTTTATAACATTGTTAGTTTTATACAGATGACATGACATATTGGACATGTTTCAGAATATTGGTGATTCATTCATTTTATTTACTATCAGACGTTTTTTAATGTCCATTGTTTAGTCATGCTTTTTAATTAATCATGTATCCATTTTATCACTTTCTTTGTACCATATTTCTGTGTTTATTTGTTACGTTAATAAGTGTGTTTATTATAATTTTTTGAGTAAAATAGAGGATTTTTCTAAAGACTTTAAGTTGAGGAAATTAGGTCATCGCCTGGGAAACACTTTTTAAATACAATTGATCTTTCCTAAGTGGATATAAGAAAATGTAATTTTTAAATTTATTTCTTCATCTAATCATGTTCTTGCTACCATTTTCAGTAAGTTTTTTAGCTTATAGATAGTCTTAGGCTTTTCACTTCCATTTGTTATTTAGGCACCATTTAAATGTATTCTGTTCTGTATGTTGGGTAATCATAGTGTTAAATCTACAGCATGCACTTCTCATTTGAGGTTGGAAATTATTATTATTATTATTATTATTATTATTTTTGTATTTTTTTGAAGCTGGAAATGGGGAGAGACAGTCAGACTCCCGCATGCGCCTAACCAGGATCCACCCGGCACGCCCACCAGGGGGCGACGCTCTGCCCATCCAGGGCTTCGCTATGTAGAGACCAGAGCCACTCTGGTGCCTGAGGCAGAGGCCACAGAGCCATCCCCAGCGCCCGGGCCATCTTTGCTCCAATGGAGCCTTGGCTGCAGGAGGGGAAGAGAGAGACAGAGAGGAAGGAGAGGGGGAGGGGTGGAGAAGCAAATGCGCGCTTCTCCTGTGTGCCCTGGCCAGGAATTGAACCCGGGACTTCTGCACGCCAGGCCGACGCTCTACCACTGAGCCAACCGGCCAGGGCCGGGAATTATTTTTTAAAGTTTCAATTTAAAATTGTATTATAAAGTCCATTACACATATTACATGTAAATATGCATGTTAGTACACTTATCTCTGTAAACAACAAAAGCTGAATTTTTAAATTAGGAAAGTTTAACCAAAGTGAAATTCTTCAGGGCTGTAATGCATTTTGTAAAGATATTTTAACTTCCTGTTGTTAAATAATTATTTATTTATCTTTAAGTTTGTATAAATACATGGTTTACAGTATAATATTTTAAATTCTTTTTAAGAAAATTTATTTTTTAAAAGTGTGGTATTTTGTTTTCTTGTAAACTGAGTGTTTATAAAAACTTCATTGAAATGCTGCTTTCTATAGCTATTATGGTTTTACTACCATTAAGATAACATTTTAAAAATAGAATGTTGGCAGTAGCTATGGTTTTTCCTTTCTCTTCTCCCAATTTTTAGGTTTAATGTCTCTGAAAAAGCAACCCTTTTGTCCCTAGATTCACAAATGCTGCTGGTTAAATGAACGGAAACCTCTAAAGAGAGTGTTCTTAAATCTTTCAACCTTACACTTCAACTAATTGCTATCTCTGGGTGACTGCTCCCCACTATCTGTTTTGGAGTCACAAGCCACTGTGGCCACAGATGACTGAACCTGGCTTGAAAATAAGCACTTTTAAGTAAATAAGACACTAAATTAAGCTAAGTCATCAATTATATCTCTCGTGCTGATTGATGAGATTATGTATGCTAGAATTTATATAGTGACAAAACTTAATATAATAGGCCTTTTTTTTGTTCGCTTGATAGTACCAATGTATAAGCTAATTGAAATAATATTTTTTTAGACCTATGTGAAAAGCCAGGATAAACAATTTGCAGCAGCCACTATTCAAACTATAGGCAGATGTGCAACAAACATCTTAGAAGTCACTGACACATGTCTCAGTGGCCTGGTGTGTTTGCTGTCCAACAAAGATGGTAAGTTTTGATTTTATTTTTCCAGTATTTATCATTTGAATATTCTTGGTATGATTTGCAATTTGTATCATTTTTTAACATTGCATTTTATTTTTTCCTGTATCCTAGTAGCATGGTCATAATGAGTAGCATTTTGTCTATGTAACACACAGTTGTTGTTGTTTTAGTAAATTGGGTAATTAACTAGCAAACACAATCTGTCTTGCCTAAACAAAACTAAGAAAGTGTAACTTGTTTTATTTCTTCACAATCTAATCACCTTAATTGTACCCTTTCTCTCAGGTTCTGTTTTGATTTTTAATGACATGTAAGTCATGTATAATATTGGTTTACCTGCAGAGGGTGCTAAAAGCAGGCAAATGACACTATTCCAGGGAGAATAGGCTAGACCTAAAAAGTGTGTTGAATGTGTTACCATTGAAGCTTTTCTCCCTAGAAATGTACCTAATAATTTTATATTCAAGATTAATTACATTTAGAAGTCATCAATTTGGAATAGCTTTATATTTTTAAGCCAAACAATATCTAAACATTTTGTAAAACTGGCTAGGTAAATACGTAATCTAGATTTCAGACTCCTCTCTGATGAAATGTCAGGTATTTCAATTGTAGGGTTCTAGAGTAAATGAGGCCATTGGAGAAAGAAAAATGAGTCGACTGTCACCTTTAAAATAATTTACATAGAGGACTTTTATTAAAATTGCATATTTGATTAAAATGAGATTCTTTTTAAGAAAAGCATAATTTTCAATGTAAAACTTGAAATTATTTGTGGAATTCTATACACAAAGATAGATGACATAGTCACTATAAGTTAAAACATAACAAAACTGATTATATTTTATATTTTATTTGAAAAATAACTTTACTAAAACAATTTTTTATACCTAAGTATCTTTTCCCCCTCTTTAGAAAACTGTAACATTGTTATAAGTACTGCTGATGAAAAAATAATTGAAGCAAAATATATCCCCAAATAAGAGTGCTTTTTGTTATGAACATAAAATTATAATCTTTTACCTATAAACTCAAGATGTAATGATGCATAGAACATTTTTCTACATGTAGTACAGTCTTAAAACTCTAAATACAGCAACAGAAATGATCAGGGTTACTGATTTTTTTCTTTAATTGACTTTGGAGATATTGGAGGAGAGGATCCTAAATGCATATTTTTACTGAATTTTTACAAAAGGATTTTTACCTATTTTTTAAAAGGATGTTTTAAAATATTCTTTTCATCTACTTCTACATCACTTTAAAATATGAGTTAAAAAACATGCTTTGTTGTTGTTGTTGATGTCCTTAATCACTTTCTGTATGATCAAATAAGACATACTTCTTGGGAAAATAGTTAGAATAACTGATTTTAAACGAAGGTTTACAATGGTAATTGTAACCTTCGTTTAAAATCAGTTATTCTAACTATTTTAAAATTTGGTTGCATACAAAAAGAAAAAAAACCACCACAAATTAGAGCATGAATTTGCTCTTTCAAATACAAAATATATTCAAGAGTTCTCAATTTTATATTTTGACCCTTTTTTCTTCAGTGAAATCTTCAAGCTTTGGATTTTAAAGCATTTTTTTTATACTTCAGCTTATAACGCATTATTTCTCAAAAAATATTTTTATGATTTTGATTTATAAGATGAATGTTCTACCTTGTAGCACTTTTAAAGGAAGAATAGATTATTTTGTAATTAGATAATGGGACACTAATATAATTTATTAATAACTCCTAAAAGAAGGAGTATTTAATAATTTATTATTTGATATTTTAATGTTTATGCTTTGCTTTTGGTAACTCAAAACTCTCTTTGTAACCATGGATTTTTTCCCCTATAGTTTTAATATTTAGAAACTTGAGTTGGGCCCAGGCTGGTTAGCTCAGGCGGTTAAGAGCATTATCTTGAAACAACAAGGTTGCAGGTTTGATCCCTGATCAGGGCACACACGGGAAGCAACCAAAAAATGCATGACTGAGTAGAAGAACAAATGCTTCCCTTCCCCCCACCATCTTTTCCTCCCTTCCTCACACTGTCCTTCTAAAAATCAATAAAAGGTAAGCCCTGGCCAGATAGCTCAGTTGGTTAGAGCATTGTCTTGGAGTATGGATGTATTGCTGGTTTGATTTCCAGGTCAGAGCACATACAGGAGCAGCTCCATGTTCCTGTCTCTCTCTTCCTCCTATCTCTTTCAAAAAAAACAAAACAAAAAAAAACCAAAGAAAGAAAAAAACCAATTTAAATTATACTGTCCTGTTCTGATTGCATAATCATTAGTAGTCTATAATACCTGATTCCTTAACTCTTTATTGTATTGCTACACTTTTGTGGTTTGGAAATCTGGCTCAGTAAAAGTGAGGAGTAAAAAAATAAGAATATTTGTATTTAATCAGTAAAGAAACTAGTAATACTTTAACTTTAAAGTGGACAGTGCGGACGACAGAGCCCCTTTCTCTTCCTATTAAAACATCTGTTTTTAGAAATAAATGCTATGAAGGAGGGTTCAGTTTCTTTAAAATCTTTAAGATCTTTAGGGGCTCTAACAATTTGTGATACTTTGATTTTATGTTAGTATCACTAATCTTTTTGGATAATGTATCTTAAAACCTCAGGGACAGCAGTTAAACTTTAATATTTTTGCATATGTAATATGTTCTTATTAGATTTGTAGTTTTGTGTTTTTTCTTTTTTTAATATTAACTTATCCCTTCCTGGGATAGTGAGAACTTTTACAGGTAGACTTGAGTTGATACTTGCCCTAAAATAGTCCAGTATAACTAAGATTAATTTGAAAAATTTTAGCAATGTCTTTAGAAGAAATCTGCATTTTAGTTGGCTTAAATACTTTAATTCCTTAAGGTAATTTCTTTAGGTAACATGTTAACAAAATTTGCTTGTTGGAATAATGTTTTTATCATATCCATTGGTAAGAGCACTATTTTTTAAAGTTTTGTATAAATTAAGCACTAACTGAAGACTTAAATCAGTAGAAGTACTTAGTAAATGTTGAATAGATTAATGAGGTATCTATTCAGTCTGTATTAGTTTCCTGCCTTTATGGAGCTCACAGTCTAATGGAGGGAGGCAGTAATAGAAAACAGGTATGTTTCCATATGTTGATCATTTACTCAGTTGCCAGCTATCTGCTTACATACAGAACTAAACTACCTATGTTTGAGTGGTAGTGTTGCTTGAATAAATTACCCAATCTCCCTGTGCTTCAGAGTCCTCTTTTGTCAAATGAGTATAATAGTAGATGGTACTAATCTTGAGGACACCAACAATGGGGAACGAATATAGCACCAAAGAATCAATAATGCCAGATATATTTTTCAGCTACAGCCAAACCTGCCTCTGCATGTGGATAATTAAAATTATATAACATTTTAAAAAATTTAGGCTAGTTTTATAATATATTTTAAAATTAAAATTTTTTTACTATAGATTCTTTAAAATCACACTTAGATCATGTTTTACTTTGTGCAGTAATTACTTAAATTATCATTTAATGTTTCTACTGGAATGTAAGTTTGGTGAGGGCAGGGTCTCATTCATTCAGCCATAAAAAAATAAAATCTTAATATTTGCGATGGCATGGATGGATCTTGAGGGTATTATGCTAAGTGAAATAAGTGAGACAGAAAAAGACAAATTCCATATGATCTCACTTATATGTAGAATCTAAAACAAACAAACATATAAAACAGAAATACAGAGTACAAATTAAGGATTGCCAGATGGTAAAAAGGTTGAGGAATGAGTAAAAAAGGTGAAAGGAATTAAGAAAGATAATTTGGAGTTATACAAATAGTCACAGGTATGTAAAATACAAAATAGGGAATATTGTAATATATATGTGTGATGTCAGATGGGTATCAGACTTACTGGGGTTTCCACTTTGTAAGGCATATGAATTGTCTAAGCACTGTGTTGTGCACCTGAAACCTGTAATATTGTATAATATTGTATGGCAACTCTAATTTAAAAAGAAATGATGATGATAAGGTAACTACCATATGTTAATTGTGAAAAGGGAAAGAAATATTCGTAAACTAAAACATAATGTAAATAATGTAAATATTAATTTATAATTTCCATAAAGAAGTATATAGTTTGAAATATGTATGTTTAATAGTGGTTAGAATGATAAAAATTTTTGCTATTGTAGGGAGATAGATAAGAAACTATTCAGATAAAAAGAGTAACAGAACACAAGTAATACTATTTCCAATATAATATTAAAATAAACGTTTTAGTGTATGCCAGAGGAACCTCTAATATCCATAAGTTTCTAGAATGCCGCCCTGGCCAGATAGCTCAGCTGAGTAGAGCATTGTCCTGTTACGCAAATGTTGCCAGTTCAATCCCTGGTCAGGACACATACAGGAACAGATGTTCCTGTCTCTTTCCTGCTCTCTCCTTTCCTCTCTCTAGAATCAATAAAATAAATACTACAAAAAATAAAAAGCCAAACTAATACGTAAAGGCAATGTTGATTTTTTTTTTTTTTTTTTTTTGGCATTGGTAACATTTATAATATAATCACTTATTCATGACGTATTCTATAAGGTCAGGTGCTCTGGCAAGTTATATTGCATTCACTGGTAGTGCCATCAAAAACATAACTCAGACCAGTGATTAACCACTTAAGCATAATAACTCAATTTCAGAATCTGAGTTTGAGGATCTGCTTCCTGAAGCCACTCCTAATTCCTAGTACAAATTACTATATTGGTCAAGGCCATAGAAGACAGATTGACACATTTGAGTTGGACAATTGAGGATTTAATGAAGGAACTATTTATGAGGTATTAAGAGAAATCATCAAGGTATGATGTAGCATCCTGGGCTAACAGGCGAGGAACAGTGGGAAGCCAAATCTAGAATTTAAGTGAGGAGGTGTGTAAGCTGGGAACAGTTACCAGACCCTGCAGTAGAGAGCCAGTCACAAGAACTGAAACCAGTGGAGGCATGCAGCAATTCTAGGAAGGCCTGGCAGAAGAAATTCAGGGTGCTAAATATTCTTTCCTGCCCCTTGATCTCCTGCTGGTACTTCCTGTTGGCTAAGCACAACTGGAAGCCTGGTTGATGCAGTCCATGGAGGTCAGCCTCTAAAGGTAAAGAATTGGCCAGGAAAGGCAGAGTGAGTTCATGGGGCCAGTAGAAACAATCATAGCCCTACTCCTTATAGCTCTGAAGTTCATGCTGTTTTTATAGTAGTAACACCCTTCCTACAACTACTGCTAGTCCTTACTACTCACTTTTCTGGACACATCACTTAAGGAACTTTTTTTAGTTTGCTGTTTACTTTAGAATTGGAAAAATGTCTGAGGTCGCCGGTTCAAATCCCTGCACATGTCTGGTCAAGGCACATATGGGAGTGATGCTTCCTGCTCCTCCCTTTCTCTCTCTCTCTCTCTCTCTCTCTCTCTCTCTCTCTCCCCCCCCCCTCTCTCGCTCTGTCTCCTCTCTAAAAAATGAATAAATAAATAAAAAATAACCCCCCCCAAAAAAAGAATTGGAAAAATGTTATTTAGATTGTAGGTATTGAAATATCGCTATATAATTAGTATGAATCAAAGAATGGTATTTGAGAGCTACAATTAAAAGCAAAGACATTTGAGCATTATAGTGATACATAATCTAACTTTAGTTTGTTTTCCTGACTTAAAGAAGCAGAAATTATAAAGGGATATTATAAGCCAGGGGACTGTAATAGATGTTAGACATTAAAGTATACTCTTCTACTTAAGATGGGATGTTCACCTCCAAATTTTTTTTAATTGAGAGCTAGGGAGATGACGAGACAGACTCCCACATGGGCCCTGACCGGATCTACCCGGCACCCCCCATCTGGGGCTGATGTTCTCCTCATCTGGGGCAGCTGCTTTTTTTTGTTCAGCAAATGAGCTATTTTAGTGCCTGAGGAGTGGCCATGAAGCCATCCTCAGCGCCCGGGGGTCAACTTTGCTCAAATCATTCAAGCAATGGCTGTGAGAGGAGAAGAGGAGAGGGAGGTATAGAGAAGCAGTTGGTCGCTTCTCCTGTGTGCCTTGACCAGGAATTGAACCTGGAACTTCCACACACTGGACTGATGCTCTACTGCTGAGCCAACTGGCCAGGGCCCTCAAAATTTCAAAGTACATTCATAGTTGTAATTCTCACCTAGTCATTTAAGACATATAGATTGTTTTGCTAATTTAAATTTATATTTTACCAAGTATTATACTTTTGAATTGAATTACACATATTTAATATCAATAATCTCTTTTTCAGAAATAGTTGTTGCTGAAAGTGTGGTTGTTATTAAGAAATTACTGCAAATGCAACCTGCACAACATGGTGAAATTATCAGACATATGGCCAAACTTTTGGACAGTATCACAGTGAGTACCCATTAAGAGTTCTTCACAGAATTCAACTGAATTTTACTCCATAAATTATAGTTTTGTTAAAATAAATGATCTTAAAATATAATGGTTAAGAGAGCTGAGCTGTCTGGGTTAAATTCTAAGATACTACACTGTTGTGGAAATGAATAACAAATCTGTAAAAGGGGAAGAATACAATAAATGCTACAATGTTGGATTAGAACTGATCAGTGTGTTGTGTACTTAATGGTTTTTTTTTTTTTTTTTTTTTCATTTTTCTGAAGCTGGAAACAGGGAGAGACAGTCAGACAGACTCCTGCATGCGCCTGACCGGGATCCACCCGGCACGCCCACCAGGGGCGATGCTCTGCCCACCAGGGGGCGATGCTCTGCCCATCCTGGGTGTCGCCATGTTGCGACCAGAGCCACTCTAGCGCCTGAGGCAGAGGCCACAGAGCCATCCCCAGCGCCCGGGCCATCTTTGCTCCAGTGGAGCCTTGGCTGCGGGAGGGGAAGAGAGAGACAGAGAGGAAAGCGCGGCGGAGGGGTGGAGAAGCAAATGGGCGCTTCTCCTGTGTGCCCTGGCCGGGAATCGACCCCGGGTCCTCCGCACGCTAGGCCGACGCTCTACCGCTGAGCCAACCGGCCAGGGCCTTAATGGGTTTTTATATAGATATGTAGATGTGTGTGAGTGTATATATTACTGTGTATCCGCATATTAGTAGGTACACATATGAATGCATATATGAGTATACAAACATTGTGTCCCAAGGTTGTCCTTTCAGAAGATATACATGCAATAATTCCCCATACCAATGAGCACACATAGTGCCCAGATTGTATTTTATTTTAATTGAGTATAATTTCATACTGTAAAATTGAAGTGTATAATTCAGTGGTTTTTGGTAAATTTATAAGGTTATGCAGCCATCACCACCATGTAATTCCAGATCATTTGCATCATCCCTAAAAAAGAGTTTCATACCTCAGACTCCTGATCTTTTCTTTACGATAGCGCTTGAGAACCATCATTCTACTTTCTGTCTCTATGGATTTGCCTATTCTGGACATTTAATGTAAATGTAATCTGATAGTAAGTTGGCTTTTGTGTCTGGCTTCTTTCATTTAGCATATTTCCAAGGTTCATGAACATTGCAGAATGTAATACTGAGTTCCTTTTTATAGTACACATTGGTTTTAAATTCTATTCACTCAAAGGAACTGGAGCTCCTTAGAGCAGTGGTTCTCAACCTGTGGGTCGCGACCCCGGCGGGGGGTCGAATGACCAAAACACAGGGGTCCCCTAAAGCCATCGGAAAATATATTTGAGAACCTCTGCCTTAGAGAAATGGCTGATTTCAGAGCTATGTGCAAGGAAAAAACAGAATGATTATAGAACATCTTACTGGGCCAGAAAAGCAAGGAAGTTCCGCAGAAAGAGAGAGATGTCAGAAAGACCCAAGAGCCAGTCTGAAGGGGCTTCCAACTGGCCATTTTGAGCAACAAAATAAAGGATAGTGAAAAACAACCTATTAAAAAGGGCAAGAATCTAAACGCACACTGGATTAATGAAGGAATAAGGGAGAAAGGGAAACGTTTTTACAATGCAAAACAAATATAGAAGGAATCATGGAATTTGAATATCACCATTTTCTAGCTATCACATTGATAACTGTTTCAAGCAAGAAGCATTAAAAAGTGTTAAAAACTAGGCAGTAAAATTTGAGTTGTATTATTGGCAATAGGATATTTGCACAGTCTCAGAGTATGTCCTCATTAGATACTTCTTAATTACAATGGGTAGATTTAATGAATTTTGACTTTACAATGGAGAAACCTTGCAGACACTACCTGAAACAAATGAATACAGTTAATGTTGCCAGCAACAGGATCAAGTAGCTTCTGATAAGATACACTGAATAGAAGGAACTCAGCATCAAGTCTGTCAAATTCCTGCCAAAAGTGAATGACTTGAATCTGATCAGGAAGAAACATGAGACAAAACCAAACGAGCATGTTCTGCAGAAAAGCTGGCTTATACTCTTTTAAATACCATTATAAACTGGAAAGAGAAACTCAAGAATATTTTTAGAGTGAAAGAGATTAAAAGGATATGAGAACTCGATGCAACACATAATTTTGGATTTCTTTTTGTTATAAAGGATTTTATAGGGATAATTGGCAATATCAAAATCTGTAGATTAAATATTAGTGTTGATTTATTGTTTAATTTCCTGAGTTTTAAATAATTTTACTGTGGCTTATGTAAGAGCAGTCCTTTTTTTAGGAGGTTTACACTGAAGTATTTTGGGGTAAAAGGACGTATCTACAATTTTTATCAATTCAGGAGCCAAAATATGTATATTCATAGAGAAAAAGCTAGAGTAAATGCACTTACAGAATCTGAATGAAGAATAGTCAGAAATTCCTTTTTACTCTTCTTGCAAGTTTTTTATAAATCTGAAATTGTGTTTAAAAATTAAATTAGAAAATAAATGTTATCTTGGCTCTGCTATTTGCATGCCAGCTCCATGTCCTTACATGAGAATCTCTATGCTTCACTTTTCCCATCTGTACAATGGTGATAGTAGAAGTATCTATACTGTTGTAAGTATTGTATTAGTTAATGTATGTAAAGTTCTTAGAACATTGCCTAGGTCATAGTAGTACTGCGTATTAACTGTTACTATCTATGTCCTATTTAACCCTTTGAGTAGTATGAACATTGATGTACGTACGTCCTTGTGCCTCCTGACCATCCAGAGTATGATCATACAAAAATTTTTATTTTAAAAATATGTAAGGCAACATTAACAAAAAGGCAAATGTATGTTCTTCTTGTTTCCATAAATTGGTTATCAAACAAACATGATTTTAAGTTAATAAAACTATCACTGGAACTAATTTCATTTTTTGAAAAAAACTCACTCCCGAGGATCAGTGAACATGAAAAAAACATGATTTTGATTCTGAGTTTTTCTAAGGTTGCTATCTCTTTCTTATTAAATCCTGATAGTTTGCTCTCCATATATTTCTTTCTTTCTTCTTTTGTTTCTTTTTTTTTTTTTTAAGTGAGAGGAGGGGAGGCAGGGAGACAGACTCCCACATGTGCCCAACCGGGATCCACCCATCAAGCCCCTTAAGGGTGATGCTCTGCCCATCTGGGCCATTACTCAGCAACTGAGCTATCTTTAGTTCTGAGGCAAGACTGTGGAGTCATCTTCAGCGACTTGGGGCCAGCTCACTCAAACCAATCAAGCCATGGCTGCAGGAGAGGAAGAGAGAGGTAGGGGGAGGGGTCAAGAAGCAAATGTTCACTTATACTGTGTGCCCTGACCGGGAATTAAACTGGGACATCCACATGCCGAGCTGATACTCTACCACTGAGCTAACCAGCCAGGGCTTTTTTTTATAATTGAATTTATTGGGGTGACGTTGGTTAATAGCATTACATAGGTTTCAGTACCATTTCATAATACATCATCTGTACACTGCACTGCATATTCACCGTCCAGTCTCCATGTCTTTCTTAACCTTTTGTTAACATTTAATTTCACTACCACTTCTGTTTTTGAAACATTTTCTCTGTATGGCTTTTACCTGGTTTTCTTCAAACTCTTCTTTGTTGTACTTGTCTTTTACTATGCCTGTTCCTTGAATATTAAAGTCTGACACCTTTCAGAGAGGAATGTATCATTTCCTTCTTTAAAGATTGGGTAATCTACACGGTTAGCCTGTTCAGAGGAATCATATTTGTATAGTTAAGGGTAATGGATGGCAAGGTTTGAATCCTACCAGTTAGGACCTATTTTCAATGTCTCTGTTGGCAAAATTTTCTCTCCTGTGGGGTGTTACAAAGAAGACAGGGCAGTTAAACATTTATCTTAAAGTTGAGAATAAGACTGATAGTAGTCACTTAACATCTTAGCTTCCACAACTCTCTTATGAGAGAGTTCTTTGTCTTCATATTTACTCTTATTGCTAATTAATTATCAAAGTCAGGACTTCTTTTTTATTTTTATTTTTCGTATTTTCCCAAAGTTAGAAGCGGGAAGGCAGTCAGAGGAGACTCCCGCATGTACCCACCAGGGGGCGATGTTCTGCCCATCTGGGGCATTGCTCTGCTGCTGCTGGAGCCATTCTAGCGCCTGAGGTGGAGGCCGTGGAGCGCTGGCTGCTGGAGGGGAAGAGAGAAATAGGGAAGAAGGAGAGGAGGAAGGGTGGAGAAGCACAAGGGCGGTTCTATGTGCCCTGACCGGGAATTGAACCTGGGACTTCCACATGCCGGACCAACATTCTACCACTGAGCCAATCGGCCAGGGCCTTAAAGTCAGGACTTCTTATGAAGATTGCATATGAAGTGTAAGGCTTAAGAGAATGGATTTGAAAACCAGAAGGCTTGGGTTCAGATTTAGTCTCCACTTTTTACTAGCTTTATGAACTTAAGCAAGTTATTTATCTTCTGTGTTCCAAGTTTTTTCATCTGTAAAATGGGAACAGTAGTACTAATAACTTTACAGAACTATAGTGGGGATATATGAGTTCATGTATGTGAAACAGTGTTTAGTTTAAGCTGTTATTATGATCATGGCTATATTTAATGTTTTTTAAGAAGATAAACTTGATAAGATTTAAATTAGTAAGTGATTTTGTGGTTCCTTTTATATTTTATTTATTTAACAGAACTCCTGTAAACTGATCATGCTCAGTACTATTCTAAGCATCTTAAAAATAAAAATTATTAATTTTAATTACAACTCTGCAAGGTAGGTTCTATTTTTTTTTTTTTTTTTTTTTTACAGGGACAGAGAGAGAATCAGATAGGGACAGACAGACGGGAACGGAGAGAGATGAGAAGCATCAATCATTAGTTTTTCATTGCGACACCATAGTTGTTCATTGATTGCTTTCTCATATGTGCCTTGACCGCAGGCCTTCAGCAGACTGAGTAACCCCTTGCTTGAGCCAGTGACCTTGGGTCCAAGCTAGTGAGCTTTTTTGCTCAAGCCAGATGAGCCCATGCTCAAGCTGGCTATCCTGGGGTCTCGAACCTGGGTCTTCCGCATCCCAGTCGGATGCTCTATCCACTGCACCACCCTCTGGTCAGGCCAGGTAGGTTCTATTAGAATTCCCATTTTACTTAAGAGAAATTTGACACAGTCCGAAGTTGAGCAGCTTGCTTAAGGTCACATAGCTGGTAGGTTTGCTTTCATAACCAGTACATTATACTGTCTTTCTTCCATTTCCAGTCTATCTCTTACTCTCTCTCTCTCTCTTTTTTCTTTTTTTTAAATTTACTATCCTAACTCAGTGACATGACCAGAATTTTATTATTATTGTTTCATTTTGCTTCTCAAAAATCATTAACAAATTGGGCATTAGATTGACATTGTTTATGTTTTTCCAAATATAGAACAGATATTTGACAGTATTTGTCAATGATCTAGTGATGGGAGATAAGAGGGTAAACCTTTTTCCTCAAGTTCATGGAGATGGACACCCAACATTCCTGTGTGCCAAGTATAAAATTTCAGTAGTACCTTTTTTTTTTTGGTATTTTTCTTAAGTTGGAAACGGGGGTGGGAGCTGGGGGGGACAACAATCAGACAGACTCCCGCATGTGCCCGACCGGGATCCACCCGGCATGCTCACCAGGGGGCGATGCTCTGCCCATCTGGGGCCTTTGCTCTTATTGCAACCAGAGTCATTCTAGTGCCTGAAGCAGAGGCCATGGAGCCATCCTCAGCGCCCAGGCAAACCCTGCTCCAATGGAGCCTCGGCTGAGGGAGGGGAAGAGAGAGACAGAGAAGAAGGAGAGGGGGAGGGGTAGAGAAGCAGATGGGCGCTTCTCCTGTGTGCCCTGGCCGGGAATCGAACCCGGGACTCCCGCACGCCAAGCTGACACTCTACCACTTAGCCAACCAGCCAGGGCTATCAGTAATACTTTTAGTTATTTTATCAACCTTAAATACTCCTACATATATTTAGATACCTTCTAGGGAAGAGGTATATCCTTCAGTAAGAACTACTTTTCGAACCAATAACTAATGAACCAAAGCAGGAAAAGACAAAGAACAGAGATACATACATAAGAACATTTTTTATTATATTGACTTTCTCTACAGTAGTTGTTGGAATATTAGCCAGTTAAGTATTTTCTTACAGGTCTGTATAGCAAAAAGCCTGAAGATAATCATTTGTGGAAAATAAAAATATGGTGGAAATTCCAAATTCTCGAAGGGTAAAAAGAGACAGAAATATAAAATAAATAATAAAGTTTTTAGCATAATAAAGGAAGATGGAAGGATAAAAATTAAATGTATTTTACCCTAACTATGTATGAATGGAGTGAATTTTCTCATAAAAAGATGGACTTTCCAATTGGAGTGAAAGCCAAAAGCTAGTTTCAGTTCATTTATAATTAAAATACTTTAAGCAAAATGGTGTGTTGAAAATAAGAAGGTAGGGAAAGAGATATTAAGTGAACATGAACAGGGAAGTGGGATTTAAAATTAATTAAAGGCATTTAACAAAATAAAAGGGAACATTATTAGGTGAGGAAAGGCCAATTTGCAAACAAACTAAGAAGCATAAACTTATATGCACACATGCAAAAATATGGCAACCAAATATATATGTAAAGAAAAGTCTATACAAAGTGCAAGGACAAATATAAATAGTTTTGGTGGGTGACTGTAATATAGTTCTCTCATACAAGATAGACAGACCTCTTTCTACCCCGGCCACCCTAATTCATAAAACCAGAGGTGAACAGAAGTGGGAAAAGGCCCCATCATTCATTAGCACAGGAGTAGGCAAGAGAATGGCCAAAACCTGCCCTGAAAAGACTGCTCTCCGGAAGCTGCAGGAGGCTGGAAGGAAGCCACTGCACAATGTGGCAGATGATCAGGGCCAAAGGAGTAAGCTTTCATTTGATTAATGGGTAAATTGGCTCATTGAAGTGAAATTTTTGTCTCAGTCTGGGAGCAGAACCAGTCTTCTTGCCTGGCTGGCTCTTTCTTTCCTTTTATAACAACACACTTATTTTGTCGGCCACGTGGCTGTGGTGAACTCTGGATTCAGACTTGGAGTTTCAGTCCCAGTTCCACCACTGACAAGCGGTGAAATATTGTGCATGTTTCTTTTTCTTTTTTTTTTTTTTTGTATTTTTCTGAAGCTGGAAACGGCAAGAGACAGTCAGACAGACTCCCGCATGCGCCTGACCGGGATCCACCCGGCACACCCACCAGAGGGCGATGCTCTGCCCCTCCGGGGCGTCGCTCTGCCGCAACCAGAGCCACTCTAGTGCCTGGGGCAGAGACCAAGGAGCCATCTCCAGCGCCCGGGCCATCTTTGCTCCAATGGAGCCTTGGCTGCGGGAGGGGAAGAGAGAGACAGAGAGGAAGGAGGGGGGGTGGAGAAGCAAATGGGCGCTTCTCCTATGTGCCCTGGCCGGGAATCGAACCCGGGTCCCCCGCACGCCAGGCCGACGCTCTACCGCCGAGCCAACCGGCCAGGGCCTTGTGCATGTTTCTTAACCGCTTTGTGCCTAGTTTCCTCATATATCAAATGAGGAAGATGATAGAGCCTACTTTCTAGGGCTTTTGTGATAATTGACTGAAAAAATGGGTGAAATATTTAAAAGCAGTTATAGACAAATGGTAAGAGCTCAATAAATAGCAGCTATGTAATTTTTAAAAAAAAGGGAACATAGATTTTATTGTATTCAAGACTTTCATTCTATTTGTTATTTAGTAAGTAGCATAGTTAAAAATATAAAAACTGAAATTTAAATTCTACTTTTAAAATGTATTCAAATTGAATATATTTATATCAGTAGTGCAGTCAGCTTATATATATTTTCTGATGTGAATATTTTATCCTTTTAAATATCATTCATTTGTAGTAAATACTGCTTTTGGAGCAAAGTTCTTCTGGAATAAAAGCATACGACCAGAGGGTTGTTCTAACAGGGTTTCACATAATGTTTAACAGGAGAAACAAGGATTTCATGTCATACAAGAACAGTTGAAAGATGCTATTCTGCAAAGATGTTACTCAGTGTTTCAGTACTGAGAAATCTAAAGTAACACATTCTATACTCCTTACCCAGTTGCTTCTCTGAGCGCCTGCCATTTTGCGAGTTAACATCGCTTGCCTTATGACCCCATCTTAATTCATATTTGAGTTTTAATGCATATTGGGTCCAAATGCATAATTTGGATCTGATTTGCTGTATGTATGCAATTTATTTTGATGTCTATTGCTTTTGCCTTTGCAAAATTTAAATATTATCAATGTTTTTGTAGGATTTACTTTACACTGTTGCACTGTGCAGTGTGCTGGTGTTGAAACACAATAACTTTATTATTATTACTATTATTATTTTTTTTATTTATGATTTTAATTTGTATTTACATAGATTCAAGTGTCCCACCAAATATATCTCCTCCCACCCCTTTATTCCCGCTCAGCCTCCCCTATACCTCTTCCCCCCAATGCTTTTCCCCCTTCCCTCCAGGATTTGCTGCCCTGTTCTCTATAATACCGTGTTATGTATATATAATTTGATTCATCTCTTTCCGTTCTCTGATCCCATCTTTTCTTCTACTTTCCCTCTTACCGCTTAATCTCAGGTTCCTTTGATCCTGCCTCTGCCTCTGTTCCATTGCTCAGTTCACATTGTTCATTGGATTCCTCAAATCAGTTAGGTCATATGGTATTTTTCTTTCTCTGCCTGGCTTATTTGACTTAGCATAATAGTTTCCAGGTCCATCCATGTTGTTACGAAAGGTAAGATTTCCTTCTTCCTCATGGCTGCATAGTATTCCATTGTGTATATGTACCACTAATTTTTAATCTACTCATCCACTGGTGGACACGTGGGCTGTTTCCAGATCTTGGCTATTGTAAACAATGCTGCAATAAACAAGGGCGTGCTTTCTTCTTTTGAATTGGTGATTTGGTATTCTTAGGATATATTCCTAAAAGTGGGAATCCTGGGTCAAAGGGCAATTCCATTTTTTATTTTTGAGGAATCTCCATACTGTTTTCCACGGTGGCTGCACCAGACTGCATTCCCACCAGCAGTGCAGGAGGGTTCCCTTTTCTCCACATCCTCGCCAGCACTTATTCTGTGTTGTTTTGTTGATGAGCGCCATTCTGACTGGTGTGAGGTGATATCTCATTGTGGTTTTAATTCACACTTCTCTAATGATTAGTGATGTTGAGCATTTTTGCATATGCCCATTGGCCATCTGTATGTCCTGTTTGGAGAAGTATCTGTTCATTTCTTTTGCCCAATTTTTTGATTGGATTCATTGTCTTCCTGGCATTGAGTTTTACAAGCTCTTTTTAAATTTTGGTTATCAGAATTTAAAGACTTATTGTCAAATATATTCTCCTAATGTGTGGGTTGTCTTTTTCTTTTGTTCATGGTGTCCTTTGCTGTGCAAAAGTTTTGTAGTTTCATATAATCCCATTTGTTCATCCTGTCTTTTATTTCACTTGCCTGTGGAGATAAATTGGCAAATATATTGCTACGAGAGATATTGGAGAGTTTGCTGCCTATGTTTTCTTCCAAGATGTTTATGATTTCACAATTTACATTTAAGGCTTTTATCCATTTTTGAGTTTACTTTTGTGAATGGTGTAAGTATGTTGGTGATCTAGTCATATTTTTGCAAGTACCTGTCCAATTTTCCCAACACCATTTATTTTTTTTATTATTTTTTGTTGTTGTTGTTGTTTTTTTCTTTCTGAAGCTGGAAACAGGGAGAGACAGTCAGACAGACTCCCGCATGCGCCCGACCGGTTTCCACCCAGCACGCCCACCATGGCGCGACGCTCTGCCCACCAGGGGGGCGATGCTCTGCCCATCCTGGGCGTCGCCATGTTGCGACCAGAGCCACTCTAGCGCCTGAGGCAGAGGCCACAGAGCCATCCCCAGCTCCTGGGCCATCTTTGCTCCAATGGAGCCTTGGCTGTGGGAGGGGAAGAGAGAGACAGAGAGGAAGGTGCGGCGGAGGGGTGGAGAAGCAAATGGGCGCTTCTCCTGTGTGCCCTGGCTGGGAATCGAACCTGGGTCCTCCGCACGCTAGGCCAACGCTCTACCGCTGAGCCAACCGGCCAGGGCCCCCAACACCATTTATTAAAGAGACTGTCTTTACTTTATTGTATGCTCTTACCTCCTTTTCAAATATCAATTGTCCATATAGCTGTGGGTTTATTTCTGGGTTCTCTGTTCTGTTCCATTGATCTGTATGCCTGTTCTTATGCCAGTACCAGGCTGTTTTGTGTACAATGGCCTTGTAGTGTAACTTGATACCAGGAAGTGTGATACCCACCACTTTATTTTTCTTTTTCAGGATTTCTGAGGCTATTCATGTTCTTTTTTGGTTCCATATTAATTTTTTGAATATTTGTTCTATATCTTTGAAGTATATCATTGATATTTTAATAGGAACTGCATTGAATTTATAGATTCCTTTGGGTAATATAGACATTTTAATGATGTTTATTCTTCCTAACCATGAGCACGGTATATGCTTTAACTTCTTTGTATCTTCCTTGATTTCCTTTATCAGTTTATAATTTTCCAAGTACAAGTCTTTAACTTCCTTGGTTAAATTTACTCTAGGTACTTTATTTTTTTTGTTGTAATAGTGAAGAGGATTGTTTTCTTTATTTCTCTTTCAGACAATTCATTGTTGGTGTATATAAATGCCAGTGATTTCTGAATATTGATATTATAACCTGCCACCTTGTTGAATTCATTTATCAGATCCAGTAGTTTTTTGACTGAGACATAAAAAGTACAGTATAATATCATAAGCAAATAATGATAGTTCTACTTCTTCTTTTCCAATTTGGATGCCTTTTATTCCTTCTTGTCTGATTGCTGTGGCTAGGACTTCCAGAACTATGTTGAATAAGAGTATTGAAAGGGGGCACCCCTACCTTGTTCCTGATCTTAAGGGTATTCCTTTTAATTTTTGCCCATTAATTATGATGTTGGCTGTGGGTTTGTCATAGATGGCCTTTTATCATGTTGAGATATGTTCCCTGTATTCCCACTTTATTAAGAGTTTTGATCATAAATGGGTACTGGATTTTATCAAAT
Source organism: Saccopteryx bilineata (assembly GCF_036850765.1). NCBI lineage: Eukaryota > Metazoa > Chordata > Mammalia > Chiroptera > Emballonuridae > Saccopteryx > Saccopteryx bilineata. Next base: position 203,033,116 of record NC_089493.1, on the reverse strand, counting down.
GCTTTTTCTGTGTCTATTATGTGATTTTTATCCTTTATGTGTTGAATCACATTGATTAAGTTGCAGATATTGTACCAGCCTTGTCTCCCTCAAAATAAATCCTACCTGATCATGATGTATGATTTTTTTCATCTATTGCTGGATCCAGTTTGCTAATATTTTGTTGAGAATTTTAGCAACTAAGTTCATCAGGGAAATTGGTCTATAGTTTTCTTTCTTTGTGTTGTCTTTGCCTGGTTTTGGAAAGAGAATTATACTCACCTCATAAAAGGAGTTTGGAAGTCTTTCCTTCTCTTGAATTTTTTGAAATAGCTTGGGAAGGATAGGAGTTAGTTCTTTTTTGAATATTTGGCAAAATTCGCTGGTTAAGCCATCTGGCCCAGGACTTTTTTTGTTTGGGAGTTTTTTTTTTTTTTTTTTTTTTTTTTTTTTTTTTCATTTTTCTGAAGCTGGAAACAGGGAGAGACAGTCAGACAGACTCCCGCATGCGCCCGACCGGGATCCACCCGGCACGCCCACCATGGGGCAATGCTCTGCCCATCCTGGGCGTCGCCATGTTGCGACCAGAGCCACTCTAGTGCCTGAGGCAGAGGCCACAGAGCCATCCCCAGCGCCCGGGCCATCTTTGCTCCAATGGAGCCTTGGCTGCGGGAGGGGAAGAGAGAGACAGAGAGGAAAGCTCGGCGGAGGGGTGGAGAAGCAAATGGGCGCTTCTCCTGTGTGCCCTGGCCGGGAATCGAACCCGGGTCCTCCGCACGCTAGGCCGACGCTCCACCGCTGAGCCAACCGGCCAGGGCCTGTTTGGGAGTTTTTTGATAACTGTTTTAATCTCATTTGATGAAATCGGTCTGTTTAGGTTTTCTGAATCTTCTATATTGATTTTTGAAAGATTATATGTTTCAAGGAAGTTGTCCATTTCACCTACGTTGTCTAATTTTATGGCATACAGTTCTTCATAGTATTTTCTTACAATTCTTTGTATTTCTGCTGTGTCAGTTGTTACTTCTCCACTCTCATTTTAAATTTTATTTATTTGAGTCGTCTCTCATTTTTTCTTGGTAAGTCTGGTTAAAGGTTCATTGGTTTTTTTGTTTTTTTTTTACCTTTTCAAAGAACCAGCTCTTGGTTTCATTGATTGTCTGTATTTTTTTTTTAGCCGCTATGTCATTTATTTTCTCTCTGATCTTTATTATTTCCTTTCGTCTACTTCCTCTGGATTTTACTTGCTGTTTTTTTGTTTTGTTTATGTTTGTTTTGTTTTGTTTTCCAGAGACAGAGGAAGAATCAGAGAGAAGGATAGATAGGGAAAGACAGGATCGCAGAGAGATGAGAAGCATCAATCATCAGTTTTTTGTTGTTCATCAGAACTTAGTTGTTCATTGATTGCTTTCTCATATGTGCCTTGACTGTGGACCTTCAGCAGAGCAAGCAACCCCTTGCTCAAGCCAGCGACCATGGGTCCAATCTGGTGAGCTTTGCTCAAACCAGAGGAGCCTGCACTCAAACTGGCGACCTTGGGGTCTCGAACCTGGGTCCTCTGCATCCCAGTCCGATGCTCTATTCACTGCGCCACTGCCCGTTCAGGCTTGCTGTTCTTTTTCTTGTTCTTTTAGATGCAGGGTTAAATGGTTTATTTGAGCTTTTCTAGCTTCTTAACATATGCCTTGTGGTGCTATGAACTTTCCTGTCAAGACTGCTTTTGCTGTGTCACATAAATTTTGAGTTGTTCTATGTTTGTTTTCATTTGTTTCAAGGGAAATTTAATTTCTTTCTTGATCTCATTGTTAACCCATTTGTTATTTAATAACACACTATTTTGTTTCCAAGTGTTTGAGTGTTTTCCAGTTTTCCTATTGTACTTGATTTCTAGTTTCATGCCATTGTGATCCTAGAAGTTGTTTGATATGATTTCAGTCTTCTTAAATTTATTGAGACTTGTTTTATGTCTTAGCATGTGGTCTCTCCTAGAGAATGTACCATGAGCACTTGAAAACAATGTATATTCTTCTGCTTTAGGGTGAAAGGTTCTGAAGATATTTATTAAATCCAGTTGCTCTAGTGTGTCCTTTAAGTCTGCTGTTTCTTGAGGTATCTTCTTTGGTCTGGGATGCTGGTTTTTTTTTTTTTTTTAAATACTTTATTCATTTTAGACAGAAGAGAGAGAGAGAGAGAGAGAGAGAGAGAGAGAGAAGGGGGAGAAGCAGGAAGCATCAACTCCCATATGTGCCTTGACCAGGCAAGCGCAAGATTTCGAACCAGCGACCTCAGTGTTCCAGGTCGACGCTTTATCCCACTGTGCCACCACAGGTCAGGCCTTTTTTTTTTTTTTTTTTTTTTTTTTTTTTTTTAAATGGGGCGACATCAATAAATCAGGATACATATATTCAAAGGTAACAAGTCCAGGTTATCTTGTCGTTCAATTATGTTGCATACCCATCACCCAAAGTCAGATTGTCCTCTGTCACCTTCTATCTATTGATAGTTTTCTTTGTGCCCCTCTCCCTCCCCCTTTCCCTTTCCCTTTCCCTCCTCCCCCCGTAACCACCACACTCTTATCAATGTCTCTTAGTTTCACTTTTATGTCCCACCTATGTATGGAATAATGCAGTTCCTGTTTTTTTCTGATTTACTTATTTCACTTCGTATAATGTTATCAAGATCCCACCATTTTGCTGTAAATGATCCAATGTCATCATTTCTTATGGCTGAGTAGTATTCCATAGTGTATATGTGCCACATATTCGTTATCCAGTCATCTATTGACGGGCTTTTTGGTTGTTTCCATGTCCTGGCCACTGTGAACAATGCTGCAATGAACATGGGGCTGCATGTGTCTTTACGTATCAATGTTTCTGAGGTTTTGGGATATATACCCAGTAGAGGGATTGCTGGGTCATAAGGTAGTTCTATTTTCAGTTTTTTGAGGAACCACCATACTTTCTTCCATATGGTTGTACTACTTTACATTCCCACCAACAGTGTATGAGGGTTCCTTTTTCTCCACAGCCTCTCCAACATTTGCTATTACCTGTCTTGTTAATAATAGCTAATCTAACAGGTGTGAGGTGGTATCTCATTGCAGTTTTGATTTGCATTTCTCTATCCCTTGTTCTTTCTCTTCTTTAGGAACCTCTATGATGTGGATGTTATTTCTCTTCATGTTGTCACAGAGCTCTCTTAGAGTTTCCTCAGACTTTTTGAGCCTCTCTTCTTTTTGCTGCTCTGCTTCCATGCTTTCGTTTGCTGATTTGATCCTCATCTTCATCAATCCTGCTTTTAGTTTCTTCCAGTGTGGTCTTCATTTCTGATACTGTATTTTTCATTTTTGATCGATTCTTTTTTATTATTTCAATGTCCTTTTTTTTATACGTGCTATTTATTTAGGTGCTCCTTATTTCCATTCATTGTTGCTCTAATATCTTGAGCATCATAACTATCATTATTTTAAACTCTGCATCCGGTAATTTGGTTATTTCTGACTCATTGAAATTTTTTTCTGGGGATTTCTCTTGGTTTATTTTGGTTGCATTTCTGTGTGTCCCATTTTGTGTATGTATAAGAAGGGTGTGGCCACAGGAGTTTGTTGGGTGTGGCCTTTGTGTTTCTTAGATGTGGTCTGTCTGCAGGCCTGCCACCCCTCTGCTGCTGCCTCTGGTGTTCAGGCATGGGCATTGCCGGCACCTGCCCGCTGCGGAGGTCGCTGAGGTCGCTGCGGTCGCTGCGGTTTCCCCCTCAACCTCTGTGGGCGGAACTGTGTTAGCTGCCCAGGCTGCAAGCCTTGGCTCACTCTGGACCTCCCCCCGAGGGTGGTTCTACACTCGGAAACATAATTATTTTTAAATTGAACTGCTTACAGTGTGATCTATAATATGTTTTGAGATGTCTTTCTTAACTGCTATGGTCAACTAGGAATCATTACTTCTTTTTGCAGCCAAGTTAATGGGTTAAAATGGCATTGGAAACAGCCTTCTGCTTGAAGGTTTAAAAAGAATCAGGGAAAGCTGTTTACAATTTAGTTGGTCTTTGAATATATTGAAAAGCAGAATTTCATAATCAAGGTATTATATCATTTGCATGCATGTATATTATTAGTTTGGTTTTAGTTCAGTGTTTGTGTAAATTCTGTGGTTGAAAAGACCATGAAGAACAAAGTGGCTAATTTTCTTGCTGTTTTTCACTTGCTTCACATCTTTGAATGTACTGGCCACAGATTCATAGTACCAGTGGCATACAAATCAAACTCGTATAACTTAATTGGGAGAGAAAGGAAAGGCTAGAATCTGAAAATCTTAGGATTCTGATTTCTGCCAAATGCACAAAGACCTAAGATTTGTCAGTTTCCTATTTAACAAAATTACATCACCGAATGTTTTGTAGAAATATAATTATATTGATATAATTTCTTGTACTGGCGAAGTTTTCTCAGTTTTTTAAATGTTTACTTGATTTTATTACTTCTGAATATTATCCTGCACCCCCCCTCACCACCACCTCCATCATCTCCTCTACCACCAGTACCTGCACCACCTCCACCAACCCCCACCCCCACGTCCACCTTGAGATTTTCACTGTGAGCATTAGAATTTATTGATTTTTAATTTTTTAATGAGTTGTGTTCTTAATGTATTATGAAGGATTAGTGTTTATTGTTATATTGATCTTAGTATATTAATGCATAGGAATAGAAGTAATTTCTTAAAACTTTTTGGGATTGATTATAAACATTTGTAAGTGTTACCAGAAAGAAATGACTTAGAGTGGGGTAATAGATTGTTATGTCATAGAATTCTAATTTTTACACCATAATATGTAATAACATATTTAAGAAAAACAAAGCTAGCATAACTGAAACCTGAAATTGCCCATATATTCTTATTTAGAAGTACCTTTCATTATAGCAACTTGAATTGCTTCATACTGGAAAATTCAATATACCCACTGAATTGCTGTTTTTTTATTCAAATTTAAAGTAATAGATTGGGAGTAAGGTCTTAATGCCGTGTAACCTTTGGAACATGAGAAATAACCCCTTTATTTGTAGAAATTAGCATACATACAGTGGAGATACCAGTTTTATCATACCGCATGAATGGATTTGTAATAGCATTTAGTGTTAAACTTATTACATAAGCATACTGACTTACTCTAATTTTAACTTAAAGATGATTCTGTTACAATATTTAAAAATACATACTTTGATTTTAAAGCTTTTTTGATGACCTCATTCTCATTCTGGTGAGAGATCCAACTTAGTGGTGTCTTAATAATTTTATATTATTTCTTAAAATGAGTATTTTGAAAGAATTTGAGTGGTAAATGTTGTGATAAAATTTTAGCTGTGCAGAGGTCCTTATTCTCACTGTTGCCTGTATAGCCGTGAAACTGCATATAGTGAATATATCAAAACTTTATTTGGGAATTGGACTTCATACAAAGATTGTTATTTCTTATTGTGTTACTACTTTTTATGTGTGTAATGCTACCTTTTAACAATTATTATTGGCTTTTTCATTTATTATAAAAAGCAAAATTTCCATAGTAGGTGAAAATGTTCACAGAAACTAATTTACATACCTCTTCAAATTCCTTTTGGAATAGGGTATAATACAAATAAACAAACAATAATAAAACTAATGTACATACTCTAAAATTATGGTCTTAATGGTGCTGATGGAAGGCTTCCAATTTGTAACAAGGCAATAATTTTTAAGAATTATGTTGAAGTGTACATTATTAAAGATACATAATGCCAAAATGCGATATTGGACAAATTTATCTTATCCCTATTTCTTTTGTTAACCAAATAACAAATAAGCGTTAATGATTTTATAAGCCAGACTTTGATAATCTTGTCAGATTTGTATATTCCCAGTGCTGTAGATGCAAACTTATAAAAGACATAACTGTTTTGATTTGAAATTACAGCCTTTAGTGGATCTATTCCTTTTTCTATATTATTTGTGATTCTCAAAACATGGTTTGCCGACCACCTGTTTCAGGAATCATCTGTGATACTTCATAAAACATGAATTCCTGGGCTGTACATCAGAACTATTATTTTGGAACTGATACCAGAACACTACAGTTTTAGTAAGAATCTTAGCTGATTTTTATGGGCATTGAGGTTTGTAAATCAGTACCCTAGAGTAGAGGTTCACAAACTTTCTCTGTAAACTGCTAGATTATAAATGTTTTCAGCTAGTGGACTTTGTTGCAACTACTCACTGTAACAACAATAATACATAAACAGGCATGGCTAGCCAGGTTTGGCTTAAGAATTTGCAGATCTCTGATGGAATCAAGGTTCTAGGAAATGATAAAAATTACAACACTGTTCTTGTGTGGTGATGACCTGCCCACGACAACATCTTCACTTAGGACTTCCTCACCCTTCTCTAGAGGAAGGAAGAGGAGACACAAGAAGCAGCGCCTGGTGCAGTGCCCCAGTTCCTTCTTCATAGATGTGAAATTCCCAGGACGCTTTAAATCACTTCTGTTTTTGGCCATTCACAAAAGGTACTTTTGTGTGTTGCCTGCTCCACTGTCCTGTCAACCTACAGGACAAAAAGCAAGGCTGACAGAAAATGCTTTTTTCAGAAAGAAGCAGCACTAAAAAGACCTTGAATTCAAAATGAGTGGGAAACCACCCCAATTAATATATAAAACAGAATTGAATGAAATAGAAAGCTTAAAGACTATACAAAAAGAAAAAAATAAAGAGCTGGCTTTTTGAAAAGATTAATAAAATTAACAAATTTCTGCCTAGACTCACTAAGGAAAAAAAAGGAAAGACTCATAAATAAAATCAGAGATGAAAGAATAGAAGTTACTATGGACATCAGAAATATAAGGTCTACCAGAAAGTTCTGTCCGTTTTTGGAATAAAACAAAATATAAAATTTTCTTACCGGTAATAAACTTTATTAAATAATATAATTGCCATTATTATTAATGATTTCTTGCCAGCGTGAGGGCAATTTGTATATCCCATTTTTGAAAAATGTTTTATCTTCTGATGCGAAAAATTGAACCAGTGCTTGTTTGATATCTTCTTTATTTTTGAATTTTTTGCCCTTCAAAAAATTTTGAAAGGATAAAAACAAGTGATAGTCGGAGGGTGCTAGGTCCAGGGAATATGGTGGATGCGACAGACTTGCTTCTGTAGCATTTCTTCTTTGTTGAAATTCGTAAAAATTACAGTGGCGTAAATGAACTTTTATCAGTAGCCATGGGTACACTATGGCTTCACACATAAGACTAACATGAATCAACTTTGTTTTAGTTAATTTGCTGCATCAGTATGTATACATTAAGTGATAAAAATAGAGAGGCACACATGCGCCAAATAAACGTGCTTACGTGTCGAAACTTGTTGTGATAGAAATGGACAGAACTTTCCGGTAGACCTTATATATTTAGAAAGGAACATACTAGAATATTATGAAAAACTATATGGTACCAAACTCAATGACCTAGAGGAAATGGGTAAGTTTCTAGAAATATAAATCTTTGTAGACTGAATTACAAAAAAATGGAAATCCTAAATAGACTGATAAGCTGTGAAGAAATTGAAACAACCATCAGAAACCTTGCAAAAAATAAATATCCAAGACCAGAGATGGCTTTACTAGTGAACTCTACCAAACATTCAACGATGATTTGCTACGTATCCGTCACAAACTACAAAAAATTAAAGAAGAGGCAATACTTCTTAATATATTTTATGAGGTTAACATAACGCTGACATCAAAACCTGGCAAGGATAACACCATTAAAGAAGAAAGATCAATATCTCTGATGAATACAGATGCAGACATCCTAAACAAAATACTAGCAAGTTAGATACAACAATACATTAGAAAAGTAATACATCAATCAAATTGAGTTCATTCCAGGGGCACAAGGCTGGTTCAACATACACAAATCAATCAATATAACATAACACATTAATAAAACAGGATAAAAATCATATTATTTTATTAATAGATATAGAAAAGACATTCAATTTATTCATTATTAAAACAAAATGTAATAAAATGTGTCCCGAAGGAGAGTACCTCAACATAATAAAGGTCATATGTAACAAACCAGCCAGTATCATACTCAGTGGTGAAAAATTGACAGTTTTTCCTCTAAGAACAAGAATAAGACAAAGATCCCTCTTTCACCACTATTATTCAGCATGGTTCTGGAAGTCTTAGCCTGAGCAATCAGGCAAGAGAAATTAATATTGGTAAGGAAGAAGTAACAGTGTCAGTTTTTAAAGATGACATGATTCTGTATATATGATAGAAAATCCTTAAGACCCCAACAAAACTATTAGAAACAATAAACAAATACAGTAAAGTTGCAGTATACAAAAATCAATGTACAAGAAAAAATTCTATCATTTTCTTAACAGACTAGCAATGAAACTTCAGAAAAAGAAATGGAAAAAAGTTTCTTTTGCTATTTCCACCAAAAGAATAAAATAACTAGGAATAAACCTAAAGGCTGTGAAGGACCTATATACTGAAAACTACAGAACATTATTAAAAGAGGTTGAGCCGGATGTGTGGTGGTGGAGTGGATGAAACGTCGACCTAAAATACTGAGGTCGCCAGTTTGAAACCCTGGGCTTGCCTAGTCAAGGCACATATGGGAGTTGCTCCTCCCCCACCCTGCCATCTTTCTCTTTCTCTCCCCTCTCTAAAATGAATAAATAAGATCTAAAAGTGTATAGATTTTAAAAATAGTTGAAAAAGACACAATGAAATGATATTCTGTGTTCATGAATTGGAAGAATCAACATATTCAATAGTTAAAATGGCCATATTAACTAAAGCAATACACAGATTTAATGCAATCCCCATCAAAATCCCAATGTCATTTAAAAAATAACAACAAATTGTTAGATGTGTATGGAGTCACAAAAGACCCCAAGTATCCAAAGCAATCTTGAAAGAAAAAAAAAAAAAGAACGAAGCTGGAGGTATCACACTACTTGATTTCAAATCATACTACAGAGCTATGATAATAAAAACAACATGATATTGGCAGAATAACAGACACACAGACCAATGGAATAAAATTGAGAGCCCAGAAATAAAACTCATGCATATGGGTATATACTTTTTGACAAAGGAGCCAAAAACACAATGGAGGGGGGAAAAGCCTCTTCAATAGTGTTGGGAAATGGTGCTTGGACTATTGGAAAGCTACATGCAAGAGAATGAAACTAGATCATAATTTGTCCCTGTACACAAAAAGAATTTTTTATTTATTCATTTTAGAGAGGAGAGAGAGAGAGAGAAGAGGCGAGGAGCAGGAAGCATCAACTCTCATATGTTCCTTAACCGGGCGAGCCCAGGGTTTCAAACTGGTTTAAAAATTAATTCAAAATTGATCAAAGCTCTAAATATAAGATCTGATACAATAAATTATATAAAAGAAAATAGAGGTACTAAACTTATGGATCTTGGTCTTAGAGAAAATTTTATTAATTTGACCCGAAAGGTAAGGAAAATGAAAGTAAAAAATAAATGAGGAGATGACATCAGAGTAATGGCGGGGTAGGAAGCGATACTGATAAATCTCCCCCAAAACTCAACAAGATCTTCAACCAGAAACAGAAAAACCTATACTTGGAGCTTCCAGATGCTTCGCAATACATCCAAAGGTATGATTGAGTGAAAAATTGGCTAAATATATAACCAAACCCCGAAGGAAATAGGGAGTAAGAAATGTGCCGCCTTCCTCACTAACCTAAACAGGGCGGCTTTCTCTGGTAACTGTGAATATAGAAACTGAGGCGGGCAAAGGGGGTGAATAGATCCAGACTGCGACACGAACGGCCGAACCAGGCTGTGGCACACAGATCCAAGCCGAGGAAAATCTGATCCTGTGGCAAGCCGGGCAATACAAGCTAACACTCGCGCCAAACCCAAACAAAGAAAGACAAGCGAAGCGGCCATTTTACCCGGTCTCCTGGTCGGTGCGCAGTTAGTGGGCGAGAATTTCTTCCTAGGCCCCGAGAGTGGGTGCCCGTGTTGCCCCATGGAGAGGCAGGGTCAGAGGCCTTTCTGTAGGCCGAGGGCAGAGTCTCTGGGCAGCCCCAGCGCCCTGGGAAAGCCACGCACGGGAGGGAGTGAGAATTAATTCCAACGGTGGAGATTTTCCGTGCTGGAGGGTGTTTCACTCAGAGGGAAACGCGGCCGGCCTCATATCCTGGTTTGCGCGCGCAAATAAGGAGTGAGCGATTCCTCCGAGTGCCTCGGCAGTGCGCGCCCGTGTTATCGCACAGAGGGGCAGAGTCAGGGGCCTTTGTGTGGGCCAAAGCGGAATCTCGGGCCGCCCCAGCGCCTTCCAAAAGTCGCGCACGGGGACGGAGTGAGACTCAATTCCAACGCTGCAACTTTTCCCTGCGGTTGGGGGTTTCGCTCTGAGCGTGAGACTGCTGGCCGGATATCCTGGTCGCAGACAGTGAGTGAGAGTTTCCTCCAAGCGCCCCGGAAGTGGGCGCCCGCTTGTGTTACCAGACAGAGTGGCAGAGCCAGAGGTCTTTGAGTGGGCGGAAAGCCCGCCTGATTATGCTAGCAGCTCTGACTGACTGAGCCTTACCCAGAGCCCTGTGCTGAGTGGAAATAGAGTGGGGAGTTGCCAGCTCTTTGAGCCTCTTACTATCCAGGCAGAGGCAGCAGCAACCCCATAGCTGGATTATCAGGCTACTAATTGAGGAAGGAAAGACTAGGAGAAAGGCTCCAGGAACATAGACTCTCTCACTGTCGGAGCCTATAAATGCTAATGAGCTTCGACTGCCAACGAGACTAAAGCACAATACATGACATTGCCATAGAGACTTATCAACTGCAAACCTCTACCTGAGCGTGCCAAAGGGGCAGAACCCGGGGTACAGAGTCACCGACCAGGAAGAGGGAGAGAAAAGAAAAAGCAAGAAGATAACCTCTCAAAATCAAGAATAATCTGCAGACTTTATAACCTATCCCATTTTATTATATTTGTTCGTTTGTTTCTCTTATCTTCATTCTTGAGACTTTTTTTTCCTCCTCCAATTTGGCTGATTAACTCTCTACCGGTCTTACTCTCTCCTCTCCTTGAACTACACTACCCATAAGTGTTACATCTCCCATTATCTTTTCTCTTCTCTTCCTTTCTCTCTATGAGGGTTGCACTCCAAAACCCTTAACTCTCTCTCTCTCTCTCCTTTCTTTTTTCTTCTTTTAGTGGTTCCCTCTTTTTTTCTCTCTCTCTCTTTCTTTTCTCCCTCTACATTAGTTTCTTCCTTTCTCCTTTACATCTCCTCTCATTCAAACCTCAATAACAAACAAATTATCTTATCTGGGACTCAAACTTATGTTTGTGGCATTTTGGGGGGTTTTTACTTCACCTTTTTAACTCACTAGCAGTGCTCCCATCCCTGGCTCTCCATATTATCTAGTTCTTGTTCCACTAAATACAATAGTAATTTTTTAATTTGTCCCCCCATTTTTCCGTTTTCCTCTTATTCCTCTCATCACAATTCTTAGACAACCAACACCTAAAAGCAAATCATTTTATTCTTGACCCAAATTTTTTCCTTATTTGCTTTTTGTGGGTCCATACGCTCTTTTTTTTTTTTTTTTTTTTTTTTTTTTTGCCCCTTTATTACTTTTCCCCAATTCAGGCCCTCCATCACAGGCATTGTTTGTTATAATTCACAGTCCACCACAAGATTTTCTCAAGAAAGAGGGGAGAGGAGAGGAGAGGAAAAAAGGAGGGGGGGAATAATTTCCTTTTTTAAAAAATTTTTATTTTATTTTATTTTTCTTTATTTCATTATTAATTTTTTTTAAAAAAACAACTCTTTTCGATTTTTTATTTTTTTATTATTTTTTTAACTTTTTATTTTTTATTAAATCTTATTAATACTATCAACAAAACCACCCTCAGATGCCATTAAGGAAGAGAAAATCGAATATCATGGATACAAAAGAAAGAGAGGTAACACAGCTAGATGAGGAAAAATCTATGGAGAAAAAATTTAATATATTGGAAACCTTGGAGCTAAATGACAGAGAATTCAAGATAGAAATCCTAAAAATCCTCCGAGATATACAAGAAAACACAGAAAGGCAATTTAGGGAGCTCAGAAAACAACTCAATGAACACAAAGAATGTATGTCCAAGGAAATTGAAACTATAAAAACAAATCAAACAGAGATGAAAAACTCAATTCACCAGCTGAAAAACGAAGTAACAAGCTTAGCTAATAGAACAGGTCAGATAGAAGAGAGGATTAGTGAAATAGAAGACAAGCAACTTGAGGCACAACAGAGAGAAGAAGAAAGAGACTCAAAAATTAAAAAAAATGAGATAACCCTACAAGAATTATCTGACTCCATCATAATGAATAACATAAGAATAATAGGTATATCAGAGGGAAAAGAGAGAGAAAATGGAATGGAGAACATACTCAAACAAATAATAGATGAGAACTTCCCAAGCCTGTGGAAAGAACTAAAGCCTCAAGTTCAAGAAGCAAACAGAACTCCGAGTTTTCTTAACCCCAACAAACCTACTCCAAGGCATATCATAATGAAATTGACACAAACCAACAGCAAAGAAAAAATTCTCAAGGCAGCCAGGGAAAAGAAGAATACAACATATAAAGGAAGGCCCATTAGATTATCATCAGATTTCTCAGCAGAAACTCTACAAGCTAGAAGAGAGTGGACCACAATATTTAAAGTCCTGTAAGAGAGGAACTTTCAGCCACGAATACTATACCCATCAAAGCTATCCTTCAAATACGAAGGAGAAATAAAAACATTCACAGATACAGAAAAGATGAGGGAATTTATCATCAGAAAACCCCCACTCCAGGAATTACTAAAGGGGGTTCTCCAATCAGATACAAAGAAGAAAAAAAAAACAGAGCCACAAGTAAAAGCTCCAAGAAGAACACAATAAAACCAAATTTAAACTGTAACAACAACAAAAAGAAAGAGGGGGAGAAGATGGAGATTAACAGTAGCAAAGGATGATGGAGTGCAAAAGTACTCACAAAATAGTTCGCTACAATGAACAGGGTAGGGACCCTTTTCATTACTCAAAGGTAACCACCATTGAAAAAACCACCACAGAAGCACATGAGATAAAAAAGATAGCAACAGAGGAAAGATGTATGGAATACAACCAAATAAAAACAAAAGATAGAAAAACGAAAGAGAAGGATCAAACAAGACACAAAACTAACAGAAAGCACGATATAAAATGGAAATAGGGAACTCACAAGTATCAATAATTACACTAAATGTAAACGGATTAAACTCACCAATAAAAAGGCACAGAGTAGCAGAATGGATTAAAAAAGAAAATCCAACTGTATGCTGCCTACAGGAAACTCATCTAAGTAACAAGGATAAAAACAAATTCAAAGTGAAAGGCTGGAAAACAATACTCCAAGCAAATAACATCCAAAAAAAAGCAGGTGTAGCAATACTCATATCGGATAATGCTGACTAGAAGACAGAAAAAGTACTCAGAGACAAAAATGGCCATTTCATAATGGCTAAGGGGACACTGAATCAAGAAGACATAACAATTCTTAATATATATGCACCAAACCAAGGAGCACCAAAATATATAAGACAGCTACTTATTGATCTTAAAACAAAAACGGACAAAAATACAATCATACTTGGAGACCTCAATACACCGCTGACGGCTCTAGATCGGTCATCCAAACAGAGAATCAACAAAGACATAGTGGCCTTAAACAAAACACTAGAGCACCTGGATATGATAGACATCTACAGGACATTTCATCCCAAAGTGACTGAGTATACATTTTTCTCCAGTGTACATGGATCATTCTCAAGAATTGACCATATGTTGGGCCACAAAAACAACATCAGCAAATTCAGAAAAATTGAAGTTGTACCAAGCATATTTTCTGATCATAAAGCCTTGAAACTAGAATTCAACTGCAAAAAAGAGGGAAAAAATCCCACAAAAATGTGGAAACTAAACAACATACTTTTAAAAAATGAATGGGTCAAAGAAGAAATAAGTGCAGAGATCAAAAGATATATACAGACTAATGAAGGATGACAAGATATATACAGACTAATGAAAATGACAATACGACATATCAGAATCTATGGAATGCAGCAAAAGCAGTGATAAGAGGGAAGTTCATATCACTTCAGGCATATATGAACAAACAAGAGAGAGCCCAAGTGAACCACTTAACTTCCCACCTTAAGGAACTAGAAAAAGAAGAACAAAGACAACCCAAAAGCAGCCGAAGAAAGGAGATAATAAAAATCAGAGCAGAAATAAATGAATTAGAGAACAGAAAAACTATAGAAAAAATTAATAGAACAAGGAGCTGGTTCTTTGAAAAGATCAACAAAATTGACAAACCCTTGGCAAGACTTACCAAGGAAAAAAGAGAAAGAACTCATATAAACAAAATCCAAAATGAAAGAGGAGAAATCACCACGGACACCGTAGATATACAAAGAATTATTGTAGAATACTATGAAAAACTTTATGCCACTAAATTCAACAACCTAGAAGAAATGGATAAATTCCTAGAACAATACAACCTTCCTAGACTGAGTCAAGAAGAAGTAGAAAGCCTAAACAGACCTATCAGTAGAGAAGAAATAGAGAAAACCATTAAAAACCTCCCCAAAAATAAAAGTCCAGGCCCTGACGGCTATACCAGCGAATTTTATCAAACATTCAAAGAAGACCTGGTTCCTATTCTACTCAAAGTCTTCCAAAAAATTGAAGAAGAAGCAATACTTCCAAACACATTTTATGAGGCCAACATAACCCTCATACCAAAACCAGGCAAGGATGGCACAAAAAAAGAAAACTACAGACCAATATCTCTAATGAATACAGATGCTAAAATACTAAACAAAATACTAGCAAATCGAATACAACAACATATTAAAAAATAATACATCATGATCAAGTGGGATTTATCCCAGAATCTCAAGGATGGTTCAACATACGTAAAACGGTTAACGTAATACACCATATCAACAAAACAAAGAACAAAAACCACATGATCTTATCAATAGACGCAGAAAAGGCTTTCGATAAAATACAACACAATTTTATGTTTAAGACTCTCAACAAAATGGGTATAGAAAGAAAATATTTCAACATGATAAAGGCCATATATGATAAACCATCAGCTAACATCATATTAAATGGCACTAAACTGAAGGCTTTCCCCCTTAAATCAGGAACAAGACAGGGTTGTCCACTCTCTCCACTCTTATTTAATGTGGTACTAGAGGTTCTAGCCAGAGCAATCAGACAAGACAAAGAAATAAAAGGCATCCATATCGGAAAAGAAGAAGTAAAGGTATCACTTTTTGCAGATGATATGATCCTATACATTGAAAACCCAAAGAATCCACAAAAAGACTACTAGAAACAATAAGCCAATACAGTAAGGTCGCAGGATACAAAATTAACATACAGAAGTCAATAGCCTTTCTATATGCCAACAATGAAACAACTGAGAAGGAACTCAAAAGAATAATCCCCTTCCCGATTGCAACAAAAAAAATAAAATACTTAGGAATAAACATAACAAAGAATGTAAAGGACTTATATAATGAAAACTATAAACCATTGTTAAGGGAAATTGAAAAAGATATAATGAGATGGAAGAATATACCTTGTTCTTGGCTAGGAAGAATAAATATAATCAAGATGGCTATATTACCCAAAGCAATATACAAATTTAATGCAATTTCCATCAAACTCCCAATGACATTTTTTAAAGAAATCGAGGAAAAAATCATCAGATTTATATGGAACTATAAAAAACCTCGAATAGCCAAAGCAATCCTAAAGAAAAAGAATGAAGCTGGGGGCATTACAATACCTGACTTCAAACTCTATTATAGGGCCACGACAATCAAAACAGCATGGTGTTTGCAGAAAAATAGACACTCAGACCAATGGAACAGAATAGAAAGTCCAGAAATAAAACCACATATATATAGTCAAATAATTTTTGATAAAGGGGCCAAGAACACACAATGGAGAAAAGAAAGCCTCTTCAATAAATGGTGCTGGGAAAACTGGAAAGCCACATGCAAAAGAATGAAACTGGACTACAGTCTCTCCGCCTGTACAAAAATTAACTCAAAATGGATCAAAGATCTAAACATAAGACCTGAAACAATTAAGTACATAGAAGAAGACATAGGTACTCAACTCATGGACCTGGGTTTTAAAGAGCATTTTATGAATTTGACTCCAATGGCAAGAGAAGTGAAGGCAAAAATTAATGAATGGGACTACATCTGACTAAGAAGTTTTTGCTCAGCAAGAGAAACTGATAACAAAATAAACAGAAAGCGAACTAAATGGGAAATGATATTTTCAAACAACAGCTCAGATAAGAGCCTAATATCCAAAATATACAAAGAACTCATTAAACTCAACAACAAACAAACAAACAATCCAATAAGAAAATGGGAAGAGGATATGAATAGACACTTCTCCCAGGAAGAAATACAAATGGCCAACAGATATATGAAAAGATGCTCATCTTCTTTTGCTATTAGAGAAATGCAAACCAAAACGGCAATGAGATACCCCCTCACACCTGTTCGATTAGCTGTTATTAGCAAGTCAGGTAATAGCTAATGTTGGAGAGGCTGTGGAGAAAAAGGAACCCTCATACACTGTTGGTGGGAATGTAAAGTAGTACAACCATATGGAAGAAAGTATGGTGGTTCCTCAAAAAACTGAAAATAGAACTACCTTATGACCCAGCAATCCCTCTACTGGGTATATATCCCAAAAACTCAGAAACATTGATACGTAAAGACACATGCAGCCCCATGTTTATTGCAGCATTGTTCACAGTGGCCAGGACATGGAAACAACCAAAAAGCCCATCAATAGATGACTGGATAAAGAAGATGTGGCACATATACACTATGGAATACTACTCAGCCATAAGAAATGATGACATCGGAACATTTACAGCAAAATGGTGGGATCTTGATAACATGATACGAAGCGAAATAAGTAAATCAGAAAAAAACAGGAACTGTATTATTCCATACGTAGGTGGGACATAATAGTGAAACTAAGAGACATTGATAAGAGTGTGGTGGTTACGGGGGGGGGGAGGGGAGAATGGGAGAGGGATAGGGGGTGGGGAGGGGCACAAAGAAAACAAGATAGAAGGTGACAGAGGACAATCTGACTTTGGGTGATGGGTATGCAACATAATTGAACGACAAGATAACCTGGACTTGTTATCTTTGAATATATGTATCCTGATTTATTGATGTCACCCCATTAAAAAAATAAAATTATAAAAAAAAAAATAAAGTAAATGAATGGGACTATCTCTAACAAAAAAGCTTCTGCACGGCAATAGAAACCTCCAAGAAAACAAAATGGCAACCAACCAAATGGGAGATGGTATTTGCAAAATACAGCTACAATAAGGAGTTAATATTCAAAATATATAAAGAACTCATACAACTCAACACCAAACAAATAAACAAACAAGCAATCCAATTAAATGGGGAGAGGACTTGAACAGATACTTCTCCCAGGAAGACATACAAATGGCCAACAGATATATGAAATGATGTTGAAGTTCACTAGGTATTAGGGAAATCAAACCAAAATTACAATGAGATATCATATCACACCTGTTAGAATGGTTGTTATCAGTGAGACAGGTAATAACAAGTGTTACAGAAGTTGTGGAGAAAAAGGAACACTCATTTACTGCTTGTGGGAGTGTGAACTGGTACAAGCACTATGGAAAAAGTACGGAATTCCTCAAAAAATTAAGAATAGAGTTACCACATGACCCAGCAATTCCTCTTCTAGATATCTACCCCGAAAGCTTGAAGACATTTGTTCACAAAGATATATAAACCCCTATATTCATTGTTCCATTATTCACAGTGACCAAGACACAAAGACAACCAAAGTGTACATCAATAGAAAATTGGATGAAGATGTGTTCTATATACTGTGGAATACTGCTTGGCCAAAAGATGAAATATCACCATTCGTGACAGCATGGTGGACTTTGAGAATATTATGCTAAGTGAAATAAATCAGTCAGAAAAAGCTAAGAATCATCATATAGTTTCACTCATATCCAGGATATAAAACTAAAATTCATAGACACAGACAACAGTGGGGTAGTTGCCAGAGGGTAGGGGAGTGGGTGTGATGAAGGGTTAAGGGGCCAAATAAGTGGTGACAGAAGATGATTTGACTATGGGTGGTGAGCACAGAATGCAATACAGAGGTCGTATATTATAAAAACGTGCACTTAAAATTTATATGATCTTAGTAACCAATGTCACTCCAATAAGTTTATTAAAAAAGATTCTAGGCCCTGGCCAGTTCAGTTGGTTAAGAGAGTTGTCTTGAAACTGAACTAACTGGCCAGGAAATGACAAGGTTGTGGGTTCGATCCCTGGTCAGGGGACACATGGGAAGCAACTAAAGATTGCACGACTGAGTGGAACAACAAATGAATGCTTCCCTCTCTCTACCTTCTTCTGTCTCTAAAAAATCAATAAAAATTAAGCCCTGGCTGGATAGCATGTTTGGTTGGGGCATCATCCCAGAGCACAGAGGTTGCTGGTTCAAATTCCTGGTCAGGGCACATACAGAAGCAGTTTGATGTTCCTCTCTCTCTCTCAAAAAAAATTATTTTAGACCAGTGGTTTGTATCTATCTACGGTATTATCTCTGAAATCAGTTTTGTGATTTCCTGCTTGTTTATTTTTTAATAACTAGAGAAAATCCATAAATATAGGAGCACTTCTTAGCTATACATTAGATGAATTAATAGATGTAGCACCCTTCTAATATATTTTTTTAGTTTATTGGTTTTTAGCGAGAGAGGAAGAGAAAGAGGGAAAGAAAGAGAGACGGGAACATCGATCTGTTCCTATATGTGCCCTGACCAGGGGTTGAACCAGCAACCTGTGCACTTCCGGATGGTGCTCCAACCAATGGAGCTATCTGGCCAGGGCCACCCTTGTAATATTTTAAAACTTTTCTATGTTAATATTAAGGAGAGTATGGTTATTTTATTTGTAACTCTATAATTTGCTTCTGATATTAGGTTCCTGTGGCTAGAGCAAGTATTCTTTGGCTAATTGGAGAAAACTGTGAACGTGTCCCTAAAATTGCCCCCGATGTTTTGAGGAAGATGGCTAAAAGCTTCACAAGCGAAGATGATCTGGTTAAACTGCAGATTTTAAATCTGGGAGCAAAACTGTATTTAACCAACTCCAAACAGGTAAGATGCTAATCCTTAGTTCTACCAATTTTCACCCTGATGAAGCAGCTAAGGTCTGTTCCTGCATTAGTCTGATCATTCAACAATTACTAGGTGCCTATTTCTTTAAGGTTCTCCAATAGCCAGTAGTTGTGCAAAGAGATGATACTCTAGTCTAATAGAGGAGAAAATAAAAAAATAAAATAGTATATGGTAAGTGTTATAATAGAAGCACTGAGATACAATGGAATTCCAAGGAAGAAAGTTATTGAAAGTCTGAAGTAGAAGGAGGAGAGAGGTCAGAGACAGTCTCATAAAAGATAAGACTCCTGACTGTGGGCCTGTAAGGAGTGCTGTACTATACAGAAGAAGGAGAGAGGAGAGTGGAGGGTCAGAGTCATGAAACAGCTTCGTGCTTTTCAGCAAGAGTCTGGAAAAGTTGGCAAGGCCAGGACTTGGAGTAGCAAGTGCTGTGGACCTTGGTACAGGTACAGGGGAAACCAGTCAATGTTTTTTAATAATGGTATAATTTACCAGTTTGCAGTTTAGAGTACTTATTTTTTTAAATCATTTTGCTTTTTGAAGAACTGTTAGTGAGAGGATTCACTTCTGTATGTAAATATATAAAATCACCTCCAAGTATAAATTAAGGACTTTCCCATCTTTCTTCCTATGTCTAAATTGGTCCTCTCCTCGAGTAGAGGACTTAACCTGATCAGCGAGACTGGAAAGGGATTCTTGCTCATTTGCTGCTGGGCCTAATTAGTAGGCTATGTGTTCCGTGTCCTGTCTGTATTTTTTCTTAGTTTTTCCTTTCTGTCTGGCTCTTACTTTGCCTCTGTGTTTTTCCCCCCTCTCTTTGCTTCTCTCCCTGTCTCTATTTTTGTTCCCCTCCTTCTTCAAAACTGTGCCTTTGTGTCTTTCTAAAATCCTGCACCCCTTCACACACTCACGCACACATACACACCCATCACCACCATAGTCTAATGTCTGTCATTCTCTCCTTCCTCTCCCATCAGGGTTGATCTTTATCTCATTTGTATTTGCTGTGTATTTCTTTGTTTGTATCTCCCTCTCTTTCTGCCTTTTCTACCTGCTCATACTCACTCTCTAGTAAGCTGATGTTGATCTCAGCATCCTCAGGTTGACTCCTTAAATTCATTTCTATATGTGTTTGGATTACCTTCATCCTCACGTCTGATATGAATTATGTTATTGTAGCTTTTGCTGATTGGTATAAAGATTTATGACCAAATAATTGCAGATAGTCTGAGTATATTTTCATGATTTAGATTGTATGTTTACACTGAAAGTCAATCTTTGAAAAGAATCAGTTAATCATTTCCAAATGTCATGTAGATCTCTTCATGCTTTGAGTTACTTTTTAAAAACTGAGTAAAGAAAAAGAAAACGTTTGCTGTTATATTGATAAAAAATATTGTTTTCGCATGGTACTGTGTTCACTAAAATCATACAATATTAGGAAACTCTATATAATACCTAGAAAATTATGATTCTTATGACCTTATGTCTGGTTTGACTACTCTAAAGATATTGAACATAGGTTATTATAAAAGAAAAGTAATACAGAATTTGTATATTAATCAAGACTGAAAGTAGTTACGTTTTATAAAATTAAATGAAGATTCTGTCTTTGTACCTGTAAGTAGCCAATTATGGAATGTTGTACTCTTTGTTCAGAAATTATGGAGTGTATTCCACAGCTTTTTATCCAGTGAATTTGAATACAACATAATTTGCACTCACAAATCTTTTTTCCTTAAACTGTATTAATAATGGAAGTTTTGGAGCTCAGCTTTGGAAGTGTTCTATTGTGTTTTTTTCTGGTCTCTTTTCAAATTTAAAAAAAATTTTAATCTGTTGTATATTTTAGAGTGATGGTAACCACAATAGATGTCACCATAGGCTGGTGAGAATATAATGATGTTTAGAAAATATGTCAAATTTTCACGTATTTTTATCTAACTCAGTCTTTTGAAAAAATTAAGTACAAAAATAGAGGAATAATGGTGTTCCGTAGGTTTGTGCTCCCTTCTCCTGTTTCTCGTTTCTAAGAAAAGGGGTATGAGAGAATTCATAAATGAAAATTAGCATAAGTAATAAGTTTCAGCACCATCAGCCTGACAGCATTTATTTTTTAGATTTTATTTATTGATTTTAAAGAAAGGAGAGAGAGAGAGAGAGAGAGAGAGAGAGAAGACAGGGGAGTGGGAAGTATCAATTCATAGTTGCTTCTCATATGTGCCTTGACCAGGGAAGCCTGGGATTGTGAACCAGTGACTTCAGCATTACAGGTGGACGCTCTGTCTACTGCTCCACCACAGGTCAGGCATCTTGACAGCATTTTTAACTTGTATGGTTCATTCCCGATGAATATAAAACGGAAAAATGATAGCTTTTATCTAACTATAAAAAATTGTTTTCTGTACGTATTTATTTTAACTGTCTTTAAAAGTGATCCAGAGAGACTAAGTCACAGTGTCTAGGGACTGGTTTGCCATGAAGTCCTTATATTTATTTGTAGCTCTGAATTCCCTTTGGTCTAGATATCTCAGTGAGCATTTTCAGAATTTTTATTGAGTTATTTAGTGTTAGGGAATGCCTAAGTTAATTTTTGTATGATTTAAGACATTGCATTTATTTGTATACTTAAGAAAAAATTGAGTAGTAATAAACATCTTGAATACCTCACAATGTTTTTTACCTGGTATAAAAAAGAATGTAAAGATTAGTCAACTATCTATTTACTGTATGGTCCTACTTGATGGACCCTCCCATAGATAGCAACTATAAATGCTGGAAAAATATAAAAAATAACTGCCTCACATCTCAGAAGATAAAGAAAAACAGGGACATTCTGGAGGTTAATTGATACTTGGAAGAAGGGAGTGGCAAACAGTAAATTTTCTCACTTTTATGGCTTTTATCCTGAGAATACCCTACATTTGGCACTATGCACAGAGGCTAATAAAACTCCAAAAGGAAACCCAAAGTCTTTCTGGCCTGAAGTAGAGGACATATTTCAAAGAAACTGAAACTATTGGAAAGTTAGAATTTTAGAAAGGAGAGAGCCAGAGTGGAAAAGCCTTGAAATCTGTGTATAGTTCTACCCAAGTCTGTCTGACCCCTGAAGAACACATGTGCAGGGTGGATTCAGAGCAGCACAACTAAGAATAAAGGGATGGACTGAAATTTGTACAGCACCAAGGAGACAAAGTTTATGCCAGGGGTCCCCAAACTATGGCTCGCGGGCCGCATGCGGCCACCTGAGGCCATTTATCCGCCCCCCGCCGCACTTCCAGAAGGGGCTCTGCTTTCATTCGTGGTCAGTGAGAGAAGCATAGTTCCCATTGAAATATTGGTCAGTTTGTTGATTTAAATGTACTTGTTCTTTATTTTAAATACTGTATTTGTTCCCGTTTTGTTTTTTTACTTTAAAATAAGATATGTGCAGTGTGCATGGGGATTTGTTCATAGTTTTTTTTATATTCTGGCCCTCCAATGGTCTGAGGGACAATGAACTGGCTCCCTGTGTAAAAAGTTTGGGGACCCCTGGTTTACGCTTTGAGTCCAACCAAGTTAATTGCCTACTGAAACAAACAAAAATCAATACTCAAAGAGTATGACAATGTCCATTGTCTCTATGACATAACATTCATAATGTCCAAGATAGAATCCAAAATTACTCCGTATAAGAAAAACCAGAATGGGGGAGTTATTGTTTAAGGCAGCGGTTCTCAACCTGTGGGTCGCGACCCCGGCGGGGGTTGAACGACCAAAACACGGGTCGCAGGTTGAGAACTGCTGGTTTAAGGGGTATAGAGTTTCAGTTTGTAAAGTATACAAATTTTGATGGTAGTGGTTACACAACACAACGAATGTACTGAATGCCACTAATCTGTCCACTTAAAGAAGGTTAAAATGGTTAGTTTTTGTATATTTTACCACAATAAAAAAAGACCAGGAAATGTGATCAAGTTTCAGTGAAAAAAAGACAACAGATAACTGAAACCAACCCTGAGATGACCTAAATGTTGAAATTTGCAGGCAAACATTTTGAAGCAGTTTTTATAATCCTGGTTGGCAATGTAAAGGAAAATATTTACAATGAGTGAAAAAATAAGAGCTTCCAGCAGAGAAATAGAAACTATGAAAAAGAATCTAATGGATATCTAGAACTGAAAAACAGAGTTTGTGAAAATCAACATCTTGTCTAGCTTAAGTATTATATATTATTTAACATTTTAATATTTTTGGGAGGTGCTTCATGTAGTTGTTTTTGTTTAAACTGTATATTATATTAAAACTCTTCAGGCAAACTTCTGTAAACTTTTTAAATTTTATGGCTCTGGTCTCTTTGAGAGGGAAGTTTGTGTTTGGAAAGCAGTTTAACTCTGTGTGATACCTACCATAGAGCTATTTGATGTCAGTTACTGGGAGGAAGGTAGATTGTGTGGCTTCAAATCCTGTTTTGCTGCTTACAAGCTTCATGACTTTGGACAGATCACATAACCTATCCCAGACTTAGTTTCCTCATCTGTAAAATGGGAATTATAACAATATAGACAATTTTTTTAGTGCAACATACATTTTTTTTAAAAATCACTGTGTTGCCTGACCTGTGGTGGTGCAGTGGATAAAGCATTGACCTGAGGTCACCAATTCGAAACCCTAGGCTTGCCTGGTCAAGGCACATATGGGAGTTGATGCTTCCAGCTCCTCCCCACCTTCTCTCTCTCTTCTGGATGAAAATGAATAAATAAAAAATCTTTAAAAAATTATTGTGCTTTATGAAATTGCATAATGAAAACAAAACCTTAGGAATTATTTGAAAAATGAAGCTAGAGATACAACACTTAAGACATTTAATTGGTGACACATTAAAAAGTTGAAAAGAACCTAATAAAATTAGAACAGGCTTACATATGTTAAATGGTTAAGAAATACATAAATCTACCTAGTAGAAGACCTGAGGTTAACTTATGAAATGGGTGTTGGAAAGGTTGTATTTGTGAGTTAAGTAGTGGAAATGGGGTTAATCTGAAATTAGATGTAGAGTTAGACCACTGGATGGGGCCCACAGATGTCTGAGATGGATATGTGTCTTTGTCCCTGCATAGCCCAGGTCAGCTCAGTGCACTTTTCTGCCTTTACCTAGCATTTCCTGCAGATACCATCAAGCCTAAGCAAACACAAGATTCATGTTATGCTCAGATTGTTTTATAATATGTCAACTGAATTGGAACAAATGCACATTTTCCAAACAATCGTTGGAGCAGAACTCACTGTATCTACTTCACAAACTTGTGAGGATTAAATTAGACAATCAGTGTCAAGTGCTAGGATTTCCTGGCACATAATAGTGCTTAGTTCATGTTAGTTACCCCAGTATTCATCAACCGGTTGGCAGACCATCCGCCAGAACTTTTGTGCCAATCGGCAGAAGATTTAACCACCCTGATATGGTATGAAGATTATGGATCCAGTGCTCTTAGTCAAATCCACTTATGCTGAGGGTGATTTTTACCTTACCGGTTCCTTAAATAATTCTGTTTTTACTGATCCCCAACTGTGAAAAGGTTGAAAACCACTGAGTTACCTTACTTTTTCTTGTAACCCTAGTGTAACCCTAGTTTATAATGTTATCCAACTGCTAAGATTTTTCTTAGAGAATGTGATTCTGTGCAGTGAAGAAACTAATTTAGTTTCTGAGAATCTGTTCTCATTAGGAAAATCACCACAATTAAGTCTATGCTAGTAGGGAAAGGGGACTGAAATTCCTTTTTTAATAGTTTATGAAGAAAAATTTGGGAGATGAATATCAAGAGTAGAAAATACTCTCTTAAGGAGAGTAATTTCACTGTATTTGGGGCAGGGGAAGAAAGTCGAAAGACTTTAAAACCAGTTCAAGTTGCTGCAACTCTACAGTTCTTAAGACATAGTATAAAGATTTAGCATGACTTCCTTGAAATAGTATGCTGAGGTCTGTGGCATAAAGCTAGGATTTGATTACATGGACCAATAGCAGTTAAAAATAAATGAATAAAGGGTGCATTTTTTTTTAAACTTCCTTTAATAATGTTCTCTTTTCAATGTAGAGAAAAGTAATATGAGTAAATGTTTTAAAGTAACTCATGTTTTTATTTTTAATTATGAATTAATAATGCAAACCTATAGAAAAGTACAACAAACATAAACAGATAGATTTATATCTACCACTAAGGTTAATTCTGCTTTTTCCAAATTTATTATTTTTTTAAAGAGACTGTAACAGGTAGAGATAAAAGCTCAAGTTTACATTCATACCTTTTCAGTTGGTAGCCACTGTCATATTGGTGATATATTTTAGTCATGCATGTATTATATTTTTATTATGTAGTACTCATAAAATATATATTGTTCTGTGGGTTTTGAGATTTTTCCATAAATAGAGAGTATTTTTCTTTATATATACTTTTATAACTTCTTTTTTCACTTAATACCATGTTTCCAAAAATACTGATGTGTAGATATAGTTTATTTATTTATCTATTTATTTATTTTTAAGATTTTATTTATTTATTTTAGAGAGGGGGGAGAGAGAGAGAGAGAGAGAAAGAGAGAGAGAGAGAGAGAGAGAGAGAGAGAGAGAAAGGTGGGAGGAGCAGGAAGTATCAACTCCCATATGTGCCTTGACCAGGTAAGCCCAGGGTCTTGAACCGGCAATGTCAGTGTTCCAGATCTGCACTTTATCCACTGCGCCACCACAGGTCAGGCTATATATAGTTCATTTATTTTAATTAACTAAGACATTTTCTTTGAGGCAGGTTTCTACTTTTCTGCTGTTAGGAAAGAAAGCGCTTCATTGAGTATCGTTAGCACTTGTATTTTCTTGTGTCACTTTTCAAACTTTTTGATTTTTAGTGAGAAATTCTATAAATCAGACTGATGTTTTGGGGCTTCTTCCTGAAGTTAAAAGCTAGTTCTCTTGCCTTGTGGTCTTGGAGGAATCTATTTCCAACCCCAACCTTTGACATGACTTAGCAATTGGGACTCAGACTTTGTGCAGTGACATCTCTGCCCTTGCTTGGATATGTTTTCTTGGCATTAAGAAACTCAAGTAAATATATAAAGGAAGAATTTACAGAAAACCTTACAAGTTGATAAAAATTTGGCTACTATTAAGTTTATGAAATTTCATCCTACTCACATAAAGAATTTCATTTAGTCATGACATGATAAAATTTATTAGATGAAACATGCATTAGCACTGCTTAGATTTGCATCTTGTGTAGGTTAAGAATTTATTTATTTTTGGTAAGAGAGAGGCAGACAGACAGACAGGAAGGGAGGGATATGAGAAGTACCAAATTCTAGTTGTGGCATTTTAGTTGTTCATTGATCACTTCTCATATGTGCCTTGATCAGTGGACTCCAACCGAGTCCTCTTGCTCAAGGCAACGACCTTGGACTCAAGCCCATGACCTCAGGGTTTTGAATATGGGACCTCAGTGTCCCAGGTCAGTGGTCTATCCGCTGTGCCACCACTGGGTAGGCTGTGTAGGTTAATAATTCCGTGTAACTTTTCCTTCATTTACCCAACAAATTTGCCAGTATTATTCTTTTAAAAATTATTTGTGTGGAACCAGTATTAATCTTCACTATGCTAAATGCTGAATTCTGTGTACTTTTTTATATTCCTTAAACTTACAGTTTAAACTGGTTTTAGGACTTTTTTATTTTATTATTATTATTATGTGAGAGGCGGGAATCAGGGAGGCAGAATATAGACTCCCACATGTACCCCGATCAGGATCCACCTGGCAAGCACTGTACAGAGCAATGCTGTCTACCCATTTCGGGCGGCTGCTCCATTGCTCAGCCACTGAGCTATAGCCGTGCCTGAGGCAAGGCTGTGGAACTCTCTTCAGTGCCCAGGGCCAAATTGCCTTAATGGAGCCATCCCTTGGGGCGGGAGGCAGGGAGGAGGAGAGAAAGACAAGGGGAGGACAAAAGGTACAGCAGTAGATGGTCGCTTGTGCTGAGTGCCCTGACTGGGAATGGAACTCGGGACGTCCACAGGCCGGGCAGACGCTCTGCCGCCCAGCCAGCTGGCCAAGGCCTAGGACTGCATTTTAAAAGAACTTTTTAATTATTTTTTGCTCACATTAAATACTTGAAGAAAGCTATTGTTTGAGCAAATACCAATTTACCACTTGTAAAGATATTTAGGTAAAAATATGTTGCCCATTTAATTGAGAAGTTTTTAAAATAATAAATTTCTTAATATTTATGTAGTGTTTCTTCCAATTCATTTTTCCTATCTCACTGATTTAGAATCAATTTGAAAAGAATGTAATTAATGTAGTCTCTTGTTAGCATTAATTATCAATTGGTACCAGTAATTCCTTAAAATTAAGCAGGAAAATTACTGTGAAATCAAAATTTAATAAATGCCTATATATGAGATATTGAATATTTCTTTGAGGGTACAGTGTATTACTCTCGTATAACTTTACAGCTAAAACCTATTTTATAGTACTATGTAATGTCTGATCAGGTTTTGCAATGAGCCGTTGGTCATATTAAAATGCCATGATTGTTTACTTGCCCGTTGTTTACTTTCTCCATAACTGTTGCTGAGAACAGATAAAATTTAAGTGTGTTGTCTCAATGTCCCATTCAGTTTAGGATTTGTTCCAGATCTCTCATTTGTGATGACATGGTATTGTTAATTGTTATATTAAAATTAGACCTCCATGTGTACTTGTAATGTCTGCAGAGGTGTTATCCAGTGGCATGTGCGACACACTGTAGTGAAGAGATTTCATTTGAGTATGTGAAACATATAAATTGGGGAACTTTGTCTTTAATTTTCTATCTTTTTGAGATGCAACAATAAGTAACTTCTCCCTTTCAGAGCAGCATGCAGGATGCGTGCTGACAAAATGTGGTGTGTGCCCTGACAAGGTAGGGAGGAAAAGCTAAGGCCCTTGCTTTTGTAGTACTGGTTAGTTCAGTGTTTTAAGTGTTTTTTTTTCTGCTTGTTGTGCCATAACCTGTATAAAGCATGAAGCTCCCAGCTGTCAGTGGATGGAGTCGGGAAAACACAGAACGAGGTTTGGTTTGGTGAAGTGTGGACAGCAGATAGAAACAAAACAGCCCTGCTGTAGATCACTGAGGAGAGTGGTCAGAGCACACTCACTACAGTAGCTTTGTCATTTACTGTCTAGCATAAATCTAAAACCTATTTATTTTATTATTTGGCAGTTCTTTTTTATTTTTTTATAAACCCAGCAACAATGAGTTTTTAAAAATTGGAGTGTATGTTTACTGAAGAATAAAGTACTGAGTTTCTTTCTTGATACTTAACATGCACACACTGTTTATCAACATTTACCGTCTACCATGAGAATTATAGTGCTCTCATTGATCACACAACAACCAGAGGTATGCCAGATCTGCTAAAAGTGTATCAGCATCTATTTAAAAAGTTAGGAGCTTTTTGTAAAAGGTTGCATCTCAAGATGATAAATATATACAGGTGCAAAAGATATTTCATATGTCTTTGTGAAATGTGATCTCATTTAGATCAAATAACTTTTAAAAATTAATTTTTTGAATTTTTATTTCAAGTTTTTCATTTGTACACATGAAAAATGAAGCAATGACTGTTATGAATTGGTTCCATTAGCGGAAAAAGGACCTTAAACAATGCTGCTTTTTAAATAGAAAATCAATTAATTCCAAGAATAGTTCGACTTTTTTCACTCAAAGCTTTTGTGCATTTGTTCTGTCAGTGCGGTAAATGGAATCAAAGTGAAGCTTTTAGAAGTTTATTTTGTCAGAGATGCTGTAAATGCAATTGTAGATTTAAAAGCTCAACATGGAAGATAAAATTACTTGTTTTTGCCGAAAGGATGTTGTCATGGTAAAAATAAGTGTTCTTCCATGGACAACAGTGTAGTGGTTGCCGGGGTTGGGGTAGTGGGTGGGGGAGGATAGAGAGAGATCTGGGGGTAAATGGTGATGGCCAGAGACTGGGCTGGTGGCCTTGGTAAGGTGCACAGAGATGTCTTGTAGAATTGTGCACCTGAAACCTGTATAATTTTGTGTCACCCCCATAAATTTAATTAAAAAGGAATAAAAAAAGAATGAAAGAGCAGAAATATTTGGGGAATTGTTTGTGATGCATGCAAATATAATCTTTTTTGTGCTGCCAAGTTGGTATGTATAGAACTATTGAATTATTATGATGAAGTTAATGTTGAGAAAACATCTGCATGACAGCACATACTCTGGTACTCAACTCTCTTTACTACATGTTACCAACTGTATTTTAGAAATGTGATTTTTTGAAAAACTTCTTTGTAAATTGACCTGTTTCCTATACTGGCTTTTGTTGGGTGGGGCTGTGGAAGGAAGTAAAAGAAAGTTTTTACTATATTGGTTAGAATTTTATTCAGAATCATTTGAAAATCTTGAAACTATCAGAACTTTTCACTTTTGCAAATTTTAGCAAATAATTCTTGGAAATAAATCTTGCAAACAGGAATATGTTGAAATTTATAAAAACGAGAACTAAACAAATTAAGTGGTAAGAGCTTAAGATTTATTTTAGACATTCTGTCATTTGCAGTATCTCAGCTATTGTGAAGACTTTTGATGGAACTTCTGTTTTTTATTAGATAAGTTTATATTTGGTATTAAAATGAAATTACACTGGGAAGGCAATTGATTTTGCAGTATCTAAATTTGGTGATTTAAAAGTATAAATAGAATCATTTGAATGTTTTGTCTTATAAAATATTAAAAATGTTTCATTGAATGTAGGGGGAAGTTAAATAGCTGGGCTTGAAATATTTACAAATTTCAACATAAAATTAAGCATTGGGAATATTCTTTATTCAAGAGAATGTTCTCTGCACTTCTCAGACTATTCAGTATAGGTGTTTTCTCTGCTAAAAATATTATGGTTTATAGAGAAGAGGAAATTGAAAATGTCAAAAATGTCATAATTATTGATCACAGAATGCAATTTTAAAGAATGTAGGTAACCTTATTTTTGTTTAAGAAAAAAGAGCATCAAAATAATAAGACCATATAAAAACATGTTCTTCGGAGAAACACCAGTGACTTACCGGTAGATACCGCTAAGAGAGTGATTCAGGTATATGAATGTGCAGTAGATACTTACTCTGCTTATGTTTTTATTCCTCATTGTACATGCGTATGTTTTTATTTTTTGGAAATAATTTTATTTTTGAAAATAGATTTTAATAAAACTATTTTACAAGCCCACCAATAAAACAAGTTTTATAGTCTATAAATACATATTTTTTTAAAGTTATGTAATTTTTCTGTCTCACTCTCAGTAATTGTTTTCTGTTAATGTATTGAAATAGTTTAATTTCCTAAAAATTAATTTCAAGGATCAGAAACATAAGCAAAATGTATCACTCTACTGGATCAAAAAAATATCATTGCAGTAAACATACTTATTTTCTTTCTCTGATGTATTTTGGTTACACATTCTAACTCTTAGGACTATCGAGTAAACCTAGTTATAAATTCTTACTCTGTATTTGAGGAAACTAATGGTTAATTTTCCTAGGTTATACCAGCAAGTCAGTTATACTGTCTAGCATATTTTATACTTCATTTTAAACTGGATTCCTCATTTGGTGAATATTTTGCTAATTCTTTTTAAATGAATCATGGAGTTGTCATCTGTAGTTTAACCAGCATTCTAGTAATTAGTGAATTGCAATTGTTGATAACCAAATTTGGAATAGCTCTATCAACATTTCTCTTGTATTTTTTATAGCTCTACTTTATTAAAACTAGGTTAATACTTTCTAAGTACATTGTTACTGAAAGAAGGTTGCTTTTTATCCAAATCAGTTGTCTCAATCAATTATTGTTAAAATATTTATCACACCATTCTTTTACTTTTACTTATGGTTCTAGAATTGTCTTTGCTCGGAATGATTGGTTGTTGTTTCTGATGTCTATAAAATGTTCTAGTATAGATTTTTATTTTTCCATGAATTATGAATTCTATTTAATTTATAGTTGCAATTATATGTGTGTAACCTTCTAAATTAAAACTATGTTTTTCAACCAAGTAATGAGTTTAAAATATAGAGCTATTTTGTTAACATTTCAGTTTTGCTTTAATATTAAATTCTCTGTATGTTAATGTAGTACATTCAAAAATTCACTTAGGAAATCTTATTACAGTGTAAAAGCTACTATAATAAGTTGTTCCCTTACATAAATAAATAAATGACCAATATTACTAGCGGCTATAAGCAGCATGGGGGAAAAATGGAAGGAGTCTTTTATCCTAGTTTTTAGAGGGCATCAGCAGCTTGCTTTTATGAAAAAGTAACAGCTAAATGCACTGCAAATAATTTGCAGTAATCCAGTTCAGTGATTCATGTGTCTGCTTTAATGGGTCATAATTCAGGGTAAAGGAACTGAGTGCCGTCAGAGTGCAGACACTGCTTATGCCAGGGACAGTATCTCTTCATAAAACACACCTCAGGAGAAGCAGTTTGCCAGCCCCTAATACTCTCTGATGTTTTGATGTCCTGCATATTTTTCTGATTAAGTTTTGAGTGCCATGTTTTTTGTTGTATTTCCACATTCATTATTCTCACGTAGACCCTTCAGCGGGTTTGCCATATATGATTATTTTTTTAATGATGCCTTTCTTTCCACTTCAGCAGTTTAATAATCTAGCACATGGCTGCTTCTCAGTACTCAGCATTCACCTCCCCAGTACTGAAGAGGACATGTGCTTTGGCTTCAAAATTCCATTTGCAGCCTTAGAAATGCATATTCCCTATGGAACAACATTTGTTTGACATAACCATTCATTTTTATTACCTCTTTAAATATGTTTATCCAGAGTTATCAATAATCATAAATAACTATATTCTCATCTTGTTCTGTTTTTTTTCCAACAGACAAAATTGCTTACCCAGTACATATTAAATCTCGGCAAGTATGATCAAAACTACGACATCAGAGACCGTACAAGATTTATTAGGCAGCTTATTGTTCCGAATGAGAAGAGTGGAGCTTTAAGTAAATATGCCAAAAAAATATTCCTAGCACAAAAACCTGCACCACTGCTTGAGTCTCCTTTTAAAGGTATTATTATTGTTAGAATACAACTGCACAATGTGTTACCTAAAAAAGTATAACTGTATTTTATTTCTAATATATTTAAAATTTATCTCTAAGGAAATATAAATGATGATTACATTTATAAATGATTAGTACATATAAATATATATAAGAAAGTGTGCTTTTATTCATTCATCTGTTCTCCAGAGCAAACTATATACTACAGTTTATATTTTTATAATCCTTATTTACCTAAATAATTCCAATCTTCTTATTTAATTTTTATCCCTATTAAGTAGTTTAACTGAGCAATAGAAAAAAGCTGTGTTGTTCTTGCAGATTTTGCCTTTATTTTTATTTTAAATAGATAGCTTTATAATAATTCACCTTGCAAGCTATTAGTTAAATATTCTGTGTAAACTAACATAAACTTTTCTAGAAATAGTTAATTCATTAAAATGGTTTCTTTTTATATTTCAATTTGTTATTCAGGGATGGAAGTTGACTTATTTTTCCCAGCTTTTTAAAAGAGGTAATTAATTGATCAATTTCACAAGTAGCCATTACAGTTAGAATCAGATCATTATATACCTTGGTGTTCACATTGTTTCTATTTAATTGTTGTAAAGTGATAAAAAGCAGTTCAGTTTTTTGTTTTGTAGAAAAACTATTAAAATTCTGGATGTGTTAGTGCCAAGACATGTATATGGATTGTTTAACTGTGCTGTCATTCTTAATATTCACAGTAAAGTAATTTTAGAGAAGCTGCATTTCAGAGGAACACCTCTAAACACACTGACTGATTAGCTTTTTTATTGACCATTATGGGGAAGATTATTGTAATCTATGGACTGAAATCAGTTTTTTGACCTATGAAGAGCTTCCTAGTTTATATTTATTCCTTGACATTTGAGGTAATATGCCAATTACTTTGAGCTCTGATTAGGATTATTTTGTGTTATATACAGCTCATATTGTTTATATTTTCTTCTATTTTAATAGACAGGGATCATTTCCAGCTTGGCACTTTATCTCATATTCTCAACACTAAAGCTTCTGGGTACCTGGAATTATCTGATTGGCCAGAGGTGGCGCCTGACCCATCAGTTCGAAATGTAGAAGTAATAGAGTTGGTAAGTTGACCTTTCTGAAATTAATTTTGTCAAGCAGTAGGGTATTCTAGAATAATGATTGTTTCATATAAAAGTTTTTTTGGGGGGAAGGAGTTGAAATTGAAAATTATTCTTGTATTTCTAAGTGTAATGTGTTAGATACACCTTGCTATTATGAGAATTAGCAAGTGTAGTATTCCTACATCATTGTACATGTGCTGTTCCTTCAAGGAAATAAGGAATTGAATTGTCTGCATTAGTGCTACCTGCATGCGTGGTATTGCATTTGTAACTATGTAGATTTAATTTCTAAGGTATTTAGTTTCATTGGATTGAGATTTTTCTACTTTGATTAGAGATTCATAAGCTTCCTGTCAGTGTTTTTCTAAAATAATTTTTGCTGTACTCTTCCAGAGAAAACATACAAAGTGTTCTGGACTTTCTAATAAACTTGTTTTAAGTGAAGCCTAAACATAAATAGGGAGCATTCTGTACCAAAAATGTCTTAGGAAAAAGTCACAATTTAAATGAATAATATGTTGCTTTCACATGAAAAAGAAACAACTTCTAAATAAATCATGTTTTCCTAGATTTTTAAAAAATG
Organism: Saccopteryx bilineata; assembly: GCF_036850765.1. Lineage (NCBI taxonomy): Eukaryota > Metazoa > Chordata > Mammalia > Chiroptera > Emballonuridae > Saccopteryx > Saccopteryx bilineata. Next base: position 202,998,975 of record NC_089493.1, on the reverse strand, counting down.
CTGGCTACTAATATAAAATAATTCATTTTTTTCCTAATATCTCTTTCTTACATAAACAAGAAAAATAAAGGGTCTTTAGAGATTTGGTTATATGAAACATATCTAATACTTTTTATTTATTTAATTATTTTGTATTTTTCTGAAGTGAGAAGCTGGGAGGAAGAGAGATAGATTCCCACATGCGCCCAACCAGGATCCACCCGGCACGCCCACCAGGGGGTGGTGTTCTGCTCATCTGGGATGTTGCTCTGTTGCAACTGGCGCCATTCTAGCTCCTAAGGTGGAGGCCATGGAGCTGTCCTCAGTGCCCAGGCCAACTTTGCTCTAGTGGAGCCTTGGCTGCGGGAGGGGAAGAGAGGGATGTAGAGAAAGGAGAGGGGGAAGTGTGGAGAAGCAGATGGGCGCTTCTTCTGTGTGCCCTGGCCGGGAATCGAACCTGGGACTTCCACATGCCAGGATGATGCTCTTCCATTGAGCCAGCCAGCCAGGGTCTATATCTAACACTTTTTAAAGTAGTATAAATAAAAAAGAAAAATTAGGTATTACATTCAGGATGCTTTTTTGGTAGGAAAACTATATTGAACAGGATTCAGATAAACAGTTTTCTTTACCATAATACCTGTGAAGAAAGTCAGTTAACTTTCTTGCTTATTAACTTCTCATACATAATGGAAGAAAATCTTTAGTACTTTAAATAGAATCTCTGTAATGGGCAGAGCCATGTAATTTGATCCATTTGAGAAGTATGTTTCTCCTAATTATTCAGACTTACTCTAGCTTTGGAGTGTGGCCAGAAGTACTAATAAGAGATAATAGCTCCACTTAGCAAACTCAGGTAGTGTACTTTGATAACGTTTTACAAGCATTATCTTGTTTAAATCTCAAAATGATTATAAGTGTTGGTTATTTTCCAATTTTGCAGATAAGAATTCTGAGGTTCAGGTAGCTCAGGTAAATTGTCCGAGTTCAAATTGCTAGTAAGTGATGGCGCTGAGAACCCAGCTCCATCAGAGCCCATTGTTCATGCTCTCACTGCATGTCAGTGTTGTGTGACGTGCAGAGAGGAAGCTTGAGCTTGTTTGTAGATCTTTACTATCCTAAGTACTTAGCATCACCATTCTCATGTGATAAATTATCTCTATTTAGAAATGATTTTTAAAAATGTAGAAGTCATTGTATGTCTATTCCTTCTTGCAATTAAGATTGCTGATTTTCACTCAAATCTTCATACTCTGAAATACTCTTCAAAAAAATTGGCTTGTTTGTGTTGTGTAACTTTTGGTCAAATGCTAGACTACAAAGAGAATGCTGTTATGATTTTTTCCCACATGATTGTTTTTTTTTACTCTCCTAATTTCTTATGCCAGCTTATTGTTTTTATGGTTCCATGCATTTTCATTATTAGGTGCATGTAGGCCAAATAGAGCCATCCTTTTATCCTCTCCTCACTTCCATCTATCCCTCCTCCTTGCTGCTCTATTCTACCAAAAAAATAAAATAAAATAGTTTATCCTCTCAGGAATTGATAACAGTGCTATGCACCTAATTTGATCCCAATAGTATCCTTATTTTGGCTGATAGATTGGTTGGTTGGCTAACTTATTCCATTTTCTTGTACTCTTCAAGCATTAACCTACTACCTTACAGGGACAGTACTTAAATAGCTATAATATTTTCTTATGTTCATTTCATCTGCCCAGTTCAACAGCAACAAATTGATTTCTTTTTCATTTTCCTGACTACATTTAGGAAATTAATAATTGGCCTAAATTATTTATGAAGAATAGTTAGAACTGATGCAATCCAGTTGAAGAAAACTGTTACTGTCCATTGATGCCATGCTGAAAACAGTTTCAATCTATTGGTCTCTGGACATATTGGCTTAAAATTATACTATGAAAGACACAGTTAAATATTAATTAAAATATCAGGTACCACTGTAACAATGCAAAAAGTCTTTCTTGCCTCTTACTCCACCTAACACCCCTTCCAAAGTTGCATCAATATATTGTGTGCACATAATGCACTCTGTTATTCTAGTTTTACTATAAAGTGATCTTACAGGGTTACATTTTATTACTATGAGATATAACAGTAAAAAAAATGGCCTAGGCTTAGATAATCTGATATTTTAATCAAAACAACAGGGAACCTTGTCAGGTTGACACTAGAAATCATTTTGAATTACATACTACCATATCCAGGGTATCAGATATAATGTTTGTTTATATTATGATACCAGTAAGTTTTGAAGATCCATTAGAATTTCTTTGCTTAGTTGTAGAAAATCCTTTTCCCTTCAGTTACAGAAAGACTACCTTTTGCATATCAAGGGTATTTTGCTTTATAAAAACATTTATTATCAATATTTTATCCTTCATAGGAACTTTAAAATGAATACCTAACTATTCTTTCTTCTCTTTTTCCTGTTGTTTCTTTCGCTTAGAATATGACTGTCATAGTCATAAAAGATCACAACAAAAATTAAAATATTTTTATTGTTTAAACCTCTATGAATAGAGAGTTGATAACTATGGCAAGATACTTTGCCTTTTGAGCATTGAAGCCTTATTTTCTTTATTAGTTTTGCCCTGAAAGCCATTGTCTAATTAACTAATTTTTTTTTCTTTAAATTGAAGTGATACACTTTTTACTGGACTTTAGTAAATCATTGTTTTGATTTAAGAAAAGTATAAACTTTAGTGTTTACTAAATATAGGAAAACTTTGTTCATAGAATACTATTATGTTCTTTTTTGGAATACAGACCATTTTAAATTTATATAAAAAACAGCATTGCTGATATTCTCTAAGTATCTTATTCAAATATATTTGAGTAATTTTTACTCATTTTTTTTTATTGTCCAAATACTAATTTTCTAGGTTACTAAAGTTTAACTTTTTTTTCCTTTTTTTTTGGGGGGGGGGCTCGTCCGGGATTAAAGGTTAACTTTTTATGCAACATACCTTAAATTCTTCAGCTCTTTAAGATCAGTGATTTTCAACAGAAATCTGTAAATAAAACAAACCTATCTCATACTTACTTGCGTAAGACCAATTAAAGCAGAATCTTAGGAGGTGAGTCCCAGGCATTAGTTGTTTTTTTTTAATTGGTATTTTTATATTCTTTAAGTCTTTTAAAAAGTATTGTCAGGTGATTCTAACAAGCATCATGTATTCTTAAATAAGAACCTTTGTCATGCTGTAAATTTCTTTATAATGGAAGGTCTACTCTTCAAACTGGCACATAGTAGAAACTCAGTTAAACATTAGAAGTGTGATAAATAAATGAGTCTTAAACTATTTTGACCTTTTAAAAAATATATGTCCCTACCCTTTAAATTATTTTCTTGGTGAATCTAGGTCACAATTATAATAGTAATTATTTTACTTAACACATTGCATTAAAGTCTTTAAAGGGCTATTCTGACATCTGATAATTATTGTGCCAGATATCCATGTACAAAATAGCACCAAATCCCTGCTCTCCAGAAGCAGGCATTCTGGCTTGGTTAGACTGATAATAAAAGTAAATATATAAATTGTATACTGTCTTAGAAAGTAATAAGTACTTTGATGATAAAAAAAAAGATTTGAGCAAAGCATGGGAGTTGGAATTTTAAGTAGAGGATGTGAAGTGCCTGTATACTAAAAACTACAAAGCATTATTAAAAGAGATTGAAAAAGATACAATGAAATGGATAAATATTTCATGATCATGGGTTGGAAGAATCAACATAGTTAAAATGGCCATATTTTCCAAAGTAATATACACATTTAATACAATACCAATGTTTTTTTTATTTTATTTTTTTATTTTTCTGAAGCTGGAAACGGGGAGAGACAGTCAGACAGACTCCCGCATGCGCCCGACTGGGATCCACCCAGCACGCCCACCAGGGGCGACACTCTGCTCACCAGGGGGCGATGCTCTGCCCCTCCGGGGCGTCGCTCTGCTGCAACCAGAGCCACTCTAGCTAGTGCCTGGGGCAGAGGCCAAGGAGCCGTCCCCAGCACCCGGGTCATCTTTGCTCCAATGGAGCCTTGGCTGCGGGAGGGGAAGAGAGAGACAGAGAGGAAGGAGGGGGGCTGGAGAAGCAAATGGGCGCTTCTCCTATGTGTCCTGGCTGGGAATCGAACCCGGGTCCCCCGCATGCCAGGACGATGCTCTACCGCTGAGCCAACCGGCCAGGGCCCCAATGTTATTTTTTAAAGAAATAGAACAAGCCTGGCCTGTGGTGGCGCAGTGGATAAAGCGTCGACCTGGAAATGCTGAGGTCGCCAGTTCGAAACCCTGGGCTTGCCTGGTCAAGGTACATATGGGAGTTGATGCTTCCAGCTCCTCCCCCCTTCTCTCTCTCTCTCTCTCTCTCTCTCCTCTCTAAAAATGAATAAATAAAATAAAAAAAGTAAAGAAATAGAACAAAAATTTACCAGATTGTATGGAATCAAAAATAACTCCAAATAGCCAAAGCAATCCTTAGAAAAAAAGAATGGAGCTGGAGCTATCATACTACCTAATTTCAAATTATACTACAGAGCCATGATAATCAAAACAGCATGGTATTGGCAGAAAAACAGACATACAGACCAATGGAACAGAATTGAGAGCCCAGAAATAAAATCACATATATATGGACAAATCATCTTCGACAAAGGAGCCAAAACACACAATGGAGAAAAGAAAGCCTCTTCAAGAAATGGTGCTGGGAAAACTGGAAAGCCACATGCAAAAGATGAAACTTGACTATAGTTTGTCCTCCTGCACAAAAATTAATTCAAAATAGATCAAAGACCTAAACATAAGATTTGAAACAAATTACATAGAAGAAAACATAGGTCTAAACTGATGGACCTTTGCCGTAGAGAACATTTTATGAATTTGACCCCAAAGGCAGGGGAAGTAAAGGCAAAAATAAGTGAATTGGACAATATCAAACTAAAAAGCTTCTGTAGAACAAAAGAAACCAACACAAAACAAAATGGCAGCCAAACAAATGGTAGATGATATTCACAAACAATAGCTCTGATAAGGGGTTAATATCACAAAGCTCAGAAATAGACAAGCAAACAATCCAATTAAAAAATGGGGAGAGGATCTGAACAGACACTTCTCCCAAGAAGACATACAAATGACCAACAGATAGATGAAAAGATGCTCATCTTCATTAGTTATTAGAGAAATGCAAATTAAAACTACATTGAGATACCACCTCATACCTGTTAGATTGGCTGTTATTAATAAGATAGGTAATAACAAGTGTTGGGGAGGTAGAGAGAAAGGAACCCTCATTCATTCTGGTAGAAATATAAACTGGTACAGCCATTATGGAAGGCGCTATGGTGGTACCTAAAAAAATTAATGTTAGAGTTACCCTGTGACCCAGTAATACCAAAAAAACTCAAAAAAGACACATGCACTCCCATGTTCATTCCAGCATTATTTATGGTGGCCAAGACATGGAAACAACCAGTTTCCTTCGATAGAGGATTGGATAAAGATTTGTTACATATAAACAATGGAATACTACTCAGCAATAAGGAATAATGATACATTGCCATGTACAAAAACATGGATGGACCTTGAGAACATTATACTAAGTGAATTAAGTAAATCAGAAAACACTAAGAATTATCGATATATTAATTCATACATAGGTAGGATAAAACAGACCCATGGACATAGATAAAAGTGGTTACTAGGGCCCTGGCCGGTTGACTCAGTGGTAGAGCGGCGGCCTGGCATGCAGAGGTCCCGGTTCGATTACCGGCCAGGGCACACAGGAGAAGCGCCCATCTGCTTCTCCACCCCTCCCCCTCTCCTTCCTCTCTGTCTCTCTCTTCCCCTCCCGCAGCGAGGCTCCATTGGAGCAAAGATGGCCCGGGCGCTGGGGATGGCTCCTTGGCCTCTGCCCCAGGCGCTAGAGTGGCTCTGGTAGTGGCAGAGCAATGCCCCGGAGGGGCAGAGCTACGCCCCCTGGTGGGCGTGCCGGGTGGATCCCGGTCAGGCGCATGCAGGAGTCTGTCTGACTGTCTCTCCGTTTCCAGCTTCAGAAAAATACAAAAAAAAAAAAAAAAAAAAAGTGGTTACTAGGGGGTGAGGGCTTGGGGTAGGGGAGTAAGGAGGTACAGATATATGGTGATGGAAAATGCTTTCTTTGACTTTAGATGATGGGCAAGCAACAGTTGAAATGCTATAGAAATGTTCACCTGAAACCTATGTATTGTTATCCAAAAAAAAAAAAAAATGAAAAGAAAAAATAAGTGCTGTGATGAAAAAGAAGATTTGAACAAGGCATGGGAGTTGGAATTTTAAGTAGTGTGGTCCTTTCTGAGGTGACATTTGTGCAATGGGAGTTATCTAAAGTAGAGAGGTGGAGGTGGGAACAGCTCGTGGGAAAGCCCCGAAGGTATTTGAAGGAACAGTGAGGAGAGGCTGGAACATAGTGTGCAGGAAGTAGAGCAGCAGCAGGAGGTCCGCTGGTGGGGTTGGCATGGGCTTTCACGGCTGTGTGAACTATTCTAAGGACTTGGGCTTCTTCTCTGAGTGAAATGGGAAGCTGTTGCAGGGTTTCACACCAAACGGGCTTGATCAGACTTTTGGTGTTTTTCTTTTTAAATTTTTTATTTTTCAATTACAGCTGACATTCAATATTATTTTATATTAATTTCAGGTGTACAGCATAGTGGCATACTATTAATAGTAAAAGGTGACTGCATTAAGAAGTACAGAGTGGTAGTGATAAAAATAGTCATGGGATTTCAAATACAGTATAGGGAACATAGATGATAATATAGTTGAATTTATTTAGAGTTTACTAGGATTATTCTAGATGCTGTCTTGAGCAAACTTGAAGAGGAGGTTCTGAGTGGGAATGGAAGTAATATAATCAGTTAGGAGACTTGCAGTAATCCAGAAGACAGAGATGGCTCTGACCAAGGTGGTAAAAGAACATAGTGTCTAGGCTTTCTTGATGGATATGCTTAGGAAATGAGAGAAGCCAAGAATACTCGAGGGTTTAGGCTGTTGAGAAGTTTAGGACTATTTATTGCCTATAAAGAAGTATTTTCATTGTTTTTTCTTGTACCTCAAAACCAAGCTGTGAACTTGCCTGCCTTCCTGCCTCTCTCCCTCCCTTCCTTTTTAAAGTGAGAGGAGGGGAGACAGAGATACAAACTTTCGCATGTGCCCTGACTGAGATCCACCGTGCAACCATCTTGGGCCTAAGCTCAAATCAACCAAGCTAGCCTCCGTGCCTGAGGCCAACACTCTGACCAATTTTACCAATTGAGTTACTGGCTGATGGAGTGGAGAAGAGAGAGAGAAAGGGGACGGGAGAGGGGGGGCGAGAATCAAACCCAGGTTGTTGGCATGTTGGGCTGATGCTCTATCCACTGAGCAAATGGCCAGGGCCAGAACTTGCATTTCTTATTGCTATTATTGTGATTTACTTCTAAGTATCATCTTTCTAGACTTTAGTTTAAATCTTCTGTAGAGAAACAAATACAAAAGTGTTTAAATTTACATGTAAATAAGGTTGTTGATGTAACATGAAATAGACACTGAGAGTTAGTGCTCCTCTATTCAGGAGTAAAGGGGAATCAGCCTTCATTCCAGGACTTGTAACAGTCACCTTCTCTGTTGAGGCCTTAAACTTTCTTCTGGGTTCAGTGTGTTTTGAATGATTAAGTTAGCCAGAATACTGAATCCATCAATGAGAAGAACTCTTTATATTTACATACCTTTTTTTTTTTTTTAAAACAGGCAAAAGAATGGACTCCATCAGGTAAACCAAAGAAAGAGAATCCTGCCAAGAAATTTTATTCCGAATCTGAGGAGGAAGAGGACTCTTCTGATAGCAGTAGTGACAGTGGTGGGCTTTATAATTATTTTTTCAGGAAATATTTAATCAGTTTTTAATTTTCAATTACAGTTGACATACAGTATTATATTAGTTTCAGGTGTACAGCCCAGTGATTAAACATGCTATAACTTACTGACTGATCATCCTTATAAGTCTTATACCCTTCTGACACCATACATATTGACTATTTTTCCTATGTTGTACCTTACCCCCCATGACTATTCTGTAACAACTACTTTGTTCCTCTTAATTTCTTCACCTTTTTTACCTGTCCCCCAAACCTCTCCCATCTGGCAACTGTCACAATGTTTTCTGTATCTATGAGTCTGTTTTAGTTCTGCTTAGTTCATTTATTTTGTTTTTAGATTCAATTGTTGGTAGATATTTACCATATTTTTCACTCCATAAGATGCACCTGACAATAGCACACTTAGGGTTTTAAGGAGGAAAATAAGAAAATAAATATTCTGAACCAAACGGTATGTTAAAATATTTAATAAAATACCTTATTTTTCACTCCATAAGATGCATGGGTATTTTCCCCTCCAGTTTTTTTGGGGGGGAGTCCATCTTATGGAACAAAAATGCAGTATTCCCATTTTATTTTTATACCTTTGATCTTTCTCCCTCTCCTTTTTCTTTCTTCTTTCTTCCTTCTTCCTTCTCTTTTCCTCCTCCTCCTCTTTTCTTCCTTCTCCTTCTCCTCCTCCTCCTCTTCCTCCTCCTCCTCCTCCTCCTCATCCTCCTCCTCTTCCTCCCCCTTCTTTTTCTCCTCCTCCTCCTCCTCCTCCTCCTCCTCCTCCTCCTTCTTCTCCTTCTTTTTCTCCTCCTCCTCCTCCTTTTCTCCTCCCCTTTAGCATTTTATGTAATATGGGCTTGATGATAATGAACTCCTATAGCTTTTTCTTGTCTGGGAAGCTCTTTAAAAGTCCTTCAGTTCTAAATAATAGCTTTGCTGAGTAGAGTAATCTTGGTTGTAGGTCCTTGCTTTTCATCACTTGAAATATTTCTGGTCATTTTCTTCTGGCATGCAAAGTTTCTGTTGAGGAATCAGCTGAGAGTCTTAGGGGAGCTCCCTTGTAGGTAACTGGCTGCTTTTCTCTTGCTGCTTTTAAGATTCTCTCTTTGTCTTTACCCTTTTACATTTTAAATATGATGTGTCTTGGTTGTGGGCCTCTTTGGGTTCATCTTACTTGGAACCTCCACACTTCTTGGACTTGAATGTCTATTTCTTTTACCAGGTTGGGAAAGTTTTCTGTCCTTATTTTTTTCAAATATTTCTTGTTATCTCTCTTCTGCTTTTGGTACCCCCACGAAGCAAATGTTGGGCTGCCATCTTGACTGGTACTTAAATGCTTTTTAAGTCCCTTCAGTACTAAAATTCTGTGACAGATTTGCTTAATGAAAAACTTATTGGCGTTACTTTCTAACACTCTTACTAACAGTTAACTTAGTAGACATACCTGACACAAGATCAAATGACTCGTCTTCTGAAACATTTATGCCTTAAGCTAACAGGGTCCCTCACTAGGACTTGGTCATCCATTCCTTTACTTTGTGGTAATTCACTCATTTTTCCCTGTTTCCATGATCAAAATCTTTATTTCTGGTATCTGATGAAATTATTTGTGGTTCATTACCTTCTGAAATAATAAGGTGAGAACCAAAGAAAAAACTTCAATTAAAAAATATAGTGCTAAAAATTGTGGAATTTCAGGAATGATATATAAAATTGAGAAAGACCTATTTGTATAGTTGAGTATACTATGTGAATATTTCTCTTTATTCCATTATACACAAGCTCATGCTAATCTTCTAATAATGTATTTGAAATATTTTATTAACAGTAAGACTTTTCATGGGTTTATCTGAATACATGTTGTAGTTAGTCATATGGCAGTAGTTCCACTCTTGCTACGGGAGAAAAAAGATAACTTCTCTCATTAGAAGTTATGAAATTCTTTTCCCAGTAAGCAAGTTATTTTAGAATAAACAAATTCCCTCAGGATTTTACTAACTTGAAAATGTAGGTAATGGTGCCTAAAGAGACATGGACCGATATTTGTTTTATACTCTCATGTGATTAACAGAAGAGTAATTTAGATGCTATCATTTCTTTTCATAATTTATGGCATAAACCCATTGTTTTAGTTAATATAAAAGTAGCACAAAAGTAGGTTTACAGTTGTGAGTACATAAAACACAGTTTATTCTTGTATTGTTATTTATTTATTTTTATTTTGTGTGACAGAGACAGAGATAGGGACAGACAGGAAGGGAGAGACATAAGGAGAATCAATTTTTTGTTGAGGCACCTTAGCTATTCATTGATTGCTTTCTCATATGTTCCTTGACCGGGGGGCTACAGCAGACGTGACCCCTTGCTCAAACCCGATGAGCCCACACTCAAGCTGGCGACCTTAGGGTTTCAAACCTGGGTACTCTGTGCCCCAGTCCTATGCTCTATCCACTGTGCTACTGCCTGGTCAGGCTTGTATTGTTATTTATTAATTACTGTAAATCTGCTTTTGTTCACCCCTGTATATGTGTGCAACTTTGATATCACAACAGATTCAAAATATCTTTTTTCAGGATTTTTGTCTTTGTAAAGTTTGGGGTAAAATATTTTTAGCTCTTTGTAAAAGCTAATGATATTTAATGCCTTACCATGTGGCAGGCACTATCCTAATCACCTTTATAGGTTTCAAATCATTTAAACTTCATAACACCTCTGTAAAGTAGCTAGTACTATTATCCTCATTTATAGAAGAGGAAACAGACTCAGATCGTTTAAATAACTTGCTTAATCTTATAGTTGGGATGGAGCAGAGCCCGGCCAGGGTTTGAACCAGACATTTCAACTTGAGAACTCATGCTTTTAACCAATACAAGCTATTCCAAAAGAATATAGGTTCTCCAAACTTTTTACTTTGTGATACATAAATCAGTCCTCATAAAATAGACAATATTTTAACTAGAGCTTATGTTTCTGCCTAAGGGCATTATATGAGATGGATCACATTAGGGGAAACAGTTTGTCCTCTTTATCTAAGATATAATTTTTTACCTATATTCATTTCAGATGCTAAAAAGTAATGTTTTATGTTTAAAATATACATAAATACACAATATGCATCAATTCTGCAAAGAGTCCTAGTATATCATAATTTATACATAAAATGTTTAAGTGTATATTTCCTTAGTGTATCTTTACCATCTCTTTGGCCAGTGGAACACTCTTATACTAGTTAGAATAAGTAATAACTTTAATTAGTAACTCTGCTTGCCTTTGAATTTAGAAATATTAGATGATTTGAATGATTCATTTCCCTCTCAAAATTTGTTCTAAAGAAGATTCAACTGTTACCTTTTTCTTCTCTAAGTAAAATTTTCTATTATCAATAGAAAAATTTAACATTTTTTATCCTTACATCATCCTTATAGCTTTAAAAAAAGAAACAACTTTTTGTCATAGCTAGATACAAGTTTGAAAAATGGTATTCTCTCAGACTTGAATATTTACTTGGGTCATCTTTGCTTTTTCCCAGCCTTTATTAGAGCCCCTTCTGAGTCTTATGGAGTTCTGCCACACTCAGCTTGTGGCAGGGTTCCGGAAGTCTGAATGATTGGAATATGGAAGTAGAAAATGTTAACGAGGGGCGTACAATAAACTAACATTCAACATCTGTTTTCATTTGTGATGAATATTGACCGTTACTTTTGTCCTTATGTGTAATAAAATGACTATACATCAGAGAGAGCACCTGATTCTGTTTTTTGTTTTTTTTTTAAAGGGAGTGAATCTGGAAGTGAAAGTGGAGAACAAGATGAGGGAGATAGTAGTGATGACAGCAGTGAGAACCCCTCTGGTGAGAGCGAGAGTGACAGTGGGAGTGAGTCAGAAGTGGAAAAGAAAAGGTTGGCCAAGAGGAGCTCCAAAACCAAAGGAAAAGGGTAAATTATTTTGTCAGGATTTTCTTCAAAAGATATTCTGTGTTTTTTTTTCCACCAGGCTGAATTTTCCCTTTAATTCATAGAGCCTGACCGGGCAGTGGCGCAGTGGATAGAGCGTCAGACTAGGATGCAGAGGACCCAGATTTGAGACCCCAAGGTCGCCAGCTTGAGTGCGGGCTCATCTGGTTTGAGCAGAAAGCTCACCTGCTTGAGCCCAAGGCACTGGCTAGAAAAAGGGGTCACTCAGTCTGCTGTAGCCCCACGGTCAAGGCACATATGAGAAATCAATCAATGAACAACTAAGGAGCCGCAATGAAGAATTGATGTTTCTCATCTCTCTCCCTTCCTGTCTGTCTGTCCTTATCTGTCCCTCTCTCTGATACTGTCTCTGCCACAAAAAAAAAAAAAATCATAAAATGAGAAAATAAGTGCATTTTTTCCTGAACAGATATTAAATCTTGTAAATTAATTTAGAATACTTGATCAAGTTATTCTACCACTTACATTGCTTAGTTTTCATTTTGAACTTGAACAAATTTTGAGGCCACATTTCGAAAATTGGTATAACCTTGGAAGGCTGAGTTAAGTGGTCAAACAGTAGGTATGAAACACTTAATTACCTTTCGTAGCAGTTTTGCTGAGGACTAAAATTAAATCATTCAACACTTTGCCATTATGTAAGTAAGACAATTGATTTTTCTAAATAATGTTATATTAAAAAGATTATGATCCAGATATTAGAGTCAGGAGCTGTGAAGGAAGACGGTCATTAGATATTTAAGTGTTAGTGCTTTTTAAGATCTCCCATTATCAACATTACCATGTATTAAAGTGTCATTAAAATTTTGAGTAATTGGGGCTAATACCTTGGATTGTAAGAGTCTGTTTTCCGCGCTATTGTCAGCAAGTGGCCTCTGCAGACTTGATGGTCCTTTCCTGGGAGTCTGCTGCCCGCTTACTTGATGAGCTTGCAGCCCAGCTCAGTCGTGGCTGACAGCGCTGATTGGGGCACGGTACGCTCTCTGCTCCTTTTATTACAGACAGTAATTAAAGCAGCTCGCCCTGCCACTTCCATAACAAACACAGCATAATACCCTAATTATGACTTTATTAATTTAAGTCAGAATTTAATGATTTTAAAAGTGATTTATATTGTTTTTCCTGTTCAGAACAAATGAAATCTGTAGGTTAAATTAATACAGGCTTTTCATCATTGCAAAGTTAAAAAGCTAGTTACCAGTAAATTCTTTTCATTAGATTAACATCTGAAACTCTAAGCGGTAAGGTAAACAATAATTACCCATCAAAATTGAGTGATGCATAACAAAATAACACTTTTACGTTTAAAATCTTATCTCAAAAGCTAGAAGTTTAAATATATTCAGCATTAGTCACTTGTTGCAACAAAGGAATACTTGGTTAATAATAGCCTTTTCTTTGAGAAAAATTCTGTACTTCTGGTTTAATACCAGAGTGGCTATGACTACATAATTTATAAAAACTATCTCATTTCTAGGAAGGTAAAATTTGGTTCAGAGCACTAAATATCTTTTCAGATAGCTAAAGCCAGTATGCTAGAAATTTATAATCATGTATTAGATTAGTTTCACTATTATTTCCTTGTAGAAATGGACTTGTCTCTTTACCCATACTTGAATTTAAAAAATTGTTTATTACATCAAAGGGAATCTCAGATGTATTCTAAATCTTATATTTTTAAGTACATGTCTTAACCATCAAATTGGGGATAATAAATTGCTATTCTTTGCTAGGGAAAAAACAACATATTTTTTAGTCATCAAATTTAATTACATGTGCTCTGAAATGCTACCATGACTCAATTTTTAATAAACAATCATATTTCCTCTAAAAAAAAAATCTGTTCTAGGAAATATTGATTCTTTTTTTTGCCTAACTGCTCTCCTTTTCGTTGTTGTTCTGTCTCAGAATATTTTTAAAACTTTGCTAGTGTATGATAGTTTTTTTTAAAAGGAAAAGAGCTTTAAGTATCTTCAAAACCACCCTTTGTTAATTATAATTATGACTAAATTTGAGTTTTATATTCCAAAGTATTTTCATTTGAAGGGAGATAGTATGATGTTGTAGGGAAAATAATGGTCTTTAGATTAAGACAGACATGACATAATCAACAGTTCAAATGCTATATAGAAATGTTTACTTGAAACCTATGTACTCTTATTGATCAATGTCACCCTGTTGAATTTAATTTTCTAAGTAAAATAAAAATTAAAAAAAAAAGACAGACATGAGTTCAAATTATAATTCTGACCTCCTGGCTTTGTGTCCTTGAGCAGGTTACTTAACTTTCCTGAATATTATGGGATAATAATGCACCCAGTAAAAATATAATGGGATATCTAAATTAGATGATTGGTATGAAGTTCCTAACATGCCTGGCGTAAGATAGATTCTTATATTCACACACACACACACACACACACACACACACACACACACACACACACAGTAAACAGAACTAGAACTTCAGTTTTGAGAAAAATCTAAAAGACCACAAGACATCTCTCTTCCCGGACTAAGACCTTTCGGCTGTCTCACATGTTGTCGTCCTTGCAGAACTACCTCCCTTCCCTCTACCTTCCTTATTTCTATTTCTCAAATTACATGTCTTTTCATCTAGGAAGCCTTCCTAGTCTTCATTAAGTTTGTTGGTATGCCCCTCGACCTGTTCTCATGGCACACTGTACATTATTACTTACTGTATTTATTGCCAATGCCACCTTACTTCTCTGTGTCTTCTAGTGGACAGTAGACTTTGTAAGGAAGGCACATTGAGATTGTCTGTATCTTACTAACCATTCTTATCCTTAGCACCTAACCAACGCCAACATGTGGTGGACAATCAATACATATTTGTTCAATGAAAGAGAGTGAATAAATGAATGAATAGCATCAACACTTAGGTTTGGTCATTTGGTATTTTAAAACTTTATGGTTATCTTTTCATAAGAATGCATTAGAAGAAGTCTCTTGAATTGGTTAATATTTACTCAGATAATATGTTTTAGGGTCACATTTAGGAACATATGTAAATTTTCTTGGCCAGAAAAATTTATAAAATGCAAGTCTATTTTAGCGAAAGTACGTATACATGTATAAAAACATAAACTTACTAACACAATATTTTGAGACAGTATTTTAAAAACAACCTGAGTATCTTTGAAGTTGTTACTCTTGGCACCTAATATAATCCTGGTAAATCATACATTTAATTCTAAGTTTTTTTTTCTACTTAGGATAGCATTTAGGTTATTTTACGATCTTTTGCATTTGAGGTTGTGTGAAGTGGTATATTTGGTTTTGAATGGGTTCTGATTTATTTGGTTATAGATAATACAACCTTTATTATCATTTCATTAACATATTCTGGGATTTTAAAACTATATTTATCACTGGGTTTTTTTGTTTTGTTTTGTTTGTTTGGGTTTTTTTGCATTTTTCCAAAGCTGGAAAAGGTGGAGGCAGTCAGACAGACTCCCGCATGCGCCTGACCAGGATCCACCCGGCATGCCCACCAGGGGGTGATGCCCTGTTGCAGCCAGAGCCATTCCAGCTCCTGAGGCAGAGGCCACAGAGCCATCCCCAGCGCCCGGGCCATCTTTGCTCCAGTGGAGCCTCAGCTGCGGGAGGGGAAGAGAGAGATAGAGAGGAAGGAGAGGGGGAGAGGGGGAGGGGTGGAAAAGCAAGTGGGCGCCTCTCCTGTGTGCCCTGGACAGGAATCGAACCTGGGACTCCTGCATGCCAGGCTGACGCTCTACCACTGAGCCAACCGGCCAGGCCCTCATCATTTTAAATACTAGAAGAAAGTGGTTCTCAGTGAAATACTCTTTCCTAGTAAACTTAGATTTATAGGCAAAATGCACAAATAGCAACATTTGTCCTTTTATTTTTTAAAGTACTTAAACTTGTTTATATAAAGTATTTAAAGTTAATATTTTAAAATTCTTCTTATTATACATAGAGATTCTGAAGATGAGAAGGAAAAGGAGAAATCTGAAACTTCAGATTCCTCCGGTGCAGAATCTAGTTCAATAGAAGACAGTTCTTCAGAATCTGAATCAGAATCAGAAAATGAATCTAAATCCAGAAAAATCACTAAGGTAAGAGGTTACACGTTTGTTGTAATTGAAAATAATTCTATAGCCTTTTCTCAATTATGAATAAATATTCCTGAAAATTTGTGTTTTGTGAAAAATCACAAAACTAAGAAAGGAATTTCACATTGCACTGATAATCAAAATAAACAGTGTTCATTCATCCTTACCTGTGATTTTATATTATTTTTTTCTAGCTAATTGCTTCCCTAAAAACTTAACCTCTGCAAAGAAGTAGCAACTTGGTTTTTAACCTCATCCTTTAACATTGAAATTAGTGAGCAGAGTGTTTATGAGTAAAGCCTTCGTTGTCCTTGGCTAGGATGTGACAAGGAGGGGCTTGGAAGTACAGAAATAGTGTTGAGCAAGGAGTATAAATGTACATGGGGCATAAGAAATTGAGACTAATACCCTTTTTTTTTTTTTTTTTTTTTTTTTTTTTTTCATTTTTCTGAAGCTGGAAACGAGGAGAGACAGTCAGACAGACTCCCGCATGCGCCCGACCGGGATCCACCCGGCACGCCCACCAGGGGCGACGCTCTGCCCACCAGGGGGCGATGCTCTGCCCATCCTGGGCGTCGCCATGTCGCGACCAGAGCCACTCCAGCGCCTGAGGTAGAGGCCACAGAGCCATCCCCAGCGCCCGGGCCATCTTTGCTCCAATGGAGCCTTGGCTGCGGGAGGGGAAGAGAGAGACAGAGAGGAAAGCGCGGCGGAGGGGTGGAGAAGCAAATGGGCGCTTCTCCTGTGTGCCCTGGCCGGGAATCGAACCCGGGTCCTCCGCACGCTAGGCCGACGCTCTACCGCTGAGCCAACCGGCCAGGGCCTGAGACTAATACCCTTTTAAAGATGTAATCAAATGATATACATACCTTAAAGTAAAAATTTAGTAGCCATGTATTTAAAACAAAAGTAAGAACAACTTATGTAATAGAACGATAATGCTTTTGATATATTTATAATTCTTAACTTTGTTTACTTAACAGCAAAAAATAATACAAATTGCAAAAATGTAATTATTAATATAAAATTTGGAACTAATATATCTTCATGATCTTTAATGATGAATTATTACTTTTCTTCCTATAAATGAATTGTGTTGATGCTATGCCTGAAATGCAGTAGTTTTTAAAAAATAAGCTGTATTCGACATGTTGAAAATGTGACCAAGTCTTTTAAATTAAATTATATATATATATTTTGCTAAAAGTCATTCAATATAACAACGTTTATTGATAAAACATCTTTTAAAAATAATAAATATTTTTTTGTATAATAAAAGAATATTTAAAATCAAAAGCAAGTATTATACTTACTGATGTGTTTGTTTTTTTCATTTGTTCTATATTTATCAATTTCTTTAATGAGTCACCTGAATAGCCAAGGGTGAAAATAAATCCATTGAAATAAATCATTGTCCTCCTTTATCCAGAGGTTTATTGTTAAAGAGTAAGCATGTTTAAAAATTGGCTAATACAGGTATTTGTCTTTCCTTTTTTCAAATATTCTTGCATATAGTAAAACCTACTTTAACTGAGTTTATATTTAAAAACTGTATCTGTATATTATATAATCTAAGATTTCAGTTTCAAAAATTTATATAAACTCTTACAGATTTTTAGGTTTATTAATATGGCCTTGTGTAAAAACTTATTACATAGTGAATTGGATATCTTGTCATTTCCTGCTTATATTTAATTACAATAGGCCTGACCTGTGGTGTCATAGTGGATAAAGCATCAACTTGGAACACTGAGGCTTGTCTGGTCAAGGCACACATGGGAGTTGATGCTTCCTATTTCAACCCCCTTTTCTCTCTCTCTCTCTCTTCTAAATTGAATATATAAAGTCTTAAGAAATGTATAAAAAATTATAATAAAGCTTAAGAAGTTAATTTAAAATAAAATAAAGGAACTTTAGAAATTGTAATAAGTACAACCCAGAAGAAGAAATCAGTGTTTTTAAAAATGACCAAACATATTAATGAATATCAAATGTATAGAATTAAAATAAGTTGTTCTTATAAAGTTTTGTAAAAGTTGAAAAATTATAGACTTCAGTGCTTACAGGGCTTTACGGGTCCATTAAAAAGCCACAGAGGGCCTGACCTGTGCTGGTGAAGTGGATAAGGCGTTGACCTGGAACACTGAGGTTGCTGGTTTGAAACCCTGGGCTTACCTGTCAAGGCACAAGGGGGAGTTGATTCTTCCTGCTCCTCCCCCTTTCTCTCTCTCTTTCTTTCTCTCTTCACTCTAATATGAATAAATGACGTCTTTAAAAAAAATAATTAAAAAAATGCCACAGAGATACCCCAGGTCAGCAGTTAAGTTTGGTTTTTTGTGAAAGACTATCAATGACAGATTAGCTCTTTTTGTAATTGAAAATATTTTACTATAGAACATCAGTGTAAAATTTCAAAGTAATGCAATGAGCCAAGATTCTTGAGAAATTCAGGTTTTACTCATGTTGTTGATAGTTTCATGTCTGTGTGTTTTGCTATGTGGCTTATTTTCTCTATATTAAAATGCCTTATAATAGGATGGTTTGTTTTAATTTATCAGTGAGATTATTCTCCACCTTGGTGGATATGGACCCACCATAACTTTTTTCTTTCTATTTCTTTCTGAGTGACTTGGAGTATACCGTGCGGTTACAAGTATACCAGTTTTCTAATAATTGGAAACTTTATAATTGTAGAATTCTTGCACCAAGCGTTGTGGCTTCTGCTCTGAATTATGAATGATGAAGGCAGTTGGTTGGTTGCTTTACCTCAATTTAGCATGACAGTGTTTTAGTGCTGAAAATTCATATGCCTTAGGTCTGCAGCCAAACGAAATCTATATTTTTTTACTCTTTTTCTTTCATTTCTTTTATTTAGACTGTGTTTTTTGGAATACTGAGCATGAAAATCAGAACTTTAGGTATTTTGAACATAGTGGTCCTATGGGGTAGGCATAGTGTTGTACTTGTTATCCTTCAGTTTCCTCATCTATAAAGTAGAAATGCTAATACCTACCGTACTTTTTTCAGGTGCTATTATAAAAAATCAAATGTGAAAAATTAATGTAAAGCACCATGTAAAACATCAGTGTTAACTTTTTTTTAACTTGAATATTAATACCTCGAGAGACCAACAATATTAGCATTATAGAATACCAATGCTAAAAGGAACCAAAATTATTTTTATAACTCTATGTCTCCTGTATGTGTTTTTAATCTTTTTATACCATTCAAGTTATAGGTCAACATTTGGATTGGCCCCTTCCTTGCATCTTGTGATCTTACCCACTTTCTACAGAATATTGAGCTGCCATCTGCCGTGAGCATCTCCCACTGCTCTGCTCTCTAACACACCATCTATATAGTTACCCTCCTTTTTCTTTGAATAGCTATGAGTAAGTGATCCCTTAACCGAGAATAAGTTCTATTTCCTTTTGGCCTTGTTTTGTTGAGAATCATCTGCTCCCTTTTGCACCTTCAATGTTTTTCTCTACTAGTGCTTCCTTTGCTAACCAGAGTACTCAAGTCCCCCGCCCCCCCCCCTCCACACACACACACATTTACAGAGAGAGAGGGAGAAGGAACTAGAAGAGGGGCAGAGAGAGTTGAGTTCAGGACAATAATCTAGGTATTCTTCATCCACTGCCTCTTAACCTAGTTATTTCTTAGTCCCTTTGAAATTGATTTTCACTCCCCTTACTTCCTACAGGTTCTGCTCTCTGAAAAGTCAGCCATGATCTTCCTCAACTGAGAGCTCTCTCAGGAATTATTCTTCTCCTACTGCTAATACTTGAAACTCTCTGCATCCTTTTTCTTCTGACTTCTCTGACCTTTCCATCTTTCATTTGCTTCACTTTTACCACCTTTTGACATCCATTGCCCCAAACTTAGTGCTTAGTATACATTATTTTTCAAAAATATTAAGATGCATCATCTGTATATATAATAGAATTGTGCACTTGAAAACTGCATATCTTATTAACCAATATCACTTCAATACATTTGATTTAAAAATGCATTACATTAATAAAAAATTAATGTGGATTATTTTTACTTTTTTCCTCTCTACGTTTTTTCCAATTGATACCCATTCTTTCCTATAGTTTCAACTAAAACTTTTGTGTGAATTCTTCTATAATAACACTTCTGAGTCCCTACAACAGCTGTAACCTTTCTTCCCAAATTAAAATCAAATTCCTAGATCTGTTAGGAGCTGCTGGTTTTCCAAACCAATTTATATGGCCTGAAGATGACATGCTGTTCCATTTGGTACCAGAATTCTTTCTCCCAGATCTTCCAGATCTGTAGTTCCAAAGTTGTCTCTGATTCCTCCCTCATTCTGCATGTTTACACAGTTGCCAAGTCTTAGATATTCTGTATGTTATTTCTTGTATCTGTCATTTCTTTTCCCACCAACATCATTCTAGATAAGTTCTTTATTTACCTCACTTAGAGTCATTGACATTGGTCATTCTCAGAGTTCCCCCAACCCAATCCTTCTATGCAGCTGCCAGATTAATGTTCACATTACCTATATTGATGCTCCGTTTTCATCCTCGTTCATCCTATCTTCAGACTAGCATGTCCAAACCTACTTTTCCAAACTTAACCCCATTTGTGTTCCCACTGTTCTTATCCCAATGTCCCACTGTTCTTAACATGCTGGTCAATAATGACCAAAGAAAATTACCTTGTTCTTTATTTTGATGAGCAAATAAATTCATTTTGATGAGCAAGCATATTTTTACTTTTAGGTGTTTGTTTCTGAAATATATATATTAAGGAAATATTTTAATTTGAGTCTAATACTTTTTGTGAAATAATTCTTTTGCTCCAAATAATTTGACTTAAAGAAAATTTGGCATGTAATCTAAGATAGATTATGGGTAAGAGTGAAAGGAACTATTTTCTGATTAGTTTTCTGTCCCACTTGAGATACAGGGAACAAGTTTTAACTTGTATTTTCACAAATATTTATGTATGTTACAATTATAACTTCTGTGAATATCATAGAATATTGGTTTTTACTCCTACATTTCAAACCCTTGCCTCCTTCCGTGTGTGTCTTTCCCAGTTTAGTTCATATTTTAAGTTCTCCAGAACAGCAATAGTATTGCACTTCAATTGAAATCTTTAAGTAATAGTGTCATTAAGCAAGCTTTCTTATTGAAGTAGATATAATTTAATAGGGAAGAGTTTTTTTAGCAATTTATTTATAAAAAAGTCTCGATTTGCTGGTAATGTACACTTTTGTTTGAAAGCACAGTGTGTGGCTCAGATTTTTAAAATCGCATTTGTTCAATGACTTGAAGGGAAGAAAGTCATTAAATTGTTTTTGATTGGTAATTCTAATTGAAACTTTTATGCAAATATCTTTTCCTGTGATGCTAAAAATTAGTCTTGGATTTTTGTTGATTTTAAAGCATGGTATGTGTTTGACAAACTTTATATACGTACCCAGTTCTATAGTCTAAAATTTTGAACCTCTTTACAATAGTTTCCTCTTAGGAAGCATATTTGATCTTGTCATGTAAGATCTTTTTTTCTATTTGCCTTTTTTTTTAATCAGCATGAAAATGAACATGCATAATACATTAAAAGTCTTTACAGGTTATATTATTACATAATTTTGTTTCTATTATTTGAAGCTTCATAAGAATTTCCAGGATCTTTTATTTATTATTTGAAATGAAATATATTAAAGAGAAATCAGTTCCTTAACCTTGTGACTTTTTATTTCATTTTGAAAATGTTGATGTGTTTAGGTGTATAATCAAATACCATAGAAACAAAATGGAGGTTTGAGGATGATGAATTGATAACAAGGTATTTTTGTAGTTAAATTTTAAGATCAGTTACTATTGTCCTTATAAAAGTCTAATACAGTCACTCAGCTGTCTAAAACCTGATTCTCTATTTTAAAAAAATACAAAAACAAATTGTCTGTGTTTCTGCCTGATCTCTTCTCAAGTACTAACACAATGGAAACAGTGGGTGATCTGTCAATGTGTTTGGTTTGTCAATGATGGTTTTGTATAAATATTGGAAGGGTAAGAAATAAAATTCACACAGTAAAATATGATTTCATCTGCCTTTTCTCTGCAGCTCCATGGCTCATGCTGCGGTGTGAAATTCTCATTTTACACACTTTGCAGGCGGAGCACATGAATTATGCATTGAGCAAGAAAAATCTCCTGCCTCAAGTCCTATATGCATTTACCCAGGTTCTGTCTCTATTACCAAGATAAATTGCAAATGGTGAAATGTGTGATGGAATAGGACTCTTAACTCCTTTATTTAGAATTCAGATTTTTATTTTTATAGTAGATCTTTTAAGTATGAAAATGTTTTGAACTTACTATGGATTTTTTTAAATGGAAAATGAAATATAACATAAGAGGGGAATGCCAAACACATCATAAAGCTTTTTATAGCCTTGATTCAGAATGCAAGGCTTTTTCAATTTAGTAGCAATATCCATTATCTATTGCTAATGTTGTATTTCAGTCATCGGTTATTTGCTGTTCTCAGAAAGTCAGTGAAATTCTGTCCTTTTGAGAGGCTCTTTTCTTTCTGTTTTAGGCTTTATGCCAATTTCACATGCAGCTCTGTCCTGTGTTGTATGTAACCTGAAGTGGATTTAATAGATACTGTTACAAACTCTTAGCTGTGAAGTAGAAAATAAGGTTTAGACTTGCCTACAGCTTTAACTTTATCTCAATTTGATAGGTTTCTGATTTTTCAGGTGGGGAGGTTACAGTTCCATAAAGACAGTCATGCACCAGTGTAGCTTATAGGAAGCTACGCCCATTGTGCTCAGCGTTGCATTTTTGAAAAGCACATGGTGATAAGCTCTTTTTTGCTATATGTTCTTTCTTCACAGGTATGATATTCCAGTTGAGGTGGCATTTGCTTTCTGAATCAGTTTTTGTTACTTGCAACTTTTACATTTCAGTTTCAAAGCTAACATTTCTTCTGTTTATTTTCCTAGCCTTAGAAATTGTTATTCATTTTAGGTGCGGACAGAGGGGCAAATGTTGTTTATAAATAACTAATGAATATTAAAACCCATCTAGTTGATTTGGCATTTTCAGTGGCAGATTTGGAGGAAGAAAATCAATGCTGAGTTTTTAGTTAGTGTTTTAATGTGTATTATTGTTTGAAGTTTGAAAATACTTTTTTTTCCCTGAGTATTGGCATAAGGAAAATAAAGCAAGCAGAACTTAAAATCATTTAAAAATGTTACCTAACATATAATTTGGTGTATTGCTCTTGTTAATGTATGCTTGGTGTAGGAACAGCTCTAAACTTCACATGGTGTAAACTTTAAATGGTGATAATGTACCTTCTGCTTTTGTAATACCTTACTGTGGTTAGAAAAAATACTTCCAACATATTTGTAACAATTTATATAAACAACAAGCTCTGAAGTCCTTTGGTAGAGTGTAAGTTATCTGAAGGCTGGGACTGTGTCTGTCTTCGGTGTCATCCACTACTTAGCATTGAATGTGATACATATTAAAATTTCTATACATATCTATTAATGAATGAATGAACAAACAAAAACATAGTAGCAGAAACTTACATTTCAGCCTGTAATTTGAGATTAATGTGAAAGTAAAGTATAAATTACAAAGAAAGTGACCTTGATCCAATACATTTATTTAACACCCTAATCTTTATTGGTCTTTAATTGTTGATGATGCTATTCAGTACTGCACTAATTTTTTTTTGAGATTATACATATTTTTTTCTGAATGTCTAAGCAAGCTGTGAAAATCTGAGGCTTAGAGACACTGTTTTCTAGTCCATTGTTATCCACGTTTCAAAAATATAGTAAACTAAGCAAATATGAGGTGGAAGAAGCTCTGATTATTATGTTGATATGTTTTGAAATACTTTTTCTCCCCAAAAGAAAACTGTAATAATATTAAATGAATCCTTTTCAACCCTAAAGAGCAGGAGCCTGAAAATATCATTTATAGATTTTAGTGAATACTTTTGGCAGAAGCAGTCCAACACAGCCTAGTGTTGAAATATTAAGTACCTGGTACAATGCATGTCACAAACTACATCTCAGCAAGATTAATCTATCACAAGCCATTGACCATCTCAGAACTAAGCATATATTGTTTGAGTGTTTATTTTTCTTAAATCAGCGTGAATGTTTTGTACACTTTCTACCAGAATCAAACTTCATTTTTTTGTTAGCAAAATGTTGTCACATTATAAAGTATTTATTTCACTTTAAGTTTTTTCTTCCGAAGGTTATTTATAATCTTTGAACACAAAATATTTTGAATAATTAACACTCTGCATGGTGGAGAAGAAATACTTTATGCTAACTGAAATAAAAGCTTTAATTCAAAAAAATAATTTTGTATAACTATACAGAAACTTAACTTGATTTTTTAAGAAGACTAGAGGAAAATGCTTGTTTTGAAATAAAAAGTACCTCATAGATTTTTAAAATACAACATGCAATAAATGAAGTATTTCTTGTTTTATAGGAGAAAGAAAATAAAACAAAGCAAGATAGAAATGCTGTTACCAAAAATATTTCACTTCTAGATCTAGATGATTGTAAGTATTAAAATTTAATTTTTTTCTTTTGTGTGTAGCAGTATTTTTATAGTACCTTGTATTTATATGTCTCAAAGTGTACTAGCATCTATTATAAAAAATGTATAGATGAATACAGCAAGAAAATTTTAGAAATTGGTTCTATTAGTATTTTCATCTATTGAGCATATCAGATTGTATTACCTGAATAAATATAATTGGTTAATAAAAGTATACCAAATTTATTTTAATATCTTTTGCTTTAGTAATTTATACTTTTTTTTAGTAAATATCCATATCTCACAACTTCTACATTGTTAAATATTGGCTATGGGGGGTTGAGACATCTATTGATAATTAAAGGAGGCAGGGACATAAGGGAGTAATTGGAAATATAAAGGACATTGCCATCTTACTTGCTATGTTTTTTTTTTTAAAGTACTTTATTCCATTTTTTCTGAGGAAGGAGAGAGAGAGAGAGGAAAGGAGGGAGAGAAAGAGAGAGAGAGAAGGGGGAGGAGCAGGATGCATCAACTCCCATATGTGCCTTGACCAGGCAAGCCCAGGATTTCCAACCGGCGACCTCAGTGTTCCTGGTTGATGCTTTATCCCACTGCGCCACCACAGGTTAGGCAATGCTTTTGATGTGAACAGAAAAGGGGACAAAAAGTTTTTGGAGGACAGTATATACTATCAATATTTTAACTGGAAAAAGTCCTTGTCTCAGCAAATCCACTTCTAAGAATTTAGAATCTTACAAATATACTAACCCAAGTGTGCAAAGATATGTATTCATCATCTCCCTGAAATCTTCCTTCATTGTGAGAGACAGTGGAATTGACTTTGTTGGTAGGTACATTTTGTATTTAAAGAAGAGTAACAAGCAAGATTTCATGAATGTTAAACTACTATCATTTTTCAATACAGCTTTTCCATGCTAGGGTTGGCTTATTCTTATAAACAGAATATAGAGCTCTTGTATTTTTATTATTTAGCTAGATTGTCTCATGACAAATTCTTAATATAGAGAACTTAAAATGTATACTATAGAGAAATTAAAATTGAAGCCAAATTTTAATAATTTTTTACCTGTTGGCAAAGATTTTAAAGAAACATTCAGTAATATGAAGGTTTAGAGAATCAGGCATTCTACATATGTTTTTGATAGGAATATATATAGGAGTCATTTTATAATATCAACCGAAACCTAAATTGCACATACCCATCAGTTTTGACCTATCAGTTCTTTTCTAGGAATTGATCCTACAGATAATCTAGCAAAATTAGATCTTACTTCATCCTTGTTGTAGACCCTTTAATGTAATGGCTTAATTTTCCACTTCAATTAATGTCCATATTCCCAGATTTTTGAGATCTCAGATGATCTGACTCTTGCTTACCTCTTATGTTTTTCGTTCCTTTGCTTTTTTTTTTTGTACCTTTCTGAAGTTGGAAATGGGGAGGCAGTCAGACAGACTCCTGCATGCGCCCAACCGGGATCCACCCGGCATGCCCACCAGGGGGCGATGCTCTGCCCATCTGGGGCGTTGCTCTGTTGCAACCGGAGCCATTCTAGCGCCTGAGGCAGAGGCCACAGAGCCATCCTCAGCCCCCGGGGCCAACTTTGCTCCAATGGAGCCTTGGCAGCAGGAGGGAAAGAGAGAGACAGAGAGGAAGGAGAGGGGGAGGGGTGGAGAAGCAGATGGGCGCTTCTCCTGTGTGCACTGGCCGGGAATCGAATCCAGGACTCCTTCCTTTGCATTTGTAGTACACCAGACTTGCCCTGTCCAGTGAGTAGTATCATCCTGGAGCATCAAAGTCACTGGCTCGGCTCTGAGTTCACCAGGTTGAGCCCTGGTCAGGGCATGTATGAGAAGCAATCAGTGGTTGCACAGCCAAGTGGAGCAACGAGTTAAAGCTTCTCTCTCACTCCCATTCCCTCTCTCTTTTCTTCTCTCTCTCAAAAGAAGAAGAAGATGAAAAAGAAGAAATATACCAGGCCCATTCCTGACAAGGGCCTCTGTTCTGCTGTTCCCTGTACTAAGGATATTTCTTCCAGACCTGATGGCAAGCTGCTTCTTATCTTTCCTTTCCCAGCTCAGAAGTTGCCTTCTCTTACATCCTCAATAATTACTGTCTTCCTGACATTTTTTTCTATCTGAAGTTATCTTAAATATTTTTATTACTTGTTTATTGTCTGACTCTCTCATTTAGGGTTCAGGTTGCACGAGAATAGTATCCTGTCTTTCTTGCTCACTACTATTTATTCCTAGTATATGAACATACCTAGCAATAGTGGGCACCCTGTCAATATTGTTGAATTAATAAAATCTGAAAGATTATATATAAAAATTTTATTGCACGTTATTTATTTTAGCAAAATACTGAAAACAAAAAATGTAACCACTAGGATGAGATAACCATTAACAAAAATGGGGCAAACAGTTTGAGGATCAAAAATTAACATGTTTTTCACTAGTTGCTTGAGTTCTTAGCTGTGAGAATTAGATTAGTTTTAAAGATGGGGCAGGCACATTTCTTGTGTTTTTATGTGAGAGGCACATTATAATTTACAGAGCATATTTGTTCAGTACACACTTCATACCAGGAAAACTGCAAGTACTAAATTTATCTGTGTCTTCATTAAGAAAACACTTATTAACTAAACGTGTGCTTTGATTTTTGTAATCTGCTACATGCTGGAGATTCTAGATGGACACAACATTGTCCTACCCAAGGAACTGTCAGAGTGTCATAGGGGAAACACATGGAGTGGCTTTTAGATTGCCATGCTATAAATGAATGAGATAGAGATATGCCCGGAATGCTGTTAGATATTGGTGTATCTAACCTGCCTAGCAGTTTCCAGATATAATTTAATGCTTGAGTGGTGTAAGTAAGAATTAGTTCAGCAGTTGGAGGTAAGAGAAGAAAGTAAGGGAAATAAAGGTATGGAGAAGTGAAAGAGGTCACCACTACCTGATGTAATAATCATTGTCTCTCTCCAAGGAGGTGCACTCAGCAACCCTACCAAAGACTGGCTCTACTAAAAACAGTTCTGTGGTTTTGAATAAGTAACTTGGTATTTCCTTCTTATATCTGTTGAAGGGATTTTATCATAACCCCTTAAAAGGCTATTTTATGAAATTGGTTGACAATACATTAGAAAGTATTTATACTAAGGTAATAATGGACTAATAATAGATTAGGCTTAGAAGTAGCAATATGCTTTATTTTGGCAATCATATTTTATATTTATGGAAAGTAAAAATTTTTTAGTACCCGATACCAGTGGTCCCCAACCCCCGGGCCGCGGACCAGTAGTGGTCCGTAGAGAAAGAATAAATAACTTACATTATTTCTGTTTTACTTATATTTAAGTCTGAACGATGTTTTATTTTTTAAAAATGACCAGATTCCCTCTGTTACATCTAAGACTCACTCTTGACGCTTGTCTCATAAGTTCGACAATTATATTTTAAAATACCACAGTTTTTACACCGGTCGCATAATTTTATTTTGTGCATTTATCCGTCCCACCCTAAAGGCTGGTCCATGAAAATATTTTCTGACATTAAACCGGTCCGTGGCCCAAAAAAGGTTGGGGACCACTGCCTTATACCATGTCATATCAATAGGATGATCATAAAGGAGCAATCATATTCTGGTGTTCTTTTATAGCTATTGTAACCTGTATAGATACACTGTTAGTGTAACTAATTAATTGATGTGCTTTAAAACTGTTTATAACCCAACAATAATCGTACTTCAGATAATAATGTTGTTAATATTGTTGAGTAAATTGTAGTATGGGCAGTAGAGTGGCGTGGCTAAGAGGACAATGGAGCTAGACTGTCTGAGCTTGAATCCTAGTTCTGTTACATACTAGTTCTGTATAACTTTTGGAAAGTTATTTACTCTCTCTGTACTCTAGTTACTTTATCTATAAAATTGGGGTAATAGTAATACTTTTAAGAAGCATTAATAGAATTAAATGGGTCGATAAATGGAAAAGCACTTAAAACTATGCTTGGCACCTGGTAAGCATTATATAAGGGTTAGCGATGATGGAGATGATGATGGCAAAGATGCAGCAGCAGCAAATTATATTTAATAAGTTAATTATGTTCATATTAAATTATTAAATATTGAAAGTTTTACTTCTTAAAATTTTTAAATTGTTTATTGATTTTAGAAAGGAAGGGAGACAAACAATTGATTTGTTGTTCCAGTTATTTATGCATTTATTGGTTGATTCTTGCGTGTGCCCTAACACTGGATGGAACCCACAATCTTGGTTTATCGGGACAGTGCTCTAACCAACTAAGCTACTCGGCCAGGGCACTTATTAAATTTTTTTTTAAGAATTTATTTTTTAGTGAAAGAGAGAGACACAGAGAGAGAGTTATTGAGAAAAAATGGGGGGAGAAAAGAGGAAGCATCAACTCCCATATGTGCCTTGACCAGGCAAGACTACGGTTTCAAACCTGTGACCTCAGCATTGAGGTCAACGCTTTATCCACTGCACAACCACTGGTCAAGCCACACTTCTTAAATTTTAAAGCAAAACTTTAATCAGGAGAATAATTATACAGTTATTTTATTAAATATTCTCTTTAAGAAAAAAACATTTTGTGGGAAATTTTAAAAAGATAAAATGGGTTTGTAATCTAAATACCCTGGGTTTACAGTGGCATATCAGTTCAGGTTCTTTTTATATGCAAACCATACCCCCCAAAAAAGAACTGAATCACACTGAGATACTGGGTTTTTTCTTATTAAATTTATTAGAGTAACACTGGTTAACAAAATTATACAGGTGTCAGGTGCACAATTCTTCAGCACATCCTCTGTACAATGTACTGTGTGGTCACTCCCCCAAGTCAGGTCTTCATCCATCAGCATTTATGCCCCTGTGCACTCCTCTGCCTCCCTTTTCCTCACTTCCCCTCAGCAGTCACCACGCTTGTCCATGTCAGTAGTTCTTTTTTCTCTTTTCTTCCCTTTGAGATACTGTTTAATTATTTGCTTCTTTCTCTGTTTATCATACAGATTGCTTTCCATGCCATAAATATTCCTCAGCAACTTCATTTTAAATAACTGTATGGTCATCTTTTATATTGTTATAATAAATTCTAGTTAACAGGTTTACTATTGTGGGAAATTTAACTTATCATTTTTTGCTATAATAATCAGTGAAGCAATACACATTATCATAAGAACATTATTACTTTATCTCCATGAATGTTTCCTTAAGCTAAATTTCCAGTAGAATTGCTGGGACAAAGGCTTTAAAGAATTCTGTTGTAAAATTGCCTTCCACTAAGCTTATACCAACTTAAACAGTTTTCGGAGGAGAGTGCCAGATCCCTTTTGAACTTTGTATTTAAACAACTTTGCCAATCGATAGGTGTAAATGGTATCTCATTTTAATTTCTATGCCATTAAAAAAAAACCAAAACTACATACAGTCATTTTGTTTCTTACACATTAATTAAAGACACCAGCATACTCATCTGGCTTCACAATCCAATTTAGGATAAACTTTCAGTGTGACCTTTCATCCTTCCAGACCTGTGCGCAAATGTGTAGTCATTATTTTAATACCAAAACTTTTGTCTTCTGAAACGATATTCAAGGCCTATCTTTTTAATGAATTTTTCCTTTAGTCTTTGATGCCCTTTTCCTAAGTCTTTACCCAAGCCATAGTTGAAATTAGAAGCTTTTTATACTCAAATTTTATTACTAAATAGCTAACATTTTGGATGGATAGGTGGATGGATCGATAGATGGACAAATGGATGGATAGATGGACAGGCAGATGGATGGAAGGACAAACAAACAAGTGTGCATGTTAGAACCCATCAACCTGCTGCATGGAAAGGCAACATATATATATATATATTTTTTTTTAATGGAGATAATGAAATAAATATATTTGGTATAAAAGAGATCCTGTCTTTATCTTGATTTTTTTCCTAGCTTGATTTTTTAAAAATTAATTTTAATGGGGTGATATTGATAAATCAGGGTACATATAATATGTTCAGAGAAAACATCTCTAGGTTATTTTGACATTTGATTATGCTGCATTCCCATCACCCAAAGTCCTGTTGTCTTCCATCACATTCTAACTAGTTTTCTTTGTGCCCCTCCCCTCCCCCAACCCTCTACCTCTCCTCTCCCCCACCCCGTAACCCCCACACTCTTGTCCATGTCTCTGAGTCTCATTTTTATGTGCCACCTATGTATGGAATCATATAGTTCTTAATTTTTTCTGATTTACTTATTTCACTCAGTATAATGTTATCAAGGTCCATCCATGTTGTTCTAAATAATCCAAAGTCATCATTTCTTATGGCTGAGTAGTATTCCATAGTACCTTTGTACCAAAGCTTTTTAATCCACTCGTTCACTGACAGACACTTGGGCTGTTTCCAGATCTTCGCTATTGTGAACAGTGCTGCCATAAACATGGGGGTGCATTTCTTCTTTTCAAACAGTGCTATGGTGTTCTTGGGGTATATTCCTAAAAGTAGTATAGCTGGGTCAAAAGGCAGTTCTATTTTTAATTTTTTGAGGAATCTCCATACTGTTTTCCACAGTGGCTGCACCAGACTGCATTCCCACCAGCAGTGCAGGAGGGTTCCCTTTTCTCCACATCCTCTCCAGCATTTATTCTGTGTTGTTTTGTTGATGAGCGCCATTCTGAATGGTGTAAGATGATATCTCATTGTAGTTTTAATTTGCATTTCTCTAATGGTTAGTGATGTTGAGCATTTTTTCATATGCCTATTGGCCATCTGTATGTCCTCTTTGGAGAAGTATCTGTTCACTTCTTTTGCCCATTTTTTGATTGGATTGTTTGTCTTCCTGGTATTGAGTTTTATAAGTTCTTTATAAATTTTGGTTATTAACCCTTTATCAGACGTATTGTCAGATATGTTCTCCCATTGTGTAGTTTGTCTTTTCATTCTGTTCTTACTGTCTTTAGCTGTTCAAAAGCTTTTTAGTTTGATATAGTCCCATTTGTTTATCCTGTCTTTTATTTCACTTGCCCGTGGAGATAAATCGGCAAATATAATATATTGCTGCGAGAGATGTCAGAGAGCTAACTGCCTGTGTTTTCTTCTAAGATGCTTATGGTTTCACGGCTTACATTTAAGTCTTTTATGTATTTTGAGTTTATTTTTGTGAATGGTGTAAGTTGGTGGTCTCGTTTTATTTTTTGGCAGGTAGCTAGGTGTCCAATTTTCTCAACACCATTTGTTGAAGAGGCTGTCTTTACTCCAATGTATGCTCTTACCTCCTTTGTCAAATATCAGTTGTCCGTAGAGCTGTGGGTTTATTTCTGGGTTCTCAGTTCTGTTCCATTGATCTATATGCCTGTTCTTATGCCAGTACCAGGCTGTTTTGAGTACAGTGGCCTTGTAGTATAACTTGATATCCGGGAGTGTGATACCTCCCACTTTATTCTTCCTTTTCAAGATTGCGGAGGCTATTCCGTGTTCTCTTTTGGTTCCATATTAATTTTTGGAATATGTGTTCTATATCTTTGAAGTAAGTCATTGGTATTTTAATTGGTATTGCATTGAGTTTATAAATTGCTTTGGGTAATATAGACATTTTAATGATGTTTATTCTTCCTAACCATGAGCACGGTATATACTTCCACTTGTTTGTATCTTTTCTGATTTGTTTTATCAATGTTTTATAATATTCTGAGTACAAGTCTTTAATCTCCCCGGTTAAATTTATTTCTAGGTACTTTATTTTTTTGGTTGCAATGGTGAAGGGGAGTGCTTCCTTAATTTCCCTTTCCTACAGTTCATTGTTAGTGTATAAAAATGCCTCTGATTTCTGAGTATTAATTTTGTATCCTGCCACTTTGCTAAATTAATTTATCAGGTCTAGTAGTTTTTTGACTGAGACGTTAGGGTTTTCTGTATACAATATCATATCATCTGCAAATAATGATAGTTTTACTTCTTCTTTTCCAATTTGGATGCCTTTTATTTCTCTTTCTTGTCTGATTGCTTTGGCTAGGACTTCCAGAACTATGTTGAATAAGAGGGGTGAGAGAGGGCACCCATTCCTTGTTCCTGATCTTAAGGGGATTGCTTTTAATTTTTGCCCATTGAGTATGATGTTGGCTGTGGGTTTGTAATAGATGGCCTTTATCATATTGAGGTATGTTCCCTGCATTCCCACTTTGCTGAGAGTTTTGTTTATGAATGGGTGCTGGATTTTATCAAACGCTTTTTCTGCATCTGTTGAAATTATCATGTGGCTTTCCTCCTTCCTTTTGTTTATGTGATGAATCACATTGATTGATTTGCGAATATTGTACCAGCCTTGCCTCCCAAGAATAAATCCCACTTGATCATGGTGTATGATTTTTTCCATATATTGTTGGATCCGGTTTGCTAATCTTTTGTTGAGGATTTTAGCATCTTAATTCATCAGGGATATTGGCTTATAATTTTCTTTCTTTGTGTTGTCTTTGCCTGTTTTTGGAATCAGAATTATACTCGCCTCATTCAAGGAGCTTGGAAGTCTTCCTTCCTCTTGAATTTTTTGAAATAGTTTGAGAAGGAGAGGAGTTAGTTCTTCTTTGAATATTTGGTAGAATTCACTTGTGAAGCCATCAGCCCAGGACTTTTCTTTTTTGGGAGTTCTTTGATAACTGTTTCAGTCTCATTTGTTGCAATTGGTCTGTTTAGGTTTTCTTATTCTTCCAGATTAAGTTTTGGAAGATTATATGTTTCAAGGAATTTGTCCATTTCATCTAGGTTGTCTAGTTTTTTGGCATACAGTTCTTCATAGTATTTTCTTACAATATTTTGTATTTCTGTTGTGTCAGTTGTTATTTCTCCCCTCTCATTTCTAATTTTATTTATTTGAGTCCTCTTTCTTTTTTTTCTTGGTGAGTTTGGTTAAAGGTTCATCGATCTTGTTTACCTTTTCAAGGAACCAGCTCCTGGTTTCATTGATCCTCTGTATTGTTTCTTTAGCCTCTGTCATTTATTTCTGCTCTGATCTTTATTATTTCCTTCCTTCTACTAGCTCTGGGCTTTACTTGCTGTTCTTTTAGATGAAGGTTCAAGTTGTTTATTTGAGCTTTTTCTAGGTTCTTAATGCATGCTTGTAATGCTATGAACTTCCCTCTCTGGTCTGCTTTTGTTTTGTCCCATAAATTTTCAGTTGATATATGCCATTATCGTTTGTTTCTAGGGATGTTTTTATTTCTTTTTTTTATCTCATTGTTAAGCCATTCGGTATTTAATAGCATGCTAATTAGTTTCCAAGTGTTTGATTATTTTTTAGTTTTTCTGTTACGGTTGATTTCTAGTTTCATGCCATTGTGATCAGAGAAAGTACTCAATATGATTTTAATCTTTTTAAATTTGTTGAGGCCTCTTTTGTGCCCTAACATGTGGTCTATCCTACCATGAGCACTTGAAAAGAATGTATATTCTGCTCTTTAGGGTGAAAGGTTCTGAAGATATCTATTAAATCGAGTTGATCTAGTATGTCCTTTAAGTCAGCTGTTTCTTTGTTAATTTTCTTTCTATAGGATCTATCTAGTGATGTCATTGGGGTATTGAAATCCCCTACCATTATAGTATTGCTGTTGATCTCGCCCTTTAAATCCATCAAAGTCTGCTTTATATATTTACGTGCTGCTATATTAGGTGCATAGATATTTATAATGGTTATATCTTCCCGTTGGATTGCTCCCTTTATCTTTATGTAGTGACCTTCTTTTCTCTAACTATAGTCTTTGTTTTCAAGTCTATTTTGTCTGATATAAGTATTGCTACCTAACTTTTTTTTCATTTCCATTTGTGTGAAATATTTTTTCCATACTTTTATCTTCAGTCTATGTGCAGCTTTTGTTCTAAGGTGTGTCTCTTGTAGACAGCATATGTATGGGTCCTGTTTTCTTATCCACATAGCTACCCTATATCTTTTGATCGGATCATATAATCCATTTACATTTAAGGTTATTATTGATATATAGTTGTTTATTGCCATTTTATTCTTTAAAACTGTATTCCTCTTTTATTCTCTTTCTCCTTTGATCTGTTTACAACAGACCCCTTAGCATTTCTTGCAGCATTGGTTTGGTTGTAGTGAATTCCTTGAGTTTTTTTTTATCTGGAAAGCTTTTTATTTCTCCTTCTACTTCAATTTTAAATGATAGCTTTGCTGGATAAAGTAGTCTTGGTTGTAGGCTCTTGTTCTGCATTACTTTGAATATTTCTTGCCATTCCCTTCTGGCCTCAAGTGTTTCTGTTGATAAGTCGGAAGTCATCCTTATGGGTGATAGCTCCTTTGTAGGTGATAATCTTTTTTTCTCTAGTAGCTTTTCATATTTTCTCTTTATCATTTAGCTTTGGTATTTTAATTACGATGTGTCTTAGTGTAAATTTCTTTAGTTTCTTTTTAATGGAGTTCTCTGTGCTTCTTGAACTTGTGAGACGTTTTCCTGCCTTAATTGAGGGAAGTTTTCAGCTATGATATGTTTGAACAAAGTGTCTATCCCTTGCTCTTTATCTCCTTCTTTAGGAACCCCTATGATGCGAATGTTGTCACAGAGCTCTCTAAGAGTTTCCTCAGACTTTTTGAATTTTTCTTTTTTCTGCTCTGCTTCCGTGCCTTTATTAATCTTGTCCTCTAACTCGCTGATTCGATTCTCAGTTTCATCCATCCTGCTTTTAATTCCTTCCATTGTGTTCATTTCTGATACTGTATTTGTCATTTCTGACTGATTCTTTTTTATTATTTCAATGTCCTTTTTTATATTTGCTATCTTTATTTAGGTGTTCGTAATGACCATCTATTGTTGTTCTAATATCTTTGAGCATCCTAACAATCGTTATTTTAAACTCTGCATCTGGTAATTTGGTTATATCTGACTCAGGTTCTTTTCTGGGGATTTCTCTTGATTCATTTGTGTTTCATTTCTCTGCTTTCTCATTTTGTCTGTGTAAAAGAAGGATTTGGCCACTGGAGTCTAGTAGGTGTGGCCTCTGTGTTCCCTAGGTGTGGTCTGTCTGCAGGTCTGCCACCCCCTCCATTGTTGCTGCCTAGGGCGTTCGGGTATGGGCATTGCCGGCGCCTGCCCACTGGGGCTGTTGCTTTGGTTTCTGCCTCTCCTTCACGGGAGTGGCTGTATCACGTGTTCAGGTGTACAAGCCTCAGTGGACTTGGCCATCGCCCCACCCCTGCAGGTGGTGTTATGCTCTGCCAGGAGGGCAGGGGTGAGCACTTTTGCTCAGCTGCTGGTCACCGCCTGATTCCCAGCTTTCTTCCCACCCCTACAGGAGGAGCCCCCTCGTGGGACAGCTGCAAGCCTTAGCTCCACTGGCCAGGTGGGACTGCGTGCCCACTCTCAGTAGCACGACTGCACCTGTTCTGGGCTTTTGGTTCCACCCCTGCAGGAGGAGCCGGCTCTCAAGTCAGGCCACCAGCCTCTGTTCCGCGGGCAGGGCTGTGCTCCTGCGCCCTTGTTCAAGGGCGGGTCTCTGCCCCTTCCAGGGCTCCTGCCCTTCCCCTGCAGGCTGGATTGCAAGCGGCCTGCCGCTGGGCTTGACCACTTTTGCACGCCCCCTCCTCCCCAGTTGGGCAAGGCTGAGCTCACACCTGGGCCCCAGTGGTGGCCACCCGGCTTCCGCCCTTACCAACAGAACCTCGCTTCCACGTCCCGCCGCCACCCACTCTCTGGTGAGCCAACAGCCATGCGGGTGGGGGTGCTGCAGCTCAGACCCTAACACTCCATACTCTAGTCCCGAAAGCTCCCTCCTTCTAAGTGACTCTGCTCTGAGTGCTGCGGGAAAGCTTCTTTGGCTGGTGTCCTGCTTCCCTTGGCTGGTATTGCTGTTTTCAGGGGAAATATTCACTTCAGATTTGGGGAATGACTCATCCCAGAGGTTAGGGTGGCTGTCTCTCAAAATGTTTCTCCCTGTGCCTCCTAGATTACACTCTCTTCCTGCTGCTCCGGTCCTCTTCTCTCTCCCTGTTCCCCGAAGCCCCGGGTGAGTGGTTGTGAGAGAGGTTTTCTGCTCTGTCCCTTTAAGAAGAATCCTGGGTCTGAGAAATCAGTCTCTTTCTCACAAACAGTATCCTGTCTTGTTTCCAGCTAAATACTGTCCATTCGCCTCTTCTGGGCTCTGGGGCTGCAGGCTGGGGCTTTGTTCCTGGGATTCAGGACCCTCCCCTCTCTGCTAAATTCAATTTCCCACCACACAAGTCTCTCCAGCTGCCATTTGCTCCAGGGAGCTGGGCAGCCCTCTCCACATTTCCACTTTTCCTACCAGTCTCGGTGTGGCTTCTTTAGTGTTCCTTGGTTGAAGAGTCCTCTTAGTTTAGTCCAAAGTTGGTTTTTCCAGATGATAGTTCTTAAAATTAGTTTGTAATCCACTTTGGTTCTGGGAGGTGGAAGTTGGTATGTCCGCCTACTCCATCACCATCTTTTTTTTTTTTTATTTTTTATTTTTTATTTTTTTATTTTTATTTTTTTTGCATTTTTCTGAAGCTGGAAACAGGGAGAGACAGTCAGACAGACTCCCGCATGCGCCCGACCGGGATCCACCCGGCACGCCCACCAGGGGGCGACGCTCTGCCCACCAGGGGGCGTTGCTCTGCCCATCCTGGGCGTTGCCATGTTGCGACCCTCCTGGGTGTCGCCATGTTGCGACCAGAGCCACTCTAGCGCCTGGGGCAGAGGCCACAGAGCCATCCCCAGCGCCCGGGCCATCTTTGCTCCAATGGAGCCTTGGCTGCGGGAGGGGAAGAGAGAGACAGAGAGGAAGGCGTGGCGGAGGGGTGGAGAAGCAAATGGGCGCTTCTCCTGTGTGCCCTGGCCGGGAATCGAACCTGGGTCCTCCGCACGCTAGGCCGACGCTCTACCGCTGAGCCAACCGGCCAGGGCCTCCATCACCATCTTTACTCTCTGAAAGGCAACATATTTTGATCCAGGTTAGAATAACTCGTTTCTAATCTTACAGTGGTTCTACCATTCACTTGTTTTCTGACCTTGGCAAGGCTTAATCTTCCTATACCTGAGTTTACAATGTCTTCAATATAAATGCCTTTTTATTTTCATTACCTTCTTTCCTTTTAACATCTTTGCCTATACTGTTGTCAGTTCTTCCTCACTGCCAACCTGAGTGCTTTTTTGTCAGTCTGTCCCTTTTTTTGGTAGTTTTTTTTAAATTTAAGATTTTATTTATTGATGTTTTAGAGAGAGGAGGAAGAGAGACAGAAGTGGGGGAGGATCTGGAAGCATGAGCTTGTAGTAATTGCTTCATATGTGCCTTGACCAGACAAGCCCGGGGTTTTGAAACAGTGACCTCAGCATTCCAGGTATATGCTCTATTCCAGGCGTGGTCAACAGTTTTTGCCCCTGGCCAGATTAGAAAGAAAACTTTTTTCATGGACCGGACGAAATATTAAAATTAAAAAATGTTAAATACAAAAACTATTTGTTTAAGTAAACAAAATTTTATTATGTAATTTGTTTATGAATAAATGTGAGTTAAAAAAATTTTAATAGACAATATTATTTTAATAAATATATATTTAATAACAATATAATTACTGAATAAATATCCAAATTGTATCGCAATCAATTGAAACAATATTTTTTTTTTTTTTTTTTTTATATTTCTGAAGCTGGAAACAGGGAGAGACAGTCAGACAGACTCCCGCATGCGCCCAACCGGGATCCACCCGGCACGCCCACCATGGGGCGACGCTCTGCCCACCAGGGGGCGTTGCTCTGCCCATCCTGGGCGTTGCCATGTTGCGACCAGAGCCACTCTAGCGCCTGGGGCGGAGGCCACAGAGCCATCCCCAGCGCCCGGGCCATCTTTGCTCCAATGGAGCCTTGGCTGCGGGAGGGAAAGAGAGAGACAGAGAGGAAGGCGCGGCGGAGGGGTGGAGAAGCAAATGGGCGCTTCTCCTGTGTGCCCTGGCCGGGAATCGAACCCGGGTCCTCCGCACGCTAGGCCGACGCTCTACCGCTGAGCCAACCGGCCAGGGCCTGAAACAATATTTAATTAATAGAATGAGCTTGAAGGGGTTATATCGCAAGTAAAACAATTATTTTGTTTTACAATCAGCCTGGACACATTTTCAGTTACCAACTGCAGCTATTGTCTATGCTACAATGCCACTTGATTCAGCACACTTGACCACAAAAATAACGAATTATTTGACCTTGGGTGCGCACTGGCAAACTCCGCCTAAAAGAATATGGGTTTCATATCGTCGCTAAACGTCAAACAGTTCATATCGAGTACAGACGAGTACAAAGGTTGTAAATCTTTATAATGGGATTTTTTTTAAAAATAAGGAAGTATCACAAATCCATTCGACTAATTATTGGAAGTTAACCCTAGATTAGTCACACGCGGAATTCTTTTCCGCATATCACTATCTTCTTAAATATTTAGATTTCCAATTATCAAAGATGCTTCCGCTTCTCAGTAGCTGAGATTTTAAAGTAGCGGAGAATATTAAAAATTTAATCACAGGCCGTATGTTGGCTATGCCTGCTCTATCCACTGTGCAACCGCAGGTCTGGCTTTTTGGTAGATTTTTAACAGTTCCCTTGAGTGTAGTGGCTTTCAACTCTTTTACACTTGGGGACCATTGAAAATAGAAGGATTATTTCGGGGACTGCTAAGACAGAAATAAAAAACATCATTAGTATTTTGTGTATTATCTTTTAATTATAATACTATAAAATGAAAATTCTATAAAATAACAAGATGAATATGCAATGTAGTATCAGTTGGATATATTCAACAAAGAAAACATGTCCAGGTTTATCATAGTGTCCTGTGGGTAATTATTACTGTTTCTAATAGTCAAACCTACATTTATTTTTAAAGGAATCAAGGCCCTTAAAATAACGTGTATGGGTAAAAAAATTAAAAATAGAACTACCTTGTGATCCACTAATTCTACTTCTGGGAATATTTCCAAAGGAAACCGAAAGACTTAACTCAAAAAGATATCTGTACTCTCATAGTCATAGCAGCATTATTTACAATAAGACAGAGGAAAAACCTAAATATCCATCGCAATGGATGGATAAAGAAGTTGTGGTATATATG
This sequence comes from Saccopteryx bilineata, assembly GCF_036850765.1. Lineage (NCBI taxonomy): Eukaryota > Metazoa > Chordata > Mammalia > Chiroptera > Emballonuridae > Saccopteryx > Saccopteryx bilineata. The sequence continues at coordinate 202,959,334 of NC_089493.1, read as the reverse complement.
CAATATAATATTATTTAGCCATTAAATATGAGCAAATTCTGCCAATTGTGATGACATGAAAGGACTTTGTGGGCATTATACATATGAAATAAGTCAGAGAAAAAAATAGTGTATGATCTCATTTATATATGAAATTTAAAAATCAAACAAACAAAAACATCCCAAACTCAGAAAAAGAGATCAGTCTTGTGGTTACCAAAGGTAGCAGGTAGAAGAGGGAGAATTAGATGAGGTAGTCAAATTTCAAACTTAAGTTGTAAGATAAGTAAGTACTAGGAATGTAATCACAATGTGATAACTATAGTTAACACTGCTGTATAGAAAAGTTGTTAAACAGAATTAAAAGAGTTTTCATCACAGAGAATTAATTTTCATCACTTTTCTTTTTAATATATGTATATGTATATCTTAATAGAATACAACTGAAATTTCTAGAAAGCATTATTTAATTCAAGTAAAGGTAGTGCAAAATCTGCTGATGCTTCATTGCAAGAATACTTGATAACTGAGGCTGCAGTATTGTTTCTGAGAGATGAAACACTGCACTGAAATCTATTCGGTTTCTCTGGTTTTTATTAGTTATAGGGCCAAAACAATCTTCTCACACAGGTAGTGTCAAATGTGATTAAAAACTTAATAGTTTTGTATCTAAGAGCTGGATATTCTTTCAGTGACATCCAAAATTGTGACAATGAGCATTTTATGTGTGGACACAAGAGTCACATCAGAAGGTAAATCTATCAATTTTTTTTTCACAAAGATTAAGGAAGCAGGACTTGATATCTTTCATGAATGGGTTATTGATCCAGAGGTTGCCTTTACAGTGATCCTCATTTTCAGGGTAATAATGGTCAAAGGTTTGAACTAATGCTTTTAAATGTTGACTTACTATATTAAATAGGAATTTCCAGTTGGTATCTGCAGCAATCAAAAAGTCTTGGTAAAGTGGAAACATTTCTATATCTTCCTGTATGTGACTTTCCCAGAGAACAAGTTTCTTTAAAAAGAAATGCATCCAACTAATTTCTTTTTTTTTTTTTTAACATTTTTTAAAGATTTTATTTATTCAATTTTCAGAGAGGAGAGAGAGATAGAGAGAGAGAGAGAGAGAGAGAGAGAGAGAGAGGGAGAGGGAGAAAGGAGCAGGAAGGAGCAGGAAGGAAAGGAGAGAGGAGCAGGAAGCATCAACTCCCATATGGGTCTTGACCAGGCAAGCCCAGGGTATCGAATAGGCAACCTCAGCGTTCCAGGTCGATGCTTTATCCCACTACGCCACCACAGGTCAGGCCCATCCAACTCATTTCTTAATGTAAAAGTATTTGTATTAAAACCATCGAAGAGAAATAATAGTTCGATGAGGCTAAATATAACCACCATATATGCAAGCTTAGTCATTAATTTTTCATCCAACTAATGCAGTTTTGCTCTTGCAGAAATTGTTTCAGTTCTTCTCTCAGCTTGGAAAGGCATGGTGAGCACTTCCACTAGAGAGCCACCTCACTTCTTCGTGGAGAACTAGATACTGGGGTTGTTAACCGTGCTTTCACTTAGTGTCCTGAACAGTCTGCAGTTAAAACCTGTCCTACAGATATCAGTGATGATCTTCACGGTGTCATTCATTGCTGTGTTCAATTCAGGGGAAAGTTTCTTAGCAACTAAATCCTGCCAGTGAATCATAGAGTATATGGACAACATTTCTGGTTGTGCAATGTTCTTTATTTTCACAGCTACTCCTGATTGACATCCAGACATACTTGCAGCACCATTTGTACACACGCCAATGCACTTTCCCTAGTGTCAGCCCTTGGCTTGAAAGTACTCATTAAGAGCATTAAATATCTCTGCACTAGTGGTCCCACTGGTAGATCATGACAACAGAGTAGTCCTCCCCTAAAGTCTTTATCATCAATATATGTCAAGAAGCAAAGTAGAATAGCAAGGTTACTCATGTCAGTTGATTCATCAAATGGCAAAACATTTCGATTTCTTTACCCCTCCCCCCTACAATTTGCTCTTATTTTATTTTTATTTTCTTAAGTGAGAAGAGGGGATAGAGAGACAGACTCCTGCATGCATCCCAACCAGGATCCACAAGGCAAACCCCCATCTGGGGCCAATGCTCAAACCACTGGCTGCAGAGGGAAAGTGGGAGAGGAAGAAGAAGAGAGAAAGACGTGGCAGAGGGAGGGGAAGAGAAGCAGGTGGTTGTTTCTCCTGTGTGCCCTGACCGGGGATCGAACCTGGGACTTCCGCACACCAGGCCGACGCTCTATCCACTGAGCAAACCAGCCTGGGCCACAATTTTCTCTTTAATATAGTTGGCCACATTAATAGTTCTTCTGTGAATGGTATTGTCTAAAAGTAATAGAGCCTCAAGTTTTTGTGTAGCTTGAGCACCCATAATTTCCTGAGTGACATTTAAGATTCAAGACTTTACTAATTCTTCACCAGTAGTGAACAGTTTTTTTTTTCGATATTCAAAGGATAGCTAAATAAAACACTTGAAGCAGCAACTTATCAGTAGTTATCATTTTCTTCCTTTGAATTTTCTGATTTTTTCATTTGGTTGTATAATCTTTCAAAACAATCAATAAGATTGTTACGCTTCAGATGTAAATAATAAGTTGAGAAGGTTCCAATGCATCATTTGACAGTTTCAGAACATTCTACACAAGGGCTGTGGCATCATTTTAAATCAGATTTTAAGTACTCCTTATCATACTGACCAGCAAAGTTTCATTTTTATTTTTTAGTTTCTGTGGCACCTGCCAAATTATCAACATATTTCTGTTTCACTGTTTCTTTTATACTTAAAGCACTAGTTTTGGTTTACTTTCAGTGTCCTCACTACTTTTTTTTTTGACCATTGTTTTCGCCTTTGAAGCAAGTTTAAATATTTTTTTTCCTCCATTTTGTAGGATTTAAAATTTATAGCACAATAACACTAAAACACAATTTATTTGCAAATAATGTGGACACATTCTGAACAGGCGAACATACACAACAATATGCATAAGTGTGAAAAAATGTACTACTAAGAGGGAGGGGACTGGAAACAGAAACATACAACAATTAAGTTTTATTATACTGCATACAGTAGTGCATTGTGTTGCAAGGTTGTAGTTGCTTTCCAAATTTCACATGTATGATGCATTGAACACTACATAAGTTTGTCTGAAATGCTATTTGTGCGTGAAGAAAATGAACTTACAGAGAAAGGGTGTGGGAGTTAAAGCCTACGCATAACCTAGTCAGCTGGAAATGGAAACACCCAATAAATAAAGTTTTATCTTACCATGCATAATGGTACATGCTAGAGCTTGATTTCCAAACTTCGCATGTCAATGCATTGACTACTACATAAGTTTGTCCGACTGCTTTTTGTTTATTGCACATGATTTTTAAATTCTCTGCATGGTGCAAAAGGTTGTTCATACGGGCCAATAAGTTCCAGAGATATCTAAGACAACCTCAATAGTATTTTTATCAATAATACAGGCTCATGAGTAGCAATCAACCTGAGCATAAAAGAATTTGACTAAAATCATTGGGTCTACACTATTCATACATCAGGATGGTTAACTTTTTTGCAGACTAACACGAAATTTCTGATGGACCGGCAATTGTAAAACACTATTTTAATGTAAAAGATAAATCCAACCCCATGAGGTTTCCAATCTCTCATCTCTCAGCCTTTGTTTACATTTTCTTATCCAGATCTTACCCTTACTGAAAAACTGGACTTCGTTTCCTCCTGTTTATGAAGCCGTCATATCCCCATTGATCCTGTTTTTTCTTTTCCAACTCCCCGTGGCACTGCCGATTCTGTAGTGGTTTTCAGCGTAGGTCTGCAGAAGTTGGGGATCTGTAGCAGTGAGTGTTTCAGGCACACCAGAGGACTGCAGGCGAGAAAGCAGGGCTCCACTCCTCCTTCACCAGTCTCCATTCTGCTTTTTATGTTGAGGATGCTGACATTTTAGTTAAGGTTTCCTTTGAAAATTTCCTTCTGTTGGCAGTATCATTTATGAACTGTATTGTTACTTTTTTTTTCTTTCAGCATGTGTATCTCTTTTTTCAGTTAGATGTTCAGTTGAAAACAGGGACCATATCTTGAGCCATAACTTGAACTTTGTCTCTCTCTTGGTCTCTTCTTCAAGAAATATTTATTGCTAATTTTATGGATTAATATTTGTTCTGCCTAATTTATGGGGTATTGTGAAACCAAAATGAGAAAAAGATGCTTTGTAAAGTGATGTCAAGTTAAGTAAATGTTACTTCCTTTATAGTGTTATTTTGTAGTGAGAGTTTGATGGAAGCTAAAACTTTTTTTTTACATTTTAATGTATTTCACTCCGCAAACAGTTGAGCAATTACTAAGCACTAAAGTCTGCTTACACAGACTAGTAAAAATAAAAACGTAAAGACAAATTTTCTATCACGAGAGAGGCGTAGTGGTAGAAGTCTGTGCAGACATTTCTGTGGAACAAAGACGGCACAGACAACCTGTGTTTAGGTGAGTCAGGTTGTACTTTCTCTCTATGAGGCTATCTTAATGAGTAGAAGTTACAAGGTGAGCAAGGTAGAGAAGTACCTTCCAGGCAGAGGGAGTAGAAAATAAAAGCTCAGCGGCATGAAATAAGGCCTTGGGGACTGTTATTTGAGAGAGCTAGAACATAGGAGTGGGTGATGAAACTGGAGATATTCACTGGCCACACCTAGCTACTTAAATTTAAATTAATTAAAAATAAAAATGCAGTTCTTTAGTCATACTAGCAACATTTCAAGAGACATTAGGTGTATGTGCTCCTGGCCAGCATATTGGACAGCACAGCTATAGAATATTCCCATGATCACAGGAAGTTCTTTGGGCAGTGCTAAGCTAGATCACAGAAGATCTCGCACACTTCATTAAGGAGTTGAGCTTTTCTAGGCAGTTGTGAGCCTTTCAAGAGTCTTAAACAGGGAAGTAATGGAATTTCTTTATCTTTTTCTTTTAGTAAAGTTGCTGGGTAATAAATGTTAGTGATAATAATTATGTTTTAAAAACTATTACTCAAGATATTTATATCCTTATTTTGTTATAGGATTTGCCATTATGTTTTGAAAGCTATGACTAGTAACTGCCATGGCTTGGTAATAACTTGACTACATCAAGATGTTAAATAGCATTGTCATAGTTTTATTAATCAAAGTAATTTAATTAGATTTACTAACAAAATAACAATGTTGCTTTTAATAATATGAATTAAATCTTCATGCACATTTGCTAATTTGGGCCTTTTTTTACAGTTAACCCAATATCCTCTCCAGTTGCATGTCCCACACCAGCTCTTCCTACAAGCTTGATAGCTGATCTTGAAGGTTTAAATTTGTCAAATTCTTCATCAGTCATCAGTGTAAGTAATTTCTAAAATACATTAGCTCAGTTTTCAAATAATGGCATTGCATCGTTTCTATTAAAATAAAAGAAATTGGAATAGATTCTTAGTTTTGAACAGTTTCTGCCCTAACAAGTTCAATTCAGATCTGACCTTTTAATTTTGTCTTGCTCTGCCTAAGCCATTATCATCTCAGTTTACTTCTGCTTGTAAACCACATTTAATTCTATGTACATATTTCTCTGGTACTGTTCTCCATCTGTAATACAGTACATAAGGGCTCTTTGCCACTTTTAGAAAGTTTATATACATAAACTCTACCATAAAGAATCATTGTTGCCCTGGCCGGTTGGCTCAGCGGTAGAGCGTCGGCCTAGCGTGTGGAAGACCAGGGTTCGATTCCCGGCCAGGGCACACAGGAGAAGCGCCCATTTGCTTCTCCACCCCTCCGCCGCGCTTTCCTCTCTGTCTCTCTCTTCCCCTCCCGCGCTCTGGTCGCAACATGGCGACGCCCAGGATGGGCAGAGCATCGCCCCCTGGTGGGCAGAGCATCGCCCCTGGTGGGCGTGCCGGGTGGATCCCGGTCGGGCGCATGCGGGAGTCTGTCTGACTGTCTCTCCCTGTTTCCAGCTTCAGAAAAATGAAAAAAAAAAAAAAAAAAAAAAAAAGAATCATTGTTTACATTAACAGACTATTATTTCATAATTTTTGTTTTTACCATGCTTTATTTTATTTTACTTTTGCAGTAAACTACTAAAACTTCCTGACCGTTTTTATTTGAAAATTCAAGATTATATTTCTCTCTGTGTTACCATTGTGCATTTACTTACATGTTTTAGTGTCTCTAAAAATAGTTCTTTAATGCTATTTATTGGGTGTGACTGGAAGGGAGGCAAGAGGCTTGCCTCTCTTACAATAATGCCAAAACCATCTGCCTGTCTTAGTGTCTGAATCTGCAGTAACTTTTTCTATGTTAGCATGTTATATCACTAACCTTTCACTCTAAATCAAGCAGACTGCCTAGGATGTATAATCTGTTAATATGTTTGACCTCCTGTTAGTTTGTCAGAAATCTGACACACTTAAGAGAACAGTGAGTTCTTTTGTTTGTTTGTTTGTTTTGTATTTTTCTGAAGCTGGAAACGGGGAGGCAGTCAGACAGACTCCCGCATGCGCCCGACTGGGATCCACCCAGCATGCCCAACAGGGGGCGATGCTCTGCTGCAATCAGAGCCATTCTAGCGCCTGAGGCAGAGGCCATGGAGCCATCCTCAGTGCCCGGGCCAACTTTGCTCCAGTAGAGCCTTGGCTGCGGGAGGGGAAGAGAGAGACAGAGAGGAAGGAGAGGGGGAGGAGTGGAGAAGCAGATGGGCGCTTCTCCTGTGTGCCCTGGCCCGGAATCAAACCCAAGACTTCTGCACGCCAGGCCGACGCTCTACCACTGAGCCAACTGGCCAGGGCCATGAGAACAGTGAGTTCTGACGGAGTTTTGGCTTGAGTAGCTGTGTGTCCCTGGCTGCAGGTCCGGCAGGGCACTGCTAGTGCGTGCTAGTGCGGCATCTTTGATCTGAGCTGCCAGGAGCATATAGAGCTGCTACTGCCTGAAGTGGGAAAGAGGAGTCCCTCATTCCTGTAAATGCCCTCTTCAAAGCAAATGTGACAGCAGGGCCATGCGATGAAATACTCGGAAGAGCTATGTGCATTTCTGTTCAGTTTTGGTCTGCTCACTTAGGAAGTATAGCTGAAAACTCTTGAGCTTATAATGTTTTTAAGTTGCAGAGTGCAGTTATCTCATAACCACTCAAAAATTAGTGAGAACCGTATTTGAGATTTTAGTTTGCCTTTCTTTTTGCTAAATGGAAAAGGCACATCAAAAGATGTGAGGAGAAAGCAGTGAAAATAAGCAGTTAACTCATTTATTTAAGTAATATTTATTATTTGTGGTAGACTGTAAAGAGAAAGTGGTAATCAAAAAATCTACAGTGAAGCCGTTAGTTAGACCTTGAAGGAGGCCCCTAAAAATTTGGGAGGCAGTAGTGTATAAATGTCTTACGCTGATATCAGATTACCAGGGTACAAATCCCTGTTTTGCTACTTAATAGCTATGTGATTTTGGGCAAATTGGTAGGTAACCTTTCTACACCTCCGTTTGCTATGAAGATAATATCTCCCTAACAGGATAGTTGTGAGATTAATAGGATAATAAATGTAAAGCTCTTAGAACAGTGACTGACAAATTGTTTTCGCTCAATAAATGTTAACTAATATTTTCTCAAGTGATGTGATACGTGATAATGGACCCTGAGTAGACTTTCACACTTTATCAGCTATAAGAAGAAGCAGTTGGGATTAGAAAAGTTTATAGTAAATTTTCATTCATCACAAAGTAATTGATATTACCCTTTTATACTAACAAAATATTTATTGGGGTGGTCTCTTCAAAGGAAAAGAAAAGCACTCCTTTCAGAGTGTGCAAAAACAGACTGCCCAGGATGTAGCTGAATGAAGTGCAACCACAGCATTCATCCCCAAAAGTTAACAAAATGATCAAACAGTAGTAATAAGAATGGCAACCGGAAATCCACCAGCAACAATCAAATAAAGAAAGGAGTAGACCTTTAAACAAGGAAAAAGCTAGCACTTGAAAAGGGAAACCTATAGAAATAAATTGAATATTCTGGTGCAAAATGGCTTTGCTCCTAATACCTCCAGCCATAAAACAATACTTAAAAAAATAATGAATCAACCAATTGTAAGATTTCTCATTATGTGTACAAATTTAGAAAGAAATGGACTGGAAACATCAGAGGAAAGATAAAAAAAAAACCAAACCCTTAAATATTACGACCCTCATATAATGGTGTGGGACCTCAACAAGTACAGGAGTCCTTTGGATCTTGAAATGAAATTCATAGATAAGAATACACCTGTAATTTTAAAATCAACATGTTGCCCTGTTTGAATAGAAAAAAGATAAAAGTGCCCTGACTGGTTGGTGGAGCATTAGCCTGGCGTGTGGAAGTCCTGGGTTGGATTCCCAGTCAGGGCACACAGGAGAAGTGACTATCTGCTTCTCTATCCCTTCATCTTCCACAGCCATGGCTTGAGTGGTTCCAGCAAGTTGGTCCCAGGCGCTGAGGATGGCTCTATGGCCTCCCCTCAGGCATTAATAGCTCAGTTGCTGAGCAATAGAGCAGCAGCCCCAGATGGGCAGAGCATCGCCTAGTAGGGGGCTTGCCAGGTAGATCCTGGTCGGGGTGTATGCGGGAGTCTGTCTCTGCCTCCCATCTCTCACTTAATAAAGAAAAAGAAAAAAGATAAAAGTAACTTATAATAAAGTAATAGTTACATTATATATAAACTCTTGACCATGACTGCACTAGCAATGTAATGAAGGAGTTAAATGATGCAGGCACTCATATGTAGAACCACCATGAATGTAGCAGCTGTGAATGCAGACGGAAACAACTGTGTTGCATTAGCAACTCAAATGCTATGAGTCGTAATGTTGCCACAAGTAACGTAAATTTCCCAAACATTGAACAGTTTTTCTGGTACAATAATTGCGTTCCTGGAAAACTGAGTATATTAAAACCTTGCAAAAATACTTTTCTAGAATCAGGTAATTTTAAAGAATTTATCCCCTCATGAATGTCCAACCAGACATTTGGAAGTTGTGAGGGACATGATACAGTCTTTATTGTGTCCCATTCAGTCCAGGATGTCTATCATCCCTGGCCTAACCCCTTAAAGCTATTTGCATCCTTTACTGTCCCTTCCCCGTCCTGTGCCAACTGCAGACATTCAAAGCAGTATAAAGCACAGGCTCTTGAGCTAGGCTGACTGTGTTCAGGTCAGAGCTCTGCCACATTACAAAATAAACAACCTTGGCCAAGTCAATTTACCTCTTGGTGCCTCTGATTTTTTTTTCATCTGTAAAATAAAGATAATATTAAGCATTAAGTATTTCCTGTTATTATTTTTGTTGTCACTTTATTACAGATTTGTAAAGGGAAGAAAGTGTGAGCCAAGAAAATTGTGTTATCTTTCTTTATAAAGGCTATCCATACATACTCTCCAACACAAATATAACTATTTAAAGAAAAAGGGGGGTGAAAATAACTAAAGGATGATTCAGAATAATAGAATCAATACCAATGGGAATTATGGTGACAGAATTGAGTGTAAATGATGAAATAAAAATTGTGTTAGAAGAAACCAAACCTAGTCAGTGGAAGTGGAAAAGATGAGGGGAGTAAATGTTATTTCATTTCTTCATTACTGGGAAATGAATCAATATTATGCAAAATTGAAGCAGCTTTTATTTTTGCTTTTTATTGAGACTCAAATCTTGATGATTTGTATATGTTTAAAGAACATTTATCTGAAGTTTTGGAGGTTTGTTTTTAGTTTTATTTTAGTTTTCTTTCTTTAATTAGAGTCAGATTATAATCTCATTCTATAGGATAATTTGTCTGTTTTTCTGCTTATCATTGTATCCATATAGTTAACAATAGTTACTATAAGTGAAATGAGTTTGGAATGACTTGTTGCTTTCTTTTTTTACTTTCCTGTAATGTTTAAGTGTTTTCTAATAAATACTAATTAACTTTTTAAAACAAAATTATTACTATAAAGATGGGCAGAAGTTCAAAAACAGGCTAAATGAGTATATGGTATTAGATTTCAGAAGAGTGATTGATCACTATCTTTAGTAGGAAAATTAGTGCTTGAAGAGAAAACGAGGAACTTCTGGAGTGTTAATGTTCTGTTATTACATCTAGTGCTGGTACATGGCTATATTCATTTTATGAAAAAAATTACTGGGCTTTGCCCTTAAGATACGTTTATTGTTCTGTATGTTTATTAAACGTTTTAAGTGGACAAAAGATACAAACATTCATAAAAGAGGAAATATAGATAATAGATACATGAAAAATGTTCGATAGTAGTAATGAATAAATGCATATTTAAAGAACCATTTTCTCTGTGACATTGGCAAAAAATTAGGAAAACCAATGTCCATTATTGGTGAAGGGTGCAATGAAACAAGCACAATATATTGCTTCACTGATAAAAGTATAAATTAGTGCAACATTCTGGATGGCAGTTGGCCATCTATATAGTCATCAAAATATACATGCTCTTTAACCTGGTAATTTCATGTCTAGATTTTCCTTCCTGGGAAATAATTAAAAATAAAAAGATTTATGTGCAATGTTATTTATAACCTCAGTGTCTACTGATAGGAGAATGAAGGTTACATAAAGTATGGTAGAGTAAAAGTAAAAGATATTTTAAATTAATTTTTTATAAGTGTGAGGAGAGGATAGAGTGAGACAGATTTCCTGCATGTGCCCTGACCAGGATCCACCCAGCAACCCCCATCTATGGCTGGTGCTCAAGTACTGAGCCATCCTCAGCACCCAGGACCTACACTTGAACCAGTTGAGCCACTGGCTGCTGGAGGGGAAGAGAGAGAAAAGTGGGAGAGGTAGGGGAAAGAAGCAGATGACCACTTCTCATGTGTGCCCTGACTGGGCATTGAACCCAGGACATCTTCACACCAGGCTGACATTCTATCTACTGAGCCAACCAGTCAGAACCAAATTAAATGTTTTAATGCTGTGATTTTCAACCTTTATTCATCTTTAAAATTATGCAGCACACCAAAAAAAAAATTTTTTTTTGCCTATGTGACAAAAATAATAGGTATAATTTTGATTCATTCACACCAGACGACTATTGTTGTATTGGCTGTTGTCACTTTTTTTTGACAGTCTAAGGGAAAATTTGACAGTCTAAATACCCTGACTAGTCAAGTATTTCATATTTTAACAATTCTTGCAGTGCACTGGTTGAAAATTGCTGTTTTAATGTGATGAGAAAATACTATATGATGTAGTGCTAAAACAGAATACAAAATATTATGTACATTATCTCAGGTTTGTAAAGTTGTACATTCATACTATGTTTTTAATTATAGGGAAATGAAAGAGTAGAAGAAAATGTATCAGAATGTTAACAGGTTTCTGATTTATGAGAATATGAATGATTTCTCTTTTCCTTCTTTATATTTTTCAATATTTTCCAGAGTTTCTCTAATCAGATTTCTCTATATCTATTCTCCAAAAAGCAATTAATTTTTAATAGAAAGGAAAAACATGTATATGAATGACTAGAATGCCTTTATATTGACATCTAACTTCTAAGTCTGTCTTTCTTAATCACCACTACTAATTAGTTGGGTGATATTGTGCAAGTCATTTAGTTTTCTCAACTCTAAAATGATGACAAGGTAGATCTCCATATTTCTTCCAATGCTTATATTCTGGGACTCTAGGAACCTAAAATAGAATTTTGAAACAATGAAAATAGTTATGCTGTGGTGATTTGAATAAGTTTTTGAAAATATGCCCTGGCTGATGGCTCAGTGGATAGAGCATCGGCGTGGTGTATGGATGTCCCGGGTTCAATTCCCAGTCAGGGCATACAGAAAAGCGACCATCTGCTTCTCTCCCTCCACTCTCTCATCTCTCTCTTCCACTCTCACAGCCATTGGCTTGGTTTGAGCGTGGCCCTAGGCACTGAGGATAGCTGGGTATTCAAGCATCAGCCCTAGACGGGGTTGCCAGGTGGATCCTGGTCAGGGTGCATGCTTGAGTCTGTCTATCTCCCCTCCTTTCACCTCAAAACAAAACAAAACAAAACAAAAAACAAGTTTATGAAAACAAATAGATAAAACATTTTTTAGCTTATATGATGACTTCCTAGCCCATAGATGATTTTTTATTTATTTTGGTGGATTAAGTTTGTTTCCTTTGTATATTTGGTATAATATAGGTATATTTTATTTTATTTTGAAATTAAAAGATTATTTACAATGAAACAAGAACAGTTTTTTAATGCTAAATATTTTTAAAATGAAAACTTTTGCTATTTGTTCTAATACTTTGAATTACAAATTCAGAACAGATTTTTTAAAATGTTTTATTGATTGATTTTAGAGAGAGGAAGAGAGAGAAACAGGAACATTGATCAGTGCCTGTGTGTGCCCAACTGAGGATCGAACCAGCAACCTCTGTACTTCTGAATGATGCTCTAACCAACCGAGCTATCTGGCCAGGGCCAGAACAGATATTTTGTAATATAATTTCTAATAATGGCATTATAAGGACAGGCCTTATTTTTCAAACTGTATGATAAAGATGATGTGTAAACACCATACTATTTTTGTTTCAGTTTTACATGAAACTAATGGCCATAACAGATGGCTAAAAATAAACAAACATTTTAGTTCTTGCTGTAGTATCTCACTGAACAAACTGTAAAGTCTTTAGCAAATTGCTAGTGAATTTGTTTAACTACATTACTGCTATGCCAAGACTTTCTAAATTGTTACACATCAAACCCAGGGAACTTAGAAGCAGTAATCCTCGACTGCAGGCTTCTGGAAGGAATGAGGAAAAAAAGGGGCGACAATTTGGATATAAGAATAAATGTAAAATAAGAATAAATTGTTCACCTCTAGTATTAGAAATGTTTGAGTGAAACTCCAGTCTTTTCTGATTTAGCTTACTTTTGAATATTTGCAGTACAAAAGTATAAAGTGAATTTAGCAGTTAAACCTCTGAAAACTAATTAATTTTCTGCTGATAAACATCAGCCTGAAATCTTGTCTCATTCTTTGCAGCTTTTGTTTTTTCTCAAATTAGTTATATAAGAAAGTTTATTAATTTGTTCACTTAATATTTAAGATTTATATTTCTATTGTAAAAAAAATGACTTCTGGGTTCTGACCTTACAATATTATGAGGCTCTCAAGGCAATCCCTCAAGTTAGGATCCCCATAATGAAAGTACAGAACTTCTGTAATGGTTCTTTAGCACATACCCACAGGTCAGGGAGTTTCGTGGGAATATGCTTTTAAGAGTTCCAACCTAAAATACCAAGAATTTGTTTAGAAAGGCAGGGCAACATTTAGAAAATAAATTGAATTTGGAGTCCAAAGACCTGATTTCTAGCCTTGGCTGAGTTACTTACTATCATTTTGACTGTGGTAAATTCTTTGACTTGTGTAAACTATGATTTTTGAATTTATAAAATGGGGAGAATACTTTCCCTAAACAACTACTTGCGTTTTCATGAGAAGCAAAGGAAATAATGGCCTGAAAATGTTTGAATTCTATTCTACGGCTATCTTATTGAGTGAGAAGATGTAATTCTAGGAAACATCATGCTTTAAGAGGCAACAAAGGAAAAAGTCAAGTAAAATGAGTCAAAGGAGGAGGTGATTCATAGAATATGATATCAGGAAACTCACAGATTAGGGCGGGAAACAGGTTCAAATCTGCTAGGTGCTACCTGATGACAAAGATTTCTTAGAGAAAAATTTATGTACGTGACCTTGGAAGTGAATCACAAAGAATAGTAAGAGTCTAGGTGACTGGAGTAGAACAAGAATGACATCCCTGACAGAGGAAATAGTGTATGTGAAGGCTTGAGGTGCAAACGAACTTGGAGTATTGGAGAAATAGTAGCTTAGTGTGGCTGAAGTGTAGCACATGTAAGTTGGAATAACCAAGTCTGATGCAGGAAACCTATGCTGGTGACATACTGTCATGGGAGAAATATAGTAATGATTTCTTAACTCGTTATTTTAATCTTTTTATATCACAGTATATATAGAAAAGTGACAATGTTTGTAGCATGTTCTTGGGTAAGTAGATAATGCTGCAGAAAGTGGGAGGTGTCCTGCCCTAGTGCTCCAGCCACCGCAGCCCCTTGTTGTGCCCCTCCCCCAGGCCTTCCTCGGGTCAGCATCACAACACACCTCTAACACATCTGTGGCCCATTAGTAAGGAAGCACAGACTTAGCTGCCATAATATAACAGAATTAATCCCTAAGTGGAATTTAATTTAGGAGGGTGTGGGAAGAAAAAATCATTATAGAATATAGAGGTAATATATTGAAGAATAGTAAGTAATTTCAAGAACATTCTATGAAAGAGAAACCAGCGTTGCGAGAAGCCCAATTAGATACAACATGGTGCTTGGAGTTAACAAAACTGTGATAAGGGTACAGTCCTCCAGATTGATTAAGTCGCTCCAAGACTACTAAGGCCAACTGTAAGTTTAGGTGTTTCCTAAAACTGTCCTCAAGTTTGGTAATTCACTAGAACAACTCACAGAACTCAGGAAAGCAAGCTATTTAGAATTACAGTTCTATTATAACAATAGGATACAAATTAGACCCAACCAAAGGAAGAGACTATACATAGAGGAGATTCATGGTGGGTTCCACATTCAGAGCCTCTGGGTTACCCTACTGGCATCGAATTGTTGCAGTAGCCACGGAGAATTGCCAATCAGGTAAGCTTACTAAGCTTCCAGAGTTTTTACTGAGGCTTTATTAGGTAGGCGAGATTGATTGATTACTAAAACTTAGGTGAACTCAGTGTCTAGCCTCCACCCCTCCCAGGTCAGGCTGATTACCAGTGGTCCTAAGCCCCAATCCTCGACTCACAAGTTGGTGTTTCCTATGTGACTAGTTTCCATCTTGAGTAATCTGCTGAGCATAAGCTATGTAGGGACTCAACACAAATCATTTCACAAGTATAAACTACCAGCCAGGAATGGTGACCCTAAGGGCCATTGTGAATTATGAAGACTCTGCTGTCACTAGGGAAATTCCTAGAGTTTAGAGGTTACCTTGCAAGAGCTAGGACAAAGTCCAGATCTCTCTATAAGTGAGACCAAATTCCTTACTGCACATATGCCAATTAGGTGTTTTATTCATTCAGCAAGTATTTGTTCAGGCCCGAATATGAAGCAGGTGCCAGAGATACAGTAGTCAACAGGATAGGCTAACTTCCTGCTCTTAGAAGTTTATTGTCGCGGTCCAGCCATGACGAGTATATTACGGGGTCTTCAAACGGGAAAAGGTATGAAATTGAAATAAATGATAGACAGGGACTTAAAGATACATATATCTTTGGAGTTAACAAAGATATATATACACACAGATGGGTTCAGGAGGACGCCACGGCAAACAGTCTCTACTGTTCCTTAGCCGTAATGTTCGTGTTCCCATAAACACATCCACTTTTATTCATAGACAAAATGTGGTCCCATCAGCAATTCCATTAAGTTTCCAAGGCAACTCAAAGACAACCCCCACCATACCATCTAAATCTGCTTTACACTAATAAAAAACTAGCTTCCAGCCTCCTCCAGAGAACATGGGTGAGACAAATGAGAATCAGGTGTAGCTCTTTGTTAACTAGGCAGGTGAGATTGGGTTTGGGCCCAGCAGCTCTGTCCAGATTGCAAAAGTACCCTGTTTGTTTATTCGGTTCCCAACAGTTTACAGTTAAGTAAAAGCATTTAAAAAATTGCCTCAAAGGTATGTATACTGCTTTCATTTTGTAACATAGTTTTCTATTTGGGAATTCTGCAGCTGTAAGTTATCATATTTCTCTGATGTACATAAATACTATTAATCTATATTGGCTAAACTTTACAGTCCCACCTGTTTCCTTCTGTACTATTATAGCTTAAAATCTAACAAGAGTTACTTTTGACATTTAACAGAGATTAAAATTTAGATAATCTGATTACTTTTCCTATCTCATAAGAAGTAGAAGGATAATTTTCACAGTCCATGCCATTCACTGGGCTCTCCTTGAACTGGCACTGTGGAGTGTCACTCCCTTACTCAGTGAAAGAACCAAGGTTTACAACATCAGGGTAGAGACAGTGGCAGCAACAGCCTTCAACTAAGGCCTGTGCATGTTACTGTGGGTAGCCAGTATGCATTTCCTTTGACCAGCAGAAAGATAGCATTTGGTTTGTTGGTATGACCCAGAAACCGTGTGATTAAGGCCCCTTACACCTCAAAGATTTACAGGTTGAAGCGTAGGAAGAAAGAAACCCATAAGTAATAAACTTGAATTAAAAGGCATTTTTTTTTGTATTTTTCTGAAGCTGGAAACGGGGAGAGACAGTCAGACAGACTCCCACATGCGCCCGACGGGGATCCACCTGGCACGCCCACCAGGGGCGATGCTCTGCCCACCAGGGGGCGTCGCTCTGCCGCGACCAGAGCCACTCTAGCGCCTGGGGCAGAGGCCAAGGAGCCATCCCCAGCGCCCGGGCCATCTTTGCTCCAATGGAGCCTTGGCTGCGGGAGGGGAAGAGAGACTGAGAGGAAGGAGGGGGGGGGTGGAGAAGCAAATGGGCGCTTCTCCTATGTGCCCTTACCGGGAATCGAACCCGGGTCCCCTGCACTCCAGGCCGATGCTCTACCGCTGAACCAACCAGCCAGGGCCTAAAAGGCATTTTTTATACACAAACCAAATTTTAGCATCTGAAGTTGGTGCTTATCATTAGTTCTCTCAAGTGTCTTCTCTGAAGAATATAGAAAAATGGCTGGCAACTAGGCTTAAAGCTTTTGCTATTGACAGAGATTGGCAACTAATGAAGTTACAACTGTCTATGATTAGGAATGAGGTCCTAACCTTGCGTGGGTTATAGGAAATTAACTGGGAGGTAGAGTATCTGTTAGACATGCTTTTGGTATGCAGGTTATGCTGTCAGTTTTCAAAACAGTAAGAAAACCCTGGCTGGATAGCTCGGTTGGTTCGGACGTTGTCCTAATATACAAAGGTTCTTGTTTCCATCAGCGGTCAGGGCACATCCAGGAACACATAGATGTTTCTGTCCCTCTCTCTTTTTCCCTACCTCTCTCTAAAATCAGTAAATAAGTTTAAAGGCCCTGACTGGTTAGCTCAGTCAGTTAAGAGGGCTGTCCTGAAACAACAGGTGGCAGATTCGATCCCTGGTCAGGGCACACGTGGGAAGCAACCAAGGAGTGCAGGACTGAGCGGAACAGCAAATGAGTGCTTCCCTCGCCCCTTTCCTTCTTCTCCTTCCCCTCCCCTCTCTCCCCATTCTTCTCTGTCTCTAAAAAGGAGAAGATAATTAGGCCCTGGCTAGATAGGATGCTTCAGGAGCATCGTCCAGGAGCATGGAGGTTGCTGGTTCGATTCCTTGGTCAGGGCACATACAGAAGCAGCTTGATGGTCCCCTCTCTCTCCTTGCCTATAAATTAATTAATTAATTTTAAAAATAAATTTAAAACAGTAAGGAAAAACATGATAATTCATGAAGCAGAATAATTCATTCTGAAATTTGCTAAACTATTTGGAATTATTAGGATAATTGTGTATCATAATGACAGTTGTAATTGAAGTTGATTTCTGATTCTTTTAAGTGGATTTTTATCTTAAATAGATCTACCTCTCTGTCTCTGTCTCTCTCTAACTTAGACTAGGCTAGGACATTGTTTGTATTGTTTTCTAGCCTGCTTGTCTTGTACTGCCAGAGTGCCAGCTTTCTTCTAGTTTGTCTTGAAGAACAGACTGCTTTGAAGGCAGTCTTTGTTGAATGTAAGCATTTGCTAGGTCATGTGCCAGATGTTTCTTAAATATATGATCTCATTCCCAAAACAAACGATAATACACCTGTGATAAAGTTTGTTTTCTAATATGGTAGAAGAATTATCTTTTTAAAAATTTATATTTTTTACACTGTCCTGTAAGAACTTAAGTCTATTCAAGCCTCAACCTACGAGACAAATCTAACTGAGATCAAATTCCTGTGAGTTTAGAGAAAGAAGAAATTATAAATCCAAATTAAAAATAACTTTGTCATTTTAAATTTGGGAAAAATCCTTTATTTATTCTGATGAAAATGTCAGTAGTCATAGAACTGTGGTAAAAATAATGAAAAACCACTGGCCTGGGTCTGCTTAAATTGAAAACATTTTTTAATTAAAATTTGACAGTATTTTGTGCTTCTACTGCCTAGCCCTGTCCCATCTTATTTTATTTCTCTTTTGGGTTTGAGTTGCTTTAATTTTTAAATTAAACTTTAAGGTGTGCCATGCTCCAGCTTAGTCTCTTTATTTCCACACAACTTCAGAGGTCTCATCATTAATAATAGAGCATTGTCACCACTCTCTTTCCTAGATTATTTAAAGGAGCTACTTTTTTTTTAAGAGATTGTGATTCATTTTTAATTTCAGGGTTTTTGATGCAAAATATTTTTTATTTGACTTAAGCAAAGATATACCAATCTAAGTCCTGACTGATACATAATACTCATAATGTTTTGTTGATACTATTATAACAAAATTCTCTACCATGAAAATCCACTTTATGATGTGCTAATTATAGTTATTAATAGCATAATTATTATCACAAAAACAAGCTATCCACCAAACAGAAAATATATTTATAAATCTGCAAGAAATTGAAGAATGAAAGAATAGCTGGTAAAGAAAGCACTGGCCTGTCCTTTCTCACTCTGTGGGGCGTAGTTCCTTTTGCTTGCTATGCGTTCTCTCTTCTCAGAGTTCAGTTCACTGAATATCTACCAACTTCTTTCCTTAGATTATGGTTTTTAACTTTTATTTATTATAATTAAATGTACTATAATAGGAAATAATAAGAGGTTTCAAAAATATAATTTGTTTAGAAAAGATTTAATCTTTTATGGCAATCTTATTTTACATACACAAAGTTGATTTGTGTTACTATTAACTTGTATTTGAAACTGCATGTGTCACATTGTGATATTTGCAGTAAAATATGTTTTTTAAGCTTTAAGATATTTTAGATTATTATGCATTGGCCAATCATGTATTATTTAATCATACAGCAACCAAGTTAACTTTTGTTACCTTTGTTCTTCTTTTTAGAAAGTTTACCAAAAATTTTCTGAATGTAGGTCAGGGCATAGTATGGAAATTTGAGAAGTATTATTTTAATAGTATCAAATCTTTTGACATGAGAAACCTGACTAAACATGAAAAATATTATTGTGTTACTTATAAAACTTTCTCTTCAAAGGGAAGAAAACTGTGTTTAACTGTGGGGCAGGTACATGCCTAAGTAACACTGAGAAATTAATTTATTACTAGAAAGAGGAGAGCATGGAGTAAGAAAATAGTAAGTACTGTATATGACCCTAACCTCAAAGAAAAGTAAAAGCCACTCATCTTAGAATATTTCAGACACACTGTTACTCAAATCATTCAGGAATGTAATTACAGACAGCTTTTATAGACCTATCAATAAGAGTTATTTCTTTAAATTTGCAGCTGTTCCATGATACTGAATATATAAATATCTCGCCTATATGTTAAAAAATACTGAAGATCTCCTTTACACTTATGCTCAAAAAAAAGAGACAAACAAAATTTCATTGTTTTACTTTAAAAGACATCATTTAGATAAAGAGAAATACGAACCAATTGTAATATATTCATCTTGTTTGAATACTGTTTCAAGCAAACCAACTGTAAAAAGACACGTGCGATAGGGAATATGAATACTTGACTGTATTTTACATGAAATTAAAGGAACTTTTTTTTCCTTCAGATGTAATAACTAAGATTTCTTTAAAAATATTTATCATTTAGAAATACAAAGCAAACTATTTACTGATAAAATTAGCTCATATCTGCAGTTTGCTTTTAAATCAGAAGTGGACTAAAAGATTGGATTAAACGAGATTGGATAAATGTAGACAGGTTTTGAAACTTTGTGATGAGTATCTAGTTGTTGATTACATTACAATCTTGCTTTTATGTACATTTGAAAGTTTTCCTAATAAGATATTTAAAGTACATAATTCCAGAAACTTTTATTTTGGATTCTCAAGCTTTAACAGGGTTTATAGAATATGTGATCTAACAGAGTTATCTTATAAATTTAAACTAGTACATCAAAATTTGAATTCGGTTTAGATTGTCGTCTGTGAAATTAGAAGAGTGTAACAGGCCTGACCTGTGGTGGCGCAGTGGATAAAAGCGTCGACCTGGAAATGCTGAGGTCGCCGGTTCGAAACCCTGGGCTTGCCTGGTCAAGGCACATATGGGAGTTGATGCTTCCAGCTCCTCCCCCTTCTCTCTTTCTGTCTCTCTCTCTCCCTCTCTCTCTCCCCTCTAAAATGAATAAATAAGATAAGATAAAATAAAATAAATTAAAAAAACAACAAAAAAAGAGTGTAACAGGTTGTTTCTAAGATTCCTTCCAATTCTAAATTTCTAGAAGTCTATGGAAATTAAGTGAAGAGACACCAAGTTACTCTAGTAAACATCGTCAGCACAAGAGAAATATTCATTAGAAGTGTATTCTAGATCTAATAAGAGTTAGACTCTGAGTCCCTGTACGATAGGACCAGACCTTTTCATTGGCCTTTCTAATTCCTATCAAATTCCCAGTATGTACTTGATACATAATGGGTGCTCATCAGAAGTGTGATAAATTAATGAAATTAATCTTTCTCTGTTTTCAAGCTTTATCATTGTAGACCGTTCCCACTGGTGTCAGTATGAAGGGCTGTATTGTTAATATGTTGGTTTGTTACAGCACTGAGAGAATTATTCCTATCAAGC